>NC_138737.1:32231763-32920351 GCF_965113295.1 Leuciscus leuciscus | reverse complement strand
TATTTCCACTTCCCTTTTATCCAAAGAGACGGAACTATTTGCACTGTATTTATCAATGGGAAATATGCTAATATAATCTGTCATATACTGTGGCTCACATTAATGGGGTTGCTTGCAAGTCGCAGCAGCACGAATTACGTGACCAGCAACATATTTCTAAATCAAATACTGTGTGTAGTTAACAGTGAGTGGTGGTTTCAGACATTATTTCATTAAAGGGCATTTGTCAGTGCCGCACTCGTAGCCTACTGACTCTTATTCTGCCTGACAGAAAGAAAAGCTCACAGCTTACTGAAGGCGGAGCGGTTTGACCAATCAGATGAAAGGGGCGTTTCAGCGCCGCCCACGTGTGCAAATGAAATATCGAACCCATAAACCGACTTGTAAACCATAAACGAAAAATGAAAAATCTAGCCAAAATTTAGCCAAAAAAAACGAATAAACGAGCTGGTTTTCATTTCTCCTTATTCCATTCTAAACAGGAAATGAAATGATCAAAAAGTGCACGGACCCTATGACTAGATGTCGCCTTGGCTACGGCAGTTTGGAATATTCTGGGCTCATCTGATTTTTTTGTACATAGCATAACCTACTTTGTTATGATTTTAGTATCATAATGATTAATAAATGCACGCACAATTATCATGAACTTGATTTGAACAAATGTCTATCAACTTGTGTGCTGCACATTCAGAATTAAATGAATGTGCAGCAATTTGTACAAATAGAGAGTCTGTAGGCCTATACTGTTGTAGCCATTAAATAAGCGCATTTATTTTCATATTTGTTAAAATGTTATAATGTTATTTTTTTCCCCATGTATGTTGATTTATGAAAAGTGAACAGCACGAGTAAAAGTGAATTTCGTTTTGTATAAATTGTATCTTAATTTTAATACATTTTTCATCAGCCTGTATTTAATAAATAAGATAAATAAGATTTAATAAATAATAATAAAAAAAATGATAATCTTGCATTGCACGTTAACTGGAGCGCATCTCCTCCTAACTTAACGAAACTCATTGTATGCCTCACACACAGACATGAGAAATACATCAAATACACAAAGCTTGAAATGTCTTTAAACGAAATAATTCAAAACGAAAAGAAAAAGGCTACTCTCTGATTATGTAATCCATTATGTGCATTTCTCTCTATAGGCGCGTTCACTATACGGCGATCGTCAACTTCATCTTTGCAGCCGAGTCGACACTGTCAGAAAACACTAGATTATTAATAAAAATCAATGCACGCGTCACCGGATTTACAAATGCACATCTTGCTTGTTGCACCCACACATATTATGTCGAAAATAACGAGATATTATGTTGAAATAACATTATTAATAATAATACATATTTTATAATATTTGATTGAATGCTGAATGTTGCGCTTGTTCAGTTAATAAAATGAAAACTTTAATTGTGATCATTAAAATAATTGAATATGAAATATTTAGTGTCCAAGTTTTGCTAATTAATTAATTAATATATGTAAGGCATTCGTTCCAATCAACTGCCTTAGCCAAGGCCACGTCTAGTGTAGCCTATATATCTATGACTTGATCAGTCAAATGAAATACAATAAACGTCTAAATAAATATTACAAATTAAAAACCGATCGGAAATGTGGTCCAATTTTCTAATACTATTATTTGATGACAACAATAGATTTGTAAAACAAAATCCAGCCATTTGTGTTTTTTTGTTTATTTTTTTTAAAGCAAAAAACCAAGCTGCACCCTTTTTTAAATGTCATCTTTCATTCCGAAAGAGAATAATGAACGGGGCGATGTGCAGATTGTAAATATTTAAAATGATTGAATGATTTGATTGTGTCATTATGATGAAGAAACAAGGCAAAAAGTGTCAAAAAACCATTCGTGGAAGGCATCCGATGAGTGTCAACCCGGCCAGATCAGCAAGTGCATCAAGGCAACCACGATTAGCCGGTGCACCAGCCAGCAAAGTGATTCAATGGTTCATAGGTGTAGCTCGCAGCCTCATCGCCCTACCCTCCACATTCTAAAGTGTGTACAGGCGGTTATTTATATAGGGCAGATAAGCCCTGTGTTTCTCTTCGACGGTAACTGTAAATTGAATTCAAGCTGCGATTTTTGAAGTTGGATATACTCGCGCGGGCAAATACAGATGTGTTAAACACGAAAAGAACACAAATTGTACCTTTATTCGTTAATACAGTCGGTATTTCCCACAATGATTCTGCTTTGCTATTGGCCCACGTCACGATCAGTAAGCGCTGCTATTGGCGGTCACGATTATTAAGTATGAAAATGAAAATTCTGTCAGTAATTCCTCACCCTCATGTTGTTCCAACCCCTTCGTTCATCTTCGGAACACAAATTAAGATATTTTTGATTAAATGACTAAATTGGACTATATTAACGATGTGTTTAATGAACAAGTTTCAAACCCTTAGAAGCCTGAAGAAGTCTCGTTCCGAACACATCGCGATATTTGGCATCAGTTCACGTGTGTCAGATGTTGGTAAGTAGTAAATACGCTGTCCGAATAATGTGTGATATATAATGTATTTTCTGTTTGTCGATATTAATCAGATTAGCTCACGTTCAGTCACGGCATTATATCTGTCATCTCCGTCCACTGAGGCTTTGCGTTTTATTGCTTTCTAATTCAAAACAGGGTGATTAAGTTACACTGCCTGTCACATGACGTGAGCATAGGCCTAAAGACCTTAAATCAGTTAATCATATTCATATCAGATTAAAAGTAGTACAATTAGTTCCAAAGTTGTATTTGTAGTAGAAGCACAGTACAAACAACACTTACCATGCTTTTACCACATTAACATTAGTTTTACTGTGGTAAGTGTAGTAAAAAGACAGTAATCACAAAACTTACCATGCTTTTACCACACTATTGGTAGTTTTAATGTGATACTTATTGTAAATGCACATTAACCACAACGCTTACCATGCTTTTACCACAGGAATGATGTAAAACAACATAATGATATTTTATTTTCTCTTTTTTCAGCTGAAAAGACCAAAAGGACCTTTCGGACTATTATTGTTTGAGGACAAGTAAACGGAGGAGACAGACAGCTGCAAAGGCAAATATTCGCAATGGTATATACATGTGTTGGTTCGAACCCTAAATCAAACATTTTATCAAGCATTTGTTGTTTCTTAAACCTTTTCTCGCAAAACCCATAGCCCAATCAGTACGAAGATAGTCTGAAAGTCTTAATAATTCACAAGATTTAACAAGTTGTCAAATTCGTACGATACTCGTACATATTTGTATACTCGTACACACACTGTCAGAAAGTTGATATTAATTGCATTGTATTGATTACAATTAGTGATGCACCGATGTGAAAATTGAGGCCGATACCGATAACCGATATTAATATTGCTGTTATGGCCGATACCGATATTTGCCGATGTCGATATCTCTGTATAGAAAACAAATTTTAATGATTATCAAATAAAGAGCTATTTTCCAAAACACTTTTTTTTTACTTTAGAAATGACTGATATTGGGCACCTTTACCTGTGTGCAAAACATGTCACATACGACACACATGCATTATACTGCATTGCATATACAGTAATGTGTGCTGGTCAACTTGTCTAAAATTAAGAAACCCTTAGAAAACAGTAAAAAAAAAAAAAACACACAAAAAACAGGAACATTGTGTAAAATTAAGATAGGCTACTTTATTTATTATTCCAATATCCAAATATCGAGGGCTTGGAACCAGAGGGGCGTAAGTGGCATTTGACAAACTTTACAGGAGAGCCAAAACAAAATTTTGACCACACTTCAATCAACTGTATTTATTAACCTTCAACCACAACATTGCAACCACATACATACTTATATGAGTAAGTTCTTAAGTGAACATATTATGGAATATTAACACGATGAACATATTCTAAAACCTTGCAAAATCTTGAAAATATGGCAAAAACATCAAATACGCCTTTTTGGCACCAAACATTTCCAATTCTTGTAAAGAAAAATAGGGCGTATCTGCTGATCAATGCAGAAATGATTGGTCAAAACATTGGTTAAAAACACTCTAACTTCATAACTTTTCATTTTATTTAAAATACTGTATACATAGTCATTTCATCATTTCAAACTGTTTAACATTTCATTTCTAACCGTTTAATTTCAATTCTCATTTATGAGTTCACATTCATGTCAAACAGTTTAACATTTAATTTCAAACAGTTTAATTTCTCTTGTTTATTACACATTTCACTTTTTAGTTCACTTTAGTTGAACTAAAAAGTTCACTCACTGCCCACTGTCAGAGTGTTATAGAACTCTGCATAACAGTGAGGAATACTCCCATTGGTGCACAGGGTGAGTAGGTCTTTTTTCTTTAAGGCACTGATCACTGGAGGATTTTCATACAACGAGCTGGGGTGTGTGGTTCTGGTGCCTCTTGTTGCCTGTTGTGCCACCGTCAGTTTTCGGAAGGTTGGGGCGGTGAAATCATACTTGAAGAAGATTGTTTTTGGTTCATCTTTCGTGTAGCGGAACCATTTAATCTTCTGCCAATGAACTGATTGTCCCTCCTCATCTTTTGTTCTGTTTTTGAGTATGTGGTTGGAGAGGGACTTGAAGTCCAGAAAGTCCTTGTGTTCAAGTTCATGTACACTGTATGGGTCGTTCCTTCTTGCCATTCTCACAAGTGTGTAGTAGCCATCAGTAAATAGAAGTATGGGAGTAAATAGAAATGGGAGTAAATAGAAACTTTTCTTCTTGCAGTTTCCACTGCAGCATGCACACTATCACACTCCATGTCTAGTAGCCATCCATGATGGCTACTACACACTTGTGAGAATGGAAAGAAAGAACGACCCATAGTGTACATGAACTTGGACACAAGGACTTTCTGTACTTCAAGTCCCTCTCCAACCACATACTCAAAAACAGAACAAAAGATGAGGAGGGACAATCAGTTCATTGGCAGAAGATTAAATGGTTCCGCTACACGAAAGATGAACCAAAAACAATCTTCTTCAAGTATGATTTCACCGCCCCAACCTTCCGAAAACTGACGGTGGCACAACAGGCAACAAGAGGCACCAGAACCACACACCCCAGCTCATTGTATGAAAATCCTCCAGTGATCAGTGCCTTAAAGAAAAAAGACCTACTCACCCTGTGCACCAATGGGAGTATTCCTCACTGTTATGCAGAGTTCTATAACACTCTGACAGTGGGCAGTGAGTGAACTTTTTAGTTCAACTAAAGTGAACTAAAAAGTGAAATGTGTAATAAACAAGAGAAATTAAACTGTTTGAAATTAAATGTTAAACTGTTTGACATGAATGTGAACTCATAAATGAGAATTGAAATTAAACGGTTAGAAATGAAATGTTAAACAGTTTGAAATGATGAAATGAAATGACTATGTATACAGTATTTTAAATAAAATGAAAAGTTATGAAGTTAGAGTGTTTTTAACCAATGTTTTGACCAATCATTTCTGCATTGATCAGCAGATACGCCCTATTTTTCTTTAGAGGAATTGGAAATGTTTGGTGCCAAAAAGGCGTATTTGATGTTTTTGCCATATTTTCAAGATTTTGCAAGGTTTTAGAATATGTTCATCGTGTTAATATTCCATAATATGTTCACTTAAGAACTTACTCATATAAGTATGTATGTGGTTGCAATGTTGTGGTTGAAGGTTAATAAATACAGTTGATTGAAGCGTGGTCAAAATTTTGTTTTGGCTCTCCTGTAAAGTTTGTCAAATGCCACTTGCGCCCTTCTGGCTCCAAACAATGTGTAGGCCATACATGTATTTTTTAGAGCCAGAAGGGCGTAAGTGGACATACGCCCCTCTGGCTCCAAACAATGCTCAAACTTTTGTGTTAGGTCTTTGTTGTTTTGTTGCTTTATTCAATACAGGTTGATTTCTGATGCGTCTTTTTGGCACAACTAGATAGAGCTCATCAAGACCTTTAATTTGATATATAGAACTCATTTTCGCCCAAAATGCCACTTACGCCCCTCTGGTTCCAAGCCCTCGATATGATACAAAAAAAAATACCACAGGGAAAAGGGCTTCTATTTGTGACGTGCTGTCTTTGCGTTTGAACATTGCACATTTTAAACAGGACACTCATTAACTGAATAAATGTTAGCCAATACAAACATATTTATAGAAAACAGTTGACAATGAATAGACAGGAGTCCAATAATAGCATAACGAATCATTCTTAAAATAATAACAAGTAGCCTAGGCTATAAGACCAATCCGACATGGGCTGTGTTAACAGTAAAACGTCCGTCATTTAACGAATTTTAAAAACACGGATGGATAATACAAAATACTTTCTGATATTTTGACAGAAAAAAAACAAGCAAGAACAAAATTTAAACTTAGCCCGTCAATTTTTCATTTTACAATTATCTTCTCTCTCTGTGTGTGCACGCGTCCGTGTTTGTGAGAGAGAGAGCTCGCGCAGCACTGATACAACGGTAGCCTACTTTTTAATCCATAAGTAACGAACGCGCTAGTTTTCATACAAAATAAATATGTAACATAATTAGGTAGGCTACTTTAGTTATTATTAATACAATAACGTAACACATGAAGGCTATACGTTTCTCAACACTGAGAATGAATCAATAAACGCCTGTTTCTCCACTCGCGCTTATCAGTAATCCACAAATCACACGTGCTGTCACTTTTGAGAAAAATCTAATTCGAACGGGTATCAAATATCAAGCAATATATTCAAATATCTACGAGTCAAAAAACGATCAGTCAAAAATGTGTCATGAAGAGGAAAAAAACATAAGTCGCACTGGACTGCGTTAACAATGTTACGGACGGGACAGTTGACGTGAGCGCTCTGAAAGCGCCACTAAGACTGCTTTAAAACTTTCACAGAGACCTCAAACAGAAAGCACAAAAAGCCTGTCTTTAAATTTAATTTCGTTTTGTATTAATTGTATCTTAATTTTGATAAATGTTTCATCAACCAATTGCCTGGATTGAATTAAATAAGAAGTAAATATAGTAGAAAATATTTAATCAGGACACGGAGGCGAGGGCGCGTGAACCTGGAGCGCGTCTCATCAATGAACCGAAATCTACCTGCCTCACAGACCGGAGACATATATAGAAAGCTTGAAATGTCTATTTTTAAACAGAACAATTCAAAACGAAAGAAAACAGACTGTTCTCTGCTTATGTCATCTGTATGAAATGTGTATTTATCTCAGGCACATTCACTACTGCTAAGATCGAGTCAGCATCGTCAACTTCATCTTCAACTTCACACGTCAAATGTCGGCCTGTTCACATCGGCCATATTTTGACATCGGAACGATACCGATGTGTAAAAAAATGACCATATCGGCCGATATTATATCGGCGGCCGATATATCGTGCACCACTAATTACAATTATTACAAATTGGTCCCCGTCTGTTTATGTTCCAGTGATACATGACGTCTCTCCACACCTCATAACCTACCTCTGTTTGCAGGGGTGGAAAAGCTTATCTTACTTGTCACATGACATCAGAGACTCGATTATTTTGTCATAATCAGATCAGTTACACTGCTGATAACTGTCCCGTTTGCATGTAAATCATTTTCACATGATTATTGCTTGCTATTAAAGACGTACTTTTATTCATAGAAATGCCCCCACATATCAGTGAACTTATAATATAAAAATGCTTTTAAAATTTAATTATTCAACACTCTTTACAGAAAAAAATATCCTACAGTTATACATAAACTGACTATTTGCAAGTAATGTATTAAAATTACCTTCCTTTCCGTCTTGCAGGATTACTTGGTCCTTTTTTTTTTTTAAAGCTCTACAATATCAAACTCAACAGCTCTTTTAAGAGCCAACCCTCACAAGAGCTACTAGTGAGTCGCAGCGAATCTTGCCGGGATCAGCCCTTCCCAGGTAAAGTTTCTAGAATATTGAAATCGGTATTTACTCATCAAATGCTCTCTCCTGAATCGCCGCCGCTAGAGTTCTTACGAGATCAAGAAAATATGATCATATAACAGCGATTTTATCATCACTGCATTGGTTACCTATAAAGTTCCGTATTAATTATAAGGTATTGCTACTGACTTATAAAGCTCTAAACGGCTTAGCTCCAGTCTATTTAACGGATCTTCTATCGCCCCTATAATCCATCGCGCTCTTTAAGATCACTAAATTCAAGGCTTTTGGTCATACCTAGGATATCCAGAACCACCAAAGGAGGGAGAGCATTTTCACATTTGGCTCCAAAACTCTGGAATAGTCTTCCTGATACTGTTCGTTGCTCAGACTCGCTCTCCCAGTTTAAAACTAGATTAAAGTCGCATCTCTTCAGCCAGGCATTCATATAATCCTACAGTTCAAACTACAATCCGGCCTGTAGCTCATAAATGCCAGAGGAGAACTGGCCCCCGACTGAGCCTGGGTTCTCCCAAGGTTTTTTTTCTCCATTAGGTCACCTGATGGAGTTTTAGGACACCATTAGGTCACTTGATGGAGTTTTTCGGTTCCTTGCCACTGTTGCCTTTGCCTTGCTCAGTTGGGGATATTTTGGGGATATTTAATTTAATTTTATCAATCAATAAATTCCTCTTGAAACAAACATTGTTGTATTATTTTAATTTAATACTGTGAAGCTGCTTAGATACAATCTGTATTGTGAAAAGCGCTATACAAATAAACTTGACTTGACTTGACTTGACTTGAATCGTATGGTAAATTAACTTATTTATAATTGTCTTAATTTATGTTTCAAGAACAATAGTAATTGCACATAGAGTAAGTCGAGACTTTCTTGTTTTACAGCAGAGAAGGAAGACCAGTCCTTATATCCAGGGTTTCCGCGGAGTCATAAAAAGTCATAAAACGTCTTAAATTTAATAATCTGAATTTTAGGCCATAAAAAGTCATAAAAACGTCCGGATTTTCCATACAAGGTCATAAATTTCATTTAGCCACGTCTTAAATTGATATGCTCGTTCATTCGTTGGTTCTACCATTGCTTTTTCCCCCTGAAAATGCGCTGGCGGCATAATGTTAAATGCACAGGTTAAATGCGCCAAAAGCGGAACGCTCATTTGAAACGCGCGCCACACGAACCATTTACCCGCTCGGCTCCAAGTCCAAACGGCAGCGCAGCGCGAGCTCAATAGAACTGATGCGTTTACTCTGATCGGTCTCGGTCACAAGATCCAGTGAGAAGTGCTTGAATTCAGCGAAGAACACACTGTCTCAGTGATTTAAACCAGTTTAAAGGCAGATTAAACAGCGCTGACCAACAGGAGAAACTCTGCACAACGATACAGTCTGAAGGCTTTTCCGTCTACAATCTCCCATCATTTATCATGGATTTACTGTAACGTTAGCCTAGTAATATTAACTGCACCATGTGGGATATACATATTGAATTTTATTATATTATTAGTGCTGATAATGTATTAAAGGACTAATGGAATATTTACAGTATTTAATAATGTATTTAGGCTACTGTTTTTCATACATTTCCTGAAGATATGTGCCATCAAAGTTAGGCAACACAAACCTGTTTCAAGACTTGGCCCCTATTAGCACATGCAGAAACTAAGTAATTATTTTCCCAATAAATATATTTATTTTGTTAAGGACAAATGACAAATGTTTGAATGTCCTACCTCAGATTTGTGAAATGTTCACCTGTTTTAGCAAGTGTTTGTCATTATATTTTCTGACAATAAAGAGTAAAGTTAGTTTAAAACCACAATTAAAGCTCTGGTTTCTACAACTTTCACTTAGAAGTAACAGTCTGCCTTTAAACTTGAAAGAAATAAAGATTTGACATTTATCGTGATAATTATCGATATTGACTAATATAAAACAATTATCGTGAATTGCCCAGCCCTAACTGAAATCTCCCGGTCTATCACAATGGGAAAGTGTACATTTAACGAGCCATGGCTCAAAGATGGTGTGTTTAGTAGTTGGCTCAAGCCTGTTGCAAATAATCAGTATCAAGCATATTGCACACTGGGTAAGAAGGCGTTGGAGCTGTCTTTAGGCATTTAAATAATACATCTTGTTACTTTCAATGAAAGTCAATTAAAAAAAAAAAACTTTTGAAAGGAATTTTAATGATTTTTCGTAATTCGTGTAGGTCATAAATTTCAATCATAATGGTCATAAAAAGGTCTTAAAAAGTCTTAAATTTGACTGACCAAACCCTGCAGAAACCCTGTATATCAACGCAAGCTAATCGAATAAGTCCTTTGTTTCGGGTGAGGAAGGAACATCTGGTGCCCAAAGAAGACAGAAATCTGCGCGAGTCCATTGGTATGTCTTGTATTGAAACAATGCTGTAATATGTAGTACATAATTTGATGTTGACAATTTTACATTGTACAGGTTATCACTTGGTTTTTGACCAAGTGAAGCTCTTGAAACAAGTGACAGGAGAGTATGTAACTTGTCTGGAAAGTATCAGAGTCGCATTTGGCACGCGTGCCTTAGGTTGCCGACCCCTGGTCTAGCCTATAGTCTATGGTACCAATCACGTTAGTGAAGCCTGAGTAACATATACTGTAATCGGCATGGTCATGAATGCATGATCTTCATAAAAAATTATGATAGCCTAAAAAAAAACTGCTTAAAAAAAAAACTGCTTTACAACATTGGGTCTTAAAGGTGCTGTATGTAGCTTTTCTACTAAAACGAATCCTTTTTTTATTGCCTGTGTGTGAAGGGGTTGTAATATCACATTAAAATGATCCACTTTTCGGGTTTTGCTATTACCTCTGAAAGCAAGTATTCTTATGTTTATGTGAAGGTGCCGGGTCGGATTTACCGCGAAATCCAGTGACGTCACCTGCATGCGCGGAGCGCTCCCGAGCCTCTCGCCTCGTCTAGCCTACTGATTTTGCACTCAACAGCGACGACACTGCAACTTATGACATGGACTTGTGACTTATGCAACTTATGACATGTCTGATAACACTAAGAAACGACCTGCTCCCAGCACAACACAGACTCCAACACAAACTCCACATATTGATAAAAAAAACAATAAAACGTTTTTTTCTTTCTGCTGAAGCTCGTATTAAAGGCCAGACGTGAATCGGATGAACTTCGGGTGAAAAAACACGGATCAACATCGGCAGGGCGTTTGAATCATGGAGAGACCTTATCTACAAACCTAGAATGTATACATTTCCTGAAGAAAATGTGAAGTAGTGCTTGCAGTGGCAAAATTCGGCACGGTTGATAGGGTTCCATTCTTATCATGGTACGAGCATGGAGCATTAGTTCAACGTCAAGCTGATAAAAGTAGCCTATTATTGTAACGTTGCAGTGGGAGTTTACCTGAGTTTCTAGCATGTTGTGGGATGCTCTCTCTGGTGTGTTGCATGACGCGTCTCAGTCTGGCCGGTATCCACAGTGCTCGCTCATAAATTTGAGCACGCGCAAGAGCACGCGCTTGTCAACTTATTGGTTGCAATCTGAAACATCACCGCTAGAGGCCGCTGAAAACTACATACAGCTCCTTTAAGTGGCTTGGAAATGCCACAAAAAAACCTAAAACTGTTTTTTTAAACCTAAAAGCGCCAGGTAAACTCCGAATGACACGACAGACAGCACTTTCCATCAAGTTCTCCGCATCTCCAATAGTGTAAAGGAAAGAGCCACTCGCAAATAATCTTAAGGCAATGCAAACAGTTTGTGCTGTAGTTAAAGCCCGACTCCGACAAGTCGAAAATAAGTGTGCGTTTCCAACAAATTAATCATGTAAACGACAATCTCACCAGTCACGAGAAAAAATATATATCTCAGAAAGTGCACTATTGTAACGCAAAATCTCAGTTCTTCGTACCTCAGGGCCCGTTCTTCGTACGTCGCTAACTCAGTTAGCTGGATTTGATTATTGGCGATTTGGCATGATCTGGGATTGTTTGGTTCTTCGACGCTCATCCTGGACTTGCTGTCATAGCAACAGGTGCGCAAGCTTATTTCATGTTAACAGGATTAGATCCCGGCTTCATAAGCGCTGGACTTCCCGTATCAGCTCCGCTTATGAAGCCGCAGTCTAATCCTGTTAACATGAAATAAGCCTGCTCCCGAGCAGGTTTAAGCTTGCGCACCTGGGGCCCGTTCTTCGTACGTCGCTAACTCAGTTAGCTGGATTTGATTATTGGCGATTTGGCATGATCTGGGATTGTTTGGTTCTTCGACGCTCCTCCTGGACTTGCTGTCATAGCAACAGGTGCGCAAGCTTATTTCATGTTAACAGGATTAGATCCCGACTTCATAAGCGGAGCTGATACTGTACCAGCCATTTGGATTATAGACATACTTAATTTAATGCAGCAACAAATTATTTACAGTGTAGCAAGATGATTTAAAACTCATTTACCTGTAATTAAGGTGTTGCTGTTACTGGTCCCTGGCTTTAGGTCTAAAGGCCTATTTATACTTCTGCGTCGAACTTACGCCGTAGCTACGTCGTAGGCTGTGCTTAGCGCGCGTACCCTTTGGCGTACCCTGATGCGCACCTCTCCAAAAATGTAACAACGCGTCAATTCTACGCGGACGCAAGCGCTGTGATTGGTCTGCTAGAACCCCTCCCTCGGGTTTCACATGGTCCCTCTGCATGAGTAATTGCGCGTCAACGCGGACAACGACGCAGAAGTATAAATTAAAACCAACGCGTTGCCTACAGCGTAGAGGCTCCGGCGTAGGTCCGACGCAGAAGTATAAATAGGCCTTAAGGAAGAGCTGCCCCCAGGAATGCCCTCCACAATGGGTCGGTTCTCATTTAGCCCAAGGGCCAGCTCTTCTGCCGGGGTATAACGTGGGGGTGCAGGACCACCACCTGTTTTTTTCTGCTCCGCCTTTTCCTTGGTTGCAGATAACCATAAACAGACAAACACATCATTTAAAATGTCTTTGCTAAAAGAGACTAATCAGTAGAAGTAGAAAAGATTACCAGTTTGAAGAATATTCTTGTACTTCACTTTTACTTGTTCCCATGTTCTAGTGGGTCCTGAGGTGGCTCTGACATTAAGCAATTATGAAATTATTAAAATACAAGAATATATACTGTAATAAGTGATATAACCATAACATGGAACACTTACGCATTTAATTTGTCTGTTACTTTTTGCCAGCCCTCTCTCCTGGCTTTTGCACACTTTGATTCCCAGTGTTCCCTGGCGTTTTAATTATATTTTTCAAACTCTGCATACCCTTCCAGTAAAAATTCCTGCTCTGCTGCGTTGAAAAACTGAGCGCGCTCTTTGGCCATGGTGAGCAGCCAATAGCAGCGTTGCTGATCAATGTTTCTACTATCGATACATATCCCCTTTTAAACCAGCGCGTGAACGCGCAATTATCTCACTAACTCAATCCAGCTATACTAATCATATCCGGCAGGTGTGTTCGAAGAACCAAATTAGTCAGATCATGATTAGCACGATGATATCATCTTGGATGTCTCGTTTGATCTCAGATGTTTTAAGCAACGTACGAAGAACGGGCCCCAGTTGCTATGACAGCAAGTCCAGGATGAGCGTCGAAGACCCAAACAATCCAAGATCATGCCAAATCGCCAACAATCAAATCCAGCTAACTGAGTTCTTCGACGCTCATCCTGGACTTGCTGTCATAGCAACTGGGGCCCGTTCTTCGTACGTTGCTTGAAACATCCAAGATCAAATTATGAGACATCCAAGGTGATATCATCGGCCTAATCATGATCTGACTAATTCGTTTCTTCGAACACACCTGCCAGTTATGATTAGTATAGCTGGATTGAGTTATCTGAGATAACTGCGCGTTCATGCGCTGGTTTAAAAGGGGATATGTATCGATAGTAGAAACATTGATCAGCAACGCTGCTATTGGCTGCTCACCATGGCCAAAGAGCGCGCACAGTTTTTCTCCGCAGCAGAGCAAGAGTTATTGAAGGTTATGCAGAATATGAAACCTTAATTAAAACGCCAGGGAACACCTCAAAGTGTGCAAAAGCCAGGAGAGAGGGCTGGCAAAAAGTAGCAGACAAATGAAATGCGTAAGTGTTCCATGTTATGGTTATATCACTTATTACAGTGTATATTCTTGTATTTTAATCATTTCATAATTGCTTAATGTCAGAGCCACCTCAGGACCCACTAGAACAGTGTTCTTCAACCCTGCTCCTGGAGGACCCCCAACACTGCACGTTTTCTTTGTCTCCCTAATCAAACACACCTGATTCAACTCATCAGCTCATTAACCCATGTGATAATGAGTTGATGAATTGAATCCGGTGTGTTTGATTAGGGAGACAAAGAAAACCAGCAGTGTTGGGGGTCCTCCGGGAGCAGGGTTGAAGAACACTGCACTAGAACATGGGAACAAGTAAAAGGGAAGTACAAGAATATTCTTCAAAATGGTAATCTTTTCTACTTCTACTGTTCTTTGTCTCTTTTACAAAAGAAAAGCACCGTTAAATGTGTTTGTCTGTTTATAACAGCAACCAAGAAAAAGGCTGAGCTGAAAAAAAAAAAAACAGGTGGTGGTCCTGCTCCCTCACATTATACCACATTATACCCCAGCAGTAGAGCTGGCCCTGGGGTTAAATGTGAACCGACCCATTGTGGAGGGCATCCCTGGGGGCAGCTCTTCCTCAGACCAACAGCCAGGAACCAGTAGCAGCAACACCTTCATTACTGGTAAATGAGCTTTAAATGATCTTGCTACACTGTAAAATATATCTTTTTTTTTGCCGCATTAAATTAAGTAGGCCTATATAATCCAAATGGCTGGTACAGTAATTTCAGCTGTTAAATATTGAGTAGTGATCAATTGCTTTGACTTGTGAAGGTGAAAACTGCTGAACTTAATGTAAGAATATTTTGCCATGAGTTACTGATCACATTTGTTCATATAGTGTAGTTCATTGTAATGCCATTGTGTTTCCTCTTTTGTGCAGTTTTACATAATACACCAACACTTGTACCTGTTCCCAAGAAAGTAGTGGCTGAAATATGTGCAGTAAGTGGACTTTTTCTAACTTTACATCAAAAGGGAAGAAAGTGCAACACTTTGTAATGCCCATTTGTTTCCATTGCACAGGACAGTGAAGAAACCCTCTCAGATGACTGTCCTTTGGAGGAAGTACTTGTAAGTGCATAAATAACTTTACTTCTTTTATAGTAACTTGTGTACATATTATTTCTGACTGCAATATGAGTTGCAGGAGGAAAGGCCTACTGCACAAAGTGATACAGAGGTGGGCAGTGTAGTAACCTACTTGTACTTTTTATTTTTGTTGCATGAGGCTTGTGTTGACAGTTCTTTTTTTTTAATTTTTTATTTTTTATTCTTTTTATCCAAACATGGCACAGGGTGATATCCGTATATAAACGGAATCTACAACAGAAAATGTAGTATTTTGACCTGAAAAAACAGAAAAATGAAGGGGAGAAATAGAACTTGACACCTTAAAGAAGAAAAAACTGGCACTAGAGATTGAGTTGCTTCAAAAGGAACTTCAGAGTAAGTGCTAAATACACTATTTCACACAGAGTACTATTGCTGACCTTGGATAACAATATATCTTATTGCAGGCAAAAGATGACCATCATTGGCTTTTCTTGACAAAGAATAATTGAAATAAAACTCAAGGAACTAAGCATGTTGTCTTGTCTTCTATTCATTTAATGAAGGTTTTTGTTTTGAAAAAAAAAAAAAAAAAATGGTGTTCCACAATTCTGTCCCGTGCAGCTCTGCCACTAGGTTGGTCCAAGTGCACTGGCTGGAGGTCATCATCAGGCTGCACCTCCACCACAGGGGTCCTCTCCTTTCTGATGGTGGCACTATTGTGGAGTATGGCACATGCAACAATAATGTCACAGGCCCTGTCAGGTGCAACCCTCAGACACTGAAATCTTTCCTTTAGTTGCCCAAAGGTCATTTCAATGCGTGCCCTTGTCCTGGCTAGAGCTGCATTGAAACGGGTTTGTGGTCCGGGGTTTGGGTCAGGGAATGGCGTCATGAAATACTGCCTGCAGGTATAGCCCCTGTCACCAAGCAGGATCCCGTCGTAAGCACCTGGAAAAATGCAGTTTTGTTAGGCTCAGAATAAATGTATGTAATACAGTGAGCTTGATATTAAATATTTCCTTACCACGTTCAAATAATGTGCATAAATGTGACTCTCTGAAAATCCTGGAGTCATGCACAGAACCAGGCCATTTTGCTTCCACATTTGTGATGTAGGACATGGAGTCACACACCATCTAAGATATTTTTAATCAGTCAACTGCATACTTTTTGATTACATTACTTTTTGTATTATTTGATATATTCTGGACTCGCTTCTCCAAGGTAAATGGTGAATTGTTTGATGTCAGGCTGCATGCTCAGAAAGCGGCAGTGGATTGTGCAGCGTGAGACCACCTTCAGCGACAGGTTCTTGTCGTAAAAACGGACAAGACATGGCTGCGAAAGACTTCCCGTATCACCTCCGCTTATAAAGCCGGGATCTAATCCTGTTAACATGAAATAAGCCTGTTCCCGAGCAGGTTTAAGCTTGGGCACCTGTTGCTATGACAGCAAGTCCAGGATGAGCGTCGAAGAACCAAACAATCCAAGATCATGCCAAATCTCCAACAATCAAATCCAGCTAACTGAGTTAGCGACGTACGAAGAACGGGCCCCTGGGGCCTGTTTCAGAAAGGAGGTTCAACTGAGTTGACTTACCCTGAGATGGGAAACTCTGAGTTTTCGGTTACAGAACAGCGGAAATTAGTTAGTTCAATCAACTCTGAGTTGACTGACTCTGAGTTAAGCGCGTGCACCACCACTATAAAAAGCCATTATCAATGGAGTGCAGATATTATGAGTCACCATGGTAACAGCGCCAGACAAAAAGAGGTCTGCATATTTCTCACCAGCTTCTGCAAGCGTAAGAAGACATATTATTATTTTTTAAATATCGGCTGCAGCAGCGAAGGACAACTAGAGTTAGCTAGGGAGAAAATAGTTGCTCGAGTCAATGCGTATGTTTACATTTTAATTAGTTATACAGTGTTGGGTGTAATTAATTACCAAGTCATCTAAATACTGTCATTTAATTAAAGGGATTACTCTTAATTCTTCTGTAATTTGAAGTAAAATCTGATGTAATTGCATTAGACTATAGAACAATTCTGTATGTTTAACATACATTTTTAAAAGGTATATTTTTTATGTAACCTTCTCCCTCTACACACTTTGGTCAATTCAAGAATAATCCATGCAATTGTATATTGTTTATTTGAAAGCATTAAAAGTGCAGTTTCTTGTCTCTCCTTGTATTGTTCAAGTGGTTGAGGTTGATATGGGATTTATTAATAAGTAGACCAATACTTTCTAAAGATAGTCATTATTACATGAATCTAATTACACGGTTGAAGATGTCATTTGTAGTTAGTAATTAATAACTATTTTAGAGTAACTTACCCAACTGTTATAATATCAGAGGTGAAACTGGAAGAACAGTATGTTATTCAACCTAATTTTAATTTTCATGGGTGCAATCCTGCAGGTATTAAAAGAACATGGCAGCAGCTGAAAATTAAATATAAGAACATAATTCAATCAGGTAAGGTTTGAGCATATCATGGGTGTAGGCTACCTGAATTTACAAATATTTGACATATTAAATAACTAAATAGCATCCCAGTGTCTAGCAGTGCAGCAGCATTTTTGGCTGGGGGAATTCCTGGAGGGACTTCAGAGCCAGTCACTCCCGAAGATCCAAGGGCCTTCATAAAATGTAAGAGGTTTACATATGTGTTATTTCTTATATAGGCTATTTTTGATATTTCCATTTATTTTACTTTGGGTTGGGTTTTTTGTTGGTCCCAACAGATTCCGATGGTAATATCTGTCTTTTGGAGCCTCCTGTCCCAACAAAACCTGCAGGCAGTTGTAAGTAGCCTACTCAATACACCAGAAATTATGACAAATAGTGTTATAAAGTGTACTCATCTTCACAGGACGATGGGGATAATGTTATGTGTCACATCAAACAATCTACACATTCAGATTTTTTCACATTTTTATGTGGAGTAGAATCTAAGTTTAAAGCTAAGTATAAATGGGAAGAACAGCAGGAGGACGGTCCATCAACTTCTGTTGCACAGATGAACAGAGTTCAGTGATTTTCAGTAAATGCCACAGTTTAATTCTGTAGAATTTGTTTAGAACTACATTATGTAACTCTAATCTACTACTGTATATTCAGTTGCCAGTTAAGGAGTTAATAGACTTCATCTTATTTAAAAATAAAAAATAAAAAATAAAATAAAAATAAAAATAGCAATATTGTATTTATTAATTAAAGATTAATTTTATTAATAAAAATGTACTGAAAGAATGAATGAGGTGTTTAAACACCACTTCCTCTTTAAAAAAGGGGAGGAGACCGAAAGAAACTCTGGGTTTACCGAAGAAAACCTGCTCCCGGCCAGGTTAGGTTCACAGAGTAAGTTACCATGGTAACTGACTCTGAGTATAAGTTACCTCTCTTTCAGAAACGGGCTTGACTTACTCTGCTTTCTCAGGTTTAACATACCTCCCATTCTGAAACAGAAAACCCAGAGTTTCCCTCATTTCAGGGTTAACATACTCTGAGTTTTCACTTAACCTCCTTTCTGAAACAGGCGCCTCTGGTCTTTTCATGATCGGATAGCTATCCGATCTGAGAAAACGCATGAAGTGGCCAGGTGTAAACAGCCCCAGAAATCATTCTAATATTCTGATTTATTATGAGTGTTGGAAACAGTTCTGCTGCCTAATGATGAATAAAAGGTTAAAAAGAACTGCATTTATTAAAAAATATATATCATTTCTAATAATATAAATCTTCTTTACTATCACTTTTATTTATCAATTTAACACATCCTTGCTGAATAAAAGTATTGATTTATTTAAAAATAAATAAAAAATAAATACTGACCTCAAATTACTGACCAGTAGTGTATATTGTTGTTACAAAAGATTTCTATTTTTAAAAAAATTGCTTTTTTTATTTTTTTATTTTTTTTTACTTTTTATTCATCAAAGTATCCTAAAAAAAGTATCACAGGTTATGAAAACATATTAAGCAGCAGAACTGTTTCCAACTTTGATAATGAATCATCATATTAGAATTATTTCTAAAGGATCATGTGATAGACTGGAGTAATGATCCTGAAAATTCAGCTTTGCATCACAGAAATAAATGATCATTTAAACCAATTATTTTAAATTGTAAAAATATATCACAATATTACTTTTTTTTCTGTATTTTTGATCAAATAAATGCAGGCTTGATGAGCAGAGGAAACTTCTTTCAAAAACATTAAAAATACTAATACTTATACTTGCCCTGTAATACATGTATTCTTTGTTTTAGATGTTATTAACTTAAATTCTTATGAATAATAAAAATGTTGTAATGTCTATTTGTTATTTATGGCCTGTACGCCTCATTATTGATCTGAGCTTCTACATCTTGAATTCGAATAACATTCGATAAAACATAATTGCTGGATTATTTTGACTATAATAAATAAGCAGATGAAACATAGTAGGCCTATACACTGTTTATCACAAATTACTTTGGACCAAAGTTAGGCTACCATATTATAATTAATTATTATATAGTTCTATTCATTCATTCATTTTATTTAAATTAGCACTGGTTAAAATGTATAAAGCATGAACAAGATATGAAACAATATTTATTAATAATACACAGTTTAAATATCACAAATATCAAATTGTATTTTCATTTGCGTCCTATGCTGGCTAATTACGACGTTTAACCTGTTATCATAATGAAATTCATGCATTTATTTGCAGTGGTGGAATGTAACCAAGTACAAATACTTCGTTACTTTACTTAAGTACATTTTTCACGTATCTGTACTTTACTTAAGTAGAATCAATAGTGCATACTTTTGACTTTTACTTCGTTACTTTTTGCAGCAATTATTATACTTTCTACTCCACTACATTTCTACAACGTTTCGTTACATTTTCGGATCAGTTTTTCCCCTGCCAAAACAGGGATTGAAAAAAATCTCCATGTTTTCGGTGCTGATCGCGTTGGTGGCGCTAACAATAAAGCACCTAAAAGCTGTCACAAAGAACCAGCAAAAGTAATGAATATGTCAAATATAGCAAGAAGACATTTTAATTGTTTATTAATAAACAAGTGTTTTCTGTGTCGGCTGCAAAGATGAGGTTGACGATACTGATATGCGATCTTCGCAGTAGTGAACGCGCCAGAGAGAAATGCGCATTTCATACGGATTATAAGCAGAGAGCAGTCGGTTTTCTTTCGTTTTGAATTGTTCTGTTTAAAAGTACACATTTAAAGCTGTCTAAAGATATATTTATCAGGTCTGTGAGGCAAGTAGGATACCTTATAGCCTACGCTGAGTTTCGGTTCATTTATGAGACGAGCTCCAGTTCACTCGCCAGCGCCTACGTGTCGTGATTATCTATTTTCTACTTATTTATTAAATCCTGGCAATTGTTTGATGAAACATTGATTAAAATTGAGATACAATTAATACAAAACGAAATTCAAATTTAAAAAAGGCTTTGTGCTTTCTGTTTGAGGTCTCAGTGAAAGTTTTAAAGCAGTCTTTTAGTGCCTTTCAGAGCGGTCACGTCTGTAACATTGTTTTTTCCTCATAAATGGGAACACGAAAAATAAAATAAAATGAATATGTTATGTTCTGTGGAGAGCCAACCCTTCATCCGGTGGGTATTACTTTTGGTTTGCGCAGTGTAATTCACAGAATTACAAAAAAATATTTTTCTACCTAAAAGTTACATATTGTTTGTGTCCCGTAACGCATGTGTAGCCTAGATTTCCCATTAAATATAAAACGCATACTGATATTTTTCAATATGTATTAAATGCATTTTCTGAGAATTTATATTTCAAGTTTTTACTGCAAATGTCCCGTTTATAACGATGGAATTGCCAAATATTAAATAATTTATCCTCAACTAGTTTTGTGGTGTAGGTCTACGTATTGTATAATGTTAACTTCAAAAAAGGGGGGTGTCGCGATTCTGCCTTCTCCCTTCTCACACCGCGACACAGGTTCGTAGATCTGAGTGTAGCGATTTCGGATTCATATTGTTACAGCCCTAATTATTAGAATATAGACATTAAGAGAATAAATTGTTATGCAAGTACTTTTACTTTTAATACTTAAAGTACATTTAAAATCAGGTACTTTTTACTTTTTACTTAAGTAGGGTTTTCATTGTGGTACTTCTACTTTTACTAAAGTAAATATGTCTCTGGTTATTTGTACTTTTACTTAAGTACTGAGATTCAGTACTTCCTCCACCGCTGTTTATTTATTTGTCATTTAAACTGATGCAAACAGGGAAAGAGAGTAGAAAACACTTATTATCCTGTCGCCCCCTCTAGTGGACAGCATTAAGTATTACGGCCTTCATTGCTCAGATAACTCAAGTCGATGGATTTTTT
Organism: Leuciscus leuciscus; assembly: GCF_965113295.1. Lineage (NCBI taxonomy): Eukaryota > Metazoa > Chordata > Actinopteri > Cypriniformes > Leuciscidae > Leuciscus > Leuciscus leuciscus. The sequence goes on along the minus strand of NC_138737.1, from coordinate 32,898,831 downwards.
GGGAAAGTCTGACCAGTTAGAAGCAAGTTAGACCAGTCTGAGGGTCTGAGCTGAGTTTGGTGAAGCATCAAAGTTCTAGGCGGAGTCAATTTCTCATAATAATAATAACAATTAATCCCAAACCTGGTAATTTTGTCAGTATTTAATTTACGTTCACTGATTCTGGCTTCTCTCTTTTCTGTCTCTTTCTTTTCATGTGAACTGAGTAGGCTACACGTGCTTAAATTCAAAAAAATATAAACTTTATTTCTATTCAAAATTATTTATAGCCCATAGGCTATATGTCACACACGCCTACCTGCCTTTTGATGTAAATAAAAGACTAGAGGGGTAAATGTTACGGACATATTATCATGGTACAGTTCAGCCTATTATTGATTTTTATTTCCACTTCCCTTTTATCCAAAGAGACGGAACTATTTGCACTGTATTTATCAATGGGAAATATGCTAATATAATCTGTCATATACTGTGGCTCACATTAATGGGGTTGCTTGCAAGTCGCAGCAGCACGAATTACGTGACCAGCAACATATTTCTAAATCAAATACTGTGTGTAGTTAACAGTGAGTGGTGGTTTCAGACATTATTTCATTAAAGGGCATTTGTCAGTGCCGCACTCGTAGCCTACTGACTCTTATTCTGCCTGACAGAAAGAAAAGCTCACAGCTTACTGAAGGCGGAGCGGTTTGACCAATCAGATGAAAGGGGCGTTTCAGCGCCGCCCACGTGTGCAAATGAAATATCGAACCCATAAACCGACTTGTAAACCATAAACGAAAAATGAAAAATCTAGCCAAAATTTAGCCAAAAAAAACGAATAAACGAGCTGGTTTTCATTTCTCCTTATTCCATTCTAAACAGGAAATGAAATGATCAAAAAGTGCACGGACCCTATGACTAGATGTCGCCTTGGCTACGGCAGTTTGGAATATTCTGGGCTCATCTGATTTTTTTGTACATAGCATAACCTACTTTGTTATGATTTTAGTATCATAATGATTAATAAATGCACGCACAATTATCATGAACTTGATTTGAACAAATGTCTATCAACTTGTGTGCTGCACATTCAGAATTAAATGAATGTGCAGCAATTTGTACAAATAGAGAGTCTGTAGGCCTATACTGTTGTAGCCATTAAATAAGCGCATTTATTTTCATATTTGTTAAAATGTTATAATGTTATTTTTTTCCCCATGTATGTTGATTTATGAAAAGTGAACAGCACGAGTAAAAGTGAATTTCGTTTTGTATAAATTGTATCTTAATTTTAATACATTTTTCATCAGCCTGTATTTAATAAATAAGATAAATAAGATTTAATAAATAATAATAAAAAAAATGATAATCTTGCATTGCACGTTAACTGGAGCGCATCTCCTCCTAACTTAACGAAACTCATTGTATGCCTCACACACAGACATGAGAAATACATCAAATACACAAAGCTTGAAATGTCTTTAAACGAAATAATTCAAAACGAAAAGAAAAAGGCTACTCTCTGATTATGTAATCCATTATGTGCATTTCTCTCTATAGGCGCGTTCACTATACGGCGATCGTCAACTTCATCTTTGCAGCCGAGTCGACACTGTCAGAAAACACTAGATTATTAATAAAAATCAATGCACGCGTCACCGGATTTACAAATGCACATCTTGCTTGTTGCACCCACACATATTATGTCGAAAATAACGAGATATTATGTTGAAATAACATTATTAATAATAATACATATTTTATAATATTTGATTGAATGCTGAATGTTGCGCTTGTTCAGTTAATAAAATGAAAACTTTAATTGTGATCATTAAAATAATTGAATATGAAATATTTAGTGTCCAAGTTTTGCTAATTAATTAATTAATATATGTAAGGCATTCGTTCCAATCAACTGCCTTAGCCAAGGCCACGTCTAGTGTAGCCTATATATCTATGACTTGATCAGTCAAATGAAATACAATAAACGTCTAAATAAATATTACAAATTAAAAACCGATCGGAAATGTGGTCCAATTTTCTAATACTATTATTTGATGACAACAATAGATTTGTAAAACAAAATCCAGCCATTTGTGTTTTTTTGTTTATTTTTTTTAAAGCAAAAAACCAAGCTGCACCCTTTTTTAAATGTCATCTTTCATTCCGAAAGAGAATAATGAACGGGGCGATGTGCAGATTGTAAATATTTAAAATGATTGAATGATTTGATTGTGTCATTATGATGAAGAAACAAGGCAAAAAGTGTCAAAAAACCATTCGTGGAAGGCATCCGATGAGTGTCAACCCGGCCAGATCAGCAAGTGCATCAAGGCAACCACGATTAGCCGGTGCACCAGCCAGCAAAGTGATTCAATGGTTCATAGGTGTAGCTCGCAGCCTCATCGCCCTACCCTCCACATTCTAAAGTGTGTACAGGCGGTTATTTATATAGGGCAGATAAGCCCTGTGTTTCTCTTCGACGGTAACTGTAAATTGAATTCAAGCTGCGATTTTTGAAGTTGGATATACTCGCGCGGGCAAATACAGATGTGTTAAACACGAAAAGAACACAAATTGTACCTTTATTCGTTAATACAGTCGGTATTTCCCACAATGATTCTGCTTTGCTATTGGCCCACGTCACGATCAGTAAGCGCTGCTATTGGCGGTCACGATTATTAAGTATGAAAATGAAAATTCTGTCAGTAATTCCTCACCCTCATGTTGTTCCAACCCCTTCGTTCATCTTCGGAACACAAATTAAGATATTTTTGATTAAATGACTAAATTGGACTATATTAACGATGTGTTTAATGAACAAGTTTCAAACCCTTAGAAGCCTGAAGAAGTCTCGTTCCGAACACATCGCGATATTTGGCATCAGTTCACGTGTGTCAGATGTTGGTAAGTAGTAAATACGCTGTCCGAATAATGTGTGATATATAATGTATTTTCTGTTTGTCGATATTAATCAGATTAGCTCACGTTCAGTCACGGCATTATATCTGTCATCTCCGTCCACTGAGGCTTTGCGTTTTATTGCTTTCTAATTCAAAACAGGGTGATTAAGTTACACTGCCTGTCACATGACGTGAGCATAGGCCTAAAGACCTTAAATCAGTTAATCATATTCATATCAGATTAAAAGTAGTACAATTAGTTCCAAAGTTGTATTTGTAGTAGAAGCACAGTACAAACAACACTTACCATGCTTTTACCACATTAACATTAGTTTTACTGTGGTAAGTGTAGTAAAAAGACAGTAATCACAAAACTTACCATGCTTTTACCACACTATTGGTAGTTTTAATGTGATACTTATTGTAAATGCACATTAACCACAACGCTTACCATGCTTTTACCACAGGAATGATGTAAAACAACATAATGATATTTTATTTTCTCTTTTTTCAGCTGAAAAGACCAAAAGGACCTTTCGGACTATTATTGTTTGAGGACAAGTAAACGGAGGAGACAGACAGCTGCAAAGGCAAATATTCGCAATGGTATATACATGTGTTGGTTCGAACCCTAAATCAAACATTTTATCAAGCATTTGTTGTTTCTTAAACCTTTTCTCGCAAAACCCATAGCCCAATCAGTACGAAGATAGTCTGAAAGTCTTAATAATTCACAAGATTTAACAAGTTGTCAAATTCGTACGATACTCGTACATATTTGTATACTCGTACACACACTGTCAGAAAGTTGATATTAATTGCATTGTATTGATTACAATTAGTGATGCACCGATGTGAAAATTGAGGCCGATACCGATAACCGATATTAATATTGCTGTTATGGCCGATACCGATATTTGCCGATGTCGATATCTCTGTATAGAAAACAAATTTTAATGATTATCAAATAAAGAGCTATTTTCCAAAACACTTTTTTTTTACTTTAGAAATGACTGATATTGGGCACCTTTACCTGTGTGCAAAACATGTCACATACGACACACATGCATTATACTGCATTGCATATACAGTAATGTGTGCTGGTCAACTTGTCTAAAATTAAGAAACCCTTAGAAAACAGTAAAAAAAAAAAAAACACACAAAAAACAGGAACATTGTGTAAAATTAAGATAGGCTACTTTATTTATTATTCCAATATCCAAATATCGAGGGCTTGGAACCAGAGGGGCGTAAGTGGCATTTGACAAACTTTACAGGAGAGCCAAAACAAAATTTTGACCACACTTCAATCAACTGTATTTATTAACCTTCAACCACAACATTGCAACCACATACATACTTATATGAGTAAGTTCTTAAGTGAACATATTATGGAATATTAACACGATGAACATATTCTAAAACCTTGCAAAATCTTGAAAATATGGCAAAAACATCAAATACGCCTTTTTGGCACCAAACATTTCCAATTCTTGTAAAGAAAAATAGGGCGTATCTGCTGATCAATGCAGAAATGATTGGTCAAAACATTGGTTAAAAACACTCTAACTTCATAACTTTTCATTTTATTTAAAATACTGTATACATAGTCATTTCATCATTTCAAACTGTTTAACATTTCATTTCTAACCGTTTAATTTCAATTCTCATTTATGAGTTCACATTCATGTCAAACAGTTTAACATTTAATTTCAAACAGTTTAATTTCTCTTGTTTATTACACATTTCACTTTTTAGTTCACTTTAGTTGAACTAAAAAGTTCACTCACTGCCCACTGTCAGAGTGTTATAGAACTCTGCATAACAGTGAGGAATACTCCCATTGGTGCACAGGGTGAGTAGGTCTTTTTTCTTTAAGGCACTGATCACTGGAGGATTTTCATACAACGAGCTGGGGTGTGTGGTTCTGGTGCCTCTTGTTGCCTGTTGTGCCACCGTCAGTTTTCGGAAGGTTGGGGCGGTGAAATCATACTTGAAGAAGATTGTTTTTGGTTCATCTTTCGTGTAGCGGAACCATTTAATCTTCTGCCAATGAACTGATTGTCCCTCCTCATCTTTTGTTCTGTTTTTGAGTATGTGGTTGGAGAGGGACTTGAAGTCCAGAAAGTCCTTGTGTTCAAGTTCATGTACACTGTATGGGTCGTTCCTTCTTGCCATTCTCACAAGTGTGTAGTAGCCATCAGTAAATAGAAGTATGGGAGTAAATAGAAATGGGAGTAAATAGAAACTTTTCTTCTTGCAGTTTCCACTGCAGCATGCACACTATCACACTCCATGTCTAGTAGCCATCCATGATGGCTACTACACACTTGTGAGAATGGAAAGAAAGAACGACCCATAGTGTACATGAACTTGGACACAAGGACTTTCTGTACTTCAAGTCCCTCTCCAACCACATACTCAAAAACAGAACAAAAGATGAGGAGGGACAATCAGTTCATTGGCAGAAGATTAAATGGTTCCGCTACACGAAAGATGAACCAAAAACAATCTTCTTCAAGTATGATTTCACCGCCCCAACCTTCCGAAAACTGACGGTGGCACAACAGGCAACAAGAGGCACCAGAACCACACACCCCAGCTCATTGTATGAAAATCCTCCAGTGATCAGTGCCTTAAAGAAAAAAGACCTACTCACCCTGTGCACCAATGGGAGTATTCCTCACTGTTATGCAGAGTTCTATAACACTCTGACAGTGGGCAGTGAGTGAACTTTTTAGTTCAACTAAAGTGAACTAAAAAGTGAAATGTGTAATAAACAAGAGAAATTAAACTGTTTGAAATTAAATGTTAAACTGTTTGACATGAATGTGAACTCATAAATGAGAATTGAAATTAAACGGTTAGAAATGAAATGTTAAACAGTTTGAAATGATGAAATGAAATGACTATGTATACAGTATTTTAAATAAAATGAAAAGTTATGAAGTTAGAGTGTTTTTAACCAATGTTTTGACCAATCATTTCTGCATTGATCAGCAGATACGCCCTATTTTTCTTTAGAGGAATTGGAAATGTTTGGTGCCAAAAAGGCGTATTTGATGTTTTTGCCATATTTTCAAGATTTTGCAAGGTTTTAGAATATGTTCATCGTGTTAATATTCCATAATATGTTCACTTAAGAACTTACTCATATAAGTATGTATGTGGTTGCAATGTTGTGGTTGAAGGTTAATAAATACAGTTGATTGAAGCGTGGTCAAAATTTTGTTTTGGCTCTCCTGTAAAGTTTGTCAAATGCCACTTGCGCCCTTCTGGCTCCAAACAATGTGTAGGCCATACATGTATTTTTTAGAGCCAGAAGGGCGTAAGTGGACATACGCCCCTCTGGCTCCAAACAATGCTCAAACTTTTGTGTTAGGTCTTTGTTGTTTTGTTGCTTTATTCAATACAGGTTGATTTCTGATGCGTCTTTTTGGCACAACTAGATAGAGCTCATCAAGACCTTTAATTTGATATATAGAACTCATTTTCGCCCAAAATGCCACTTACGCCCCTCTGGTTCCAAGCCCTCGATATGATACAAAAAAAAATACCACAGGGAAAAGGGCTTCTATTTGTGACGTGCTGTCTTTGCGTTTGAACATTGCACATTTTAAACAGGACACTCATTAACTGAATAAATGTTAGCCAATACAAACATATTTATAGAAAACAGTTGACAATGAATAGACAGGAGTCCAATAATAGCATAACGAATCATTCTTAAAATAATAACAAGTAGCCTAGGCTATAAGACCAATCCGACATGGGCTGTGTTAACAGTAAAACGTCCGTCATTTAACGAATTTTAAAAACACGGATGGATAATACAAAATACTTTCTGATATTTTGACAGAAAAAAAACAAGCAAGAACAAAATTTAAACTTAGCCCGTCAATTTTTCATTTTACAATTATCTTCTCTCTCTGTGTGTGCACGCGTCCGTGTTTGTGAGAGAGAGAGCTCGCGCAGCACTGATACAACGGTAGCCTACTTTTTAATCCATAAGTAACGAACGCGCTAGTTTTCATACAAAATAAATATGTAACATAATTAGGTAGGCTACTTTAGTTATTATTAATACAATAACGTAACACATGAAGGCTATACGTTTCTCAACACTGAGAATGAATCAATAAACGCCTGTTTCTCCACTCGCGCTTATCAGTAATCCACAAATCACACGTGCTGTCACTTTTGAGAAAAATCTAATTCGAACGGGTATCAAATATCAAGCAATATATTCAAATATCTACGAGTCAAAAAACGATCAGTCAAAAATGTGTCATGAAGAGGAAAAAAACATAAGTCGCACTGGACTGCGTTAACAATGTTACGGACGGGACAGTTGACGTGAGCGCTCTGAAAGCGCCACTAAGACTGCTTTAAAACTTTCACAGAGACCTCAAACAGAAAGCACAAAAAGCCTGTCTTTAAATTTAATTTCGTTTTGTATTAATTGTATCTTAATTTTGATAAATGTTTCATCAACCAATTGCCTGGATTGAATTAAATAAGAAGTAAATATAGTAGAAAATATTTAATCAGGACACGGAGGCGAGGGCGCGTGAACCTGGAGCGCGTCTCATCAATGAACCGAAATCTACCTGCCTCACAGACCGGAGACATATATAGAAAGCTTGAAATGTCTATTTTTAAACAGAACAATTCAAAACGAAAGAAAACAGACTGTTCTCTGCTTATGTCATCTGTATGAAATGTGTATTTATCTCAGGCACATTCACTACTGCTAAGATCGAGTCAGCATCGTCAACTTCATCTTCAACTTCACACGTCAAATGTCGGCCTGTTCACATCGGCCATATTTTGACATCGGAACGATACCGATGTGTAAAAAAATGACCATATCGGCCGATATTATATCGGCGGCCGATATATCGTGCACCACTAATTACAATTATTACAAATTGGTCCCCGTCTGTTTATGTTCCAGTGATACATGACGTCTCTCCACACCTCATAACCTACCTCTGTTTGCAGGGGTGGAAAAGCTTATCTTACTTGTCACATGACATCAGAGACTCGATTATTTTGTCATAATCAGATCAGTTACACTGCTGATAACTGTCCCGTTTGCATGTAAATCATTTTCACATGATTATTGCTTGCTATTAAAGACGTACTTTTATTCATAGAAATGCCCCCACATATCAGTGAACTTATAATATAAAAATGCTTTTAAAATTTAATTATTCAACACTCTTTACAGAAAAAAATATCCTACAGTTATACATAAACTGACTATTTGCAAGTAATGTATTAAAATTACCTTCCTTTCCGTCTTGCAGGATTACTTGGTCCTTTTTTTTTTTTAAAGCTCTACAATATCAAACTCAACAGCTCTTTTAAGAGCCAACCCTCACAAGAGCTACTAGTGAGTCGCAGCGAATCTTGCCGGGATCAGCCCTTCCCAGGTAAAGTTTCTAGAATATTGAAATCGGTATTTACTCATCAAATGCTCTCTCCTGAATCGCCGCCGCTAGAGTTCTTACGAGATCAAGAAAATATGATCATATAACAGCGATTTTATCATCACTGCATTGGTTACCTATAAAGTTCCGTATTAATTATAAGGTATTGCTACTGACTTATAAAGCTCTAAACGGCTTAGCTCCAGTCTATTTAACGGATCTTCTATCGCCCCTATAATCCATCGCGCTCTTTAAGATCACTAAATTCCAGGCTTTTGGTCATACCTAGGATATCCAGAACCACCAAAGGAGGGAGAGCATTTTCACATTTGGCTCCAAAACTCTGGAATAGTCTTCCTGATACTGTTCGTTGCTCAGACTCGCTCTCCCAGTTTAAAACTAGATTAAAGTCGCATCTCTTCAGCCAGGCATTCATATAATCCTACAGTTCAAACTACAATCCGGCCTGTAGCTCATAAATGCCAGAGGAGAACTGGCCCCCGACTGAGCCTGGGTTCTCCCAAGGTTTTTTTTTCTCCATTAGGTCACCTGATGGAGTTTTAGGACACCATTAGGTCACTTGATGGAGTTTTTCGGTTCCTTGCCACTGTTGCCTTTGCCTTGCTCAGTTGGGGATATTTAATTTAATTTTATCAATCAATAAATTCCTCTTGAAACAAACATTGTTGTATTATTTTAATTTAATACTGTGAAGCTGCTTTGATACAATCTGTATTGTGAAAAGCGCTATACAAATAAACTTGACTTGACTTGACTTGACTTGAATCGTATGGTAAATTAACTTATTTATAACTGTCTTAATTTATGTTTCAAGAACAATAGTAATTGCACATAGAGTAAGTCGAGACTTTCTTGTTTTACAGCAGAGAAGGAAGACCAGTCCTTATATCAACGCAAGCTAATCGAATAAGTCCTTTGTTTCGGGTGAGGAAGGAACATCTGGTGCCCAAAGAAGACAGAAAGCTGCGCGAGTCCATTGGTATGTCTTGTATTGAAACAATGCTGTAATATGTAGTACATAATTTGATGTTGACAAATTTACATTGTACAGGTTATCACTTGGTTTTTGACCAAGTGAAGCTCTTGAAACAAGTGACAGGAGAGTATGTAACTTGTCTGGAAAGTATCAGAGTCGCATTTGGCACGCGTGCCTTAGGTTGCCGACCCCTGGTCTAGCCTATAGTCTATGGTACCAATCACGTTAGTGAAGCCTGAGTAACATATACTGTAATCGGCATGGTCATGAATGCATGATCTTCATAAAAAATTATGATAGCCTAAAAAAAAACTGCTTAAAAAAAAAACTGCTTTACAACATTGGGTCTTAAAGGTGCTGTATGTAGCTTTTCTACTAAAACGAATCCTTTTTTTATTGCCTGTGTGTGAAGGGGTTGTAATATCACATTAAAATGATCCACTTTTCGGGTTTTGCTATTACCTCTGAAAGCAAGTATTCTTATGTTTATGTGAAGGTGCCGGGTCGGATTTACCGCGAAATCCAGTGACGTCACCTGCATGCGCGGAGCGCTCCCGAGCCTCTCGCCTCGTCTAGCCTACTGATTTTGCACTCAACAGCGACGACACTGCAACTTATGACATGGACTTGTGACTTATGCAACTTATGACATGTCTGATAACACTAAGAAACGACCTGCTCCCAGCACAACACAGACTCCAACACAAACTCCACATATTGATAAAAAAAACAATAAAACGTTTTTTTCTTTCTGCTGAAGCTCGTATTAAAGGCCAGACGTGAATCGGATGAACTTCGGGTGAAAAAACACGGATCAACATCGGCAGGGCGTTTGAATCATGGAGAGACCTTATCTACAAACCTAGAATGTATACATTTCCTGAAGAAAATGTGAAGTAGTGCTTGCAGTGGCAAAATTCGGCACGGTTGATAGGGTTCCATTCTTATCATGGTACGAGCATGGAGCATTAGTTCAACGTCAAGCTGATAAAAGTAGCCTATTATTGTAACGTTGCAGTGGGAGTTTACCTGAGTTTCTAGCATGTTGTGGGATGCTCTCTCTGGTGTGTTGCATGACGCGTCTCAGTCTGGCCGGTATCCACAGTGCTCGCTCATAAATTCGAGCACGCGCAAGAGCACGCGCTTGTCAACTTATTGGTTGCAATCTGAAACATCACCGCTAGAGGCCGCTGAAAACTACATACAGCTCCTTTAAGTGGCTTGGAAATGCCACAAAAAAACCTAAAACTGTTTTTTTAAACCTAAAAGCGCCAGGTAAACTCCGAATGACACGACAGACAGCACTTTCCATCAAGTTCTCCGCATCTCCAATAGTGTAAAGGAAAGAGCCACTCGCAAATAATCTTAAGGCAATGCAAACAGTTTGTGCTGTAGTTAAAGCCCGACTCCGACAAGTCGAAAATAAGTGTGCGTTTCCAACAAATTAATCATGTAAACGACAATCTCACCAGTCACGAGAAAAAATATATATCTCAGAAAGTGCACTATTGTAACGCAAAATCTCAGTTCTTCGTACCTCAGGGCCCGTTCTTCGTACGTCGCTAACTCAGTTAGCTGGATTTGATTATTGGCGATTTGGCATGATCTGGGATTGTTTGGTTCTTCGACGCTCATCCTGGACTTGCTGTCATAGCAACAGGTGCGCAAGCTTATTTCATGTTAACAGGATTAGATCCCGGCTTCATAAGCGCTGGACTTCCCGTATCAGCTCCGCTTATGAAGCCGCAGTCTAATCCTGTTAACATGAAATAAGCCTGCTCCCGAGCAGGTTTAAGCTTGCGCACCTGGGGCCCGTTCTTCGTACGTCGCTAACTCAGTTAGCTGGATTTGATTATTGGCGATTTGGCATGATCTGGGATTGTTTGGTTCTTCGACGCTCCTCCTGGACTTGCTGTCATAGCAACAGGTGCGCAAGCTTATTTCATGTTAACAGGATTAGATCCCGACTTCATAAGCGGAGCTGATACTGTACCAGCCATTTGGATTATAGACATACTTAATTTAATGCAGCAACAAATTATTTACAGTGTAGCAAGATGATTTAAAACTCATTTACCTGTAATTAAGGTGTTGCTGTTACTGGTCCCTGGCTTTAGGTCTAAAGGCCTATTTATACTTCTGCGTCGAACTTACGCCGTAGCTACGTCGTAGGCTGTGCTTAGCGCGCGTACCCTTTGGCGTACCCTGATGCGCACCTCTCCAAAAATGTAACAACGCGTCAATTCTACGCGGACGCAAGCGCTGTGATTGGTCTGCTAGAACCCCTCCCTCGGGTTTCACATGGTCCCTCTGCATGAGTAATTGCGCGTCAACGCGGACAACGACGCAGAAGTATAAATTAAAACCAACGCGTTGCCTACAGCGTAGAGGCTCCGGCGTAGGTCCGACGCAGAAGTATAAATAGGCCTTAAGTCAAGTCAAGTCAAGTTTTTTTGTATAGCGCTTTTCACAATACAGATTGTATCAAAGCAGCTTCACAGTATTCAATTTAAATAATACAACAAAGTTTGTTTCAAGAGGAATTTATTGATGATAAAATTAAATTAAATATCCCCAAAATATCCCCAACTGAGCAAGCCAAAGGCAACAGTGGCAAGGAACCGAAAAACTCCATCAAGTGACCTAATGGTGTCCTAAAACTCCATCAGGTGACCTAATGGAGAAAAAAAACCTTGGGAGAACCCAGGCTCAGTCGGGGGCCAGTTCTCCTCTGGCATTTATGAGCTAGAGGCCGGATTGTAGTTTGAACTGTGGGATTATATGAATGCCTGGCTGAAGAGATGCGACTTTAATCTAGTTTTAAACTGGGAGAGCGAGTCTGAGCAACGAACAGTATCAGGAAGACTATTCCAGAGTTTTGGAGCCAAATGTGAAAATGCTCTCCCTCCTTTGGTGGTTCTGAATATCCTAGGTATGACCAAAAGCCTTGAATTTAGTGATCTTAAAGAGCGCGATGGATTATAGGGCGATAGAAGATCCGTTAAATAGACTGGAGCTAAGCCGTTTAGGGCTTTATAAGTCAGTAGCAATACCTTGTAATTAATACGGAACTTTATAGGTAACCAATGCAGTGATGATAAAATCGGTGTTATATGATCATATTTTCTTGATCTCGTAAGAACTCTAGCGGCGGCATTTTGGACTAACTGTAGCTTGTTTATTGAGGATGCAGGACAACCAGCTAATAAGGCATTACAGTAATCCAGTCTCGAGGTCATGAATGCATGAACTAACTTTTCTGCATCAGAAACTGATAGCATATTACGTAGCTTAGCAATGTTTCTAAGGTGGAAAAAGGCTGTTTTTGTAACATATGAAATATGATTTTCAAAAGACAGGTTGCAATCGAGTATAACACCCAGGTCTTTTACTGTAGCGGATAAAGTAACAGGACATCCTATGATGTTAAAGTTGTATTGTGCGAGGTTTTGTGGGCGGTTTTTTGAACCGATAAGTATTACCTCTGTCTTGTCTGGATTTAATAAAAGAAAATTACGCGTCATCCAATCTTTTATATCTTTAACACACTCTGTCAATTTGGAAAATTTTGCGTTTTCATCCGGCCTTGATGAAATATATATTTGAGTGTCATCAGCATAACAATGGAAACTAATTCCATGTTTCCTTATAATATTTCCAAGTGGCATCATATATATTGAAAATAACAGAGGGCCTAACACAGATCCCTGCGGCACTCCATAGTTTACTGGAGTTATGATCGATTTTTCTCCATTTAAATAGACAAAATGGTAGCGGTCAGATAGGTATGATTTGAACCAGCTTAGTGCTTGTCCTTGAACACCAGTATAATTTTGTAGTCGATCTAAGAGTATTGTGTGATCTATAGTATCGAACGCAGCACTAAGATCAAGTAAAACTAGTATTGAGATACAGCCTTGGTCAGAAGCTAAAAGTAAATCATTTGTGATTTTAACGAGCGCAGTTTCAGTGCTATGATGCGGTCTGAATCCAGACTGAAACTTTTCATAGATATCATTTTGTTGCAAGAAAGAGCCCAGTTGAGCGGACACCACTTTTTCTAATATTTTAGACATAAATGGAAGATTTGAAATGGGTCTATAATTTGCTAGATTATTATGATCTAATTGTGGTTTCTTAATGAGAGGTTTTATAACTGCCAGTTTAAATGTTCTTGGAACATGACCTAGAGATAAAGACGAGTTAATAATATTGAGGAGAGGCTCTTCCACTACAGGTAACACTTCTTTCAGTAGTTTAGTTGGTATAGGATCTAATAAACATGTTGTTGTTTTAGATGAAGTGATAAGTTTATTTAACTCTTTTTGTTCTATAGTTGTAAAGCACTGTAATTGTTCTTGCGGGGTGATAATTGAAGCTGAATTATAAGGCGCGATTGAAGATTGAACGTTTGCAATTGTGGTTCTGATGCTTTCTATTTTCTCAGTGAAGAAGTTCATGAAATCATTACTACTGAACTGTAACGGGATATTTTGTTCAGGTGACGTCTGTTTATTTGTTAGTTTAGCCACGGTGTTAAATAAAAACCTTGGATTATTTTGGTTGTTTTCTATTAGTTTGCGGAGGTGCTCAGCCCTGGCCGCTTTTAGGGCCTTTTTATAACGTGACATACTGTCTTTCCACGCGATTCTAAAGACCTCTAAATTAGTTTGTTTCCATTTACGCTCTAAAATACGGGTTTCTCTCTTTAAAACATGCGTAGTATTGTTATACCATGGTGCTTTATTTTTTTACCATGTAGTGATCAGTGACTTCATCACTTTGTGGAATGATATCTATATCGGTTGGATCGGTTCCATGTGATATAATTAAATCGAGTGTATGATTAAGACGATGTGTTGGTCCGATGACGTTTTGCTTGACCCCAAATGAATTTAATAAATCTGTAAACGCAGCTCCTAACGCATCATTTGGATCATCTACGTGTATGTTAAAATCTCCAACAATTAATGCTTTATCGACATTGACTAATAGGTCTGAGAGAAAATCTGCAAACTCTTTTAGGAAATCAGCGTAAGGCCCTGGCGGTCTATATACGGTAGCCAAGGCTAGAGATAATAGTGATGTTTTTCTAACATCTAAGAGCGTAACATTTAGTACAAGTACTTCAAATGAAATAAACTTATAACCCGTTTTCTGAGTAACATTTAGAATATCTCTATAAATGGTTGCAACACCTCCGCCACGACCAATCAGACGGGGCTCATGCTTATAACAGTATCCAGGAGGAGTAGACTCATTAATACCGAAATAATCATTTGGTTTAAGCCAGGTTTCAGTAAGGCAAAGTACATCGAAGCTATTATCTGACTATTTCATTTACAATAACTGCCTTAGGTGTGAGTGATCTAATGTTTAGAAGACCTAGCTTTAGAAATAGTTTTTGTTTACTAATAGCAACATTTTCTGTTTTAATAACAATTAGATTTTTCCTAGATCCTGCATTAGATTTATTATTTGATCTCACTAAACGAGGAATAGACACGGTTTCTATGCAATGTTCTACACTAGTATTTATATCAGTTGAATTGGAGCAGCAGAGACTATGATTTGGACTTTTGGTTACTAGTCAAAGGGTATTTAACTTTTTAGAGATGTTATCAGACAGAAGAGCCGCTCCGAATCTGCTTGGGTGTAAGCCATCAGCACGGAAAAGCCTAGGACGCTCCCAAAACAGATTCCAATTATTTACAAAGAGCAGTTTCTGCTCATTGCACCATGACATTAACCATTCATTTAGCGCAAATAATCTGCTGAACTTTTCATGCCCTAGTCGGTACGTGGGAAGCGGTCCTGACACAATAATCGTTGTTTCAGGCGATGTGCTGCGTACCGTATCGAATAGATTCCTGAAGTCTTTCTTCAGAATCTCCGTCTGGCGCAGCCTGATGTCGTTCACTCCCGCGTGCAGGACCACAGTTCCGAC
This sequence comes from Leuciscus leuciscus, assembly GCF_965113295.1. Taxonomy (NCBI): domain Eukaryota; kingdom Metazoa; phylum Chordata; class Actinopteri; order Cypriniformes; family Leuciscidae; genus Leuciscus; species Leuciscus leuciscus. Next base: position 32,883,567 of record NC_138737.1, on the reverse strand, counting down.
GCGCTCGTCACCGTTCAGGATCTCGGCAACGCGAGCAGCGATTTCAGAAACACGAGCACCAGGAAAGCAGTGACTTTGCACCTTACTTTTACCTAACGTAGCGTGTACGTGCCGAACGATGGAATCGCCGATGATCACAGCATCGTGTTCTGTTTCGCGTAGAGGGGAGAAGCGGTTTTGTGTGGATAACTCGAAAACCGGGAGGGTCGGAGAAAGTCTTGGTCTAAACCTGACTCGCGTCTTCCGCTGCGGAACCACCCAGGCTTCGTGGTGGCGTGTTGGAGCCGGAGTGAACGAGACCATGGCTGATTGCGACCGATGCTGAGGAACGCACGGAGTAGACGCGGTCGGAGTCAGCGGGTTAGTAACGTTAAACACTGATTTGTGTGCATCGGCACGTGATGTTTCAAGAGCCAAACACCGGTCTCTCAGCTCGGCCTGTCTCAATAAAAGGTTGTGGATCTGTTTCTCAACAGCTTCCAGCTCAGACTGCAGTGCGTGCAGCTCAAATGTGTCCTCACCTGCACCAAACGGTAGACTACTTACATCTGATATATTCGCCATTTTAACAGATGGACAGTGAGTTAGCAACGAAGCTACCAGTGATGCTATCAATATTAATACTAATTTATATTATAAGTTTGTTTGTTTGTAAGTGAGTGTGGAGAAGACGCGTTCAGCCGTGATCCACGGACGTAACCTTTAAGAGTATGCAGCGTTGGATCACTAATAGGCTTGAGACGCGTCTGCTCAACAGTCCGCGTTGTAACAATGAGGTTTGAGCAGTAGTGCTTCTCAGTGAGGAAAAGTAGAAAATCTTCGTTGTAAGCGAGTTTAAAGAGAAAAATCAAGAATTATAAATCAAATCGATAGAGCTCCAAAAACAACAACGCATTCAGACGCGACGCATGATAATAACAGGACAAGACATTACTCACCGTGTTTGTTGAGTGATTCTTACTCACCTGAGCTTTTATGAACTCAAAGGCGCGAGAGAAAATAAAAAAATAAAAATAGCTGAGAAAATTCCCATGTTCTAGTGGGTCCTGAGGTGGCTCTGACATTAAGCAATTATGAAATGATTAAAATACAAGAATATATACTGTAATAAGTGATATAACCATAACATGGAACACTTACGCATTTAATTTGTCTGTTACTTTTTGCCAGCCCTCTCTCCTGGCTTTTGCACACTTTGATTCCCAGTGTTCCCTGGCGTTTTAATTATATTTTTCAAACTCTGCATACCCTTCCAGTAAAAATTCCTGCTCTGCTGCGTTGAAAAACTGAGCGCGCTCTTTGGCCATGGTGAGCAGCCAATAGCAGCGTTGCTGATCAATGTTTCTACTATCGATACATATCCCCTTTTAAACCAGCGCGTGAACGCGCAATTATCTCACTAACTCAATCCAGCTATACTAATCATATCCGGCAGGTGTGTTCGAAGAACCAAATTAGTCAGATCATGATTAGCACGATGATATCATCTTGGATGTCTCGTTTGATCTCAGATGTTTTAAGCAACGTACGAAGAACGGGCCCCAGTTGCTATGACAGCAAGTCCAGGATGAGCGTCGAAGACCCAAACAATCCAAGATCATGCCAAATCGCCAACAATCAAATCCAGCTAACTGAGTTCTTCGACGCTCATCCTGGACTTGCTGTCATAGCAACTGGGGCCCGTTCTTCGTACGTTGCTTGAAACATCCAAGATCAAATTATGAGACATCCAATGTGATATCATCGGCCTAATCATGATCTGACTAATTCGTTTCTTCGAACACACCTGCCAGTTATGATTAGTATAGCTGGATTGAGTTATCTGAGATAACTGCGCGTTCATGCGCTGGTTTAAAAGGGGATATGTATCGATAGTAGAAACATTGATCAGCAACGCTGCTATTGGCTGCTCACCATGGCCAAAGAGCGCGCACAGTTTTTCTCCGCAGCAGAGCAAGAGTTATTGAAGGTTATGCAGAATATGAAACCTTAATTAAAACGCCAGGGAACACCTCAAAGTGTGCAAAAGCCAGGAGAGAGGGCTGGCAAAAAGTAGCAGACAAATGAAATGCGTAAGTGTTCCATGTTATGGTTATATCACTTATTACAGTGTATATTCTTGTATTTTAATCATTTCATAATTGCTTAATGTCAGAGCCACCTCAGGACCCACTAGAACAGTGTTCTTCAACCCTGCTCCTGGAGGACCCCCAACACTGCACGTTTTCTTTGTCTCCCTAATCAAACACACCTGATTCAACTCATCAGCTCATTAACCCATGTGATAATGAGTTGATGAATTGAATCCGGTGTGTTTGATTAGGGAGACAAAGAAAACCAGCAGTGTTGGGGGTCCTCCGGGAGCAGGGTTGAAGAACACTGCACTAGAACATGGGAACAAGTAAAAGGGAAGTACAAGAATATTCTTCAAAATGGTAATCTTTTCTACTTCTACTGTTCTTTGTCTCTTTTACAAAAGAAAAGCACCGTTAAATGTGTTTGTCTGTTTATAACAGCAACCAAGAAAAAGGCTGAGCTGAAAAAAAAAAAAACAGGTGGTGGTCCTGCTCCCTCACATTATACCACATTATACCCCAGCAGTAGAGCTGGCCCTGGGGTTAAATGTGAACCGACCCATTGTGGAGGGCATCCCTGGGGGCAGCTCTTCCTCAGACCAACAGCCAGGAACCAGTAGCAGCAACACCTTCATTACTGGTAAATGAGCTTTAAATGATCTTGCTACACTGTAAAATATATCTTTTTTTTTGCCGCATTAAATTAAGTAGGCCTATATAATCCAAATGGCTGGTACAGTAATTTCAGCTGTTAAATATTGAGTAGTGATCAATTGCTTTGACTTGTGAAGGTGAAAACTGCTGAACTTAATGTAAGAATATTTTGCCATGAGTTACTGATCACATTTGTTCATATAGTGTAGTTCATTGTAATGCCATTGTGTTTCCTCTTTTGTGCAGTTTTACATAATACACCAACACTTGTACCTGTTCCCAAGAAAGTAGTGGCTGAAATATGTGCAGTAAGTGGACTTTTTCTAACTTTACATCAAAAGGGAAGAAAGTGCAACACTTTGTAATGCCCATTTGTTTCCATTGCACAGGACAGTGAAGAAACCCTCTCAGATGACTGTCCTTTGGAGGAAGTACTTGTAAGTGCATAAATAACTTTACTTCATTTATAGTAACTTGTGTACATATTATTTCTGACTGCAATATGAGTTGCAGGAGGAAAGGCCTACTGCACAAAGTGATACAGAGGTGGGCAGTGTAGTAACCTACTTGTACTTTTTATTTTTGTTGCATGAGGCTTGTGTTGACAGTTCTTTTTAATTTTTTTATATTTTTTTATTCTTTTTATCCAAACATGGCACAGGGTGATATCCGTATATAAACGGAATCTACAACAGAAAATGTAGTATTTTGACCTGAAAAAACAGAAAAATGAAGGGGAGAAATAGAACTTGACACCTTAAAGAAGAAAAACTGGCACTAGAGATTGAGTTGCTTCAAAAGGAACTTCAGAGTAAGTGCTAAATACACTATTTCACACAGAGTACTATTGCTGACCTTGGATAACAATATATCTTATTGCAGGCAAAAGATGACCATCATTGGCTTTTCTTGACAAAGAATAATTGAAATAAAACTCAAGGAACTAAGCATGTTGTCTTGTCTTCTATTCATTTAATGAAGGTTTTTGTTTTGAAAAAAAAATAAAAAAAATGGTGTTCCACAATTCTGTCCCGTGCAGCTCTGCCACTAGGTTGGTCCAAGTGCACTGGCTGGAGGTCATCATCAGGCTGCACCTCCACCACAGGGGTCCTCTCCTTTCTGATGGTGGCACTATTGTGGAGTATGGCACATGCAACAATAATGTAACAGGCCCTGTCAGGTGCAACCCTCAGACACTGAAATCTTTCCTTTAGTTGCCCAAAGGTCATTTCAATGCGTGCCCTTGTCCTGGCTAGAGCTGCATTGAAACAGGTTTGTGGTCCGGGGTTTGGGTCAGGGAATGGCGTCATGAAATACTGCCTGCAGGTATAGCCCCTGTCACCAAGCAGGATCCCGTCGTAAGCACCTGGAAAAATGCAGTTTTGTTAGGCTCAGAATAAATGTATGTAATACAGTGAGCTTGATATTAAATATTTCCTTACCACGTTCAAATAATGTGCATAAATGTGACTCTCTGAAAATCCTGGAGTCATGCACAGAACCAGGCCATTTTGCTTCCACATTTGTGATGTAGGACATGGAGTCACACACCATCTAAGATATTTTTAATCAGTCAACTGCATACTTTTTGATTACATTACTTTTTGTATTATTTGATATATTCTGGACTCGCTTCTCCAAGGTAAATGGTGAATTGTTTGATGTCAGGCTGCATGCTCAGAAAGCGGCAGTGGATTGTGCAGCGTGAGACCACCTTCAGCGACAGGTTCTTGTCGTAAAAACGGACAAGACATGGCTGCGAAAGACTTCCCGTATCACCTCCGCTTATAAAGCCGGGATCTAATCCTGTTAACATGAAATAAGCCTGCTCCCGAGCAGGTTTAAGCTTGCGCACCTGCTGCTATGACAGCAAGTCCAGGATGAGCGTCGAAGAACCAAACAATCCAAGATCATGCCAAATCTCCAACAATCAAATCCAGCTAACTGAGTTAGCGACGTACGAAGAACGGGCCCCTGGGGCCTGTTTCAGAAAGGAGGTTCAACTGAGTTGACTTACCCTGAGATGGGAAACTCTTGAGTTTTCGGTTACAGAACAGCGGAAATTAGTTAGTTCAATCAACTCTGAGTTGACTGACTCTGAGTTAAGCGCGTGCACCACCACTATAAAAAGCCATTATCAATGGAGTGCAGATATTATGAGTCACCATGGTAACAGCGCCAGACAAAAAGAGGTCTGCATATTTCTCACCAGCTTCTGCAAGCGTAAGAAGACATATTATTATTTTTTAAATATCGGCTGCAGCAGCGAAGGACAACTAGAGTTAGCTAGGGAGAAAATAGTTGCTCGAGTCAATGCGTATGTTTACATTTTAATTAGTTATACAGTGTTGGGTGTAATTAATTACCAAGTCATCTAAATACTGTCATTTAATTAAAGGGATTACTCTTAATTCTTCTGTAATTTGAAGTAAAATCTGATGTAATTGCATTAGACTATAGAACAATTCTGTATGTTTAACATACATTTTTAAAAGGTATATTTTTTATGTAACCTTCTCCCTCTACACACTTTGGTCAATTCAAGAATAATCCATGCAATTGTATATTGTTTATTTGAAAGCATTAAAAGTGCAGTTTCTTGTCTCTCCTTGTATTGTTCAAGTGGTTGAGGTTGATATGGGATTTATTAATAAGTAGACCAATACTTTCTAAAGATAGTCATTATTACATGAATCTAATTACACGGTTGAAGATGTCATTTGTAGTTAGTAATTAATAACTATTTTAGAGTAACTTACCCAACTGTTATAATATCAGAGGTGAAACTGGAAGAACAGTATGTTATTCAACCTAATTTTAATTTTCATGGGTGCAATCCTGCAGGTATTAAAAGAACATGGCAGCAGCTGAAAATTAAATATAAGAACATAATTCAATCAGGTAAGGTTTGAGCATATCATGGGTGTAGGCTACCTGAATTTACAAATATTTGACATATTAAATAACTAAATAGCATCCCAGTGTCTAGCAGTGCAGCAGCATTTTTGGCTGGGGGAATTCCTGGAGGGACTTCAGAGCCAGTCACTCCCGAAGATCCAAGGGCCTTCATAAAATGTAAGAGGTTTACATATGTGTTATTTCTTATATAGGCTATTTTTGATATTTCCATTTATTTTACTTTGGGTTGGGTTTTTTGTTGGTCCCAACAGATTCCGATGGTAATATCTGTCTTTTGGAGCCTCCTGTCCCATCAAAACCTGCAGGCAGTTGTAAGTAGCCTACTCAATACACCAGAAATTATGACAAATAGTGTTATAAAGTGTACTCATCTTCACAGGACGATGGGGATAATGTTATGTGTCACATCAAACAATCTACACATTCAGATTTTTTCACATTTTTATGTGGAGTAGAATCTAAGTTTAAAGCTAAGTATAAATGGGAAGAACAGCAGGAGGACGGTCCATCAACTTCTGTTGCACAGATGAACAGAGTTCAGTGATTTTCAGTAAATGCCACAGTTTAATTCTGTAGAATTTGTTTAGAACTACATTATGTAACTCTAATCTACTACTGTATATTCAGTTGCCAGTTAAGGAGTTAATAGACTTCATCTTATTTAAAAAAAAAAAAAAATAAAAAAAAAACAATAAAAATAGCAATATTGTATTTATTAATTAAAGATTAATTTTATTAATAAAAATGTACTGAAAGAATGAATGAGGTGTTTAAACACCACTTCCTCTTTAAAAAAGGGGAGGAGACCGAAAGAAACTCTGGGTTTACCGAAGAAAACCTGCTCCCGGCCAGGTTAGGTTCACAGAGTAAGTTACCATGGTAACTGACTCTGAGTATAAGTTACCTCTCTTTCAGAAACGGGCTTGACTTACTCTGCTTTCTCAGGTTTAACATACCTCCCATTCTGAAACAGAAAACCCAGAGTTTCCCTCATTTCAGGGTTAACATACTCTGAGTTTTCACTTAACCTCCTTTCTGAAACAGGCGCCTCTGGTCTTTTCATGATCGGATAGCTATCCGATCTGAGAAAACGCATGAAGTGGCCAGGTGTAAACAGCCCCAGAAATCATTCTAATATTCTGATTTATTATGAGTGTTGGAAACAGTTCTGCTGCCTAATGATGAATAAAAGGTTAAAAAGAACTGCATTTATTAAAAAATATATATCATTTCTAATAATATAAATCTTCTTTACTATCACTTTTATTTATCAATTTAACACATCCTTGCTGAATAAAAGTATTGATTTATTTAAAAATAAATAAAAAATAAATACTGACCTCAAATTACTGACCAGTAGTGTATATTGTTGTTACAAAAGATTTCTATTTTAAAAAAAATTGCTTTTTTTATTTTTTTATTTTTTTTTACTTTTTATTCATCAAAGTATCCTAAAAAAAGTATCACAGGTTATGAAAACATATTAAGCAGCAGAACTGTTTCCAACTTTGATAATGAATCATCATATTAGAATTATTTCTAAAGGATCATGTGATAGACTGGAGTAATGATCCTGAAAATTCAGCTTTGCATCACAGAAATAAATGATCATTTAAACCAATTATTTTAAATTGTAAAAATATATCACAATATTACTTTTTTTTCTGTATTTTTGATCAAATAAATGCAGGCTTGATGAGCAGAGGAAACTTCTTTCAAAAACATTAAAAATACTAATACTTATACTTGCCCTGTAATACATGTATTCTTTGTTTTAGATGTTATTAACTTAAATTCTTATGAATAATAAAAATGTTGTAATGTCTATTTGTTATTTATGGCCTGTACGCCTCATTATTGATCTGAGCTTCTACATCTTGAATTCGAATAACATTCGATAAAACATAATTGCTGGATTATTTTGACTATAATAAATAAGCAGATGAAACATAGTAGGCCTATACACTGTTTATCACAGATTACTTTGGACCAAAGTTACCATATTATAATTAATTATTATATAGTTCTATTCATTCATTTTATTTAAATTAGCACTGGTTAAAATGTATAAAGCATGAACAAGATATGAAACAATATTTATTAATAATACACAGTTTAAATATCACAAATATCAAATTGTATTTTCATTTGCGTCCTATGCTGGCTAATTACGACGTTTAACCTGTTATCATAATGAAATTCATGCATTTATTTGCAGTGGTGGAATGTAACCAAGTACAAATACTTCGTTACTTTACTTAAGTACATTTTTCACGTATCTGTACTTTACTTAAGTAGAATCAATAGTGCATACTTTTGACTTTTACTTCGTTACTTTTTGCAGCAATTATTATACTTTCTACTCCACTACATTTCTACAACGTTTCGTTACATTTTCGGATCAGTTTTTCCCCTGCCAAAACAGGGATTGAAAAAAATCTCCATGTTTTCGGTGCTGATCGCGTTGGTGGCGCTAACAATAAAGCACCTAAAAGCTGTCACAAAGAACCAGCAAAAGTAATGAATATGTCAAATATAGCAAGAAGACATTTTAATTGTTTATTAATAAACAAGTGTTTTCTGTGTCGGCTGCAAAGATGAGGTTGACGATACTGATACGCGATCTTCGCAGTAGTGAACGCGCCAGAGAGAAATGCGCATTTCATACGGATTATAAGCAGAGAGCAGTCGGTTTTCTTTCGTTTTGAATTGTTCTGTTTAAAAGTACACATTTAAAGCTGTCTAAAGATATATTTATCAGGTCTGTGAGGCAAGTAGGATACCTTATAGCCTACGCTGAGTTTCGGTTCATTTATGAGACGAGCTCCAGTTCACTCGCCAGCGCCTACGTGTCGTGATTATCTATTTTCTACTTATTTATTAAATCCTGGCAATTGTTTGATGAAACATTGATTAAAATTGAGATACAATTAATACAAAACGAAATTCAAATTTAAAAAAGGCTTTGTGCTTTCTGTTTGAGGTCTCAGTGAAAGTTTTAAAGCAGTCTTTTAGTGCCTTTCAGAGCGGTCACGTCTGTAACATTGTTTTTTCCTCATAAATGGGAACACGAAAAATAAAATAAAATGAATATGTTATGTTCTGTGGAGAGCCAACCCTTCATCCGGTGGGTATTACTTTTGGTTTGCGCAGTGTAATTCACAGAATTACAAAAAAATATTTTTCTACCTAAAAGTTACATATTGTTTGTGTCCCGTAACGCATGTGTAGCCTAGATTTCCCATTAAATATAAAACGCATACTGATATTTTTCAATATGTATTAAATGCATTTTCTGAGAATTTATATTTCAAGTTTTTACTGCAAATGTCCCGTTTATAACGATGGAATTGCCAAATATTAAATAATTTATCCTCAACTAGTTTTGTGGTGTAGGTCTACGTATTGTATAATGTTAACTTCAAAAAAGGGGGGTGTCGCGATTCTGCCTTCTCCCTTCTCACACCGCGACACAGGTTCGTAGATCTGAGTGTAGCGATTTCGGATTCATATTGTTACAGCCCTAATTATTAGAATATAGACATTAAGAGAATAAATTGTTATGCAAGTACTTTTACTTTTAATACTTAAAGTACATTTAAAATCAGGTACTTTTTACTTTTTACTTAAGTAGGGTTTTCATTGTGGTACTTCTACTTTTACTAAAGTAAATATGTCTCTGGTTATTTGTACTTTTACTTAAGTACTGAGATTCAGTACTTCCTCCACCACTGTTTATTTATTTGTCATTTAAACTGATGCAAACAGGGAAAGAGAGTAGAAAACACTTATTATCCTGTCGCCCCCTCTAGTGGACAGCATTAAGTATTACGGCCTTCATTGCTCAGATAACTCAAGTCGATGGATTTTTTGGGAAAGTCTGACCAGTTAGAAGCAAGTTAGACCAGTCTGAGGGTCTGAGCTGAGTTTGGTGAAGCATCAAAGTTCTAGGCGGAGTCAATTTCTCATAATAATAATAACAATTAATCCCAAACCTGGTAATTTTGTCAGTATTTAATTTACGTTCACTGATTCTGGCTTCTCTCTTTTCTGTCTCTTTCTTTTCATGTGAACTGAGTAGGCTACACGTGCTTAAATTCAAAAAAATATAAACTTTATTTCTATTCAAAATTATTTATAGCCCATAGGCTATATGTCACACACGCCTACCTGCCTTTTGATGTAAATAAAAGACTAGAGGGGTAAATGTTACGGACATATTATCATGGTACAGTTCAGCCTATTATTGATTTTTATTTCCACTTCCCTTTTATCCAAAGAGACGGAACTATTTGCACTGTATTTATCAATGGGAAATATGCTAATATAATCTGTCATATACTGTGGCTCACATTAATGGGGTTGCTTGCAAGTCGCAGCAGCACGAATTACGTGACCAGCAACATATTTCTAAATCAAATACTGTGTGTAGTTAACAGTGAGTGGTGGTTTCAGACATTATTTCATTAAAGGGCATTTGTCAGTGCCGCACTCGTAGCCTACTGACTCTTATTCTGCCTGACAGAAAGAAAAGCTCACAGCTTACTGAAGGCGGAGCGGTTTGACCAATCAGATGAAAGGGGCGTTTCAGCGCCGCCCACGTGTGCAAATGAAATATCGAACCCATAAACCGACTTGTAAACCATAAACGAAAAATGAAAAATCTAGCCAAAATCTAGCCAAAAAAAACGAATAAACGAGCTGGTTTTCATTTCTCCTTATTCCACTCTAAACAGGAAATGAAATGATCAAAAAGTGCACGGACCCTATGACTAGATGTCGCCTTGGCTACGGCAGTTTGGAATATTCTGGGCTCATCTGATTTTTTTGTACATAGCATAACCTACTTTGTTATGATTTTAGTATCATAATGATTAATAAATGCACGCACAATTATCATGAACTTGATTTGAACAAATGCCTATCAACTTGTGTGTGCAAAATTCAGAATTAAATGAATGTGCAGCAATTTGTTCAAATAGAGAGTCTGTAGGCCTATACTGTTGTAGCCTTTAAATAAGCGCATTTATTTTCATATTTGTTCAAATGTTATAATGTTATTTTTTTCCCCATGTATGTTGATTTATGAAAAGTGAACAGCACGAGTAAAAGTGAATTTCGTTTTGTATAAATTGTATCTTAATTTTAATACATTTTTCATCAGCCTGTATCTATAAATAAGATAAATAAGATTTAATAAATAATAAAAAAAAAAAAGATAATCTTGCATTGCACGTTAACTGGAGCGCATCTCATCCTAACTTAACGAAACTCATTGTATGCCTCACACACAGACATGAGAAATACATCAAATACACAAAGCTTGAAATGTCTTTAAACGACATAATTCAAAACGAAAAGAAAAAGGCTACTCTCTGATTATGTAATCCATTATGTGCATTTCTCTCTATAGGCGCGTTCACTATACGGCGATCGTCAACTTCATCTTTGCAGCCGAGTCGACACTGTCAGAAAACACTAGATTATTAATAAAAATCAATGCACGCGTCACCGGATTTACAAATGCACATCTTGCTTGTTGCACCCACACATATTATGTCGAAAATAACGAGATATTATGTTGAAATAACATTATTAATAATAATACATATTTTATAATATTTGATTGAATGCTGAATGTTGCGCTTGTTCAGTTAATAAAATGAAAACTTTAATTGTGATCATTAAAATAATTGAATATGAAATATTTAGTGTCCAAGTTTTGCTAATTAATTAATTAATATATGTAAGGCATTCGTTCCAATCAACTGCCTTAGCCAAGGCCACGTCTAGTGTATATATCTATGACTTGATCAGTCAAATGAAATACAATAAACGTCTAAATAAATATTACAAATGAAAAACCGATCGGAAATGTGGTCCAATTTTCTAATACTATTATTTGATGACAACAATAGATTTGTAAAACAAAATCCAGCCATTTGTGTTTTTTTGTTTATTTTTTTTAAAGCAAAAAACCAAGCTGCACCCTTTTTTAAATGTCCTCTTTCATTCCGAAAGAGAATAATTTTCAGATTGTAAATATTTAAAATGATTGAATGATTTGATTGTGTCATTATGATGAAGAAACAAGGCAAAAAGTGTCAAAAAACCATTTGTGGAAGGCATCCGATGAGTGTCAACCCGGCCAGATCAGCAAGTGCATCAAGGCAACCACGATTAGCCGGTGCACCAGCCAGCAAAGTGATTCAATGGTTCATAGGTGTAGCTCGCAGCCTCATCGCCCTACCCTCCACATTCTAAAGAGTGTACAGGCGGTTATTTATATAGGGCAGATAAGCCCTGTGTTTCTCTTCGACGGTAACTGTAAATTGAATTCAAGCTGCGATTTTTGAAGTTGGATATACTCGCGCGGGCAAATACAGATGTGTTAAACACGATAAGAACACAAATTGTACCTTTATTCGTTAATATAGTCGGTATTTCCCACAATGATTCTGCTTTGCTATTGGCCCACGTCACGATCAGTAAGCGCTGCTATTGGCGGTCACGATTATTAAGTATGAAAATGAAAATTCTGTCAGTAATTCCTCACCCTCATGTTGTTCCAACCACTTCGTTCATCTTCGGAACACAAATTAAGATATTTTTGATTAAATGACTAAATTGGACTATATTAACGATGTGTTTAATGAACTTTTCTGGGCCAGCAAGTTTCAAACCCTTAGAACCCTGAAGAAGTCTCGTTCCGAACACATCGCGATATTTGGCATCAGTTCACTTCACGTGTGTCAGATGTTGGTAAGTAGTAAATACGCTGTCCGAATAATGTGTGATATATAATGTATTTTCTGTTTGTCGATATTAATCAGATTGGCTCACGTTCAGTCACGGCATTATATCTGTCATCTCCACTGAGGCTTTGCGTTTTATTGCTTTCTAATTCAAAACAGGGTGATTAAGTTACACTGCCTGTCACATGACGTGAGCATAGGCCTAAAGACCTTAAATCAGTTAATCATATTCATATCAGATTATAAGTAGTACAATTAGTTCCAAAGTTGTATTTGTAGTAGAAGCACAGTACAAACAACACTTACCATGCTTTTACCACATTAACATTAGTTTTACTGTGGTAAGTGTAGTAAAAAGACAGTAATCACAAAACTTACCATGCTTTTACCACACTATTGGTAGTTTTAATGTGATACTTATTGTAAATGCACATTAACCACAACGCTTACCATGCTTTTACCACAGGAATGATGTAAAACAACATAATGATATTTTATTTTCTCTTTTTTCAGCTGAAAAGACCAAAAGGACCTTTCGGACTATTATTGTTTGAGGACAAGTAAACGGAGGAGACAGACAGCTGCAAAGGCAAATATTCGCAATGGTATATACATGTGTTGGTTCGAACCCTAAATCAAACATTTTATCAAGCATTTGTTGTTTCTTAAACCTTTTCTCGCAAAACCCATAGCCCAATCAGTACGAAGATAGTCTGAAAGTCTTAATAATTCACAAGATTTAACAAGTTGTCAAATTCGTACGATACTCGTACATATTTGTATACTCGTACACACACTGTCAGAAAGTTGATATTAATTGCATTGTATTGATTACAATTAGTGATGCACCGATGTGAAAATTGAGGCCGATACCGATAACCGATATTAATATTGCGGTTATGGCCGATACCGATATTTGCCGATGTCGATATCTCTGTATAGAAAACAAATTTTAATGATTATCAAATAAAGAGCTATTTTCCAAAACACTTTTTTTTTACTTTAGAAATGACTGATATTGGGCACCTTTACCTGTGTGCAAAATATGTCACATACGACACACATGCATTATACTGCATTGCATATACAGTAATGTGTGCTGGTCAACTTGTCTAAAATTAAGAAACCCTTAGAAAACAGTAAAAAAAAAAAAAACACACAAAAAACAGGAACATTGTGTAAAATTAAGATAGGCTACTTTATTTATTATTCCAATATCCAAATATCGAGGGCTTGGAACCAGAGGGGCGTAAGTGGCATTTGACAAACTTTACAGGAGAGCCAAAACAAAATTTTGACCACACTTCAATCAACTGTATTTATTAACCTTCAACCACAACATTGCAACCACATACATACTTATATGAGTAAGTTCTTAAGTGAACATATTATGGAATATTAACACGATGAACATATTCTAAAACCTTGCAAAATCTTGAAAATATGGCAAAAACATCAAATACGCCTTTTTGGCACCAAACATTTCCAATTCTTGTAAAGAAAAATAGGGCGTATCTGCTGATCAATGCAGAAATGATTGGTCAAAACATTGGTTAAAAACACTCTAACTTCATAACTTTTCATTTTATTTAAAATACTGTATACATAGTCATTTCATCATTTCAAACTGTTTAACATTTCATTTCTAACCGTTTAATTTCAATTCTCATTTATGAGTTCACATTCATGTCAAACAGTTTAACATTTAATTTCAAACAGTTTAATTTCTCTTGTTTATTACACATTTCACTTTTTAGTTCACTTTAGTTGAACTAAAAAGTTCACTCACTGCCCACTGTCAGAGTGTTATAGAACTCTGCATAACAGTGAGGAATACTCCCATTGGTGCACAGGGTGAGTAGGTCTTTTTTCTTTAAGGCACTGATCACTGGAGGATTTTCATACAACGAGCTGGGGTGTGTGGTTCTGGTGCCTCTTGTTGCCTGTTGTGCCACCGTCAGTTTTCGGAAGGTTGGGGCGGTGAAATCATACTTGAAGAAGATTGTTTTTGGTTCATCTTTCGTGTAGCGGAACCATTTAATCTTCTGCCAATGAACTGATTGTCCCTCCTCATCTTTTGTTCTGTTTTTGAGTATGTGGTTGGAGAGGGACTTGAAGTCCAGAAAGTCCTTGTGTTCAAGTTCATGTACACTGTATGGGTCGTTCCTTCTTGCCATTCTCACAAGTGTGTAGTAGCCATCAGTAAATAGAAGTATGGGAGTAAATAGAAATGGGAGTAAATAGAAACTTTTCTTCTTGCAGTTTCCACTGCAGCATGCACACTATCACACTCCATGTCTAGTAGCCATCCATGATGGCTACTACACACTTGTGAGAATGGAAAGAAAGAACGACCCATAGTGTACATGAACTTGGACACAAGGACTTTCTGTACTTCAAGTCCCTCTCCAACCACATACTCAAAAACAGAACAAAAGATGAGGAGGGACAATCAGTTCATTGGCAGAAGATTAAATGGTTCCGCTACACGAAAGATGAACCAAAAACAATCTTCTTCAAGTATGATTTCACCGCCCCAACCTTCCGAAAACTGACGGTGGCACAACAGGCAACAAGAGGCACCAGAGGCACCAGAACCACACACCCCAGCTCATTGTATGAAAATCCTCCAGTGATCAGTGCCTTAAAGAAAAAAGACCTACTCACCCTGTGCACCAATGGGAGTATTCCTCACTGTTATGCAGAGTTCTATACTGTTCGTTGCTCAGACTCGCTCTCCCAGTTTAAAACTAGATTAAAGTCGCATCTCTTCAGCCAGGCATTCATATAATCCTACAGTTCAAACTACAATCCGGCCTGTAGCTCATAAATGCCAGAGGAGAACTGGCCCCCGACTGAGCCTGGGTTCTCCCAAGGTTTTTTTTCTCCATTAGGTCACCTGATGGAGTTTTAGGACACCATTAGGTCACTTGATGGAGTTTTTCGGTTCCTTGCCACTGTTGCCTTTGGCTTGCTCAGTTGGGGATATTTTGGGGATATTTAATTTAATTTTATCAATCAATAAATTCCTCTTGAAACAAACATTGTTGTATTATTTTAATTTAATACTGTGAAGCTGCTTAGATACAATCTGTATTGTGAAAAGCGCTATACAAATAAACTTGACTTGACTTGACTTGACTTGAATCGTATGGTAAATTAACTTATTTATAACTGTCTTAATTTATGTTTCAAGAACAATAGTAATTGCACATAGAGTAAGTCGAGACTTTCTTGTTTTACAGCAGAGAAGGAAGACCAGTCCTTATATCAACGCAAGCTAATCGAATAAGTCCTTTGTTTCGGGTGAGGAAGGAACATCTGGTGCCCAAAGAAGACAGAAAGCTGCGCGAGTCCATTGGTATGTCTTGTATTGAAACAATGCTGTAATATGTAGTACATAATTTGATGTTGACAATTTTACATTGTACAGGTTATCACTTGGTTTTTGACCAAGTGAAGCTCTTGAAACAAGTGACAGGAGAGTATGTAACTTGTCTGGAAAGTATCAGAGTCGCATTTGGCACGCGTGCCTTAGGTTGCCGACCCCTGGTCTAGCCTATAGTCTATGGTACCAATCACGTTAGTGAAGCCTGAGTAACATATACTGTAATCGGCATGGTCATGAATGCATGATCTTCATAAAAAATGATGATGGCCTAAAAAAAAACTGCTTAAAAAAAAAACTGCTTTACAACATTGGGTCTTAAAGGTGCTGTATGTAGCTTTTCTACTAAAACGAATCCTTTTTTTATTGCCTGTGTGTGAAGGGGTTGTAATATCACATTAAAATGATCCACTTTTCGGGTTTTGCTATTACCTCTGAAAGCAAGTATTCTTATGTTTATGTGAAGGTGCCGGGTCGGATTTACCGCGAAATCCAGTGACGTCACCTGCATGCGCGGAGCGCTCCCGAGCCTCTCGCCTCGTCTAGCCTACTGATTTTGCACTCAACAGCGACGACACTGCAACTTATGACATGGACTTGTGACTTATGCAACTTATGACATGTCTGATAACACTAAGAAACGACCTGCTCCCAGCACAACACAGACTCCAACACAAACTCCACATATTGATAAAAAAAACAATAAAACGTTTTTTTCTTTCTGCTGAAGCTCGTATTAAAGGCCAGACGTGAATCGGATGAACTTCGGGTGAAAAAACACGGATCAACATCGGCAGGGCGTTTGAATCGTGGAGAGACCTTATCTACAAACCTAGAATGTATACATTTCCTGAAGAAAATGTGAAGTAGTGCTTGCAGTGGCAAAATTCGGCACGGTTGATAGGGTTCCATTCTTATCATGGTACGAGCATGGAGCATTAGTTCAACGTCAAGCTGATAAAAGTAGCCTATTATTGTAACGTTGCAGTGGGAGTTTACCTGAGTTTCTAGCATGTTGTGGGATGCTCTCTCTGGTGTGTTGCGTGACGCGTCTCAGTCTGGCCGGTATCCACAGTGCTCGCTCCTAAATTCGAGCACGCGCAAGAGCACGCGCTTGTCAACTTATTGGTTGCAATCTGAAACATCACCGCTAGAGGCCGCTGAAAACTACATACAGCTCCTTTAAGTGGCTTGGAAATGCCACAAAAAAACCTAAAACTGTTTTTCTAAACCTAAAAGCGCCAGGTAAACTCCGAATGACACGACAGACAGCACTTTCCATCAAGTTCTCCGCATCTCCAATAGTGTAAAGGAAAGAGCCACTCGCAAATAATCTTAAGGTCAAGTCAAGTCAAGTCAAGTTTATTTGTATAGCGCTTTTCACAATACAGATTGCATCAAAGCAGCTTCACAGTATTAAATTAAAATAATACAACAAAGTTTGTTTCAAGAGGAATTTATTGATTGATTAAATTAAATTAAATATCCCCAAAATATCCCCAACTGAGCAAGCCAAAGGCAACAGTGGCAAGGAACCGAAAAACTCCATCAAGTGACCTAATGGTGTCCTAAAACTCCATCAGGTGCCTTAATGGAGAAAAAAAACCTTGGGAGAACCCAGGCTCAGTCGGGGGCCAGTTCTCCTCTGGCATTGGATAGAGGCCGGATTGTAGTTTGAACTGTAGGATTATATGAATGCCTGGCTGAAGAGATGCGACTTTAATCTAGTTTTAAACTGGGAGAGTGAGTCTGAGCAACGAACAGTATCAGGAAGACTATTCCAGAGTTTTGGAGCCAAATGTGAAAATGCTCTCCCTCCTTTGGTGGTTCTGGATATCCTAGGTATGACCAAAAGCCTTGAATTTAGTGATCTTAAAGAGCGCGATGGATTATAGGGCGATAGAAGATCCGTTAAATAGACTGGAGCTAAGCCGTTTAGGGCTTTATAAGTCAGTAGCAATACCTTGTAATTAATACGGAACTTTATAGGTAACCAATGCAGTGATGATAAAATCGGTGTTATATGATCATATTTTCTTGATCTCGTAAGAACTCTAGCGGCGGCATTTTGGACTTACTGTAGCTTGTTTATTGAGGATGCAGGACAACCAGCTAATAAAGCATTACAGTAATCCAGTCTCGAGGTCATGAATGCATGAACTAACTTTTCTGCATCAGAAACTGATAGCATATTACGTAGCTTAGCAATGTTTCTAAGGTGGAAAAAGGCTGTTTTTGTAACATGTCAAGTCAAGTCAAGTTTATTTGTATAGCGCTTTTCACAATACAGATTGTATCAAAGCAGCTTCACAGTATTAAATTAAAATAATACAACAAAGTTTGTTTCAAGAGGAATTTATTGATTGATAAAATTAAATTAAATATCCCCAAAATATCCCCAACTGAGCAAGCCAAAGGCAACAGTGGCAAGGAACCGAAAAACTTCATCAAGTGACCTAATGGTGTCCTAAAACTCCATCAGGTGACCTAATGGAGAAAAAAAAACCTTGGGAGAACCCAGGCTCAGTCGGGGGCCAGTTCTCCTCTGGCATTTATGAGCTACAGGCCGGATTGTAGTTTGAACTGTAGGATTATATGAATGCCTGGCTGAAGAGATGCGACTTTAATCTAGTTTTAAACTGGGAGAGCGAGTCTGAGCAACGAACAGTATCAGGAAGACTATTCCAGAGTTTTGGAGCCAAATGTGAGAATGCTCTCCCTCCTTTGGTGGTTCTGGATATCCTAGGTATGACCAAAAGCCTTGAATTTAGTGATCTTAAAGAGCGCGATGGATTATAGGGTGATAAAAGATCCGTTAAATAGACTGGAGCTAAGCCGTTTAGGGCTTTATAGGTCAGTAGCAATACCTTGTAATTAATACGGAGCTTTATAGGTAACCAATGCAGTGATGATAAAATCGGTGTTATATGATCATATTTTCTTGATCTAGTAAGAACTCTAGCGGCGGCATTTTGGACTAACTGTAGCTTGTTTATTGAGGATGCAGGACAACCAGCTAGTAAAGCATTACAGTAATCCAGTCTCGAGGTCATGAATGCATGAACTAACTTTTCTGCATCAGAAACTGATAGCATATTACGTAGCTTAGCAATGTTTCTAAGGTGGAAAAATGCTGTTTTTGTAACATATGAAATATGATTTTCAAAAGACAGGTTGCAATCGAGTATGACACCCAGGTCTTTTACTGTAGAGGATAAAGTAACAGGACATCCTATGATGTTAAAGTTGTATTGTGCGAGGTTTTGTGGGCGGTTTTTTGAACCGATAAGTATTACCTCTGTCTTGTCTGGATTTAATAAAAGAAAATTACGGGTCATCCAATCTTTCATATCTTTAACACACTCTGTCAATTTGGAAAATTTTGCGTTTTCATCCGGCCGTGATGAAATATATATTTGAGTGTCATCAGCATAACAATGGAAACTAATTCCATGTTTCCTTATAATATTTCCAAGTGGCATCATATATATTGAAAATAACAGAGGGCCTAATACAGATCCCTGCGGCACTCCATAGTTTACTGGAGTTATGATCGATTTTTCTCCATTTAAATAGACAAAATGGTAGCGGTCAGATAGGTATGATTTGAACCAGCTTAGTGCTTGTCCTTGAACACCAGTATAATTTTGTAGTCGATCTAAGAGTAATGTATGATCTATAGTATCGAACGCAGCACTAAGATCAAGTAAAACTAGTATTGAGATACAGCCTTGGTCAAGAAGCTAAAAGTAAATCATTTGTGATTTTAACGAGCGCAGTTTCAGTGCTATGATGCGGTCTGAATCCAGACTGAAACTTTTCATAGATCTCATTTTGTTGCAAGAAAGAGCCCAGTTGAGCGGACACCACTTTTTCTAATATTTTAGACATAAATGGAAGATTTGAAATGGGTCTATAATTTGCTAGATTATTATGATCTAATTGTGGTTTCTTAATGAGAGGTTTTATAACTGCCAGTTTAAATGTTCTTGGAACATGACCTAAAGATAAAGATGAGTTAATAATATTGAGGAGAGGCTCTTCCACTACAGGTAACACTTCTTTCAGTAGTTTAGTTGGTATAGGATCTAATAAACATGTTGTTGTTTTAGATGAAGTGATAAGTTTATTTAACTCTTTTTGTTCTATAGTTGTAAAGCACTGTAATTGTTCTTTCGGGGTGATAATTGAAGCTGAATTATAAGGCGCGATTGAAGATTGAACGTTTATAATTGTGGTTCTGATGCTTTCTATTTTCTCAGTGAAGAAGTTCATGAAATCATTACTACTGAACTGTAACGGGATATTTTGTTCGGGTGACGTCTGTTTATGTGTTAGTCTAGCCACGGTGTTAAATAGAAACCTTGGATTGTTTTGGTTGTTTTCTATTAGTTTGCAGAGGTGCTCAGCCCTGGCAGCTTTTAGGGCCTTTTTATAACGTGACATACTGTCTTTCCACGCGATTCTAAAGACCTCTAAATTAGTTTGTTTCCATTTACGCTCTAAAATACGCGTTTCTCTCTTTAAAACATGCGTAGTATTGTTATACCATGGTGCTTTATTTTTCTCTCTGACCTTTTTTAATTTAATAGGTGCAACCACATCCAATGTTCTAGAGAGAATGGTGCTCATAGTGCTAGTTAGTTCTTCTAGTTCATCTGTTTGTTTGGGTTCAGGCAGCAGCTGAGACAGATTAGATAAGCAATTTGAGAAATTATCTATGGTGGATGGGAGGATTGTTCTGCCTGGTTGATAACGCGACGCCGCATGACATATTACAGCAGTACGTAATATGCAAGTTACCATGTAGTGATCAGTGACTTCATCACTTTGTGGAATGATATCTATATCGGTCGGATCGGTTCCATGTGATATAATTAAATCGAGTGTATGATTAAGACGATGAGTTGGTCCGGTGACGTTTTGCTTGACCCCAAATGAATTTAATAAATCTGTAAACGCAGCTCCTAACGCATCATTTGGATTATCTACGTGTATGTTAAAATCTCCAACAATTAATGCTTTATCGACATTGACTAATAGGTCTGAGAGAAAATCTGCAAACTCTTTTAGGAAATCAGCGTAAGGCCCTGGCGGTCTATATACGGTAGCCAAGGCTAGAGATAATAGGGATGTTTTTCTAACATCTAAGAGCGTAACATTTAGTACAAGTACTTCAAATGAAATAAACTTATAACCCGTTTTCTGAGTAACATTTAGAATATCTTTATAAATGGTTGCAACACCTCCGCCACGGCCAATCAGACGGGGCTTATGCTTATAACAGTATCCAGGAGGAGTAGACTCATTAATACCGAAATAATCATTTGGTTTAAGCCAGGTTTCAGTAAGGCAAAGTACATCGAAGCTATTATCTGTGACTATTTCATTTACAATAACTGCCTTAGGTGTGAGTGATCTAATGTTTAGAAGACCTAGCTTTAGAAATAGTTTTTGTTTACTAATAGCAACATTTTCTGTTTTAATAACAATTAGATTTTTCCTAGATCCTGCATTAGATTTATTATTTGATCTCACTAAACGAGGAATAGACACGGTTTCTATGCAATGTTCTACACTAGTATTTATATCAGTTGAATTGGTGCAGCAGAGACTATGATTTGGACTTTTGGTTACTAGTCAAAGGGTATTTAACATTTTGGAGATGTTATCTGACAGAAGATCCGCTCCGAATCTGCTTGGGTGTAAGCCATCAGCACGGAAAAGCCTAGGATGCTCCCAAAACAGATTCCAATTATTTACAAAGAGCAGTTTCTGCTCATTGCACCATGACATTAACCATTCATTTAGCGCAAATAATCTGCTGAACTTTTCATGCCCTAGTCGGTACGTGGGAAGCGGTCCTGACACAATGATCGTTGTTTCAGGCGATGTGCTGCGTACCGTATCGATTAGATTCCTGAAGTCTTTCTTCAGAATCTCCGTCTGGCGCAGCCTGATGTCGTTCACTCCCGCGTGCAGGACCACAGTTCCGACGCGCTCGTCACCGTTCAGGATCTCGGGAACGCGAGCAGCGATTTCAGAAACACGAGCACCAGGGAAGCAGTGACTTTGCACCTTACTTTTACCTAACGTAGCGTGTACGTGCCGAACGATGGAATCGCCGATGATCACAGCATCGCGTTCTGTTTCGCGTAGAGGGGAGAAGCGGTTTTGTGTGGATAACTCGAAAACCGGGAGGGTCGGAGAAAGTCTTGGTCTAAACCTGACTCGCGTCTTCCGCTGCGGAACCACCCAGGCTTCGTGGTGGCGTGTTGGAGCCGGAGTGAACGAGACCATGGCTGATTGCGACCGATGCTGAGGAACGCACGGAGTAGACGCGGTCGGAGTCAGCGGGTTAGTAACGTTAAACACTGATTTGTGTGCATCGGCGCGTGATGTTTCAAGAGCCAAACACCGGTCTCTCAGCTCGGCCTGTCTCAATAAAAGGTTGTGGATCTGTTTCTCAACAGCTTCCAGCTCAGACTGCAGTGCGTGAAGCTCAAATGTGTCCTCACCTGCACCAAGCGGTAGACTACTTACATCTGATATATTCGCCATTTTAACAGATGGACAGTGAGTTAGCAACGAAGCTACCAGTGATGCTATCAATATTAATACTAATTTATATTATAAGTTTGTTTGTAAATGAGTGTGGAGAAGACGCGTTCAGCCGTGATCCACGGACGTAACCTTTAAGAGTATGCAGCGTTGGATCACTAATAGGCTTGAGACGCGTCTGCTCAACAGTCCGCGTTGTAACTATGAGGTTTTTTAGTGGTAGGGGTGTAGAGTAGATGCACGATAGGCGAAAAAAAAGTGTTTGTTTATAAGTGAGTGTGGAGAAGACGCGTTCAGCCGTGATCCACGGACGTAACCTTTAAGAGTATGCAGCGTTGGATCACTAATAGGCTTGAGACGCGTCTGCTCAACAGTCCGCGTTGTAACAATGAGGTTTGAGCAGTAGTGCTTCTCAGTGAGGAAAAGTAGAAAATGTTCGTTGTAAGCGAGTTTAAAGAGAAAAATCAAGAATTATAAATCAAATCGATAGAGCTCCAAAAACAACAACGCATTCAGACGCAACGCATGATAATGACAGGACAAGACATTACTCACCGTGTTTGTTGAGTGTTTCTTATTCACCTGAGCTTTTATGAACTCAAAGGCGCGAGAGAAAATAAATAAATAAAAATAGCTGAGCGCAAGGGTGGCGCGTTAACAGGCTAGCGAATTACTAGCGTGTTGTGCGTCATGGTTGGGTAAGCTGTATTTAGTAGTAATATAAACAACTAGAAATTGTAGTAAATGATGGTTCAAAACAAGGAAATACGAGGCTAAGACGGAGCTTACAGCTCCGAAGCAAACACACTCACAGCAGGCAGCGAGAAAAATCAAGAATTATAAATCAAATCGATAGAGCTCCAAAAACAACAACGCATTCAGACGCGACGCATGCATAGACTGTAAAAAATATGGACAAAGCGTCTGTGACGTCACCCATAGACTTTCTGAAGAACGGGTTTGAAGCCGTTTATGGGGGGTATGGGCGGCGCCATCTTGGAAAATCTTGGGAAACCCTAACCCCGCCCACCTTCTGACGCAGCGCGCGTCACTCAGCTCGCTCTGCTACTCCGGTTATCTCTGTGTATATTTTAGGCAACGAAATATGTTATAAAACACCATACTAACTCTTTTCGTTTTCATTTAAAGAAATCTTAAACATTATAGCCACACAAATGTGGTTCAGGCAACGCGTATTGATTATATTCACTGCACATAACGTTTGCCTATTTATAACAAAACGAAATATAAAACACAAACCTGCCTCTTTTCGTTTTAAATATAATATAAAAATATTAAACATTTTAATATGGTCCAGGCAATATGTGCATTTGTACTAAACAACAGATGTTGCAGTAAACAACATTACAGATCATCTTCGTTGTATTAAAATTTAAAATGACAAAACTCAACCCAGTCTCTTTTTGTTAAATTTCAGTTTTATCAATATTAGCTATTATAAAAGTATAAGTAAAAGGTAAAGTTACAATAAGCTATACAAATAAAGCAAACAATTCAGTCACACATAAAAAGTCATGCGCTCGATCTAGTCTAACCATACAACGGTACAAGTTAAATATAGCTTATAAAGTTATGAAACTTCCCCTCAGCCAAAACGATTGCCCACGAGACCAAAAATCGCCCGTTAGATATAGACAAGACGAATTATATCTCATGTTTAACCACTACAGAGACGCCAGAGTCAGCGGCAAACCTCAAAACGTCTAGCCGATGAAAGGCTGCTCCAGGCGGGGTACATCGCGCCGAGCGCCCGGTCATCGCTGGATCTCACAACTGGATACAATTTTCATAAATCTTTATAAATAAACCACAGATTTGAGCTTTAAACAACTACATTCTCGCCTGAAAAACTCTTAAAACTACATTTCATGATACAGAAACAGTAGTATTATATGTCAACTGTATTAAAAAATGGCGCTTCTTATGTTGTCATTCTGCCTTTCAGCTGTCAATCAAGCTGTCAATCAAAGTTAACCACGCCCTTATTGTCATACATTTTATATCTAAATACTATCTAAACTAACGAGTTAGAAAAAAATTCACTACCCTCGCCGTTGTCAGGCACTCGGAACCTATCGAAAAATCCAATAAAAGTCCATGGGACCAACCTGTAAAAACATGATTTTATGCTGTGAAAACGGACATTTTAACATGGGGGCTATGGACATTTGCTCCCTTTTGGGACCTTCCCCTAGCGGATTTTCGATGTATTGCAGTTTTTCGCACTTCCGGGTAGGCTTCATTTTTCAGATCAGAATGTTGCCCCTTGGACGCATGATAATAACAGGACAAGACATTACTCACCGTGTTTGTTGAGTGATTCTTACTCACCTGAGCTTTTATGAACTCAAAGGCGCGAGCGCGCGAGAGAAAAATAAATAAAAATAGCTGAGCGCACGGGTGGCGCGTTAACAGGCTAGCGAATTACTACCGTGTTGTGCTAGTAGCAACGGAAGCCAGCGATGTTGGGCAAGCCGTATTTAGTAGTAGTATAAACAACTAGAAATTGTAGTAAATTATGGTTCAAAATAAGGAAATACGAGGCTAAGACGGAGCTTACAGCAACGAAGCAAAAACACTCACAGCAGGCAGCGAGGCAGACAGGAGCAATCGAGTGCCATCTCCAATAGTGTAAAGGAAAGAGCCACTCGCAAATAATCTTAAGGCAATGCAAACAGTTTGTGCTGTAGTTAAAGCCCGACTCCGACAAGTCGAAAATAAGTGTGTGTTTCCAACAAATTAATCATGTAAACGACAATCTCACCAGTCACGAGAAAAAATATATATCTCAGAAAGTGCACTATTGTAACGCAAAATCTCAGTTCTTCGTACCTCAGGGCCCGTTCTTCGTACGTCGCTAACTCAGTTAGCTGGATTTGATTATTGGCGATTTGGCATGATCTGGGATTGTTTGGTTCTTCGACGCTCATCCTGGACTTGCTGTCATAGCAACAGGTGCGCAAGCTTATTTCATGTTAACAGGATTAGATCCCTGCTTCATAAGCGCTGGACTTCCCGTATCAGCTCCGCTTATGAAGCCGCAGTCTAATCCTGTTAACATGAAATAAGCCTGCTCCCGAGCAGGTTTAAGCTTGCGCACCTGGGGCCCGTTCTTCGTACGTCGCTAACTCAGTTAGCTGGATTTGATTATTGGCGATTTGGCATGATCTGGGATTGTTTGGTTCTTCGACGCTCCTCCTGGACTTGCTGTCATAGCAACAGGTGCGCAAGCTTATTTCATGTTAACAGGATTAGATCCCGGCTTCATAAGCGGAGCTGATACTGTACCAGCCATTTGGATTATAGACATACTTAATTTAATGCAGCAACAAATTATTTAGTGTAGCAAGATGATTTAAAACTCATTTACCTGTAATTAAGGTGTTGCTGTTACTGGTCCCTGGCTTTAGGTCTAAAGGCCTATTTATACTTCTGCGTCGAACTTACGCCGTAGCTACGTCGTAGGCTGTGTTTAGCGCGCGTACCCTTTGGCGTACCCTGATGCGCACCTCTCCAAAAATGTAACAACGCGTCAATTCTACGCGGACGCAAGCGCTGTGATTGGTCTGCTAGAACCCCTCCCTCGGGTTTCACATGGTCCCTCTGCATGAGTAATTGCGCGTCAACGCGGACAACGACGCAGAAGTATAAATTAAAACCAACGCGTTGCCTACAGCGTAGAGGCTCCGGCGTAGGTCCGACGCAGAAGTATAAATAGGCCTTAAGGAAGAGCTGCCCCCAGGAATGCCCTCCACAATGGGTCGGTTCTCATTTAGCCCAAGGGCCAGCTCTTCTGCCGGGGTATAACGTGGGGGTGCAGGACCACCACCTGTTTTTTTCTGCTCCGCCTTTTCCTTGGTTGCAGATAACCATAAACAGACAAACACATCATTTAAAATGTCTTTGCTAAAAGAGACTAATCAGTAGAAGTAGAAAAGATTACCAGTTTGAAGAATATTCTTGTACTTCACTTTTACTTGTTCCCATGTTCTAGTGGGTCCTGAGGTGGCTCTGACATTAAGCAATTATGAAATTATTAAAATACAAGAATATATACTGTAATAAGTGATATAACCATAACATGGAACACTTACGCATTTAATTTGTCTGTTACTTTTTGCCAGCCCTCTCTCCTGGCTTTTGCACACTTTGATTCCCAGTGTTCCCTGGCGTTTTAATTATATTTTTCAAACTCTGCATACCCTTCCAGTAAAAATTCCTGCTCTGCTGCGTTGAAAAACTGAGCGCGCTCTTTGGCCATGGTGAGCAGCCAATAGCAGCGTTGCTGATCAATGTTTCTACTATCGATACATATCCCCTTTTAAACCAGCGCGTGAACGCGCAATTATCTCACTAACTCAATCCAGCTATACTAATCATATCCGGCAGGTGTGTTCGAAGAACCAAATTAGTCAGATCATGATTAGCACGATGATATCATCTTGGATGTCTCGTTTGATCTCAGATGTTTTAAGCAACGTACGAAGAACGGGCCCCAGTTGCTATGACAGCAAGTCCAGGATGAGCGTCGAAGACCCAAACAATCCAAGATCATGCCAAATCGCCAACAATCAAATCCAGCTAACTGAGTTCTTCGACGCTCATCCTGGACTTGCTGTCATAGCAACTGGGGCCCGTTCTTCGTACGTTGCTTGAAACATCCAAGATCAAATTATGAGACATCCAAGGTGATATCATCGGCCTAATCATGATCTGACTAATTCGTTTCTTCGAACACACCTGCCAGTTATGATTAGTATAGCTGGATTGAGTTATCTGAGATAACTGCGCGTTCATGCGCTGGTTTAAAAGGGGATATGTATCGATAGTAGAAACATTGATCAGCAACGCTGCTATTGGCTGCTCACCATGGCCAAAGAGCGCGCACAGTTTTTCTCCGCAGCAGAGCAAGAGTTATTGAAGGTTATGCAGAATATGAAACCTTAATTAAAACGCCAGGGAACACCTCAAAGTGTGCAAAAGCCAGGAGAGAGGGCTGGCAAAAAGTAGCAGACAAATGAAATGCGTAAGTGTTCCATGTTATGGTTATATCACTTATTACAGTGTATATTCTTGTATTTTAATCATTTCATAATTGCTTAATGTCAGAGCCACCTCAGGACCCACTAGAACAGTGTTCTTCAACCCTGCTCCTGGAGGACCCCCAACACTGCACGTTTTCTTTGTCTCCCTAATCAAACACACCTGATTCAACTCATCAGCTCATTAACCCATGTGATAATGAGTTGATGAATTGAATCCGGTGTGTTTGATTAGGGAGACAAAGAAAACCAGCAGTGTTGGGGGTCCTCCGGGAGCAGGGTTGAAGAACACTGCACTAGAACATGGGAACAAGTAAAAGGGAAGTACAAGAATATTCTTCAAAATGGTAATCTTTTATACTTCTACTGTTCTTTGTCTCTTTTACAAAAGAAAAGCACCGTTAAATGTGTTTGTCTGTTTATAACAGCAACCAAGAAAAAGGCTGAGCTGAAAAAAAAAAAAACAGGTGGTGGTCCTGCTCCCTCACATTACACCACATTATACCCCAGCAGTAGAGCTGGCCCTGGGGTTAAATGTGAACCGACCCATTGTGGAGGGCATCCCTGGGGGCAGCTCTTCCTCAGACCAACAGCCAGGAACCAGTAGCAGCAACACCTTCATTACTGGTAAATGAGCTTTAAATGATCTTGCTACACTGTAAAATATATCTTTTTTTTTGCCGCATTAAATTAAGTAGGCCTATATAATCCAAATGGCTGGTACAGTAATTTCAGCTGTTAAATATTGAGTAGTGATCAATTGCTTTGACTTGTGAAGGTGAAAACTGCTGAAGTTAATGTAAGAATATTTTGCCATGAGTTACTGATCACATTTGTTCATATAGTGTAGTTCATTGTAATGCCATTGTGTTTCCTCTTTTGTGCAGTTTTACATAATACACCAACACTTGTACCTGTTCCCAAGAAAGTAGTGGCTGAAATATGTGCAGTAAGTGGACTTTTTCTAACTTTACATCAAAAGGGAAGAAAGTGCAACACTTTGTAATGCCCATTTGTTTCCATTGCACAGGACAGTGAAGAAACCCTCTCAGATGACTGTCCTTTGGAGGAAGTACTTGTAAGTGCATAAATAACTTTACTTCATTTATAGTAACTTGTGTACATATTATTTCTGACTGCAATATGAGTTGCAGGAGGAAAGGCCTACTGCACAAAGTGATACAGAGGTGGGCAGTGTAGTAACCTACTTGTACTTTTTATTTTTGTTGCATGAGGCTTGTGTTGACAGTTCTTTTTAATTTTTTTATATTTTTTTATTCTTTTTATCCAAACATGGCACAGGGTGATATCCGTATATAAACGGAATCTACAACAGAAAATTTAGTATTTTGACCTGAAAAAACAGAAAAATGAAGGGGAGAAATAGAACTTGACACCTTAAAGAAGAAAAAACTGCCACTAGAGATTGAGTTGCTTCAAAAGGAACTTCAGAGTAAGTGCTAAATACACTATTTCACACAGAGTACTATTGCTGACCTTGGATAACAATATATCTTATTGCAGGCAAAAGATGACCATCATTGGCTTTTCTTGACAAAGAATAATTGAAATAAAACTCAAGGAACTAAGCATGTTGTCTTGTCTTCTATTCATTTAATGAAGGTTTTTGTTTAAAAAAAAAAAAAAAAAAAAATGGTGTTCCACAATTCTGTCCCGTGCAGCTCTGCCACTAGGTTGGTCCAAGTGCACTGGCTGGAGGTCATCATCAGGCTGCACCTCCACCACAGGGGTCCTCTCCTTTCTGATGGTGGCACTATTGTGGAGTATGGCACATGCAACAATAATGTCACAGGCCCTGTCAGGTGCAACCCTCAGACACTGAAATCTTTCCTTTAGTTGCCCAAAGGTCATTTCAATGCGTGCCCTTGTCCTGGCTAGAGCTGCATTGAAACGGGTTTGTGGTCCGGGGTTTGGGTCAGGGAATGGCGTCATGAAATACTGCCTGCAGGTATAGCCCCTGTCACCAAGCAGGATCCCGTCGTAAGCACCTGGAAAAATGCAGTTTTGTTAGGCTCAGAATAAATGTATGTAATACAGTGAGCTTGATATTAAATATTTCCTTACCACGTTCAAATAATGTGCATAAATGTGACTCTCTGAAAATCCTGGAGTCATGCACAGAACCAGGCCATTTTGCTTCCACATTTGTGATGTAGGACATGGAGTCACACACCATCTAAGATATTTTTAATCGGTCAACTGCATACTTTTTGATTACATTACTTTTTGTATTATTTGATATATTCTGGACTCGCTTCTCCAAGGTAAATGGTGAATTGTTTGATGTCAGGCTGCATGCTCAGAAAGCGGCAGTGGATTGTGCAGCGTGAGACCACCTTCAGCGACAGGTTCTTGTCGTAAAAACGGACAAGACATGGCTGCGAAAGACTTCCCGTATCACCTCCGCTTATAAAGCCGGGATCTAATCCTGTTAACATGAAATAAGCCTGCTCCCGAGCAGGTTTAAGCTTGGGCACCTGTTGCTATGACAGCAAGTCCAGGATGAGCGTCGAAGAACCAAACAATCCAAGATCATGCCAAATCTCCAACAATCAAATCCAGCTAACTGAGTTAGCGACGTACGAAGAACGGGCCCCTGGGGCCTGTTTCAGAAAGGAGGTTCAACTGAGTTGACTTACCCTGAGATGGGAAACTCTGAGTTTTCGGTTACAGAACAGCGGAAATTAGTTAGTTCAATCAACTCTGAGTTGACTGACTCTGAGTTAAGCGCGTACACCACCACTATAAAAAGCCATTATCAATGGAGTGCAGATATTATGAGTCACCATGGTAACAGCGCCAGACAAAAAGAGGTCTGCATATTTCTCACCAGTTTCTGCAAGCGTAAGAAGACATATTATTATTTTTTAAATATCGGCTGCAGCAGCGAAGGACAACTAGAGTTAGCTAGGGAGAAAATAGTTGCTCGAGTCAATGCGTATGTTTACATTTTAATTAGTTATACAGTGTTGGGTGTAATTAATTACCAAGTCATCTAAATACTGTCATTTAATTAAAGGGATTACTCTTAATTCTTCTGTAATTTGAAGTAAAATCTGATGTAATTGCATTAGACTATAGAACAATTCTGTATATTTAACATACATTTTTAAAAGGTATATTTTTTATGTAACCTTCTCCCTCTACACACTTTGGTCAATTCAAGAATAATCCATGCAATTGTATATTGTTTATTTGAAAGCATTAAAAGTGCAGTTTCTTGTCTCTCCTTGTATTGTTCAAGTGGTTGAGGTTGATATGGGATTTATTAATAAGTAGACCAATACTTTCTAAAGATAGTCATTATTACATGAATCTAATTACACGGTTGAAGATGTCATTTGTAGTTAGTAATTAATAACTATTTTAGAGTAACTTACCCAACTGTTATAATATCAGAGGTGAAACTGGAAGAACAGTATGTTATTCAACCTAATTTTAATTTTCATGGGTGCAATCCTGCAGGTATTAAAAGAACATGGCAGCAGCTGAAAATTAAATATAAGAACATAATTCAATCAGGTAAGGTTTGAGCATATCATGGGTGTAGGCTACCTGAATTTACAAATATTTGACATATTAAATAACTAAATAGCATCCCAGTGTCTTTTGGAGCCTCCTGTCCCAACAAAACCTGCAGGCAGTTGTAAGTAGCCTACTCAATACACCAGAAATTATGACAAATAGTGTTATAAAGTGTACTCATCTTCACAGGACGATGGGGATAATGTTATGTGTCACATCAAACAATCTACACATTCAGATTTTTTCACATTTTTATGTGGAGTAGAATCTAAGTTTAAAGCTAAGTATAAATGGGAAGAACAGCAGGAGGACGGTCCATCAACTTCTGTTGCACAGATGAACAGAGTTCAGTGATTTTCAGTAAATGCCACAGTTTAATTCTGTAGAATTTGTTTAGAACTACATTATGTAACTCTAATCTACTACTGTATATTCAGTTGCCAGTTAAGGAGTTAATAGACTTCATCTTATTTAAAAAATTGAAAAAAAAACAAAACAGTAAAAATAGCAATATTGTATTTATTAATTAAAGATTAATTTTATTAATAAAAATGTACTGAAAGAATGAATGAGGTGTTTAAACACCACTTCCTCTTTAAAAAAGGGGAGGAGACCGAAAGAAACTCTGGGTTTACCGAAGAAAACCTGCTCCCGGCCAGGTTAGGTTCACAGAGTAAGTTACCATGGTAACTGACTCTGAGTATAAGTTACCTCTCTTTCAGAAACGGGCTTGACTTACTCTGCTTTCTCAGGTTTAACATACCTCCCATTCTGAAACAGAAAACCCAGAGTTTCCCTCATTTCAGGGTTAACATACTCTGAGTTTTCACTTAACCTCCTTTCTGAAACAGGCGCCTCTGGTCTTTTCATGATCGGATAGCTATCCGATCTGAGAAAACGCATGAAGTGGCCAGGTGTAAACAGCCCCAGAAATCATTCTAATATTCTGATTTATTATGAGTGTTGGAAACAGTTCTGCTGCCTAATGATGAATAAAAGGTTAAAAAGAACTGCATTTATTAAAAAATATATATCATTTCTAATAATATAAATCTTCTTTACTATCACTTTTATTTATCAATTTAACACATCCTTGCTGAATAAAAGTATTGATTTATTTAAAAATAAATAAAAAATAAATACTGACCTCAAATTACTGACCAGTAGTGTATATTGTTGTTACAAAAGATTTCTATTTTTAAAAAAATTGCTTTTTTTATTTTTTTTTACTTTTTATTCATCAAAGTATCCTAAAAAAAGTATCACAGGTTATGAAAACATATTAAGCAGCAGAACTGTTTCCAACTTTGATAATGAATCATCATATTCGAATTATTTCTAAAGGATCATGTGATAGACTGGAGTAATGATCCTGAAAATTCAGCTTTGCATCACAGAAATAAATGATCATTTAAACCAATTATTTTAAATTGTAAAAATATATCACAATATTACTTTTTTTTCTGTATTTTTGATCAAATAAATGCAGGCTTGATGAGCAGAGGAAACTTCTTTCAAAAACATTAAAAATACTAATACTTATACTTGCCCTGTAATACATGTATTCTTTGTTTTAGATGTTATTAACTTAAATTCTTATGAATAATAAAAATGTTGTAATGTCTATTTGTTATTTATGGCCTGTACGCCTCATTATTGATCTGAGCTTCTACATCTTGAATTCGAATAACATTCGATAAAACATAATTGCTGGATTATTTTGACTATAATAAATAAGCAGATGAAACATAGTAGGCCTATACACTGTTTATCACAAATTACTTTGGACCAAAGTTAGGCTACCATATTATAATTAATTATTATATAGTTCTATTCATTCATTCATTTTATTTAAATTAGCACTGGTTAAAATGTATAAAGCATGAACAAGATATGAAACAATATTTATTAATAATACACAGTTTAAATATCACAAATATCAAATTGTATTTTCATTTGCGTCCTATGCTGGCTAATTACGACGTTTAACCTGTTATCATAATGAAATTCATGCATTTATTTGCAGTGGTGGAATGTAACCAAGTACAAATACTTCGTTACTTTACTTAAGTACATTTTTCACGTATCTGTACTTTACTTAAGTAGAATCAATAGTGCATACTTTTGACTTTTACTTCGTTACTTTTTGCAGCAATTATTATACTTTCTACTCCACTACATTTCTACAACGTTTCGTTACATTTTCGGATCAGTTTTTCCCCTGCCAAAACAGGGATTGAAAAAAATCTCCATGTTTTCGGTGCTGATCGCGTTGGTGGCGCTAACAATAAAGTACCTAAAAGCTGTCACAAAGAACCAGCAAAAGTAATGAATATGTCAAATATAGCAAGAAGACATTTTAATTGTTTATTAATAAACAAGTGTTTTCTGTGTCGGCTGCAAAGATGAGGTTGACGATACTGATACGCGATCTTCGCAGTAGTGAACGCGCCAGAGAGAAATGCGCATTTCATACGGATTATAAGCAGAGAGCAGTCGGTTTTCTTTCGTTTTGAATTGTTCTGTTTAAAAGTACACATTTAAAGCTGTCTAAAGATATATTTATCAGGTCTGTGAGGCAAGTAGGATACCTTATAGCCTACGCTGAGTTTCGGTTCATTTATGAGACGAGCTCCAGTTCACTCGCCAGCGCCTACGTGTCGTGATTATCTATTTTCTACTTATTTATTAAATCCTGGCAATTGTTTGATGAAACATTGATTAAAATTGAGATACAATTAATACAAAACGAAATTCAAATTTAAAAAAGGCTTTGTGCTTTCTGTTTGAGGTCTCAGTGAAAGTTTTAAAGCAGTCTTTTAGTGCCTTTCAGAGCGGTCACGTCTGTAACATTGTTTTTTCCTCATAAATGGGAACACGAAAAATAAAATAAAATGAATATGTTATGTTCTGTGGAGAGCCAACCCTTCATCCGGTGGGTATTACTTTTGGTTTGCGCAGTGTAATTCACAGAATTACAAAAAAATATTTTTCTACCTAAAAGTTACATATTGTTTGTGTCCCGTAACGCATGTGTAGCCTAGATTTCCCATTAAATATAAAACGCATACTGATATTTTTCAATATGTAGCCTATTAAATGCATTTTCTGAGAATTTATATTTCAAGTTTTTACTGCAAATGTCCCGTTTATAACGATGGAATTGCCAAATATTAAATAATTTATCCTCAACTAGTTTTGTGGTGTAGGTCTACGTATTGTATAATGTTAACTTCAAAAAAGGGGGGTGTCGCGATTCTGCCTTCTCCCTTCTCACACCGCGACACAGGTTCGTAGATCTGAGTGTAGCGATTTCGGATTCATATTGTTACAGCCCTAATTATTAGAATATAGACATTAAGAGAATAAATTGTTATGCAAGTACTTTTACTTTTAATACTTAAAGTACATTTAAAATCAGGTACTTTTTACTTTTTACTTAAGTAGGGTTTTCATTGTGGTACTTCTACTTTTACTAAAGTAAATATGTCTCTGGTTATTTGTACTTTTACTTAAGTACTGAGATTCAGTACTTCCTCCACCACTGTTTATTTATTTGTCATTTAAACTGATGCAAACAGGGAAAGAGAGTAGAAAACACTTATTATCCTGTCGCCCCCTCTAGTGGACAGCATTAAGTATTACGGCCTTCATTGCTCAGATAACTCAAGTCGATGGATTTTTTGGGAAAGTCTGACCAGTTAGAAGCAAGTTAGACCAGTCTGAGGGTCTGAGCTGAGTTTGGTGAAGCATCAAAGTTCTAGGCGGAGTCAATTTCTCATAATAATAATAACAATTAATCCCAAACCTGGTAATTTTGTCAGTATTTAATTTACGTTCACTGATTCTGGCTTCTCTCTTTTCTGTCTCTTTCTTTTCATGTGAACTGAGTAGGCTACACGTGCTTAAATTCAAAAAAATATAAACTTTATTTCTATTCAAAATTATTTATAGCCCATAGGCTAGGCTATATGTCACACACGCCTACCTGCCTTTTGATGTAAATAAAAGACTAGAGGGGTAAATGTTACGGACATATTATCATGGTACAGTTCAGCCTATTATTGATTTTTATTTCCACTTCCCTTTTATCCAAAGAGACGGAACTATTTGCACTGTATTTATCAATGGGAAATATGCTAATATAATCTGTCATATACTGTGGCTCACATTAATGGGGTTGCTTGCAAGTCGCAGCAGCACGAATTACGTGACCAGCAACATATTTCTAAATCAAATACTGTGTGTAGTTAACAGTGAGTGGTGGTTTCAGACATTATTTCATTAAAGGGCATTTGTCAGTGCCGCACTCGTAGCCTACTGACTCTTATTCTGCCTGACAGAAAGAAAAGCTCACAGCTTACTGAAGGCGGAGCGGTTTGACCAATCAGATGAAAGGGGCGTTTCAGCGCCGCCCACGTGTGCAAATGAAATATCGAACCCATAAACCGACTTGTAAACCATAAACGAAAAATGAAAAATCTAGCCAAAATCTAGCCAAAAAAAACGAATAAACGAGCTGGTTTTCATTTCTCCTTATTCCATTCTAAACAGGAAATGAAATGATCAAAAAGTGCACGGACCCTATGACTAGATGTCGCCTTGGCTACGGCAGTTTGGAATATTCTGGGCTCATCTGATTTTTTTGTACATAGCATAACCTACTTTGTTATGATTTTAGTATCATAATGATTAATAAATGCACGCACAATTATCATGAACTTGATTTGAACAAATGCCTATCAACTTGTGTGTGCAAAATTCAGAATTAAATGAATGTGCAGCAATTTGTTCAAATAGAGAGTCTGTAGGCCTATACTGTTGTAGCCTTTAAATAAGCGCATTTATTTTCATATTTGTTCAAATGTTATAATGTTATTTTTTTCCCCATGTATGTTGATTTATGAAAAGTGAACAGCACGAGTAAAAGTGAATTTCGTTTTGTATAAATTGTATCTTAATTTTAATACATTTTTCATCAGCCTGTATCTATAAATAAGATAAATAAGATTTAATAAATAATAATAAAAAAAAAGATAATCTTGCATTGCACGTTAACTGGAGCGCATAACTTAACGAAACTCATTGTATGCCTCACACACAGACATGAGAAATACATCAAATACACAAAGCTTGAAATGTCTTTAAACGAAATAATTCAAAACGAAGAGAAAAAGGCTACTCTCTGATTATGTAATCCATTATGTGCATTTCTCTCTATAGGCGCGTTCACTATACGGCGATCGTCAACTTCATCTTTGCAGCCGAGTCGACACTGTCAGAAAACACTAGATTATTAATAAAAATCAATGCACGCGTCACCGGATTTACAAATGCACATCTTGCTTGTTGCACCCACACATATTATGTCGAAAATAACGAGATATTATGTTGAAATAATATTATTAATAATAATACATATTTTATAATATTTGATTGAATGCTGAATGTTGCACTTGTTCAGTTAATAAAATGAAAACTTTAATTGTGATCATTAAAATAATTGAATATGAAATATTTAGTGTCCAAGTTTTGCTAATTAATTAATTAATATATGTAAGGCATTCGTTCCAATCAACTGCCTTAGCCAAGGCCACGTCTAGTGTATATATCTATGACTTGATCAGTCAAATGAAATACAATAAACGTCTAAATAAATATTACAAATTAAAAACCGATCGGAAATGTGGTCCAATTTTCTAATACTATTATTTGATGACAACAATAGATTTGTAAAACAAAATCCAGCCATTTGTGTTTTTTTGTTTATTTTTTTTAAAGCAAAAAACCAAGCTGCACCCTTTTTTAAATGTCCTCTTTCATTCCGAAAGAGAATAATTTTCAGATTGTAAATATTTAAAATGATTGAATGATTTGATTGTGTCATTATGATGAAGAAACAAGGCAAAAAGTGTCAAAAAACCATTTGTGGAAGGCATCCGATGAGTGTCAACCCGGCCAGATCAGCAAGTGCATCAAGGCAACCACGATTAGCCGGTGCACCAGCCAGCAAAGTGATTCAATGGTTCATAGGTGTAGCTCGCAGCCTCATCGCCCTACCCTCCACATTCTAAAGAGTGTACAGGCGGTTATTTATATAGGGCAGATAAGCCCTGTGTTTCTCTTCGACGGTAACTGTAAATTGAATTCAAGCTGCGATTTTTGAAGTTGGATATACTCGCGCGGGCAAATACAGATGTGTTAAACACGATAAGAACACAAATTGTACCTTTATTCGTTAATATAGTCGGTATTTCCCACAATGATTCTGCTTTGCTATTGGCCCACGTCACGATCAGTAAGCGCTGCTATTGGCGGTCACGATTATTAAGTATGAAAATGAAAATTCTGTCAGTAATTCCTCACCCTCATGTTGTTCCAACCACTTCGTTCATCTTCGGAACACAAATTAAGATATTTTTGATTAAATGACTAAATTGGACTATATTAACGATGTGTTTAATGAACTTTTCTGGGCCAGCAAGTTTCAAACCCTTAGAACCCTGAAGAAGTCTCGTTCCGAACACATCGCGATCAGTGTTACCAACTTAGCAATTTTGTTGCTAGATTTAGCAACTTTTCAGACTACCCTAGCAACTTTTTTTTCAAAAAGCACCTAGCAACAAATTTAGCAATTTTTTTAGTTTATTTGGCAACTTTTAGCAACTTTTGGAAAGTGACTCTAATCCAAACAACACTCGCAAGGGCGTGGTGAGCTGGTAAGGGCACCACAACTTCCAATAGGAAATTTGAACTGCAGTAGTCACCGTTCTACCTGAAGAGGTTGAACAGCCTTTTTACAGCATATATTGTAGAATTAAAACACTTTATACCCAAATGTCAAATAAATTACTTGAATAAATGAACAGCATTAATAAAGCCCCAGTCTTACAGATCATTAACTAAAAAAAGTTGTTTTAGGTCTTCTTTTTTTTAAAGGTGGGGTATGTGATTTGCAAAACGGCTGGCAGATTTTGAAAATACACAACTCAAATGGTCCTACCTTCTTTCCTTTGACTCCACCCATTCGAAGAGCATGGACATGGATGGGGGGAGGGGGGTATGGTACGACCGTTTGATTGACGCACTTACTGTCCAATGATTCTAGGTGGTCTTGGAAATGATTGGCTGGAGTTTTTCGAGTCTTGCCCGTTCCACAGATGAGTAAATTGCTTAATTTTCATG
This sequence comes from Leuciscus leuciscus, assembly GCF_965113295.1. Classification (NCBI taxonomy): domain Eukaryota; kingdom Metazoa; phylum Chordata; class Actinopteri; order Cypriniformes; family Leuciscidae; genus Leuciscus; species Leuciscus leuciscus. The sequence continues at coordinate 32,845,421 of NC_138737.1, read as the reverse complement.
TCAGTGCTTCTAACTCAGTGGCTGTAAGTGGGTTAGAGATAGGATTTCAAGTGATTTTGAAAAAATGGCCAAAAAAGAGAATTACATACCCCACCTTTAACTAAAAAAAGTTGGTTTAGGGTTTAGTTACTGGGTAACTAAACCAACTTTTTTTAGTTAAAATGTTTTTTTATATATATATATATATATATATATATATATATATATATATATATATATATATAATTTATTTAACAAACAATAATATCTACGTATTACATAATGGCGTAGTTTTGCGTTGCGATTACGTAATGACGTCATAACGCAATGACGTCACAACGTCATTTAGCAACTTTTAGCAACAAATCGATCTGCCTTTAGCAACTTCCCCTGAAAATTAGTTGGCAACACTGATCGCGATATTTGGCATCAGTTCACTTCACGTGTGTCAGATGTTGGTAAGTAGTAAATACGCTGTCCGAATAATGTGTGATATATAATGTATTTTCTGTTTGTCGATATTAATCAGATTGGCTCACGTTCAGTCACGGCATTATATCTGTCATCTCCACTGAGGCTTTGCGTTTTATTGCTTTCTAATTCAAAACAGGGTGATTAAGTTACACTGCCTGTCACATGACGTGAGCATAGGCCTAAAGACCTTAAATCAGTTAATCATATTCATATCAGATTATAAGTAGTACAATTAGTTCCAAAGTTGTATTTGTAGTAGAAGCACAGTACAAACAACACTTACCATGCTTTTACCACATTAACATTAGTTTTACTGTGGTAAGTGTAGTAAAAAGACAGTAATCACAAAACTTACCATGCTTTTACCACACTATTGGTAGTTTTAATGTGATACTTATTGTAAATGCACATTAACCACAACGCTTACCATGCTTTTACCACAGGAATGATGTAAAACAACATAATGATATTTTATTTTCTCTTTTTTCAGCTGAAAAGACCAAAAGGACCTTTCGGACTATTATTGTTTGAGGACAAGTAAACGGAGGAGACAGACAGCTGCAAAGGCAAATATTCGCAATGGTATATACATGTGTTGGTTCGAACCCTAAATCAAACATTTTATCAAGCATTTGTTGTTTCTTAAACCTTTTCTCGCAAAACCCATAGCCCAATCAGTACGAAGATAGTCTGAAAGTCTTAATAATTCACAAGATTTAACAAGTTGTCAAATTCGTACGATACTCGTACATATTTGTATACTCGTACACACACTGTCAGAAAGTTGATATTAATTGCATTGTATTGATTACAATTAGTGATGCACCGATGTGAAAATTGAGGCCGATACCGATAACCGATATTAATATTGCGGTTATGGCCGATACCGATATTTGCCGATGTCGATATCTCTGTATAGAAAACAAATTTTAATGATTATCAAATAAAGAGCTATTTTCCAAAACACTTTTTTTTTACTTTAGAAATGACTGATATTGGGCACCTTTACCTGTGTGCAAAATATGTCACATACGACACACATGCATTATACTGCATTGCATATACAGTAATGTGTGCTGGTCAACTTGTCTAAAATTAAGAAACCCTTAGAAAACAGTAAAAAAAAAAAAAAACACACAAAAAACAGGAACATTGTGTAAAATTAAGATAGGCTACTTTATTTATTATTCCAATATCCAAATATCGAGGGCTTGGAACCAGAGGGGCGTAAGTGGCATTTGACAAACTTTACAGGAGAGCCAAAACAAAATTTTGACCACACTTCAATCAACTGTATTTATTAACCTTCAACCACAACATTGCAACCACATACATACTTATATGAGTAAGTTCTTAAGTGAACATATTATGGAATATTAACACGATGAACATATTCTAAAACCTTGCAAAATCTTGAAAATATGGCAAAAACATCAAATACGCCTTTTTGGCACCAAACATTTCCAATTCTTGTAAAGAAAAATAGGGCGTATCTGCTGATCAATGCAGAAATGATTGGTCAAAACATTGGTTAAAAACACTCTAACTTCATAACTTTTCATTTTATTTAAAATACTGTATACATAGTCATTTCATCATTTCAAACTGTTTAACATTTCATTTCTAACCGTTTAATTTCAATTCTCATTTATGAGTTCACATTCATGTCAAACAGTTTAACATTTAATTTCAAACAGTTTAATTTCTCTTGTTTATTACACATTTCACTTTTTAGTTCACTTTAGTTGAACTAAAAAGTTCACTCACTGCCCACTGTCAGAGTGTTATAGAACTCTGCATAACAGTGAGGAATACTCCCATTGGTGCACAGGGTGAGTAGGTCTTTTTTCTTTAAGGCACTGATCACTGGAGGATTTTCATACAACGAGCTGGGGTGTGTGGTTCTGGTGCCTCTTGTTGCCTGTTGTGCCACCGTCAGTTTTCGGAAGGTTGGGGCGGTGAAATCATACTTGAAGAAGATTGTTTTTGGTTCATCTTTCGTGTAGCGGAACCATTTAATCTTCTGCCAATGAACTGATTGTCCCTCCTCATCTTTTGTTCTGTTTTTGAGTATGTGGTTGGAGAGGGACTTGAAGTCCAGAAAGTCCTTGTGTTCAAGTTCATGTACACTGTATGGGTCGTTCCTTCTTGCCATTCTCACAAGTGTGTAGTAGCCATCAGTAAATAGAAGTATGGGAGTAAATAGAAATGGGAGTAAATAGAAACTTTTCTTCTTGCAGTTTCCACTGCAGCATGCACACTATCACACTCCATGTCTAGTAGCCATCCATGATGGCTACTACACACTTGTGAGAATGGAAAGAAAGAACGACCCATAGTGTACATGAACTTGGACACAAGGACTTTCTGTACTTCAAGTCCCTCTCCAACCACATACTCAAAAACAGAACAAAAGATGAGGAGGGACAATCAGTTCATTGGCAGAAGATTAAATGGTTCCGCTACACGAAAGATGAACCAAAAACAATCTTCTTCAAGTATGATTTCACCGCCCCAACCTTCCGAAAACTGACGGTGGCACAACAGGCAACAAGAGGCACCAGAGGCACCAGAACCACACACCCCAGCTCATTGTATGAAAATCCTCCAGTGATCAGTGCCTTAAAGAAAAAAGACCTACTCACCCTGTGCACCAATGGGAGTATTCCTCACTGTTATGCAGAGTTCTATACTGTTCGTTGCTCAGACTCGCTCTCCCAGTTTAAAACTAGATTAAAGTCGCATCTCTTCAGCCAGGCATTCATATAATCCTACAGTTCAAACTACAATCCGGCCTGTAGCTCATAAATGCCAGAGGAGAACTGGCCCCCGACTGAGCCTGGGTTCTCCCAAGGTTTTTTTTCTCCATTAGGTCACCTGATGGAGTTTTAGGACACCATTAGGTCACTTGATGGAGTTTTTCGGTTCCTTGCCACTGTTGCCTTTGGCTTGCTCAGTTGGGGATATTTTGGGGATATTTAATTTAATTTTATCAATCAATAAATTCCTCTTGAAACAAACATTGTTGTATTATTTTAATTTAATACTGTGAAGCTGCTTAGATACAATCTGTATTGTGAAAAGCGCTATACAAATAAACTTGACTTGACTTGACTTGACTTGAATCGTATGGTAAATTAACTTATTTATAACTGTCTTAATTTATGTTTCAAGAACAATAGTAATTGCACATAGAGTAAGTCGAGACTTTCTTGTTTTACAGCAGAGAAGGAAGACCAGTCCTTATATCAACGCAAGCTAATCGAATAAGTCCTTTGTTTCGGGTGAGGAAGGAACATCTGGTGCCCAAAGAAGACAGAAAGCTGCGCGAGTCCATTGGTATGTCTTGTATTGAAACAATGCTGTAATATGTAGTACATAATTTGATGTTGACAATTTTACATTGTACAGGTTATCACTTGGTTTTTGACCAAGTGAAGCTCTTGAAACAAGTGACAGGAGAGTATGTAACTTGTCTGGAAAGTATCAGAGTCGCATTTGGCACGCGTGCCTTAGGTTGCCGACCCCTGGTCTAGCCTATAGTCTATGGTACCAATCACGTTAGTGAAGCCTGAGTAACATATACTGTAATCGGCATGGTCATGAATGCATGATCTTCATAAAAAATGATGATGGCCTAAAAAAAAACTGCTTAAAAAAAAAACTGCTTTACAACATTGGGTCTTAAAGGTGCTGTATGTAGCTTTTCTACTAAAACGAATCCTTTTTTTATTGCCTGTGTGTGAAGGGGTTGTAATATCACATTAAAATGATCCACTTTTCGGGTTTTGCTATTACCTCTGAAAGCAAGTATTCTTATGTTTATGTGAAGGTGCCGGGTCGGATTTACCGCGAAATCCAGTGACGTCACCTGCATGCGCGGAGCGCTCCCGAGCCTCTCGCCTCGTCTAGCCTACTGATTTTGCACTCAACAGCGACGACACTGCAACTTATGACATGGACTTGTGACTTATGCAACTTATGACATGTCTGATAACACTAAGAAACGACCTGCTCCCAGCACAACACAGACTCCAACACAAACTCCACATATTGATAAAAAAAACAATAAAACGTTTTTTTCTTTCTGCTGAAGCTCGTATTAAAGGCCAGACGTGAATCGGATGAACTTCGGGTGAAAAAACACGGATCAACATCGGCAGGGCGTTTGAATCGTGGAGAGACCTTATCTACAAACCTAGAATGTATACATTTCCTGAAGAAAATGTGAAGTAGTGCTTGCAGTGGCAAAATTCGGCACGGTTGATAGGGTTCCATTCTTATCATGGTACGAGCATGGAGCATTAGTTCAACGTCAAGCTGATAAAAGTAGCCTATTATTGTAACGTTGCAGTGGGAGTTTACCTGAGTTTCTAGCATGTTGTGGGATGCTCTCTCTGGTGTGTTGCGTGACGCGTCTCAGTCTGGCCGGTATCCACAGTGCTCGCTCCTAAATTCGAGCACGCGCAAGAGCACGCGCTTGTCAACTTATTGGTTGCAATCTGAAACATCACCGCTAGAGGCCGCTGAAAACTACATACAGCTCCTTTAAGTGGCTTGGAAATGCCACAAAAAAACCTAAAACTGTTTTTCTAAACCTAAAAGCGCCAGGTAAACTCCGAATGACACGACAGACAGCACTTTCCATCAAGTTCTCCGCATCTCCAATAGTGTAAAGGAAAGAGCCACTCGCAAATAATCTTAAGGCAATGCAAACAGTTTGTGCTGTAGTTAAAGCCCGACTCCGACAAGTCGAAAATAAGTGTGCGTTTCCAACAAATTAATCATGTAAACGACAATCTCACCAGTCACGAGAAAAAATATATATCTCAGAAAGTGCACTATTGTAACGCAAAATCTCAGTTCTTCGTACCTCAGGGCCCGTTCTTCGTACGCCGCTAACTCAGTTAGCTGGATTTGATTATTGGCGATTTGGCATGATCTGGGATTGTTTGGTTCTTCGACGCTCATCCTTATTTCATGTTAACAGGATTAGATCCCGGCTTCATAAGCGGAGCTGATACTGTACCAGCCATTTGGATTATAGACATACTTAATTTAATGCAGCAACAAATTATTTACAGTGTAGCAAGATGATTTAAAACTCATTTACCTGTAATTAAGGTGTTGCTGTTACTGGTCCCTGGCTTTAGGTCTAAAGGCCTATTTATACTTCTGCGTCTAACTTACGCCGTAGCTACGTCGTAGGCTGTGCTTAGCGCGCGTACCCTTTGGCGTACCCTGATGCGCACCTCTCCAAAAATGTAACAACGCGTCAATTCTACGCGGACGCAAGCGCTGTGATTGGTCTGCTAGAACCCCTCCCTCGGGTTTCACATGGTCCCTCTGCATGAGTAATTGCCCGTCAACGCGGACAACGACGCAGAAGTATAAATTAAAACCAACGCGTTGCCTACAGCGTAGAGGCTCCGGCGTAGGTCCGACGCAGAAGTATAAATAGGCCTTAAGGAAGAGCTGCCCCCAGGAATGCCCTCCACAATGGGTCGGTTCTCATTTAGCCCAAGGGCCAGCTCTTCTGCCGGGGTATAACGTGGGGGTGCAGGACCACCACCTGTTTTTTTCTGCTCCGCCTTTTCCTTGGTTGCAGATAACCATAAACAGACAAACACATCATTTAAAATGTCTTTGCTAAAAGAGACTAATCAGTAGAAGTAGAAAAGATTACCAGTTTGAAGAATATTCTTGTACTTCACTTTTACTTGTTCCCATGTTCTAGTGGGTCCTGAGGTGGCTCTGACATTAAGCAATTATGAAATTATTAAAATACAAGAATATATACTGTAATAAGTGATATAACCATAACATGGAACACTTACGCATTTAATTTGTCTGTTACTTTTTGCCAGCCCTCTCTCCTGGCTTTTGCACACTTTGATTCCCAGTGTTCCCTGGCGTTTTAATTATATTTTTCAAACTCTGCATACCCTTCCAGTAAAAATTCCTGCTCTGCTGCGTTGAAAAACTGAGCGCGCTCTTTGGCCATGGTGAGCAGCCAATAGCAGCGTTGCTGATCAATGTTTCTACTATCGATACATATCCCCTTTTAAACCAGCGCGTGAACGCGCAATTATCTCACTAACTCAATCCAGCTATACTTATCATATCCGGCAGGTGTGTTCGAAGAACCAAATTAGTCAGATCATGATTAGCACGATGATATCATCTTGGATGTCTCGTTTGATCTCAGATGTTTTAAGCAACGTACGAAGAACGGGCCCCAGTTGCTATGACAGCAAGTCCAGGATGAGCGTCGAAGACCCAAACAATCCAAGATCATGCCAAATCGCCAACAATCAAATCCAGCTAACTGAGTTCTTCGACGCTCATCCTGGACTTGCTGTCATAGCAACTGGGGCCCGTTCTTCGTACGTTGCTTGAAACATCCAAGATCAAATTATGAGACATCCAAGGTGATATCATCGGCCTAATCATGATCTGACTAATTCGTTTCTTCGAACACACCTGCCAGTTATGATTAGTATAGCTGGATTGAGTTATCTGAGATAACTGCGCGTTCATGCGCTGGTTTAAAAGGGGATATGTATCGATAGTAGAAACATTGATCAGCAACGCTGCTATTGGCTGCTCACCATGGCCAAAGAGCGCGCACAGTTTTTCTCCGCAGCAGAGCAAGAGTTATTGAAGGTTATGCAGAATATGAAACCTTAATTAAAACGCCAGGGAACACCTCAAAGTGTGCAAAAGCCAGGAGAGAGGGCTGGCAAAAAGTAGCAGACAAATGAAATGCGTAAGTGTTCCATGTTATGGTTATATCACTTATTACAGTGTATATTCTTGTATTTTAATCATTTCATAATTGCTTAATGTCAGAGCCACCTCAGGACCCACTAGAACAGTGTTCTTCAACCCTGCTCCTGGAGGACCCCCAACACTGCACGTTTTCTTTGTCTCCCTAATCAAACACACCTGATTCAACTCATCAGCTCATTAACCCATGTGATAATGAGTTGATGAATTGAATCCGGTGTGTTTGATTAGGGAGACAAAGAAAACCAGCAGTGTTGGGGGTCCTCCGGGAGCAGGGTTGAAGAACACTGCACTAGAACATGGGAACAAGTAAAAGGGAAGTACAAGAATATTCTTCAAAATGGTAATCTTTTATACTTCTACTGTTCTTTGTCTCTTTTACAAAAGAAAAGCACCGTTAAATGTGTTTGTCTGTTTATAACAGCAACCAAGAAAAAGGCTGAGCTGAAAAAAAAAAAAACAGGTGGTGGTCCTGCTCCCTCACATTACACCACATTATACCCCAGCAGTAGAGCTGGCCCTGGGGTTAAATGTGAACCGACCCATTGTGGAGGGCATCCCTGGGGGCAGCTCTTCCTCAGACCAACAGCCAGGAACCAGTAGCAGCAACACCTTCATTACTGGTAAATGAGCTTTAAATGATCTTGCTACACTGTAAAATATATCTTTTTTTTTGCCGCATTAAATTAAGTAGGCCTATATAATCCAAATGGCTGGTACAGTAATTTCAGCTGTTAAATATTGAGTAGTGATCAATTGCTTTGACTTGTGAAGGTGAAAACTGCTGAACTTAATGTAAGAATATTTTGCCATGAGTTACTGATCACATTTGTTCATATAGTGTAGTTCATTGTAATGCCATTGTGTTTCCTCTTTTGTGCAGTTTTACATAATACACCAACACTTGTACCTGTTCCCAAGAAAGTAGTGGCTGAAATATGTGCAGTAAGTGGACTTTTTCTAACTTTACATCAAAAGGGAAGAAAGTGCAACACTTTGTAATGCCCATTTGTTTCCATTGCACAGGACAGTGAAGAAACCCTCTCAGATGACTGTCCTTTGGAGGAAGTACTTGTAAGTGCATAAATAACTTTACTTCATTTATAGTAACTTGTGTACATATTATTTCTGACTGCAATATGAGTTGCAGGAGGAAAGGCCTACTGCACAAAGTGATACAGAGGTGGGCAGTGTAGTAACCTACTTGTACTTTTTATTTTTGTTGCATGAGGCTTGTGTTGACAGTTCTTTTTAATTTTTTTATATTTTTTTATTCTTTTTATCCAAACATGGCACAGGGTGATATCCGTATATAAACGGAATCTACAACAGAAAATGTAGTATTTTGACCTGAAAAAACAGAAAAATGAAGGGGAGAAATAGAACTTGACACCTTAAAGAAGAAAAACTGGCACTAGAGATTGAGTTGCTTCAAAAGGAACTTCAGAGTAAGTGCTAAATACACTATTTCACACAGAGTACTATTGCTGACCTTGGATAACAATATATCTTATTGCAGGCAAAAGATGACCATCATTGGCTTTTCTTGACAAAGAATAATTGAAATAAAACTCAAGGAACTAAGCATGTTGTCTTGTCTTCTATTCATTTAATGAAGGTTTTTGTTTTGAAAAAAAAATAAAAAAAATGGTGTTCCACAATTCTGTCCCGTGCAGCTCTGCCACTAGGTTGGTCCAAGTGCACTGGCTGGAGGTCATCATCAGGCTGCACCTCCACCACAGGGGTCCTCTCCTTTCTGATGGTGGCACTATTGTGAGTATGGCACATGCAACAATAATGTCACAGGCCCTGTCAGGTGCAACCCTCAGACACTGAAATCTTTCCTTTAGTTGCCCAAAGGTCATTTCAATGCGTGCCCTTGTCCTGGCTAGAGCTGCATTGAAACGGGTTTGTGGTCCGGGGTTTGGGTCAGGGAATGGCGTCATGAAATACTGCCTGCAGGTATAGCCCCTGTCACCAAGCAGGATCCCGTCGTAAGCACCTGGAAAAATGCAGTTTTGTTAGGCTCAGAATAAATGTATGTAATACAGTGAGCTTGATATTAAATATTTCCTTACCACGTTCAAATAATGTGCATAAATGTGACTCTCTGAAAATCCTGGAGTCATGCACAGAACCAGGCCATTTTGCTTCCACATTTGTGATGTAGGACATGGAGTCACACACCATCTAAGATATTTTTAATCAGTCAACTGCATACTTTTTGATTACATTACTTTTTGTATTATTTGATATATTCTGGACTCGCTTCTCCAAGGTAAATGGTGAATTGTTTGATGTCAGGCTGCATGCTCAGAAAGCGGCAGTGGATTGTGCAGCGTGAGACCACCTTCAGCGACAGGTTCTTGTCGTAAAAACGGACAAGACATGGCTGCGAAAGACTTCCCGTATCACCTCCGCTTATAAAGCCGGGATCTAATCCTGTTAACATGAAATAAGCCTGCTCCCGAGCAGGTTTAAGCTTGGGCACCTGTTGCTATGACAGCAAGTCCAGGATGAGCGTCGAAGAACCAAACAATCCAAGATCATGCCAAATCTCCAACAATCAAATCCAGCTAACTGAGTTAGCGACGTACGAAGAACGGGCCCCTGGGGCCTGTTTCAGAAAGGAGGTTCAACTGAGTTGACTTACCCTGAGATGGGAAACTCTTGAGTTTTCGGTTACAGAACAGCGGAAATTAGTTAGTTCAATCAACTCTGAGTTGACTGACTCTGAGTTAAGCGCGTGCACCACCACTATAAAAAGCCATTATCAATGGAGTGCAGATATTATGAGTCACCATGGTAACAGCGCCAGACAAAAAGAGGTCTGCATATTTCTCACCAGCTTCTGCAAGCGTAAGAAGACATATTATTATTTTTTAAATATCGGCTGCAGCAGCGAAGGACAACTAGAGTTAGCTAGGGAGAAAATAGTTGCTCGAGTCAATGCGTATGTTTACATTTTAATTAGTTATACAGTGTTGGGTGTAATTAATTACCAAGTCATCTAAATACTGTCATTTAATTAAAGGGATTACTCTTAATTCTTCTGTAATTTGAAGTAAAATCTGATGTAATTGCATTAGACTATAGAACAATTCTGTATGTTTAACATACATTTTTAAAAGGTATATTTTTTATGTAACCTTCTCCCTCTACACACTTTGGTCAATTCAAGAATAATCCATGCAATTGTATATTGTTTATTTGAAAGCATTAAAAGTGCAGTTTCTTGTCTCTCCTTGTATTGTTCAAGTGGTTGAGGTTGATATGGGATTTATTAATAAGTAGACCAATACTTTCTAAAGATAGTCATTATTACATGAATCTAATTACACGGTTGAAGATGTCATTTGTAGTTAGTAATTAATAACTATTTTAGAGTAACTTACCCAACTGTTATAATATCAGAGGTGAAACTGGAAGAACAGTATGTTATTCAACCTAATTTTAATTTTCATGGGTGCAATCCTGCAGGTATTAAAAGAACATGGCAGCAGCTGAAAATTAAATATAAGAACATAATTCAATCAGGTAAGGTTTGAGCATATCATGGGTGTAGGCTACCTGAATTTACAAATATTTGACATATTAAATAACTAAATAGCATCCCAGTGTCTAGCAGTGCAGCAGCATTTTTGGCTGGGGGAATTCCTGGAGGGACTTCAGAGCCAGTCACTCCCGAAGATCCAAGGGCCTTCATAAAATGTAAGAGGTTTACATAGTTATTTCTTATATAGGCTATTTTTGATATTTCCATTTATTTTACTTTGGGTTGGGTTTTTTGTTGGTCCCAACAGATTCCGATGGTAATATCTGTCTTTTGGAGCCTCCTGTCCCAACAAAACCTGCAGGCAGTTGTAAGTAGCCTACTCAATACACCAGAAATTATGACAAATAGTGTTATAAAGTGTACTCATCTTCACAGGACGATGGGGATAATGTTATGTGTCACATCAAACAATCTACACATTCAGATTTTTTCACATTTTTATGTGGAGTAGAATCTAAGTTTAAAGCTAAGTATAAATGGGAAGAACAGCAGGAGGACGGTCCATCAACTTCTGTTGCACAGATGAACAGAGTTCAGTGATTTTCAGTAAATGCCACAGTTTAATTCTGTAGAATTTGTTTAGAACTACATTATGTAACTCTAATCTACTACTGTATATTCAGTTGCCAGTTAAGGAGTTAATAGACTTCATCTTATTTTAAAAAAAAATAAAATAAAAAAAAAACAATAAAAATAGCAATATTGTATTTATTAATTAAAGATTAATTTTATTAATAAAAATGTACTGAAAGAATGAATGAGGTGTTTAAACACCACTTCCTCTTTAAAAAAGGGGAGGAGACCGAAAGAAACTCTGGGTTTACCGAAGAAAACCTGCTCCCGGCCAGGTTAGGTTCACAGAGTAAGTTACCATGGTAACTGACTCTGAGTATAAGTTACCTCTCTTTCAGAAACGGGCTTGACTTACTCTGCTTTCTCAGGTTTAACATACCTCCCATTCTGAAACAGAAAACCCAGAGTTTCCCTCATTTCAGGGTTAACATACTCTGAGTTTTCACTTAACCTCCTTTCTGAAACAGGCGCCTCTGGTCTTTTCATGATCGGATAGCTATCCGATCTGAGAAAACGCATGAAGTGGCCAGGTGTAAACAGCCCCAGAAATCATTCTAATATTCTGATTTATTATGAGTGTTGGAAACAGTTCTGCTGCCTAATGATGAATAAAAGGTTAAAAAGAACTGCATTTATTAAAAAATATATATCATTTCTAATAATATAAATCTTCTTTACTATCACTTTTATTTATCAATTTAACACATCCTTGCTGAATAAAAGTATTGATTTATTTAAAAATAAATAAAAAATAAATACTGACCTCAAATTACTGACCAGTAGTGTATATTGTTGTTACAAAAGATTTCTATTTTTAAAAAAATTGCTTTTTTTATTTTTTTATTTTTTTTTACTTTTTATTCATCAAAGTATCCTAAAAAAAGTATCACAGGTTATGAAAACATATTAAGCAGCAGAACTGTTTCCAACTTTGATAATGAATCATCATATTAGAATTATTTCTAAAGGATCATGTGATAGACTGGAGTAATGATCCTGAAAATTCAGCTTTGCATCACAGAAATAAATGATCATTTAAACCAATTATTTTAAATTGTAAAAATATATCACAATATTACTTTTTTTTCTGTATTTTTGATCAAATAAATGCAGGCTTGATGAGCAGAGGAAACTTCTTTCAAAAACATTAAAAATACTAATACTTATACTTGCCCTGTAATACATGTATTCTTTGTTTTAGATGTTATTAACTTAAATTCTTATGAATAATAAAAATGTTGTAATGTCTATTTGTTATTTATGGCCTGTACGCCTCATTATTGATCTGAGCTTCTACATCTTGAATTCGAATAACATTCGATAAAACATAATTGCTGGATTATTTTGACTATAATAAATAAGCAGATGAAACATAGTAGGCCTATACACTGTTTATCACAGATTACTTTGGACCAAAGTTAGGCTACCATATTATAATTAATTATTATATAGTTCTATTCATTCATTCATTTTATTTAAATTAGCACTGGTTAAAATGTATAAAGCATGAACAAGATATGAAACAATATTTATTAATAATACACAGTTTAAATATCACAAATATCAAATTGTATTTTCATTTGCGTCCTATGCTGGCTAATTACGACGTTTAACCTGTTATCATAATGAAATTCATGCATTTATTTGCAGTGGTGGAATGTAACCAAGTACAAATACTTCGTTACTTTACTTAAGTACATTTTTCACGTATCTGTACTTTACTTAAGTAGAATCAATAGTGCATACTTTTGACTTTTACTTCGTTACTTTTTGCAGCAATTATTATACTTTCTACTCCACTACATTTCTACAACGTTTGGTTACATTTTCGGATCAGTTTTTCCCCTGCCAAAACAGGGATTGAAAAAAATCTCCATGTTTTCGGTGCTGATCGCGTTGGTGGCGCTAACAATAAAGCACCTAAAAGCTGTCACAAAGAACCAGCAAAAGTAATGAATATGTCAAATATAGCAAGAAGACATTTTAATTGTTTATTAATAAACAAGTGTTTTCTGTGTCGGCTGCAAAGATGAGGTTGACGATACTGATACGCGATCTTCGCAGTAGTGAACGCGCCAGAGAGAAATGCGCATTTCATACGGATTATAAGCAGAGAGCAGTCGGTTTTCTTTCGTTTTGAATTGTTCTGTTTAAAAGTACACATTTAAAGCTGTCTAAAGATATATTTATCAGGTCTGTGAGGCAAGTAGGATACCTTATAGCCTACGCTGAGTTTCGGTTCATTTATGAGACGAGCTCCAGTTCACTCGCCAGCGCCTACGTGTCGTGATTATCTATTTTCTACTTATTTATTAAATCCTGGCAATTGTTTGATGAAACATTGATTAAAATTGAGATACAATTAATACAAAACGAAATTCAAATTTAAAAAAGGCTTTGTGCTTTCTGTTTGAGGTCTCAGTGAAAGTTTTAAAGCAGTCTTTTAGTGCCTTTCAGAGCGGTCACGTCTGTAACATTGTTTTTTCCTCATAAATGGGAACACGAAAAATAAAATAAAATGAATATGTTATGTTCTGTGGAGAGCCAACCCTTCATCCGGTGGGTATTACTTTTGGTTTGCGCAGTGTAATTCACAGAATTACAAAAAAATATTTTTCTACCTAAAAGTTACATATTGTTTGTGTCCCGTAACGCATGTGTAGCCTAGATTTCCCATTAAATATAAAACGCATACTGATATTTTTCAATATGTATTAAATGCATTTTCTGAGAATTTATATTTCAAGTTTTTACTGCAAATGTCCCGTTTATAACGATGGAATTGCCAAATATTAAATAATTTATCCTCAACTAGTTTTGTGGTGTAGGTCTACGTATTGTATAATGTTAACTTCAAAAAAGGGGGGTGTCGCGATTCTGCCTTCTCCCTTCTCACACCGCGACACAGGTTCGTAGATCTGAGTGTAGCGATTTCGGATTCATATTGTTACAGCCCTAATTATTAGAATATAGACATTAAGAGAATAAATTGTTATGCAAGTACTTTTACTTTTAATACTTAAAGTACATTTAAAATCAGGTACTTTTTACTTTTTACTTAAGTAGGGTTTTCATTGTGGTACTTCTACTTTTACTAAAGTAAATATGTCTCTGGTTATTTGTACTTTTACTTAAGTACTGAGATTCAGTACTTCCTCCACCACTGTTTATTTATTTGTCATTTAAACTGATGCAAACAGGGAAAGAGAGTAGAAAACACTTATTATCCTGTCGCCCCCTCTAGTGGACAGCATTAAGTATTACGGCCTTCATTGCTCAGATAACTCAAGTCGATGGATTTTTTGGGAAAGTCTGACCAGTTAGAAGCAAGTTAGACCAGTCTGAGGGTCTGAGCTGAGTTTGGTGAAGCATCAAAGTTCTAGGCGGAGTCAATTTCTCATAATAATAATAACAATTAATCCCAAACCTGGTAATTTTGTCAGTATTTAATTTACGTTCACTGATTCTGGCTTCTCTCTTTTCTGTCTCTTTCTTTTCATGTGAACTGAGTAGGCTACACGTGCTTAAATTCAAAAAAATATAAACTTTATTTCTATTCAAAATTATTTATAGCCCATAGGCTATATGTCACACACGCCTACCTGCCTTTTGATGTAAATAAAAGACTAGAGGGGTAAATGTTACGGACATATTATCATGGTACAGTTCAGCCTATTATTGATTTTTATTTCCACTTCCCTTTTATCCAAAGAGACGGAACTATTTGCACTGTATTTATCAATGGGAAATATGCTAATATAATCTGTCATATACTGTGGCTCACATTAATGGGGTTGCTTGCAAGTCGCAGCAGCACGAATTACGTGACCAGCAACATATTTCTAAATCAAATACTGTGTGTAGTTAACAGTGAGTGGTGGTTTCAGACATTATTTCATTAAAGGGCATTTGTCAGTGCCGCACTCGTAGCCTACTGACTCTTATTCTGCCTGACAGAAAGAAAAGCTCACAGCTTACTGAAGGCGGAGCGGTTTGACCAATCAGATGAAAGGGGCGTTTCAGCGCCGCCCACGTGTGCAAATGAAATATCGAACCCATAAACCGACTTGTAAACCATAAACGAAAAATGAAAAATCTAGCCAAAATCTAGCCAAAAAAAACGAATAAACGAGCTGGTTTTCATTTCTCCTTATTCCATTCTAAACAGGAAATGAAATGATCAAAAAGTGCACGGACCCTATGACTAGATGTCGCCTTGGCTACGGCAGTTTGGAATATTCTGGGCTCATCTGATTTTTTTGTACATAGCATAACCTACTTTGTTATGATTTTAGTATCATAATGATTAATAAATGCACGCACAATTATCATGAACTTGATTTGAACAAATGCCTATCAACTTGTGTGTGCAAAATTCAGAATTAAATGAATGTGCAGCAATTTGTTCAAATAGAGAGTCTGTAGGCCTATACTGTTGTAGCCTTTAAATAAGCGCATTTATTTTCATATTTGTTCAAATGTTATAATGTTATTTTTTTCCCCATGTATGTTGATTTATGAAAAGTGAACAGCACGAGTAAAAGTGAATTTCGTTTTGTATAAATTGTATCTTAATTTTAATACATTTTTCATCAGCCTGTATCTATAAATAAGATAAATAAGATTTAATAAATAATAATAAAAAAAAAGATAATCTTGCATTGCACGTTAACTGGAGCGCATAACTTAACGAAACTCATTGTATGCCTCACACACAGACATGAGAAATACATCAAATACACAAAGCTTGAAATGTCTTTAAACGAAATAATTCAAAACGAAGAGAAAAAGGCTACTCTCTGATTATGTAATCCATTATGTGCATTTCTCTCTATAGGCGCGTTCACTATACGGCGATCGTCAACTTCATCTTTGCAGCCGAGTCGACACTGTCAGAAAACACTAGATTATTAATAAAAATCAATGCACGCGTCACCGGATTTACAAATGCACATCTTGCTTGTTGCACCCACACATATTATGTCGAAAATAACGAGATATTATGTTGAAATAACATTATTAATAATAATACATATTTTATAATATTTGATTGAATGCTGAATGTTGCGCTTGTTCAGTTAATAAAATGAAAACTTTAATTGTGATCATTAAAATAATTGAATATGAAATATTTAGTGTCCAAGTTTTGCTAATTAATTAATTAATATATGTAAGGCATTCGTTCCAATCAACTGCCTTAGCCAAGGCCACGTCTAGTGTATATATCTATGACTTGATCAGTCAAATGAAATACAATAAACGTCTAAATAAATATTACAAATTAAAAACCGATCGGAAATGTGGTCCAATTTTCTAATACTATTATTTGATGACAACAATAGATTTGTAAAACAAAATCCAGCCATTTGTGTTTTTTTGTTTATTTTTTTTAAAGCAAAAAACCAAGCTGCACCCTTTTTTAAATGTCCTCTTTCATTCCGAAAGAGAATAATTTTCAGATTGTAAATATTTAAAATGATTGAATGATTTGATTGTGTCATTATGATGAAGAAACAAGGCGCAAAGTGTCAAAAAACCATTTGTGGAAGGCATCCGATGAGTGTCAACCCGGCCAGATCAGCAAGTGCATCAAGGCAACCACGATTAGCCGGTGCACCAGCCAGCAAAGTGATTCAATGGTTCATAGGTGTAGCTCGCAGCCTCATCGCCCTACCCTCCACATTCTAAAGAGTGTACAGGCGGTTATTTATATAGGGCAGATAAGCCCTGTGTTTCTCTTCGACGGTAACTGTAAATTGAATTCAAGCTGCGATTTTTGAAGTTGGATGTACTCGCGCGGGCAAATACAGATGTGTTAAACACGATAAAAACACAAATTGTACCTTTATTCGTTAATACAGTCGGTATTTCCCACAATGATTCTGCTTTGCTATTGGCCCACGTCACGATCAGTAAGCGCTGCTATTGGCGGTCACGATTATTAAGTATGAAAATGAAAATTCTGTCAGTAATTCCTCACCCTCATGTTGTTCCAACCACTTCGTTCATCTTCGGAACACAAATTAAGATATTTTTGATTAAATGACTAAATTGGACTATATTAACGATGTGTTTAATGAACTTTTCTGGGCCAGCAAGTTTCAAACCCTTAGAACCCTGAAGAAGTCTCGTTCCGAACACATCGCGATATTTGGCATCAGTTCACTTCACGTGTGTCAGATGTTGGTAAGTAGTAAATACGCTGTCCGAATAATGTGTGATATATAATGTATTTTCTGTTTGTCGATATTAATCAGATTGGCTCACGTTCAGTCACGGCATTATATCTGTCATCTCCACTGAGGCTTTGCGTTTTATTGCTTTCTAATTCAAAACAGGGTGATTAAGTTACACTGCCTGTCACATGACGTGAGCATAGGCCTAAAGACCTTAAATCAGTTAATCATATTCATATCAGATTATAAGTAGTACAATTAGTTCCAAAGTTGTATTTGTAGTAGAAGCACAGTACAAACAACACTTACCATGCTTTTACCACATTAACATTAGTTTTACTGTGGTAAGTGTAGTAAAAAGACAGTAATCACAAAACTTACCATGCTTTTACCACACTATTGGTAGTTTTAATGTGATACTTATTGTAAATGCACATTAACCACAACGCTTACCATGCTTTTACCACAGGAATGATGTAAAACAACATAATGATATTTTATTTTCTCTTTTTTCAGCTGAAAAGACCAAAAGGACCTTTCGGACTATTATTGTAAGAGGACAAGTAAACGGAGGAGACAGACAGCTGCAAAGGCAAATATTCGCAATGGTATATACATGTGTTGGTTCGAACCCTAAATCAAACATTTTATCAAGCATTTGTTGTTTCTTAAACCTTTTCTCGCAAAACCCATAGCCCAATCAGTACGAAGATAGTCTGAAAGTCTTAATAATTCACAAGATTTAACAAGTTGTCAAATTCGTACGATACTCGTACATATTTGTATACTCGTACACACACTGTCAGAAAGTTGATATTAATTGCATTGTATTGATTACAATTAGTGATGCACCGATGTGAAAATTGAGGCCGATACCGATAACCGATATTAATATTGCGGTTATGGCCGATACCGATATTTGCCGATGTCGATATCTCTGTATAGAAAACAAATTTTAATGATTATCAAATAAAGAGCTATTTTCCAAAACACTTTTTTTTTACTTTAGAAATGACTGATATTGGGCACCTTTACCTGTGTGCAAAATATGTCACATACGACACACATGCATTATACTGCATTGCATATACAGTAATGTGTGCTGGTCAACTTGTCTAAAATTAAGAAACCCTTAGAAAACAGTAAAAAAAAAAAAAAACACACAAAAAACAGGAACATTGTGTAAAATTAAGATAGGCTACTTTATTTATTATTCCAATATCCAAATATCGAGGGCTTGGAACCAGAGGGGCGTAAGTGGCATTTGACAAACTTTACAGGAGAGCCAAAACAAAATTTTGACCACACTTCAATCAACTGTATTTATTAACCTTCAACCACAACATTGCAACCACATACATACTTATATGAGTAAGTTCTTAAGTGAACATATTATGGAATATTAACACGATGAACATATTCTAAAACCTTGCAAAATCTTGAAAATATGGCAAAAACATCAAATACGCCTTTTTGGCACCAAACATTTCCAATTCTTGTAAAGAAAAATAGGGCGTATCTGCTGATCAATGCAGAAATGATTGGTCAAAACATTGGTTAAAAACACTCTAACTTCATAACTTTTCATTTTATTTAAAATACTGTATACATAGTCATTTCATCATTTCAAACTGTTTAACATTTCATTTCTAACCGTTTAATTTCAATTCTCATTTATGAGTTCACATTCATGTCAAACAGTTTAACATTTAATTTCAAACAGTTTAATTTCTCTTGTTTATTACACATTTCACTTTTTAGTTCACTTTAGTTGAACTAAAAAGTTCACTCACTGCCCACTGTCAGAGTGTTATAGAACTCTGCATAACAGTGAGGAATACTCCCATTGGTGCACAGGGTGAGTAGGTCTTTTTTCTTTAAGGCACTGATCACTGGAGGATTTTCATACAACGAGCTGGGGTGTGTGGTTCTGGTGCCTCTTGTTGCCTGTTGTGCCACCGTCAGTTTTCGGAAGGTTGGGGCGGTGAAATCATACTTGAAGAAGATTGTTTTTGGTTCATCTTTCGTGTAGCGGAACCATTTAATCTTCTGCCAATGAACTGATTGTCCCTCCTCATCTTTTGTTCTGTTTTTGAGTATGTGGTTGGAGAGGGACTTGAAGTCCAGAAAGTCCTTGTGTTCAAGTTCATGTACACTGTATGGGTCGTTCCTTCTTGCCATTCTCACAAGTGTGTAGTAGCCATCAGTAAATAGAAGTATGGGAGTAAATAGAAATGGGAGTAAATAGAAACTTTTCTTCTTGCAGTTTCCACTGCAGCATGCACACTATCACACTCCATGTCTAGTAGCCATCCATGATGGCTACTACACACTTGTGAGAATGGAAAGAAAGAACGACCCATAGTGTACATGAACTTGGACACAAGGACTTTCTGTACTTCAAGTCCCTCTCCAACCACATACTCAAAAACAGAACAAAAGATGAGGAGGGACAATCAGTTCATTGGCAGAAGATTAAATGGTTCCGCTACACGAAAGATGAACCAAAAACAATCTTCTTCAAGTATGATTTCACCGCCCCAACCTTCCGAAAACTGACGGTGGCACAACAGGCAACAAGAGGCACCAGAGGCACCAGAACCACACACCCCAGCTCATTGTATGAAAATCCTCCAGTGATCAGTGCCTTAAAGAAAAAAGACCTACTCACCCTGTGCACCAATGGGAGTATTCCTCACTGTTATGCAGAGTTCTATACTGTTCGTTGCTCAGACTCGCTCTCCCAGTTTAAAACTAGATTAAAGTCGCATCTCTTCAGCCAGGCATTCATATAATCCTACAGTTCAAACTACAATCCGGCCTGTAGCTCATAAATGCCAGAGGAGAACTGGCCCCCGACTGAGCCTGGGTTCTCCCAAGGTTTTTTTTCTCCATTAGGTCACCTGATGGAGTTTTAGGACACCATTAGGTCACTTGATGGAGTTTTTCGGTTCCTTGCCACTGTTGCCTTTGGCTTGCTCAGTTGGGGATATTTTGGGGATATTTAATTTAATTTTATCAATCAATAAATTCCTCTTGAAACAAACATTGTTGTATTATTTTAATTTAATACTGTGAAGCTGCTTAGATACAATCTGTATTGTGAAAAGCGCTATACAAATAAACTTGACTTGACTTGACTTGACTTGAATCGTATGGTAAATTAACTTATTTATAACTGTCTTAATTTATGTTTCAAGAACAATAGTAATTGCACATAGAGTAAGTCGAGACTTTCTTGTTTTACAGCAGAGAAGGAAGACCAGTCCTTATATCAACGCAAGCTAATCGAATAAGTCCTTTGTTTCGGGTGAGGAAGGAACATCTGGTGCCCAAAGAAGACAGAAAGCTGCGCGAGTCCATTGGTATGTCTTGTATTGAAACAATGCTGTAATATGTAGTACATAATTTGATGTTGACAATTTTACATTGTACAGGTTATCACTTGGTTTTTGACCAAGTGAAGCTCTTGAAACAAGTGACAGGAGAGTATGTAACTTGTCTGGAAAGTATCAGAGTCGCATTTGGCACGCGTGCCTTAGGTTGCCGACCCCTGGTCTAGCCTATAGTCTATGGTACCAATCACGTTAGTGAAGCCTGAGTAACATATACTGTAATCGGCATGGTCATGAATGCATGATCTTCATAAAAAATGATGATGGCCTAAAAAAAAACTGCTTAAAAAAAAAACTGCTTTACAACATTGGGTCTTAAAGGTGCTGTATGTAGCTTTTCTACTAAAACGAATCCTTTTTTTATTGCCTGTGTGTGAAGGGGTTGTAATATCACATTAAAATGATCCACTTTTCGGGTTTTGCTATTACCTCTGAAAGCAAGTATTCTTATGTTTATGTGAAGGTGCCGGGTCGGATTTACCGCGAAATCCAGTGACGTCACCTGCATGCGCGGAGCGCTCCCGAGCCTCTCGCCTCGTCTAGCCTACTGATTTTGCACTCAACAGCGACGACACTGCAACTTATGACATGGACTTGTGACTTATGCAACTTATGACATGTCTGATAACACTAAGAAACGACCTGCTCCCAGCACAACACAGACTCCAACACAAACTCCACATATTGATAAAAAAAACAATAAAACGTTTTTTTCTTTCTGCTGAAGCTCGTATTAAAGGCCAGACGTGAATCGGATGAACTTCGGGTGAAAAAACACGGATCAACATCGGCAGGGCGTTTGAATCGTGGAGAGACCTTATCTACAAACCTAGAATGTATACATTTCCTGAAGAAAATGTGAAGTAGTGCTTGCAGTGGCAAAATTCGGCACGGTTGATAGGGTTCCATTCTTATCATGGTACGAGCATGGAGCATTAGTTCAACGTCAAGCTGATAAAAGTAGCCTATTATTGTAACGTTGCAGTGGGAGTTTACCTGAGTTTCTAGCATGTTGTGGGATGCTCTCTCTGGTGTGTTGCGTGACGCGTCTCAGTCTGGCCGGTATCCACAGTGCTCGCTCCTAAATTCGAGCACGCGCAAGAGCACGCGCTTGTCAACTTATTGGTTGCAATCTGAAACATCACCGCTAGAGGCCGCTGAAAACTACATACAGCTCCTTTAAGTGGCTTGGAAATGCCACAAAAAAACCTAAAACTGTTTTTCTAAACCTAAAAGCGCCAGGTAAACTCCGAATGACACGACAGACAGCACTTTCCATCAAGTTCTCCGCATCTCCAATAGTGTAAAGGAAAGAGCCACTCGCAAATAATCTTAAGGTCAAGTCAAGTCAAGTCAAGTTTATTTGTATAGCGCTTTTCACAATACAGATTGCATCAAAGCAGCTTCACAGTATTAAATTAAAATAATACAACAAAGTTTGTTTCAAGAGGAATTTATTGATTGATTAAATTAAATTAAATATCCCCAAAATATCCCCAACTGAGCAAGCCAAAGGCAACAGTGGCAAGGAACCGAAAAACTCCATCAAGTGACCTAATGGTGTCCTAAAACTCCATCAGGTGCCTTAATGGAGAAAAAAAACCTTGGGAGAACCCAGGCTCAGTCGGGGGCCAGTTCTCCTCTGGCATTGGATAGAGGCCGGATTGTAGTTTGAACTGTAGGATTATATGAATGCCTGGCTGAAGAGATGCGACTTTAATCTAGTTTTAAACTGGGAGAGTGAGTCTGAGCAACGAACAGTATCAGGAAGACTATTCCAGAGTTTTGGAGCCAAATGTGAAAATGCTCTCCCTCCTTTGGTGGTTCTGGATATCCTAGGTATGACCAAAAGCCTTGAATTTAGTGATCTTAAAGAGCGCGATGGATTATAGGGCGATAGAAGATCCGTTAAATAGACTGGAGCTAAGCCGTTTAGGGCTTTATAAGTCAGTAGCAATACCTTGTAATTAATACGGAACTTTATAGGTAACCAATGCAGTGATGATAAAATCGGTGTTATATGATCATATTTTCTTGATCTCGTAAGAACTCTAGCGGCGGCATTTTGGACTTACTGTAGCTTGTTTATTGAGGATGCAGGACAACCAGCTAATAAAGCATTACAGTAATCCAGTCTCGAGGTCATGAATGCATGAACTAACTTTTCTGCATCAGAAACTGATAGCATATTACGTAGCTTAGCAATGTTTCTAAGGTGGAAAAAGGCTGTTTTTGTAACATGTCAAGTCAAGTCAAGTTTATTTGTATAGCGCTTTTCACAATACAGATTGTATCAAAGCAGCTTCACAGTATTAAATTAAAATAATACAACAAAGTTTGTTTCAAGAGGAATTTATTGATTGATAAAATTAAATTAAATATCCCCAAAATATCCCCAACTGAGCAAGCCAAAGGCAACAGTGGCAAGGAACCGAAAAACTTCATCAAGTGACCTAATGGTGTCCTAAAACTCCATCAGGTGACCTAATGGAGAAAAAAAAAACCTTGGGAGAACCCAGGCTCAGTCGGGGGCCAGTTCTCCTCTGGCATTTATGAGCTACAGGCCGGATTGTAGTTTGAACTGTAGGATTATATGAATGCCTGGCTGAAGAGATGCGACTTTAATCTAGTTTTAAACTGGGAGAGCGAGTCTGAGCAACGAACAGTATCAGGAAGACTATTCCAGAGTTTTGGAGCCAAATGTGAGAATGCTCTCCCTCCTTTGGTGGTTCTGGATATCCTAGGTATGACCAAAAGCCTTGAATTTAGTGATCTTAAAGAGCGCGATGGATTATAGGGTGATAAAAGATCCGTTAAATAGACTGGAGCTAAGCCGTTTAGGGCTTTATAGGTCAGTAGCAATACCTTGTAATTAATACGGAGCTTTATAGGTAACCAATGCAGTGATGATAAAATCGGTGTTATATGATCATATTTTCTTGATCTAGTAAGAACTCTAGCGGCGGCATTTTGGACTAACTGTAGCTTGTTTATTGAGGATGCAGGACAACCAGCTAGTAAAGCATTACAGTAATCCAGTCTCGAGGTCATGAATGCATGAACTAACTTTTCTGCATCAGAAACTGATAGCATATTACGTAGCTTAGCAATGTTTCTAAGGTGGAAAAATGCTGTTTTTGTAACATATGAAATATGATTTTCAAAAGACAGGTTGCAATCGAGTATGACACCCAGGTCTTTTACTGTAGAGGATAAAGTAACAGGACATCCTATGATGTTAAAGTTGTATTGTGCGAGGTTTTGTGGGCGGTTTTTTGAACCGATAAGTATTACCTCTGTCTTGTCTGGATTTAATAAAAGAAAATTACGGGTCATCCAATCTTTCATATCTTTAACACACTCTGTCAATTTGGAAAATTTTGCGTTTTCATCCGGCCGTGATGAAATATATATTTGAGTGTCATCAGCATAACAATGGAAACTAATTCCATGTTTCCTTATAATATTTCCAAGTGGCATCATATATATTGAAAATAACAGAGGGCCTAATACAGATCCCTGCGGCACTCCATAGTTTACTGGAGTTATGATCGATTTTTCTCCATTTAAATAGACAAAATGGTAGCGGTCAGATAGGTATGATTTGAACCAGCTTAGTGCTTGTCCTTGAACACCAGTATAATTTTGTAGTCGATCTAAGAGTAATGTATGATCTATAGTATCGAACGCAGCACTAAGATCAAGTAAAACTAGTATTGAGATACAGCCTTGGTCAAGAAGCTAAAAGTAAATCATTTGTGATTTTAACGAGCGCAGTTTCAGTGCTATGATGCGGTCTGAATCCAGACTGAAACTTTTCATAGATCTCATTTTGTTGCAAGAAAGAGCCCAGTTGAGCGGACACCACTTTTTCTAATATTTTAGACATAAATGGAAGATTTGAAATGGGTCTATAATTTGCTAGATTATTATGATCTAATTGTGGTTTCTTAATGAGAGGTTTTATAACTGCCAGTTTAAATGTTCTTGGAACATGACCTAAAGATAAAGATGAGTTAATAATATTGAGGAGAGGCTCTTCCACTACAGGTAACACTTCTTTCAGTAGTTTAGTTGGTATAGGATCTAATAAACATGTTGTTGTTTTAGATGAAGTGATAAGTTTATTTAACTCTTTTTGTTCTATAGTTGTAAAGCACTGTAATTGTTCTTTCGGGGTGATAATTGAAGCTGAATTATAAGGCGCGATTGAAGATTGAACGTTTATAATTGTGGTTCTGATGCTTTCTATTTTCTCAGTGAAGAAGTTCATGAAATCATTACTACTGAACTGTAACGGGATATTTTGTTCGGGTGACGTCTGTTTATGTGTTAGTCTAGCCACGGTGTTAAATAGAAACCTTGGATTGTTTTGGTTGTTTTCTATTAGTTTGCGGAGGTGCTCAGCCCTGGCAGCTTTTAGGGCCTTTTTATAACGTGACATACTGTCTTTCCACGCGATTCTAAAGACCTCTAAATTAGTTTGTTTCCATTTACGCTCTAAAATACGCGTTTCTCTCTTTAAAACATGCGTAGTATTGTTATACCATGGTGCTTTATTTTTCTCTCTGACCTTTTTTAATTTAATAGGTGCAACCACATCCAATGTTCTAGAGAGAATGGTGCTCATAGTGCTAGTTAGTTCTTCTAGTTCATCTGTTTGTTTGGGTTCAGGCAGCAGCTGAGACAGATTAGATAAGCAATTTGAGAAATTATCTATGGTGGATGGGAGGATTGTTCTGCCTGGTTGATAACGCGACGCCGCATGACATATTACAGCAGTACGTAATATGCAAGTTACCATGTAGTGATCAGTGACTTCATCACTTTGTGGAATGATATCTATATCGGTCGGATCGGTTCCATGTGATATAATTAAATCGAGTGTATGATTAAGACGATGAGTTGGTCCGGTGACGTTTTGCTTGACCCCAAATGAATTTAATAAATCTGTAAACGCAGCTCCTAACGCATCATTTGGATTATCTACGTGTATGTTAAAATCTCCAACAATTAATGCTTTATCGACATTGACTAATAGGTCTGAGAGAAAATCTGCAAACTCTTTTAGGAAATCAGCGTAAGGCCCTGGCGGTCTATATACGGTAGCCAAGGCTAGAGATAATAGGGATGTTTTTCTAACATCTAAGAGCGTAACATTTAGTACAAGTACTTCAAATGAAATAAACTTATTACCCGTTTTCTGAGTAACATTTAGAATATCTTTATAAATGGTTGCAACACCTCCGCCACGGCCAATCAGACGGGGCTTATGCTTATAACAGTATCCAGGAGGAGTAGACTCATTAATACCGAAATAATCATTTGGTTTAAGCCAGGTTTCAGTAAGGCAAAGTACATCGAAGCTATTATCTGTGACTATTTCATTTACAATAACTGCCTTAGGTGTGAGTGATCTAATGTTTAGAAGACCTAGCTTTAGAAATAGTTTTTGTTTACTAATAGCAACATTTTCTGTTTTAATAACAATTAGATTTTTCCTAGATCCTGCATTAGATTTATTATTTGATCTCACTAAACGAGGAATAGACACGGTTTCTATGCAATGTTCTACACTAGTATTTATATCAGTTGAATTGGTGCAGCAGAGACTATGATTTGGACTTTTGGTTACTAGTCAAAGGGTATTTAACATTTTGGAGATGTTATCTGACAGAAGATCCGCTCCGAATCTGCTTGGGTGTAAGCCATCAGCACGGAAAAGCCTAGGATGCTCCCAAAACAGATTCCAATTATTTACAAAGAGCAGTTTCTGCTCATTGCACCATGACATTAACCATTCATTTAGCGCAAATAATCTGCTGAACTTTTCATGCCCTAGTCGGTACGTGGGAAGCGGTCCTGACACAATGATCGTTGTTTCAGGCGATGTGCTGCGTACCGTATCGATTAGATTCCTGAAGTCTTTCTTCAGAATCTCCGTCTGGCGCAGCCTGATGTCGTTCACTCCCGCGTGCAGGACCACAGTTCCGACGCGCTCGTCACCGTTCAGGATCTCGGGAACGCGAGCAGCGATTTCAGAAACACGAGCACCAGGGAAGCAGTGACTTTGCACCTTACTTTTACCTAACGTAGCGTGTACGTGCCGAACGATGGAATCGCCGATGATCACAGCATCGCGTTCTGTTTCGCGTAGAGGGGAGAAGCGGTTTTGTGTGGATAACTCGAAAACCGGGAGGGTCGGAGAAAGTCTTGGTCTAAACCTGACTCGCGTCTTCCGCTGCGGAACCACCCAGGCTTCGTGGTGGCGTGTTGGAGCCGGAGTGAACGAGACCATGGCTGATTGCGACCGATGCTGAGGAACGCACGGAGTAGACGCGGTCGGAGTCAGCGGGTTAGTAACGTTAAACACTGATTTGTGTGCATCGGCGCGTGATGTTTCAAGAGCCAAACACCGGTCTCTCAGCTCGGCCTGTCTCAATAAAAGGTTGTGGATCTGTTTCTCAACAGCTTCCAGCTCAGACTGCAGTGCGTGAAGCTCAAATGTGTCCTCACCTGCACCAAGCGGTAGACTACTTACATCTGATATATTCGCCATTTTAACAGATGGACAGTGAGTTAGCAACGAAGCTACCAGTGATGCTATCAATATTAATACTAATTTATATTATAAGTTTGTTTGTAAATGAGTGTGGAGAAGACGCGTTCAGCCGTGATCCACGGACGTAACCTTTAAGAGTATGCAGCGTTGGATCACTAATAGGCTTGAGACGCGTCTGCTCAACAGTCCGCGTTGTAACTATGAGGTTTTTTAGTGGTAGGGGTGTAGAGTAGATGCACGATAGGCGAAAAAAAAGTGTTTGTTTATAAGTGAGTGTGGAGAAGACGCGTTCAGCCGTGATCCACGGACGTAACCTTTAAGAGTATGCAGCGTTGGATCACTAATAGGCTTGAGACGCGTCTGCTCAACAGTCCGCGTTGTAACAATGAGGTTTGAGCAGTAGTGCTTCTCAGTGAGGAAAAGTAGAAAATGTTCGTTGTAAGCGAGTTTAAAGAGAAAAATCAAGAATTATAAATCAAATCGATAGAGCTCCAAAAACAACAACGCATTCAGACGCAACGCATGATAATGACAGGACAAGACATTACTCACCGTGTTTGTTGAGTGTTTCTTATTCACCTGAGCTTTTATGAACTCAAAGGCGCGAGAGAAAATAAATAAATAAAAATAGCTGAGCGCAAGGGTGGCGCGTTAACAGGCTAGCGAATTACTAGCGTGTTGTGCGTCATGGTTGGGTAAGCTGTATTTAGTAGTAATATAAACAACTAGAAATTGTAGTAAATGATGGTTCAAAACAAGGAAATACGAGGCTAAGACGGAGCTTACAGCTCCGAAGCAAACACACTCACAGCAGGCAGCGAGAAAAATCAAGAATTATAAATCAAATCGATAGAGCTCCAAAAACAACAACGCATTCAGACGCGACGCATGCATAGACTGTAAAAAATATGGACAAAGCGTCTGTGACGTCACCCATAGACTTTCTGAAGAACGGGTTTGAAGCCGTTTATGGGGGGTATGGGCGGCGCCATCTTGGAAAATCTTGGGAAACCCTAACCCCGCCCACCTTCTGACGCAGCGCGCGTCACTCAGCTCGCTCTGCTACTCCGGTTATCTCTGTGTATATTTTAGGCAACGAAATATGTTATAAAACACCATACTAACTCTTTTCGTTTTCATTTAAAGAAATCTTAAACATTATAGCCACACAAATGTGGTTCAGGCAACGCGTATTGATTATATTCACTGCACATAACGTTTGCCTATTTATAACAAAACGAAATATAAAACACAAACCTGCCTCTTTTCGTTTTAAATATAATATAAAAATATTAAACATTTTAATATGGTCCAGGCAATATGTGCATTTGTACTAAACAACAGATGTTGCAGTAAACAACATTACAGATCATCTTCGTTGTATTAAAATTTAAAATGACAAAACTCAACCCAGTCTCTTTTTGTTAAATTTCAGTTTTATCAATATTAGCTATTATAAAAGTATAAGTAAAAGGTAAAGTTACAATAAGCTATACAAATAAAGCAAACAATTCAGTCACACATAAAAAGTCATGCGCTCGATCTAGTCTAACCATACAACGGTACAAGTTAAATATAGCTTATAAAGTTATGAAACTTCCCCTCAGCCAAAACGATTGCCCACGAGACCAAAAATCGCCCGTTAGATATAGACAAGACGAATTATATCTCATGTTTAACCACTACAGAGACGCCAGAGTCAGCGGCAAACCTCAAAACGTCTAGCCGATGAAAGGCTGCTCCAGGCGGGGTACATCGCGCCGAGCGCCCGGTCATCGCTGGATCTCACAACTGGATACAATTTTCATAAATCTTTATAAATAAACCACAGATTTGAGCTTTAAACAACTACATTCTCGCCTGAAAAACTCTTAAAACTACATTTCATGATACAGAAACAGTAGTATTATATGTCAACTGTATTAAAAAATGGCGCTTCTTATGTTGTCATTCTGCCTTTCAGCTGTCAATCAAGCTGTCAATCAAAGTTAACCACGCCCTTATTGTCATACATTTTATATCTAAATACTATCTAAACTAACAAGTTAGAAAAAAATTCACTACCCTCGCCGTTGTCAGGCACTCGGAACCTATCGAAAAATCCAATAAAAGTCCATGGGACCAACCTGTAAAAACATGATTTTATGCTGTGAAAACGGACATTTTAACATGGGGGCTATGGACATTTGCTCCCTTTTGGGACCTTCCCCTAGCGGATTTTCGATGTATTGCAGTTTTTCGCACTTCCGGGTAGGCTTCATTTTTCAGATCAGAATGTTGCCCCTTGGACGCATGATAATAACAGGACAAGACATTACTCACCGTGTTTGTTGAGTGATTCTTACTCACCTGAGCTTTTATGAACTCAAAGGCGCGAGCGCGCGAGAGAAAAATAAATAAATAAAAATAGCTGAGCGCACGGGTGGCGCGTTAACAGGCTAGCGAATTACTACCGTGTTGTGCTAGTAGCAACGGAAGCCAGCGATGTTGGGCAAGCCGTATTTAGTAGTAGTATAAACAACTAGAAATTGTAGTAAATTATGGTTCAAAATAAGGAAATACGAGGCTAAGACGGAGCTTACAGCAACGAAGCAAAAACACTCACAGCAGGCAGCGAGGCAGACAGGAGCAATCGAGTGCCATCTCCAATAGTGTAAAGGAAAGAGCCACTCGCAAATAATCTTAAGGCAATGCAAACAGTTTGTGCT
The DNA here is from genome assembly GCF_965113295.1 of Leuciscus leuciscus. NCBI lineage: Eukaryota > Metazoa > Chordata > Actinopteri > Cypriniformes > Leuciscidae > Leuciscus > Leuciscus leuciscus. The sequence goes on along the minus strand of NC_138737.1, from coordinate 32,815,209 downwards.
GTAGTTAAAGCCCGACTCCGACAAGTCGAAAATAAGTGTGTGTTTCCAACAAATTAATCATGTAAACGACAATCTCACCAGTCACGAGAAAAAATATATATCTCAGAAAGTGCACTATTGTAACGCAAAATCTCAGTTCTTCGTACCTCAGGGCCCGTTCTTCGTACGTCGCTAACTCAGTTAGCTGGATTTGATTATTGGCGATTTGGCATGATCTGGGATTGTTTGGTTCTTCGACGCTCATCCTGGACTTGCTGTCATAGCAACAGGTGCGCAAGCTTATTTCATGTTAACAGGATTAGATCCCTGCTTCATAAGCGCTGGACTTCCCGTATCAGCTCCGCTTATGAAGCCGCAGTCTAATCCTGTTAACATGAAATAAGCCTGCTCCCGAGCAGGTTTAAGCTTGCGCACCTGGGGCCCGTTCTTCGTACGTCGCTAACTCAGTTAGCTGGATTTGATTATTGGCGATTTGGCATGATCTGGGATTGTTTGGTTCTTCGACGCTCCTCCTGGACTTGCTGTCATAGCAACAGGTGCGCAAGCTTATTTCATGTTAACAGGATTAGATCCCGGCTTCATAAGCGGAGCTGATACTGTACCAGCCATTTGGATTATAGACATACTTAATTTAATGCAGCAACAAATTATTTACAGTGTAGCAAGATGATTTAAAACTCATTTACCTGTAATTAAGGTGTTGCTGTTACTGGTCCCTGGCTTTAGGTCTAAAGGCCTATTTATACTTCTGCGTCGAACTTACGCCGTAGCTACGTCGTAGGCTGTGCTTAGCGCGCGTACCCTTTGGCGTACCCTGATGCGCACCTCTCCAAAAATGTAACAACGCGTCAATTCTACGCGGACGCAAGCGCTGTGATTGGTCTGCTAGAACCCCTCCCTCGGGTTTCACATGGTCCCTCTGCATGAGTAATTGCGCGTCAACGCGGACAACGACGCAGAAGTATAAATTAAAACCAACGCGTTGCCTACAGCGTAGAGGCTCCGGCGTAGGTCCGACGCAGAAGTATAAATAGGCCTTAAGGAAGAGCTGCCCCCAGGAATGCCCTCCACAATGGGTCGGTTCTCATTTAGCCCAAGGGCCAGCTCTTCTGCCGGGGTATAACGTGGGGGTGCAGGACCACCACCTGTTTTTTTCTGCTCCGCCTTTTCCTTGGTTGCAGATAACCATAAACAGACAAACACATCATTTAAAATGTCTTTGCTAAAAGAGACTAATCAGTAGAAGTAGAAAAGATTACCAGTTTGAAGAATATTCTTGTACTTCACTTTTACTTGTTCCCATGTTCTAGTGGGTCCTGAGGTGGCTCTGACATTAAGCAATTATGAAATTATTAAAATACAAGAATATATACTGTAATAAGTGATATAACCATAACATGGAACACTTACGCATTTAATTTGTCTGTTACTTTTTGCCAGCCCTCTCTCCTGGCTTTTGCACACTTTGATTCCCAGTGTTCCCTGGCGTTTTAATTATATTTTTCAAACTCTGCATACCCTTCCAGTAAAAATTCCTGCTCTGCTGCGTTGAAAAACTGAGCGCGCTCTTTGGCCATGGTGAGCAGCCAATAGCAGCGTTGCTGATCAATGTTTCTACTATCGATACATATCCCCTTTTAAACCAGCGCGTGAACGCGCAATTATCTCACTAACTCAATCCAGCTATACTAATCATATCCGGCAGGTGTGTTCGAAGAACCAAATTAGTCAGATCATGATTAGCACGATGATATCATCTTGGATGTCTCGTTTGATCTCAGATGTTTTAAGCAACGTACGAAGAACGGGCCCCAGTTGCTATGACAGCAAGTCCAGGATGAGCGTCGAAGACCCAAACAATCCAAGATCATGCCAAATCGCCAACAATCAAATCCAGCTAACTGAGTTCTTCGACGCTCATCCTGGACTTGCTGTCATAGCAACTGGGGCCCGTTCTTCGTACGTTGCTTGAAACATCCAAGATCAAATTATGAGACATCCAAGGTGATATCATCGGCCTAATCATGATCTGACTAATTCGTTTCTTCGAACACACCTGCCAGTTATGATTAGTATAGCTGGATTGAGTTATCTGAGATAACTGCGCGTTCATGCGCTGGTTTAAAAGGGGATATGTATCGATAGTAGAAACATTGATCAGCAACGCTGCTATTGGCTGCTCACCATGGCCAAAGAGCGCGCACAGTTTTTCTCCGCAGCAGAGCAAGAGTTATTGAAGGTTATGCAGAATATGAAACCTTAATTAAAACGCCAGGGAACACCTCAAAGTGTGCAAAAGCCAGGAGAGAGGGCTGGCAAAAAGTAGCAGACAAATGAAATGCGTAAGTGTTCCATGTTATGGTTATATCACTTATTACAGTGTATATTCTTGTATTTTAATCATTTCATAATTGCTTAATGTCAGAGCCACCTCAGGACCCACTAGAACAGTGTTCTTCAACCCTGCTCCTGGAGGACCCCCAACACTGCACGTTTTCTTTGTCTCCCTAATCAAACACACCTGATTCAACTCATCAGCTCATTAACCCATGTGATAATGAGTTGATGAATTGAATCCGGTGTGTTTGATTAGGGAGACAAAGAAAACCAGCAGTGTTGGGGGTCCTCCGGGAGCAGGGTTGAAGAACACTGCACTAGAACATGGGAACAAGTAAAAGGGAAGTACAAGAATATTCTTCAAAATGGTAATCTTTTCTACTTCTACTGTTCTTTGTCTCTTTTACAAAAGAAAAGCACCGTTAAATGTGTTTGTCTGTTTATAACAGCAACCAAGAAAAAGGCTGAGCTGAAAAAAAAAAAAACAGGTGGTGGTCCTGCTCCCTCACATTATACCACATTATACCCCAGCAGTAGAGCTGGCCCTGGGGTTAAATGTGAACCGACCCATTGTGGAGGGCATCCCTGGGGGCAGCTCTTCCTCAGACCAACAGCCAGGAACCAGTAGCAGCAACACCTTCATTACTGGTAAATGAGCTTTAAATGATCTTGCTACACTGTAAAATATATCTTTTTTTTTGCCGCATTAAATTAAGTAGGCCTATATAATCCAAATGGCTGGTACAGTAATTTCAGCTGTTAAATATTGAGTAGTGATCAATTGCTTTGACTTGTGAAGGTGAAAACTGCTGAAGTTAATGTAAGAATATTTTGCCATGAGTTACTGATCACATTTGTTCATATAGTGTAGTTCATTGTAATGCCATTGTGTTTCCTCTTTTGTGCAGTTTTACATAATACACCAACACTTGTACCTGTTCCCAAGAAAGTAGTGGCTGAAATATGTGCAGTAAGTGGACTTTTTCTAACTTTACATCAAAAGGGAAGAAAGTGCAACACTTTGTAATGCCCATTTGTTTCCATTGCACAGGACAGTGAAGAAACCCTCTCAGATGACTGTCCTTTGGAGGAAGTACTTGTAAGTGCATAAATAACTTTACTTCATTTATAGTAACTTGTGTACATATTATTTCTGACTGCAATATGAGTTGCAGGAGGAAAGGCCTACTGCACAAAGTGATACAGAGGTGGGCAGTGTAGTAACCTACTTGTACTTTTTATTTTTGTTGCATGAGGCTTGTGTTGACAGTTCTTTTTAATTTTTTTATATTTTTTTATTCTTTTTATCCAAACATGGCACAGGGTGATATCCGTATATAAACGGAATCTACAACAGAAAATTTAGTATTTTGACCTGAAAAAACAGAAAAATGAAGGGGAGAAATAGAACTTGACACCTTAAAGAAGAAAAAACTGCCACTAGAGATTGAGTTGCTTCAAAAGGAACTTCAGAGTAAGTGCTAAATACACTATTTCACACAGAGTACTATTGCTGACCTTGGATAACAATATATCTTATTGCAGGCAAAAGATGACCATCATTGGCTTTTCTTGACAAAGAATAATTGAAATAAAACTCAAGGAACTAAGCATGTTGTCTTGTCTTCTATTCATTTAATGAAGGTTTTTGTTTAAAAAAAATAAAAAAATAAATGGTGTTCCACAATTCTGTCCCGTGCAGCTCTGCCACTAGGTTGGTCCAAGTGCACTGGCTGGAGGTCATCATCAGGCTGCACCTCCACCACAGGGGTCCTCTCCTTTCTGATGGTGGCACTATTGTGGAGTATGGCACATGCAACAATAATGTCACAGGCCCTGTCAGGTGCAACCCTCAGACACTGAAATCTTTCCTTTAGTTGCCCAAAGGTCATTTCAATGCGTGCCCTTGTCCTGGCTAGAGCTGCATTGAAACGGGTTTGTGGTCCGGGGTTTGGGTCAGGGAATGGCGTCATGAAATACTGCCTGCAGGTATAGCCCCTGTCACCAAGCAGGATCCCGTCGTAAGCACCTGGAAAAATGCAGTTTTGTTAGGCTCAGAATAAATGTATGTAATACAGTGAGCTTGATATTAAATATTTCCTTACCACGTTCAAATAATGTGCATAAATGTGACTCTCTGAAAATCCTGGAGTCATGCACAGAACCAGGCCATTTTGCTTCCACATTTGTGATGTAGGACATGGAGTCACACACCATCTAAGATATTTTTAATCGGTCAACTGCATACTTTTTGATTACATTACTTTTTGTATTATTTGATATATTCTGGACTCGCTTCTCCAAGGTAAATGGTGAATTGTTTGATGTCAGGCTGCATGCTCAGAAAGCGGCAGTGGATTGTGCAGCGTGAGACCACCTTCAGCGACAGGTTCTTGTCGTAAAAACGGACAAGACATGGCTGCGAAAGACTTCCCGTATCACCTCCGCTTATAAAGCCGGGATCTAATCCTGTTAACATGAAATAAGCCTGCTCCCGAGCAGGTTTAAAGCCCATGTTGCAGGTTTTTTTTATTTTTTTTTATTAATATAACCTTGTATGAAAATACCATATGAAAAGTAAATGCAGGATTAAAAATTGTTTTGCAAGACATAAGGGCACAAATTTAATAGAAAACGTGACAGTTTCCTTGACCGTGTTGAAAAAACGCTTTTTTTCACCATCGCGTCATATGACGCCACATGAGGTAGTCGTTTGGCTCTGCGTTCGCGCTCAGTGCAGAGATAGGTTGGTATTCAGTTGGAGCGGTCATGATTCAGTGTGTTTTCGGTGCTTATTGTATTTCAATTAATCATCGTCGTGGTAAATGATTGTGAATTATGGCCTGTCAGGACATCGAGTCCACAGGTTTCCGAATAAAAGGACGGTGCGATCTTCCGTGCCTGTGTGCGTTTTGTGCCGGGTAAGAGACGGGACTTCACTTCTGCTTCTGCTTTGAAAAACGCGGTAGTGTGTAGCGTTCACCATAGACCGGATGATTATAATCCCGGCGATATGTGGACACTGTCCCGGCTCCTTCATCGGGTCGCCCGCGGTGACGGTCCGCCATCAGCATGTGGTTCGGCCGCCGGCGGGAAACATGACGCTCACGGATCCGTCAGACATTGTACATCTGTTTTACAAAATGTGCCTTGTCTTAATTTAATTAATTAACATATCCTACATAAACTTGTAATGTACTGCATTTATGTGTTTGTTATTAGTCTGCAGAAGACACTATTATTATTATTATTATAAATATAATATATTATGTTCTATAATTCATTTTCAATCTGTAAAAACCGACTTTAATGTTTGTGTTGGCTGTTTCTACATATAAAGTTTTTGTACAGTAAGACAGTTGTGATTGTGATCATTTTTTTTATTCATCGTCACCAAATGGGTCAATTCAAAGCCTTTATAAAGTCCCCCTTCCTCTGGAAACTGTCTCCTAATGGCTGACACACATAACACATGCAGGTAAGGGTCTAAGTACTAGCTTTGCTATTGCCTGATACATGATGATAATAATCTGTACAGTATTATGATCTGAGCATAGTGTTGTACATATCGTCGGCTAACGTGAATACATCTATAAGCTAACACTGTTCTCTCGCCCTGTTCTCCTCACACCACAACTCACAGTTGTTCTGTCTAACCCTGGCCTGTCCTTCTCACTTGGCTTAATTTCAGGCTCATAATTATATGATATCATCATATATATGAATTATATATACGTTATATATATATATATATATATATATATATATATATATATATATATATATATATCATACGACATACGAGTAAACATTTAGACTACAATTCCCCCAGCTTTCCGAGCTGTCATGGCGATCCATTGCTTTCCTATTGTTTACTTTGACCGCTCTACCTCATGTTACGTCACTTCCGGTTCGGCGGTTTTCAAATGCGGAAGTAAAAATTTCTCACAAAAACGACTCCAGAAGCCTAAATAGCGTTTTATAAGTATATGTTTATATTTAAATATAGTTCCTACATTATTTTTCTATACATTGGCTTACTGGGTACTCTAACCTGCAACATGGGCTTTAAGCTTGGGCACCTGTTGCTATGACAGCAAGTCCAGGATGAGCGTCGAAGAACCAAACAATCCAAGATCATGCCAAATCTCCAACAATCAAATCCAGCTAACTGAGTTAGCGACGTACGAAGAACGGGCCCCTGGGGCCTGTTTCAGAAAGGAGGTTCAACTGAGTTGACTTACCCTGAGATGGGAAACTCTGAGTTTTCGGTTACAGAACAGCGGAAATTAGTTAGTTCAATCAACTCTGAGTTGACTGACTCTGAGTTAAGCGCGTGCACCACCACTATAAAAAGCCATTATCAATGGAGTGCAGATATTATGAGTCACCATGGTAACAGCGCCAGACAAAAAGAGGTCTGCATATTTCTCACCAGCTTCTGCAAGCGTAAGAAGACATATTATTATTTTTTAAATATCGGCTGCAGCAGCGAAGGACAACTAGAGTTAGCTAGGGAGAAAATAGTTGCTCGAGTCAATGCGTATGTTTACATTTTCATTAGTATACTGTATACAGTGTTGGGTGTAATTAATTACCAAGTCATCTAAATACTGTCATTTAATTAAAGGGATTACTCTTAATTCTTCTGTAATTTGAAGTAAAATCTGATGTAATTGCATTAGACTATAGAACAATTCTGTATATTTAACATACATTTTTAAAAGGTATATTTTTTATGTAACCTTCTCCCTCTACACACTTTGGTCAATTCAAGAATAATCCATGCAATTGTATATTGTTTATTTGAAAGCATTAAAAGTGCAGTTTCTTGTCTCTCCTTGTATTGTTCAAGTGGTTGAGGTTGATATGGGATTTATTAATAAGTAGACCAATACTTTCTAAAGATAGTCATTATTACATGAATCTAATTACACGGTTGAAGATGTCATTTGTAGTTAGTAATTAATAACTATTTTAGAGTAACTTACCCAACTGTTATAATATCAGAGGTGAAACTGGAAGAACAGTATGTTATTCAACCTAATTTTAATTTTCATGGGTGCAATCCTGCAGGTATTAAAAGAACATGGCAGCAGCTGAAAATTAAATATAAGAACATAATTCAATCAGGTAAGGTTTGAGCATATCATGGGTGTAGGCTACCTGAATTTACAAATATTTGACATATTAAATAACTAAATAGCATCCCAGTGTCTTTTGGAGCCTCCTGTCCCAACAAAACCTGCAGGCAGTTGTAAGTAGCCTACTCAATACACCAGAAATTATGACAAATAGTGTTATAAAGTGTACTCATCTTCACAGGACGATGGGGATAATGTTATGTGTCACATCAAACAATCTACACATTCAGATTTTTTCAAATTTTTATGTGGAGTAGAATCTAAGTTTAAAGCTAAGTATAAATGGGTAGTCTTATCTCTCCCCCCGCCCCCAAAGTGGAAGAACAGCAGGAGGACGGTCCATCAACTTCTGTTGCACAGATGAACAGAGTTCAGTGATTTTCAGTAAATGCCACAGTTTAATTCTGTAGAATTTGTTTAGAACTACATTATGTAACTCTAATCTACTACTGTATATTCAGTTGCCAGTTAAGGAGTTAATAGACTTCATCTTATTTAAAAAATTGAAAAAAAAAAAAAACTGTAAAAATAGCAATATTGTATTTATTAATTAAAGATTAATTTTATTAATAAAAATGTACTGAAAGAATGAATGAGGTGTTTAAACACCACTTCCTCTTTAAAAAAGGGGAGGAGACCGAAAGAAACTCTGGGTTTACCGAAGAAAACCTGCTCCCGGCCAGGTTAGGTTCACAGAGTAAGTTACCATGGTAACTGACTCTGAGTATAAGTTACCTCTCTTTCAGAAACGGGCTTGACTTACTCTGCTTTCTCAGGTTTAACATACCTCCCATTCTGAAACAGAAAACCCAGAGTTTCCCTCATTTCAGGGTTAACATACTCTGAGTTTTCACTTAACCGCCTTTCTGAAACAGGCGCCCCTGGTCTTTTCACGATCGGATAGCTATCCGATCTGAGAAAACGCATGAAGTGGCCAGGTGTAAACAGCCCCGGAAATCATTCTAATATTCTGATTTATTATGAGTGTTGGAAACAGTTCTGCTGCCTAATATATTTGATGAATAAAAGGTTAAAAAGAACTGCATTTATTAAAAAATATATATCATTTCTAATAATATAAATCTTCTTTACTATCACTTTTTTTAAAATCAATTTAACACATCCTTGCTGAATAAAAGTATTGATTTATTTTTAAAAAATAATAAAAAAATACTGACCTCAAATTACTGACCAGTAGTGTATATTGTTGTTACAAAAGATTTCTATTTTTAAAAAAATAGCTTTTTTTTTTTTTTTTTTTTTTTTTTTTTTTTTACTTTTTATTCATCAAAGTATCCTAAAAAAAGTATCACAGGTTATGAAAACATATTAAGCAGCAGAACTGTTTCCAACTTTGATAATGAATCATCATATTAGAATTATTTCTAAAGGATCATGTGATAGACTGGAGTAATGATCCTGAAAATTCAGCTTTGCATCACAGAAATAAATGATCATTTAAACCAATTATTTTAAATTGTAAAAATATATCACAATATTACTTTTTTTTCTGTATTTTTGATCAAATAAATGCAGGCTTGATGAGCAGAGGAAACTTCTTTCAAAAACATTAAAAATACTAATACTTATACTTGCCCTGTAATACATGTATTCTTTGTTTTAGATGTTATTAACTTAAATTCTTATGAATAATAAAAATGTTGTAATGTCTATTTGTTATTTATGGCCTGTACGCCTCATTATTGATCTGAGCTTCTACATCTTGAATTCGAATAACATTCGATAAAACATAATTGCTGGATTATTTTGACTATAATAAATAAGCAGATGAAACATAGTAGGCCTATACACTGTTTATCACAGATTACTTTGGACCAAAGTTACCATATTATAATTAATTATTATATAGTTCAATTCATTCATTTTATTTAAATTAGCACTGGTTAAAATGTATAAAGCATGAACAAGATATGAAACAATATTTATTAATAATACACAGTTTAAATATCACAAATATCAAATTGTATTTTCATTTGCGTCCTATGCTGGCTAATTACGACGTTTAACCTGTTATCATAATGAAATTCATGCATTTATTTGTCATTTAAACTGATGCAAACAGGGAAAGAGAGTAGAAAACACTTATTATCCTGTCGCCCCCTCTAGTGGACAGCATTAAGTATTACGGCCTTCATTGCTCAGATAACTCAAGTCGATGGATTTTTGGGGAAAGTCTGACCAGTTAGAAGCAAGTTAGACCAGTCTGAGGGTCTGAGCTGAGTTTGGTGAAGCATCAAAGTTCTAGGCGGAGTCAATTTCTCATAATAATAATAACAATTAATCCCAAACCTGGTAATTTTGTCAGTATTTAATTTACGTTCACTGATTCTGGCTTCTCTCTTTTCTGTCTCTTTCTTTTCATGTGAACTGAGTAGGCTACACATGCTTAAATTCAAAAAATATAAACTTTATTTCTATTCAAAATTATTTATAGCCCATAGGCTATATGTCACACACGCCTACCTGCCTTTTGATGTAAATAAAAGACTAGAGTGGTAAATGTTACGGACATATTATCATGGTACAGTTCAGCCTATTATTGATTTTTATTTCCACTTCCCTTTTATCCAAAGAGACGGAACTATTTGCACTGTATTTATCAATGGGAAATATGCTAATATAATCTGTCATATACTGTGGCTCACATTAATGGGGTTGCTTGCAAGTCGCAGCAGCACGAATTACGTGACCAGCAACATATTTCTAAATCAAATAGTGTGTGTAGTTAACAGTGAGTGGTGGTTTCAGACATTATTTCATTAAAGGGCATTTGTCAGTGCCGCACTCGTAGCCTACTGACTCTTATTCTGCCTGACAGAAAGAAAAGCTCACAGCTTACTGAAGGCGGAGCGGTTTGACCAATCAGATGAAAGGGGCGTTTCAGCGCCGCCCACGTGTGCAAATGAAATATCGAACCCATAAACCGACTTGTAAACCATTAACGAAAAATGACAAATCTAGCCAAAATCTAGCCCAAAAAAACGAATAAACGAGCTGGTTTTCATTTCTCCTTATTCCATTCTAAACAGGAAATGAAATGATCAAAAAGTGCACGGACCCTATGACTAGATGTCGCCTTGGCTACGGCAGTTTGGAATATTCTGGGCTCATCTGATTTTTTTGTACATAGCATAACCTACTTTGTTATGATTTTAGTATCATAATGATTAATAAATGCACGCACAATTATCATGAACTTGATTTGAACAAATGCCTATCAACTTGTGTGTGCAAAATTCAGAATTAAATGAATGTGCAGCAATTTGTACAAATAGAGAGTCTGTAGGCCTATACTGTTGTAGCCATTAAATAAGCGCATTTATTTTCATATTTGTTCAAATGTTATAATGTTATTTTTTTCCCCATGTATGTTGATTTATGAAAAGTGAACAGCACGAGTAAAAGTGAATTTCGTTTTGTATAAATTGTATCTTAATTTTAATACATTTTTCATCAGCCTGTATTTAATAAATAAGATAAATAAGATTAAATAAATAATAATAAAAAAAAAGATAATCTTGCATTGCACGTTAACTGGAGCGCATCTCATCCTAACTTAACGAAACTCATTGTATGCCTCACACACAGACATGAGAAATACATCAAATACACAAAGCTTGAAATGTCTTTAAACGACATAATTCAAAACGAAAAGAAAAAGGCTACTCTCTGATTATGTAATCCATTATGTGCATTTCTCTCTATAGGCGCGTTCACTATACGGCGATCGTCAACTTCATCTTTGCAGCCGAGTCGACACTGTCAGAAAACACTAGATTATTAATAAAAATCAATGCACGCGTCACCGGATTTACAAATGCACATCTTGCTTGTTGCACCCACACATATTATGTCGAAAATAACGAGATATTATGTTGAAATAACATTATTAATAATAATACATATTTTATAATATTTTATTGAATGCTGAATGTTGCACTTGTTCAGTTAATAAAATGAAAACTTTAATTGTGATCATTAAAATAATTGAATATGAAATATTTAGTGTCCAAGTTTTGCTAATTAATTAATTAATATATGTAAGGCATTCGTTCCAATCAACTGCCTTAGCCAAGGCCACGTCTAGTGTATATATCTATGACTTGATCAGTCAAATGAAATACAATAAACGTCTAAATAAATATTACAAATTAAAAACCGATCGGAAATGTGGTCCAATTTTCTAATACTATTATTTGATGACAACAATAGATTTGTAAAACAAAATCCAGCCATTTGTGTTTTTTTGTTTATTTTTTTTAAAGCAAAAAACCAAGCTGCACCCTTTTTTAAATGTCCTCTTTCATTCCGAAAGAGAATAATTTTCAGATTGTAAATATTTAAAATGATTGAATGATTTGATTGTGTCATTATGATGAAGAAACAAGGCAAAAAGTGTCAAAAAACCATTTGTGGAAGGCATCCGATGAGTGTCAACCCGGCCAGATCAGCAAGTGCATCAAGGCAACCACGATTAGCCGGTGCACCAGCCAGCAAAGTGATTCAATGGTTCATAGGTGTAGCTCGCAGCCTCATCGCCCTACCCTCCACGTTCTAAAGAGTGTACAGGCGGTTATTTATATAGGGCAGATAAGCCCTGTGTTTCTCTTCGACGGTAACTGTAAATTGAATTCAAGCTGCGATTTTTGAAGTTGGATATACTCGCGCGGGCAAATACAGATGTGTTAAACACGATAAAAACACAAATTGTACCTTTATTCGTTAATACAGTCGGTATTTCCCACAATGATTCTGCTTTGCTATTGGCCCACGTCACGATCAGTAAGCGCTGCTATTGGCGGTCACGATTATTAAGTATGAAAATGAAAATTCTGTCAGTAATTCCTCACCCTCATGTTGTTCCAACCCCTTCGTTCATCTTCGGAACACAAATTAAGATATTTTTGATTAAATGACTAAATTGGACTATATTAACGATGTGTTTAATGAACTTTTCTGGGCCAGCAAGTTTCAAACCCTTAGAAGCCTGAAGAAGTCTCGTTCCGAACACATCGCGATATTTGGCATCAGTTCACTTCACGTGTGTCAGATGTTGGTAAGTAGTAAATACGCTGTCCGAATAATGTGTGATATATAATGTATTTTCTGTTTGTCGATATTAATCAGATTAGCTCACGTTCAGTCACGGCATTATATCTGTCATCTCCGTCCACTGAGGCTTTGCGTTTTATTGCTTTCTAATTCAAAACAGGGTGATTAAGTTACACTGCCTGTCACATGACGTGAGCATAGGCCTAAAGACCTTAAATCAGTTAATCATATTCATATCAGATTAAAAGTAGTACAATTAGTTCCAAAGTTGTATTTGTAGTAGAAGCACAGTACAAACAACACTTACCATGCTTTTACCACATTAACATTAGTTTTACTGTGGTAAGTGTAGTAAAAAGACAGTAATCACAAAACTTACCATGCTTTTACCACACTATTGGTAGTTTTAATGTGATACTTATTGTAAATGCACATTAACCACAACGCTTACCATGCTTTTACCACAGGAATGATGTAAAACAACATAATGATATTTTATTTTCTCTTTTTTCAGCTGAAAAGACCAAAAGGACCTTTCGGACTATTATTGTTTGAGGACAAGTAAACGGAGGAGACAGACAGCTGCAAAGGCAAATATTCGCAATGGTATATACATGTGTTGGTTCGAACCCTAAATCAAACATTTTATCAAGCATTTGTTGTTTCTTAAACCTTTTCTCGCAAAACCCATAGCCCAATCAGTACGAAGATAGTCTGAAAGTCTTAATAATTCACAAGATTTAACAAGTTGTCAAATTCGTACGATACTCGTACATATTTGTATACTCGTACACACACTGTCAGAAAGTTGATATTAATTGCATTGTATTGATTACAATTAGTGATGCACCGATGTGAAAATTGAGGCCGATACCGATAACCGATATTAATATTGCGGTTATGGCCGATACCGATATTTGCCGATGTCGATATCTCTGTATAGAAAACAAATTTTAATGATTATCAAATAAAGAGCTATTTTCCAAAACACTTTTTTTTTACTTTAGAAATGACTGATATTGGGCACCTTTACCTGTGTGCAAAATATGTCACATACGACACACATGCATTATACTGCATTGCATATACAGTAATGTGTGCTGGTCAACTTGTCTAAAATTAAGAAACCCTTAGAAAACAGTAAAAAGAAAAAAACACACAAAAAACAGGAACATTGTGTAAAATTAAGATAGGCTACTTTATTTATTATTCCAATATCCAAATATCGAGGGCTTGGAACCAGAGGGGCGTAAGTGGCATTTGACAAACTTTACAGGAGAGCCAAAACAAAATTTTGACCACACTTCAATCAACTGTATTTATTAACCTTCAACCACAACATTGCAACCACATACATACTTATATGAGTAAGTTCTTAAGTGAACATATTATGGAATATTAACACGATGAACATATTCTAAAACCTTGCAAAATCTTGAAAATATGGCAAAAACATCAAATACGCCTTTTTGGCACCAAACATTTCCAATTCTTGTAAAGAAAAATAGGGCGTATCTGCTGATCAATGCAGAAATGATTGGTCAAAACATTGGTTAAAAACACTCTAACTTCATAACTTTTCATTTTATTTAAAATACTGTATACATAGTCATTTCATCATTTCAAACTGTTTAACATTTCATTTCTAACCGTTTAATTTCAATTCTCATTTATGAGTTCACATTCATGTCAAACAGTTTAACATTTAATTTCAAACAGTTTAATTTCTCTTGTTTATTACACATTTCACTTTTTAGTTCACTTTAGTTGAACTAAAAAGTTCACTCACTGCCCACTGTCAGAGTGTTATAGAACTCTGCATAACAGTGAGGAATACTCCCATTGGTGCACAGGGTGAGTAGGTCTTTTTTCTTTAAGGCACTGATCACTGGAGGATTTTCATACAACGAGCTGGGGTGTGTGGTTCTGGTGCCTCTTGTTGCCTGTTGTGCCACCGTCAGTTTTCGGAAGGTTGGGGCGGTGAAATCATACTTGAAGAAGATTGTTTTTGGTTCATCTTTCGTGTAGCGGAACCATTTAATCTTCTGCCAATGAACTGATTGTCCCTCCTCATCTTTTGTTCTGTTTTTGAGTATGTGGTTGGAGAGGGACTTGAAGTCCAGAAAGTCCTTGTGTTCAAGTTCATGTACACTGTATGGGTCGTTCCTTCTTGCCATTCTCACAAGTGTGTAGTAGCCATCAGTAAATAGAAGTATGGGAGTAAATAGAAATGGGAGTAAATAGAAACTTTTCTTCTTGCAGTTTCCACTGCAGCATGCACACTATCACACTCCATGTCTAGTAGCCATCCATGATGGCTACTACACACTTGTGAGAATGGAAAGAAAGAACGACCCATAGTGTACATGAACTTGGACACAAGGACTTTCTGTACTTCAAGTCCCTCTCCAACCACATACTCAAAAACAGAACAAAAGATGAGGAGGGACAATCAGTTCATTGGCAGAAGATTAAATGGTTCCGCTACACGAAAGATGAACCAAAAACAATCTTCTTCAAGTATGATTTCACCGCCCCAACCTTCCGAAAACTGACGGTGGCACAACAGGCAACAAGAGGCACCAGAGGCACCAGAACCACACACCCCAGCTCATTGTATGAAAATCCTCCAGTGATCAGTGCCTTAAAGAAAAAAGACCTACTCACCCTGTGCACCAATGGGAGTATTCCTCACTGTTATGCAGAGTTCTATACTGTTCGTTGCTCAGACTCGCTCTCCCAGTTTAAAACTAGATTAAAGTCGCATCTCTTCAGCCAGGCATTCATATAATCCTACAGTTCAAACTACAATCCGGCCTGTAGCTCATAAATGCCAGAGGAGAACTGGCCCCCGACTGAGCCTGGGTTCTCCCAAGGTTTTTTTTCTCCATTAGGTCACCTGATGGAGTTTTAGGACACCATTAGGTCACTTGATGGAGTTTTTCGGTTCCTTGCCACTGTTGCCTTTGGCTTGCTCAGTTGGGGATATTTTGGGGATATTTAATTTAATTTTATCAATCAATAAATTCCTCTTGAAACAAACATTGTTGTATTATTTTAATTTAATACTGTGAAGCTGCTTAGATACAATCTGTATTGTGAAAAGCGCTATACAAATAAACTTGACTTGACTTGACTTGACTTGAATCGTATGGTAAATTAACTTATTTATAACTGTCTTAATTTATGTTTCAAGAACAATAGTAATTGCACATAGAGTAAGTCGAGACTTTCTTGTTTTACAGCAGAGAAGGAAGACCAGTCCTTATATCAACGCAAGCTAATCGAATAAGTCCTTTGTTTCGGGTGAGGAAGGAACATCTGGTGCCCAAAGAAGACAGAAATCTGCGCAAGTCCATTGGTATGTCTTGTATTGAAACAATGCTGTAATATGTAGTACATAATTTGATGTTGACAATTTTACATTGTACAGGTTATCACTTGGTTTTTGACCAAGTGAAGCTCTTGAAACAAGTGACAGGAGAGTATGTAACTTGTCTGGAAAGTATCAGAGTCGCATTTGGCACGCGTGCCTTAGGTTGCCGACCCCTGGTCTAGCCTATAGTCTATGGTACCAATCACGTTAGTGAAGCCTGAGTAACATATACTGTAATCGGCATGGTCATGAATGCATGATCTTCATAAAAAATGATGATAGCCTAAAAAAAAACTGCTTAAAAAAAAAACTGCTTTACAACATTGGGTCTTAAAGGTGCTGTATGTAGCTTTTCTACTAAAACGAATCCTTTTTTTATTGCCTGTGTGTGAAGGGGTTGTAATATCACATTAAAATGATCCACTTTTCGGGTTTTGCTATTACCTCTGAAAGCAAGTATTCTTATGTTTATGTGAAGGTGCCGGGTCGGATTTACCGCGAAATCCAGTGACGTCACCTGCATGCGCGGAGCGCTCCCGAGCCTCTCGCCTCGTCTAGCCTACTGATTTTGCACTCAACAGCGACGACACTGCAACTTATGACATGGACTTGTGACTTATGCAACTTATGACATGTCTGATAACACTAAGAAACGACCTGCTCCCAGCACAACACAGACTCCAACACAAACTCCACATATTGATAAAAAAAACAATAAAACGTTTTTTTCTTTCTGCTGAAGCTCGTATTAAAGGCCAGACGTGAATCGGATGAACTTCGGGTGAAAAAACACGGATCAACATCGGCAGGGCGTTTGAATCGTGGAGAGACCTTATCTACAAACCTAGAATGTATACATTTCCTGAAGAAAATGTGAAGTAGTGCTTGCAGTGGCAAAATTCGGCACGGTTGATAGGGTTCCATTCTTATCATGGTACGAGCATGGAGCATTAGTTCAACGTCAAGCTGATAAAAGTAGCCTATTATTGTAACGTTGCAGTGGGAGTTTACCTGAGTTTCTAGCATGTTGTGGGATGCTCTCTCTGGTGTGTTGCGTGACGCGTCTCAGTCTGGCCGGTATCCACAGTGCTCGCTCCTAAATTCGAGCACGCGCAAGAGCACGCGCTTGTCAACTTATTGGTTGCAATCTGAAACATCACCGCTAGAGGCCGCTGAAAACTACATACAGCTCCTTTAAGTGGCTTGGAAATGCCACAAAAAAACCTAAAACTGTTTTTCTAAACCTAAAAGCGCCAGGTAAACTCCGAATGACACGACAGACAGCACTTTCCATCAAGTTCTCCGCATCTCCAATAGTGTAAAGGAAAGAGCCACTCGCAAATAATCTTAAGGTCAAGTCAAGTCAAGTCAAGTTTATTTGTATAGCGCTTTTCACAATACAGATTGCATCAAAGCAGCTTCACAGTATTAAATTAAAATAATACAACAAAGTTTGTTTCAAGAGGAATTTATTGATTGATTAAATTAAATTAAATATCCCCAAAATATCCCCAACTGAGCAAGCCAAAGGCAACAGTGGCAAGGAACCGAAAAACTCCATCAAGTGACCTAATGGTGTCCTAAAACTCCATCAGGTGCCTTAATGGAGAAAAAAAACCTTGGGAGAACCCAGGCTCAGTCGGGGGCCAGTTCTCCTCTGGCATTGGATAGAGGCCGGATTGTAGTTTGAACTGTAGGATTATATGAATGCCTGGCTGAAGAGATGCGACTTTAATCTAGTTTTAAACTGGGAGAGTGAGTCTGAGCAACGAACAGTATCAGGAAGACTATTCCAGAGTTTTGGAGCCAAATGTGAAAATGCTCTCCCTCCTTTGGTGGTTCTGGATATCCTAGGTATGACCAAAAGCCTTGAATTTAGTGATCTTAAAGAGCGCGATGGATTATAGGGCGATAGAAGATCCGTTAAATAGACTGGAGCTAAGCCGTTTAGGGCTTTATAAGTCAGTAGCAATACCTTGTAATTAATACGGAACTTTATAGGTAACCAATGCAGTGATGATAAAATCGGTGTTATATGATCATATTTTCTTGATCTCGTAAGAACTCTAGCGGCGGCATTTTGGACTAACTGTAGCTTGTTTATTGAGGATGCAGGACAACCAGCTAATAAAGCATTACAGTAATCCAGTCTCGAGGTCATGAATGCATGAACTAACTTTTCTGCATCAGAAACTGATAGCATATTACGTAGCTTAGCAATGTTTCTAAGGTGGAAAAAGGCTGTTTTTGTAACATGTCAAGTCAAGTCAAGTCAAGTTTATTTGTATAGCGCTTTTCACAATACAGATTGTATCAAAGCAGCTTCACAGTATTAAATTAAAATAATACAACAAAGTTTGTTTCAAGAGGAATTTATTGATTGATAAAATTAAATTAAATATCCCCAAAATATCCCCAACTGAGCAAGCCAAAGGCAACAGTGGCAAGGAACCGAAAAACTTCATCAAGTGACCTAATGGTGTCCTAAAACTCCATCAGGTGACCTAATGGAGAAAAAAAAACCTTGGGAGAACCCAGGCTCAGTCGGGGGCCAGTTCTCCTCTGGCATTTATGAGCTAGAGGCCGGATTGTAGTTTGAACTGTAGGATTATATGAATGCCTGGCTGAAGAGATGCGACTTTAATCTAGTTTTAAACTGGGAGAGCGAGTCTGAGCAACGAACAGTATCAGGAAGACTATTCCAGAGTTTTGGAGCCAAATGTGAGAATGCTCTCCCTCCTTTGGTGGTTCTGGATATCCTAGGTATGACCAAAAGCCTTGAATTTAGTGATCATAAAGAGCGCGATGGATTATAGGGTGATAAAAGATCCGTTAAATAGACTGGAGCTAAGCCGTTTAGGGCTTTATAGGTCAGTAGCAATACCTTGTAATTAATACGGAGCTTTATAGGTAACCAATGCAGTGATGATAAAATCGGTGTTATATGATCATATTTTCTTGATCTAGTAAGAACTCTAGCGGCGGCATTTTGGACTAACTGTAGCTTGTTTATTGAGGATGCAGGACAACCAGCTAGTAAAGCATTACAGTAATCCAGTCTCGAGGTCATGAATGCATGAACTAACTTTTCTGCATCAGAAACTGATAGCATATTACGTAGCTTAGCAATGTTTCTAAGGTGGAAAAATGCTGTTTTTGTAACATATGAAATATGATTTTCAAAAGACAGGTTGCAATCGAGTATGACACCCAGGTCTTTTACTGTAGAGGATAAAGTAACAGGACATCCTATGATGTTAAAGTTGTATTGTGCGAGGTTTTGTGGTCGGTTTTTTGAACCGATAAGTATTACCTCTGTCTTGTCTGGATTTAATAAAAGAAAATTACGGGTCATCCAATCTTTCATATCTTTAACACACTCTGTCAATTTGGAAAATTTTGCGTTTTCATCCGGCCGTGATGAAATATATATTTGAGTGTCATCAGCATAACAATGGAAACTAATTCCATGTTTCCTTATAATATTTCCAAGTGGCATCATATATATTGAAAATAACAGAGGGCCTAATACAGATCCCTGCGGCACTCCATAGTTTACTGGAGTTATGATCGATTTTTCTCCATTTAAATAGACAAAATGGTAGCGGTCAGATAGGTATGATTTGAACCAGCTTAGTGCTTGTCCTTGAACACCAGTATAATTTTGTAGTCGATCTAAGAGTAATGTATGATCTATAGTATCGAACGCAGCACTAAGATCAAGTAAAACTAGTATTGAGATACAGCCTTGGTCAAGAAGCTAAAAGTAAATCATTTGTGATTTTAACGAGCGCAGTTTCAGTGCTATGATGCGGTCTGAATCCAGACTGAAACTTTTCATAGATCTCATTTTGTTGCAAGAAAGAGCCCAGTTGAGCGGACACCACTTTTTCTAATATTTTAGACATAAATGGAAGATTTGAAATGGGTCTATAATTTGCTAGATTATTATGATCTAATTGTGGTTTCTTAATGAGAGGTTTTATAACTGCCAGTTTAAATGTTCTTGGAACATGACCTAAAGATAAAGATGAGTTAATAATATTGAGGAGAGGCTCTTCCACTACAGGTAACACTTCTTTCAGTAGTTTAGTTGGTATAGGATCTAATAAACATGTTGTTGTTTTAGATGAAGTGATAAGTTTATTTAACTCTTTTTGTTCTATAGTTGTAAAGCACTGTAATTGTTCTTTCGGGGTGATAATTGAAGCTGAATTATAAGGCGCGATTGAAGATTGAACGTTTATAATTGTGGTTCTGATGCTTTCTATTTTCTCAGTGAAGAAGTTCATGAAATCATTACTACTGAACTGTAACGGGATATTTTGTTCGGGTGACGTCTGTTTATGTGTTAGTCTAGCCACGGTGTTAAATAGAAACCTTGGATTGTTTTGGTTGTTTTCTATTAGTTTGCGGAGGTGCTCAGCCCTGGCAGCTTTTAGGGCCTTTTTATAACGTGACATACTGTCTTTCCACGCGATTCTAAAGACCTCTAAATTAGTTTGTTTCCATTTACGCTCTAAAATACGCGTTTCTCTCTTTAAAACATGCGTAGTATTGTTATACCATGGTGCTTTATTTTTCTCTCTGACCTTTTTTAATTTAATAGGTGCAACCACATCCAATGTTCTAGAGAGAATGGTGCTCATAGTGCTAGTTAGTTCTTCTAGTTCATCTGTTTGTTTGGGTTCAGGCAGCAGCTGAGACAGATTAGATAAGCAATTTGAGAAATTATCTATGGTGGATGGGAGGATTGTTCTGCCTGGTTGATAACGCGACGCCGCATGACATATTACAGCAGTACGTAATATGCAAGTTACCATGTAGTGATCAGTGACTTCATCACTTTGTGGAATGATATCTATATCGGTCGGATCGGTTCCATGTGATATAATTAAATCGAGTGTATGATTAAGACGATGAGTTGGTCCGGTGACGTTTTGCTTGACCCCAAATGAATTTAATAAATCTGTAAACGCAGCTCCTAACGCATCATTTGGATTATCTACGTGTATGTTAAAATCTCCAACAATTAATGCTTTATCGACATTGACTAATAGGTCTGAGAGAAAATCTGCAAACTCTTTTAGGAAATCAGCGTAAGGCCCTGGCGGTCTATATACGGTAGCCAAGGCTAGAGATAATAGGGATGTTTTTCTAACATCTAAGAGCGTAACATTTAGTACAAGTACTTCAAATGAAATAAACTTATAACCCGTTTTCTGAGTAACATTTAGAATATCTTTATAAATGGTTGCAACACCTCCGCCACGGCCAATCAGACGGGGCTTATGCTTATAACAGTATCCAGGAGGAGTAGACTCATTAATACCGAAATAATCATTTGGTTTAAGCCAGGTTTCAGTAAGGCAAAGTACATCGAAGCTATTATCTGTGACTATTTCATTTACAATAACTGCCTTAGGTGTGAGTGATCTAATGTTTAGAAGACCTAGCTTTAGAAATAGTTTTTGTTTACTAATAGCAACATTTTCTGTTTTAATAACAATTAGATTTTTCCTAGATCCTGCATTAGATTTATTATTTGATCTCACTAAACGAGGAATAGACACGGTTTCTATGCAATGTTCTACACTAGTATTTATATCAGTTGAATTGGTGCAGCAGAGACTATGATTTGGACTTTTGGTTACTAGTCAAAGGGTATTTAACATTTTGGAGATGTTATCTGACAGAAGATCCGCTCCGAATCTGCTTGGGTGTAAGCCATCAGCACGGAAAAGCCTAGGATGCTCCCAAAACAGATTCCAATTATTTACAAAGAGCAGTTTCTGCTCATTGCACCATGACATTAACCATTCATTTAGCGCAAATAATCTGCTGAACTTTTCATGCCCTAGTCGGTACGTGGGAAGCGGTCCTGACACAATGATCGTTGTTTCAGGCGATGTGCTGCGTACCGTATCGATTAGATTCCTGAAGTCTTTCTTCAGAATCTCCGTCTGGCGCAGCCGGATGTCGTTCACTCCCGCGTGCAGGACCACAGTTCCGACGCGCTCGTCACCGTTCAGGATCTCGGGAACGCGAGCAGCGATTTCAGAAACACGAGCACCAGGGAAGCAGTGACTTTGCACCTTACTTTTACCTAACGTAGCGTGTACGTGCCGAACGATGGAATCGCCGATGATCACAGCATCGCGTTCTGTTTCGCGTAGAGGGGAGAAGCGGTTTTGTGTGGATAACTCGAAAACCGGGAGGGTCGGAGAAAGTCTTGGTCTAAACCTGACTCGCGTCTTCCGCTGCGGAACCACCCAGGCTTCGTGGTGGCGTGTTGGAGCCGGAGTGAACGAGACCATGGCTGATTGCGACCGATGCTGAGGAACGCACGGAGTAGACGCGGTCGGAGTCAGCGGGTTAGTAACGTTAAACACTGATTTGTGTGCATCGGCGCGTGATGTTTCAAGAGCCAAACACCGGTCTCTCAGCTCGGCCTGTCTCAATAAAAGGTTGTGGATCTGTTTCTCAACAGCTTCCAGCTCAGACTGCAGTGCGTGAAGCTCAAATGTGTCCTCACCTGCACCAAGCGGTAGACTACTTACATCTGATATATTCGCCATTTTAACAGATGGACAGTGAGTTAGCAACGAAGCTACCAGTGATGCTATCAATATTAATACTAATTTATATTATAAGTTTGTTTGTAAATGAGTGTGGAGAAGACGCGTTCAGCCGTGATCCACGGACGTAACCTTTAAGAGTATGCAGCGTTGGATCACTAATAGGCTTGAGACGCGTCTGCTCAACAGTCCGCGTTGTAACTATGAGGTTTTTTAGTGGTAGGGGTGTAGAGTAGACGCACGATAGGCGAAAAAAAAGTGTTTGTTTATAAGTGAGTGTGGAGAAGACGCGTTCAGCCGTGATCCACGGACGTAACCTTTAAGAGTATGCAGCGTTGGATCACTAATAGGCTTGAGACGCGTCTGCTCAACAGTCCGCGTTGTAACAATGAGGTTTGAGCAGTAGTGCTTCTCAGTGAGGAAAAGTAGAAAATGTTCGTTGTAAGCGAGTTTAAAGAGAAAAATCAAGAATTATAAATCAAATCGATAGAGCTCCAAAAACAACGACGCATTCAGACGCAACACATGATAATGACAGGACAAGACATTACTCACCGTGTTTGTTGAGTGTTTCTTATTCACCTGAGCTTTTATGAACTCAAAGGCGCGAGAGAAAATAAATAAATAAAAATAGCTGAGCGCAAGGGTGGCGCGTTAACAGGCTAGCGAATTACTAGCGTGTTGTGCGTCATGGTTGGGTAAGCTGTATTTAGTAGTAATATAAACAACTAGAAATTGTAGTAAATGATGGTTCAAAACAAGGAAATACGAGGCTAAGACGGAGCTTACAGCTCCGAAGCAAACACACTCACAGCAGGCAGCGAGAAAAATCAAGAATTATAAATCAAATCGATAGAGCTCCAAAAACAACAACGCATTCAGACGCGACGCATGCATAGACTGTAAAAAATATGGACAAAGCGTCTGTGACGTCACCCATAGACTTTCTGAAGAACGGGTTTGAAGCCGTTTGCCATCTTGGAAAATCTTGGGAAACCCTAACCCCGCCCACCTTCTGACGCAGCGCGCGTCACTCAGCTCGCTCTGCTACTCCGGTTATCTCTGTGTATATTTTAGGCAACGAAATATGTTATAAAACACCATACTAACTCTTTTCGTTTTCATTTAAAGAAATCTTAAACATTATAGCCACACAAATGTGGTTCAGGCAACGCGTATTGATTATATTCACTGCACATAACGTTTGCCTATTTATAACAAAACGAAATATAAAACACAAACCTGCCTCTTTTCGTTTTAAATATAATATAAAAATATTAAACATTTTAATATGGTCCAGGCAATATGTGCATTTGTACTAAACAACAGATGTTGCAGTAAACAACATTACAGATCATCTTCGTTGTATTAAAATTTAAAATGACAAAACTCAACCCAGTCTCTTTTTGTTAAATTTCAGTTTTATCAATATTAGCTATTATAAAAGTATAAGTAAAAGGTAAAGTTACAATAAGCTATACAAATAAAGCAAACAATTCAGTCAAACATAAAAAGTCATGCGCTCGATCTAGTCTAACCATACAACGGTACAAGTTAAATATAGCTTATAAAGTTATGAAACTTCCCCTCAGCCAAAACGATTGCCCACGAGACCAAAAATCGCCCGTTAGATATAGACAAGACGAATTATATCTCATGTTTAACCACTACAGAGACGGCAGAGTCAGCGGCAAACCTCAAAACGTCTAGCCGATGAAAGGCTGCTCCAGGCGGGGTACATCGCGCCGAGCGCCCGGTCATCGCTGGATCTCACAACTGGATACAATTTTCATAAATCTTTATAAATAAACCACAGATTTGAGCTTTAAACAACTACATTCTCGCCTGAAAAACTCTTAAAACTACATTTCATGATACAGAAACAGTAGTATTATATGTCAACTGTATTAAAAAATGGCGCTTCTTATGTTGTCATTCTGCCTTTCAGCTGTCAATCAAGCTGTCAATCAAAGTTAACCACGCCCTTATTGTCATACATTTTATATCTAAATACTATCTAAACTAACGAGTTAGAAAAAAATTCACTACCCTCGCCGTTGTCAGGCACTCGGAACCTATCGAAAAATCCAATAAAAGTCCATGGGACCAACCTGTAAAAACATGATTTTATGCTGTGAAAACGGACATTTTAACATGGGGGCTATGGACATTTGCTCCCTTTTGGGACCTTCCCCTAGCGGATTTTCGATGTATTGCAGTTTTTCGCACTTCCGGGTAGGCTTCATTTTTCAGATCAGAATGTTGCCCCTTGGACGCATGATAATAACAGGACAAGACATTACTCACCGTGTTTGTTGAGTGATTCTTACTCACCTGAGCTTTTATGAACTCAAAGGCGCGAGCGCGCGAGAGAAAAATAAATAAATAAAAATAGCTGAGCGCACGGGTGGCGCGTTAACAGGCTAGCGAATTACTACCGTGTTGTGCTAGTAGCAACGGAAGCCAGCGATGTTGGGCAAGCCGTATTTAGTAGTAGTATAAACAACTAGAAATTGTAGTAAATTATGGTTCAAAATAAGGAAATACGAGGCTAAGACGGAGCTTACAGCAACGAAGCAAAAACACTCACAGCAGGCAGCGAGGCAGACAGGAGCAATCGAGTGCCATCTCCAATAGTGTAAAGGAAAGAGCCACTCGCAAATAATCTTAAGGCAATGCAAACAGTTTGTGCTGTAGTTAAAGGAGAAGTTCACTTTTAAAATGAAAATTCTGTCATCATATACTCACCCTCATGTTGTTTCAAAGCTGTATGAATTTCTTTCTTATGCTGAACAGAAAGGAAGATATTTAGAAGAATATCAGTAACCAGACAGTTTTTGGGTCCCAATGACTTCCATAGTATATTTTTTTCCTACTATGGAAGTCATTGGGACCCAAAAACTGTCTGGTTACTGATATTCTTCTAGATATCTTCCTTTCTGTTCAGCATAAGAAAGAAATTCATACAGCTTTGAAACAACATGAGGGTGAGTCTATGATGACAGAATTTTCATTTTAAAAGTGAACTTCTCCTTTAAAGCCCGACTCCGACAAGTCGAAAATAAGTGTGTGTTTCCAACAAATTAATCATGTAAACGACAATCTCACCAGTCACGAGAAAAAATATATATCTCAGAAAGTGCACTATTGTAACGCAAAATCTCAGTTCTTCGTACCTCAGGGCCCGTTCTTCGTACGTCGCTAACTCAGTTAGCTGGATTTGATTATTGGCGATTTGGCATGATCTGGGATTGTTTGGTTCTTCGACGCTCATCCTGGACTTGCTGTCATAGCAACAGGTGCGCAAGCTTATTTCATGTTAACAGGATTAGATCCCTGCTTCATAAGCGCTGGACTTCCCGTATCAGCTCCGCTTATGAAGCCGCAGTCTAATCCTGTTAACATGAAATAAGCCTGCTCCCGAGCAGGTTTAAGCTTGCGCACCTGGGGCCCGTTCTTCGTACGTCGCTAACTCAGTTAGCTGGATTTGATTATTGGCGATTTGGCATGATCTGGGATTGTTTGGTTCTTCGACGCTCCTCCTGGACTTGCTGTCATAGCAACAGGTGCGCAAGCTTATTTCATGTTAACAGGATTAGATCCCTGCTTCATAAGCGCTGGACTTCCCGTATCAGCTCCGCTTATGAAGCCGCAGTCTAATCCTGTTAACATGAAATAAGCCTGCTCCCGAGCAGGTTTAAGCTTGCGCACCTGGGGCCCGTTCTTCGTACGTCGCTAACTCAGTTAGCTGGATTTGATTATTGGCGATTTGGCATGATCTGGGATTGTTTGGTTCTTCGACGCTCCTCCTGGACTTGCTGTCATAGCAACAGGTGCGCAAGCTTATTTCATGTTAACAGGATTAGATCCCGGCTTCATAAGCGGAGCTGATACTGTACCAGCCATTTGGATTATAGACATACTTAATTTAATGCAGCAACAAATTATTTACAGTGTAGCAAGATGATTTAAAACTCATTTACCTGTAATTAAGGTGTTGCTGTTACTGGTCCCTGGCTTTAGGTCTAAAGGCCTATTTATACTTCTGCGTCGAACTTACGCCGTAGCTACGTCGTAGGCTGTGCTTAGCGCGCGTACCCTTTGGCGTACCCTGATGCGCACCTCTCCAAAAATGTAACAACGCGTCAATTCTACGCGGACGCAAGCGCTGTGATTGGTCTGCTAGAACCCCTCCCTCGGGTTTCACATGGTCCCTCTGCATGAGTAATTGCGCGTCAACGCGGACAACGACGCAGAAGTATAAATTAAAACCAACGCGTTGCCTACAGCGTAGAGGCTCCGGCGTAGGTCCGACGCAGAAGTATAAATAGGCCTTAAGGAAGAGCTGCCCCCAGGAATGCCCTCCACAATGGGTCGGTTCTCATTTAGCCCAAGGGCCAGCTCTTCTGCCGGGGTATAACGTGGGGGTGCAGGACCACCACCTGTTTTTTTCTGCTCCGCCTTTTCCTTGGTTGCAGATAACCATAAACAGACAAACACATCATTTAAAATGTCTTTGCTAAAAGAGACTAATCAGTAGAAGTAGAAAAGATTACCAGTTTGAAGAATATTCTTGTACTTCACTTTTACTTGTTCCCATGTTCTAGTGGGTCCTGAGGTGGCTCTGACATTAAGCAATTATGAAATTATTAAAATACAAGAATATATACTGTAATAAGTGATATAACCATAACATGGAACACTTACGCATTTAATTTGTCTGTTACTTTTTGCCAGCCCTCTCTCCTGGCTTTTGCACACTTTGATTCCCAGTGTTCCCTGGCGTTTTAATTATATTTTTCAAACTCTGCATACCCTTCCAGTAAAAATTCCTGCTCTGCTGCGTTGAAAAACTGAGCGCGCTCTTTGGCCATGGTGAGCAGCCAATAGCAGCGTTGCTGATCAATGTTTCTACTATCGATACATATCCCCTTTTAAACCAGCGCGTGAACGCGCAATTATCTCACTAACTCAATCCAGCTATACTAATCATATCCGGCAGGTGTGTTCGAAGAACCAAATTAGTCAGATCATGATTAGCACGATGATATCATCTTGGATGTCTCGTTTGATCTCAGATGTTTTAAGCAACGTACGAAGAACGGGCCCCAGTTGCTATGACAGCAAGTCCAGGATGAGCGTCGAAGACCCAAACAATCCAAGATCATGCCAAATCGCCAACAATCAAATCCAGCTAACTGAGTTCTTCGACGCTCATCCTGGACTTGCTGTCATAGCAACTGGGGCCCGTTCTTCGTACGTTGCTTGAAACATCCAAGATCAAATTATGAGACATCCAAGGTGATATCATCGGCCTAATCATGATCTGACTAATTCGTTTCTTCGAACACACCTGCCAGTTATGATTAGTATAGCTGGATTGAGTTATCTGAGATAACTGCGCGTTCATGCGCTGGTTTAAAAGGGGATATGTATCGATAGTAGAAACATTGATCAGCAACGCTGCTATTGGCTGCTCACCATGGCCAAAGAGCGCGCACAGTTTTTCTCCGCAGCAGAGCAAGAGTTATTGAAGGTTATGCAGAATATGAAACCTTAATTAAAACGCCAGGGAACACCTCAAAGTGTGCAAAAGCCAGGAGAGAGGGCTGGCAAAAAGTAGCAGACAAATGAAATGCGTAAGTGTTCCATGTTATGGTTATATCACTTATTACAGTGTATATTCTTGTATTTTAATCATTTCATAATTGCTTAATGTCAGAGCCACCTCAGGACCCACTAGAACAGTGTTCTTCAACCCTGCTCCTGGAGGACCCCCAACACTGCACGTTTTCTTTGTCTCCCTAATCAAACACACCTGATTCAACTCATCAGCTCATTAACCCATGTGATAATGAGTTGATGAATTGAATCCGGTGTGTTTGATTAGGGAGACAAAGAAAACCAGCAGTGTTGGGGGTCCTCCGGGAGCAGGGTTGAAGAACACTGCACTAGAACATGGGAACAAGTAAAAGGGAAGTACAAGAATATTCTTCAAAATGGTAATCTTTTCTACTTCTACTGTTCTTTGTCTCTTTTACAAAAGAAAAGCACCGTTAAATGTGTTTGTCTGTTTATAACAGCAACCAAGAAAAAGGCTGAGCTGAAAAAAAAAAAAACAGGTGGTGGTCCTGCTCCCTCACATTATACCACATTATACCCCAGCAGTAGAGCTGGCCCTGGGGTTAAATGTGAACCGACCCATTGTGGAGGGCATCCCTGGGGGCAGCTCTTCCTCAGACCAACAGCCAGGAACCAGTAGCAGCAACACCTTCATTACTGGTAAATGAGCTTTAAATGATCTTGCTACACTGTAAAATATATCTTTTTTTTTGCCGCATTAAATTAAGTAGGCCTATATAATCCAAATGGCTGGTACAGTAATTTCAGCTGTTAAATATTGAGTAGTGATCAATTGCTTTGACTTGTGAAGGTGAAAACTGCTGAAGTTAATGTAAGAATATTTTGCCATGAGTTACTGATCACATTTGTTCATATAGTGTAGTTCATTGTAATGCCATTGTGTTTCCTCTTTTGTGCAGTTTTACATAATACACCAACACTTGTACCTGTTCCCAAGAAAGTAGTGGCTGAAATATGTGCAGTAAGTGGACTTTTTCTAACTTTACATCAAAAGGGAAGAAAGTGCAACACTTTGTAATGCCCATTTGTTTCCATTGCACAGGACAGTGAAGAAACCCTCTCAGATGACTGTCCTTTGGAGGAAGTACTTGTAAGTGCATAAATAACTTTACTTCATTTATAGTAACTTGTGTACATATTATTTCTGACTGCAATATGAGTTGCAGGAGGAAAGGCCTACTGCACAAAGTGATACAGAGGTGGGCAGTGTAGTAACCTACTTGTACTTTTTATTTTTGTTGCATGAGGCTTGTGTTGACAGTTCTTTTTAATTTTTTTATATTTTTTTATTCTTTTTATCCAAACATGGCACAGGGTGATATCCGTATATAAACGGAATCTACAACAGAAAATTTAGTATTTTGACCTGAAAAAACAGAAAAATGAAGGGGAGAAATAGAACTTGACACCTTAAAGAAGAAAAAACTGCCACTAGAGATTGAGTTGCTTCAAAAGGAACTTCAGAGTAAGTGCTAAATACACTATTTCACACAGAGTACTATTGCTGACCTTGGATAACAATATATCTTATTGCAGGCAAAAGATGACCATCATTGGCTTTTCTTGACAAAGAATAATTGAAATAAAACTCAAGGAACTAAGCATGTTGTCTTGTCTTCTATTCATTTAATGAAGGTTTTTGTTTTAAAAAAAAAAAAAAAAAAATGGTGTTCCACAATTCTGTCCCGTGCAGCTCTGCCACTAGGTTGGTCCAAGTGCACTGGCTGGAGGTCATCATCAGGCTGCACCTCCACCACAGGGGTCCTCTCCTTTCTGATGGTGGCACTATTGTGGAGTATGGCACATGCAACAATAATGTCACAGGCCCTGTCAGGTGCAACCCTCAGACACTGAAATCTTTCCTTTAGTTGCCCAAAGGTCATTTCAATGCGTGCCCTTGTCCTGGCTAGAGCTGCATTGAAACGGGTTTGTGGTCCGGGGTTTGGGTCAGGGAATGGCGTCATGAAATACTGCCTGCAGGTATAGCCCCTGTCACCAAGCAGGATCCCGTCGTAAGCACCTGGAAAAATGCAGTTTTGTTAGGCTCAGAATAAATGTATGTAATACAGTGAGCTTGATATTAAATATTTCCTTACCACGTTCAAATAATGTGCATAAATGTGACTCTCTGAAAATCCTGGAGTCATGCACAGAACCAGGCCATTTTGCTTCCACATTTGTGATGTAGGACATGGAGTCACACACCATCTAAGATATTTTTAATCGGTCAACTGCATACTTTTTGATTACATTACTTTTTGTATTATTTGATATATTCTGGACTCGCTTCTCCAAGGTAAATGGTGAATTGTTTGATGTCAGGCTGCATGCTCAGAAAGCGGCAGTGGATTGT
The DNA here is from genome assembly GCF_965113295.1 of Leuciscus leuciscus. Classification (NCBI taxonomy): domain Eukaryota; kingdom Metazoa; phylum Chordata; class Actinopteri; order Cypriniformes; family Leuciscidae; genus Leuciscus; species Leuciscus leuciscus. The sequence goes on along the minus strand of NC_138737.1, from coordinate 32,784,705 downwards.
GCAGCGTGAGACCACCTTCAGCGACAGGTTCTTGTCGTAAAAACGGACAAGACATGGCTGCGAAAGACTTCCCGTATCACCTCCGCTTATAAAGCCGGGATCTAATCCTGTTAACATGAAATAAGCCTGCTCCCGAGCAGGTTTAAGCTTGGGCACCTGTTGCTATGACAGCAAGTCCAGGATGAGCGTCGAAGAACCAAACAATCCAAGATCATGCCAAATCTCCAACAATCAAATCCAGCTAACTGAGTTAGCGACGTACGAAGAACGGGCCCCTGGGGCCTGTTTCAGAAAGGAGGTTCAACTGAGTTGACTTACCCTGAGATGGGAAACTCTGAGTTTTCGGTTACAGAACAGCGGAAATTAGTTAGTTCAATCAACTCTGAGTTGACTGACTCTGAGTTAAGCGCGTGCACCACCACTATAAAAAGCCATTATCAATGGAGTGCAGATATTATGAGTCACCATGGTAACAGCGCCAGACAAAAAGAGGTCTGCATATTTCTCACCAGCTTCTGCAAGCGTAAGAAGACATATTATTATTTTTTAAATATCGGCTGCAGCAGCGAAGGACAACTAGAGTTAGCTAGGGAGAAAATAGTTGCTCGAGTCAATGCGTATGTTTACATTTTAATTAGTTATACAGTGTTGGGTGTAATTAATTACCAAGTCATCTAAATACTGTCATTTAATTAAAGGGATTACTCTTAATTCTTCTGTAATTTGAAGTAAAATCTGATGTAATTGCATTAGACTATAGAACAATTCTGTATATTTAACATACATTTTTAAAAGGTATATTTTTTATGTAACCTTCTCCCTCTACACACTTTGGTCAATTCAAGAATAATCCATGCAATTGTATATTGTTTATTTGAAAGCATTAAAAGTGCAGTTTCTTGTCTCTCCTTGTATTGTTCAAGTGGTTGAGGTTGATATGGGATTTATTAATAAGTAGACCAATACTTTCTAAAGATAGTCATTATTACATGAATCTAATTACACGGTTGAAGATGTCATTTGTAGTTAGTAATTAATAACTATTTTAGAGTAACTTACCCAACTGTTATAATATCAGAGGTGAAACTGGAAGAACAGTATGTTATTCAACCTAATTTTAATTTTCATGGGTGCAATCCTGCAGGTATTAAAAGAACATGGCAGCAGCTGAAAATGAAATATAAGAACATAATTCAATCAGGTAAGGTTTGAGCATATCATGGGTGTAGGCTACCTGAATTTACAAATATTTGACATATTAAATAACTAAATAGCATCCCAGTGTCTAGCAGTGCAGCAGCATTTTTGGCTGGGGGAATTCCTGGAGGGACTTCAGAGCCAGTCACTCCCGAAGATCCAAGGGCCTTCATAAAATGTAAGAGGTTTACATATGTGTTATTTCTTATATAGGCTATTTTTGATATTTCCATTTATTTTACTTTGGGTTGGGTTTTTTGTTGGTCCCAACAGATTCCGATGGTAATATCTGTCTTTTGGAGCCTCCTGTCCCAACAAAACCTGCAGGCAGTTGTAAGTAGCCTACTCAATACACCAGAAATTATGACAAATAGTGTTATAAAGTGTACTCATCTTCACAGGACGATGGGGATAATGTTATGTGTCACATCAAACAATCTACACATTCAGATTTTTTCACATTTTTATTTGGAGTAGAATCTAAGTTTAAAGCTAAGTATAAATGGGTAGTCTTATCTCTCCCCCCGCCCCCAAAGTGGAAGAACAGCAGGAGGACGGTCCATCAACTTCTGTTGCACAGATGAACAGAGTTCAGTGATTTTCAGTAAATGCCACAGTTTAATTCTGTAGAATTTGTTTAGAACTACATTATGTAACTCTAATCTACTACTGTATATTCAGTTGCCAGTTAAGGAGTTAATAGACTTCATCTTATTTAAAAAATTGAAGAAAAAAAAAAACAGTAAAAATAGCAATATTGTATTTATTAATTAAAGATTAATTTTATTAATAAAAATGTACTGAAAGAATGAATGAGGTGTTTAAACACCACTTCCTCTTTAAAAAAGGGGAGGAGACCGAAAGAAACTCTGGGTTTACCGAAGAAAACCTGCTCCCGGCCAGGTTAGGTTCACAGAGTAAGTTACCATGGTAACTGACTCTGAGTATAAGTTACCTCTCTTTCAGAAACGGGCTTGACTTACTCTGCTTTCTCAGGTTTAACATACCTCCCATTCTGAAACAGAAAACCCAGAGTTTCCCTCATTTCAGGGTTAACATACTCTGAGTTTTCACTTAACCGCCTTTCTGAAACAGGCGCCCCTGGTCTTTTCACGATCGGATAGCTATCCGATCTGAGAAAACGCATGAAGTGGCCAGGTGTAAACAGCCCCAGAAATCATTCTAATATTCTGATTTATTATGAGTGTTGGAAACAGTTCTGCTGCCTAATATATTTGATGAATAAAAGGTTACAAAGAACTGCATTTATTAAAAAATATATATCATTTCTAATAATATAAATCTTCTTTACTATCACTTTTATTTATCAATTTAACACATCCTTGCTGAATAAAAGTATTGATTTATTTAAAAATAAATAAAAAATAAATACTGACCTCAAATTACTGACCAGTAGTGTATATTGTTGTTACAAAAGATTTCTATTTTTAAAAAAATTGCTTTTTTTATTTTTTTATTTTTTTTTACTTTTTATTCATCAAAGTATCCTAAAAAAAGTATCACAGGTTATGAAAACATATTAAGCAGCAGAACTGTTTCCAACTTTGATAATGAATCATCATATTAGAATTATTTCTAAAGGATCATGTGATAGACTGGAGTAATGATCCTGAAAATTCAGCTTTGCATCACAGAAATAAATGATCATTTAAACCAATTATTTTAAATTGTAAAAATATATCACAATATTACTTTTTTTTCTGTATTTTTGATCAAATAAATGCAGGCTTGATGAGCAGAGGAAACTTCTTTCAAAAACATTAAAAATACTAATACTTATACTTGCCCTGTAATACATGTATTCTTTGTTTTAGATGTTATTAACTTAAATTCTTATGAATAATAAAAATGTTGTAATGTCTATTTGTTATTTATGGCCTGTACGCCTCATTATTGATCTGAGCTTCTACATCTTGAATTCGAATAACATTCGATAAAACATAATTGCTGGATTATTTTGACTATAATAAATAAGCAGATGAAACATAGTAGGCCTATACACTGTTTATCACAGATTACTTTGGACCAAAGTTACCATATTATAATTAATTATTATATAGTTCTATTCATTCATTTTATTTAAATTAGCACTGGTTAAAATGTATAAAGCATGAACAAGATATGAAACAATATTTATTAATAATACACAGTTTAAATATCACAAATATCAAATTGTATTTTCATTTGCGTCCTATGCTGGCTAATTACGACGTTTAACCTGTTATCATAATGAAATTCATGCATTTATTTGCAGTGGTGGAATGTAACCAAGTACAAATACTTCGTTACTTTACTTAAGTACATTTTTCACGTATCTGTACTTTACTTAAGTAGAATCAATAGTGCATACTTTTGACTTTTACTTCGTTACTTTTTGCAGCAATTATTATACTTTCTACTCCACTACATTTCTACAACGTTTCGTTACATTTTCGGATCAGTTTTTCCCCTGCCAAAACAGGGATTGAAAAAAATCTCCATGTTTTCGGTGCTGATCGCGTTGGTGGCGCTAACAATAAAGCACCTAAAAGCTGTCACAAAGAACCAGCAAAAGTAATGAATATGTCAAATATAGCAAGAAGACATTTTAATTGTTTATTAATAAACAAGTGTTTTCTGTGTCGGCTGCAAAGATGAGGTTGAAGATACTGATACGCGATCTTCGCAGTAGTGAACGCGCCAGAGAGAAATGCGCATTTCATACGGATTATAAGCAGAGAGCAGTCGGTTTTCTTTCGTTTTGAATTGTTCTGTTTAAAAGTACACATTTAAAGCTGTCTAAAGATATATTTATCAGGTCTGTGAGGCAAGTAGGATACCTTATAGCCTACGCTGAGTTTCGGTTCATTTATGAGACGAGCTCCAGTTCACTCGCCAGCGCCTACGTGTCGTGATTAGGCTATCTATTTTCTACTTATCTATTAAATCCTGGCAATTGTTTGATGAAACATTGATTAAAATTGAGATACAATTAATACAAAACGAAATTCAAATTTAAAAAAGGCTTTGTGCTTTCTGTTTGAGGTCTCAGTGAAAGTTTTAAAGCAGTCTTTTAGTGCCTTTCAGAGCGGTCACGTCTGTAACATTGTTTTTTCCTCATAAATGGGAACACGAAAAATAAAATAAAATGAATATGTTATGTTCTGTGGAGAGCCAACCCTTCATCCGGTGGGTATTACTTTTGGTTTGCGCAGTGTAATTCACAGAATTACAAAAAAATATTTTTCTACCTAAAAGTTACATATTGTTTGTGTCCCGTAACGCATGTGTAGCCTAGATTTCCCATTAAATATAAAACGCATACTGATATTTTTCAATATGTATTAAATGCATTTTCTGAGAATTTATATTTCAAGTTTTTACTGCAAATGTCCCGTTTATAACGATGGAATTGCCAAATATTAAATAATTTATCCTCAACTAGTTTTGTGGTGTAGGTCTACGTATTGTATAATGTTAACTTCAAAAAAGGGGGGTGTCGCGATTCTGCCTTCTCCCTTCTCACACCGCGACACAGGTTCGTAGATCTGAGTGTAGCGATTTCGGATTCATATTGTTACAGCCCTAATTATTAGAATATAGACATTAAGAGAATAAATTGTTATGCAAGTACTTTTACTTTTAATACTTAAAGTACATTTAAAATCAGGTACTTTTTACTTTTTACTTAAGTAGGGTTTTCATTGTGGTACTTCTACTTTTACTAAAGTAAATATGTCTCTGGTTATTTGTACTTTTACTTAAGTACTGAGATTCAGTACTTCCTCCACCACTGTTTATTTATTTGTCATTTAAACTGATGCAAACAGGGAAAGAGAGTAGAAAACACTTATTATCCTGTCGCCCCCTCTAGTGGACAGCATTAAGTATTACGGCCTTCATTGCTCAGATAACTCAAGTCGATGGATTTTTTGGGAAAGTCTGACCAGTTAGAAGCAAGTTAGACCAGTCTGAGGGTCTGAGCTGAGTTTGGTGAAGCATCAAAGTTCTAGGCGGAGTCAATTTCTCATAATAATAATAACAATTAATCCCAAACCTGTAATTTTGTCAGTATTTAATTTACGTTCACTGATTCTGGCTTCTCTCTTTTCTGTCTCTTTCTTTTCATGTGAACTGAGTAGGCTACACGTGCTTAAATTCAAAAAAATATAAACTTTATTTCTATTCAAAATTATTTATAGCCCATAGGCTATATGTCACACACGCCTACCTGCCTTTTGATGTAAATAAAAGACTAGAGGGGTAAATGTTACAGACATATTATCATGGTACAGTTCAGCCTATTATTGATTTTTATTTCCACTTCCCTTTTATCCAAAGAGACGGAACTATTTGCACTGTATTTATCAATGGGAAATATGCTAATATAATCTGTCATATACTGTGGCTCACATTAATGGGGTTGCTTGCAAGTCGCAGCAGCACGAATTACGTGACCAGCAACATATTTCTAAATCAAATAGTGTGTGTAGTTAACAGTGAGTGGTGGTTTCAGACATTATTTCATTAAAGGGCATTTGTCAGTGCCGCACTCGTAGCCTACTGACTCTTATTCTGCCTGACAGAAAGAAAAGCTCACAGCTTACTGAAGGCGGAGCGGTTTGACCAATCAGATGAAAGGGGCGTTTCAGCGCCGCCCACGTGTGCAAATGAAATATCGAACCCATAAACCGACTTGTAAACCATAAACGAAAAATGAAAAATCTAGCCAAAATCTAGCCAAAAAAAACGAATAAACGAGCTGGTTTTCATTTCTCCTTATTCCATTCTAAACAGGAAATGAAATGATCAAAAAGTGCACGGACCCTATGACTAGATGTCGCCTTGGCTACGGCAGTTTGGAATATTCTGGGCTCATCTGATTTTTTTGTACATAGCATAACCTACTTTGTTATGATTTTAGTATCATAATGATTAATAAATGCACGCACAATTATCATGAACTTGATTTGAACAAATGTCTATCAACTTGTGTGCTGCACATTCAGAATTAAATGAATGTGCAGCAATTTGTACAAATAGAGAGTCTGTAGGCCTATACTGTTGTAGCCATTAAATAAGCGCATTTATTTTCATATTTGTTAAAATGTTATAATGTTATTTTTTTCCCCATGTATTTTGATTTATGAAAAGTGAACAGCACGAGTAAAAGTGAATTTCGTTTTGTATAAATTGTATCTTAATTTTAATACATTTTTCATCAGCCTGTATTTAATAAATAAGATAAATAAGATTTAATAAATAATAATAAAAAAAATGATAATCTTGCATTGCACGTTAACTGGAGCGCATCTCCTCCTAACTTAACGAAACTCATTGTATGCCTCACACACAGACATGAGAAATACATCAAATACACAAAGCTTGAAATGTCTTTAAACGAAATAATTCAAAACGAAAAGAAAAAGGCTACTCTCTGATTATGTAATCCATTATGTGCATTTCTCTCTATAGGCGCGTTCACTATACGGCGATCGTCAACTTCATCTTTGCAGCCGAGTCGACACTGTCAGAAAACACTAGATTATTAATAAAAATCAATGCACTCGTCACCGGATTTACAAATGCACATCTTGCTTGTTGCACCCACACATATTATGTCGAAATAACGAGATATTATGTTGAAATAACATTATTAATAATAATACATATTTTATAATATTTGATTGAATGCTGAATGTTGCGCTTGTTCAGTTAATAAAATGAAAACTTTAATTGTGATCATTAAAATAATTGAATATGAAATATTTAGTGTCCAAGTTTTGCTAATTAATTAATTAATATATGTAAGGCATTCGTTCCAATCAACTGCCTTAGCCAAGGCCACGTCTAGTGTATATATCTATGACTTGATCAGTCAAATGAAATACAATAAACGTATAAATAAATATTACAAATTTAAAACCGATCGGAAATGTGGTCCAATTTTCTAATACTATTATTTGATGACAACAATAGATTTGTAAAACAAAATCCAGCCATTTGTGTTTTTTTGTTTATTTTTTTTAAAGCAAAAAACCAAGCTGCACCCTTTTTTAAATGTCCTCTTTCATTCCGAAAGAGAATAATTTTCAGATTGTAAATATTTAAAATGATTGAATGATTTGATTGTGTCATTATGATGAAGAAACAAGGCAAAAAGTGTCAAAAAACCATTTGTGGAAGGCATCCGATGAGTGTCAACCCGGCCAGATCAGCAAGTGCATCAAGGCAACCACGATTAGCCGGTGCACCAGCCAGCAAAGTGATTCAATGGTTCATAGGTGTAGCTCGCAGCCTCATCGCCCTACCCTCCACATCCTAAAGAGTGTACAGGCGGTTATTTATATAGGGCAGATAAGCCCTGTGTTTCTCTTCGACGGTAACTGTAAATTGAATTCAAGCTGCGATTTTTGAAGTTGGATATACTCGCGCGGGCAAATACAGATGTGTTAAACACGAAAAGAACACAAATTGTACCTTTATTCGTTAATACAGTCGGTATTTCCCACAATGATTCTGCTTTGCTATTGGCCCACGTCACGATCAGTAAGCGCTGCTATTGGCGGTCACGATTATTAAGTATGAAAATGAAAATTCTGTCAGTAATTCCTCACCCTCATGTTGTTCCAACCCCTTCGTTCATCTTCGGAACACAAATTAAGATATTTTTGATTAAATGACTAAATTGGACTATATTAACGATGTGTTTAATGAACAAGTTTCAAACCCTTAGAAGCCTGAAGAAGTCTCGTTCCGAACACATCGCGATATTTGGCATCAGTTCACTTCACGTGTGTCAGATGTTGGTAAGTAGTAAATACGCTGTCCGAATAATGTGTGATATATAATGTATTTTCTGTTTGTCGATATTAATCAGATTAGCTCACGTTCAGTCACGGCATTATATCTGTCATCTCCGTCCACTGAGGCTTTGCATTTTATTGCTTTCTAATTCAAAACAGGGTGATTAAGTTACACTGCCTGTCACATGACGTGAGCATAGGCCTAAAGACCTTAAATCAGTTAATCATATTCATATCAGATTAAAAGTAGTACAATTAGTTCCAAAGTTGTATTTGTAGTAGAAGCACAGTACAAACAACACTTACCATGCTTTTACCACATTAACATTAGTTTTACTGTGGTAAGTGTAGTAAAAAGACAGTAATCACAAAACTTACCATGCTTTTACCACACTATTGGTAGTTTTAATGTGATACTTATTGTAAATGCACATTAACCACAACGCTTACCATGCTTTTACCACAGGAATGATGTAAAACAACATAATGATATTTTATTTTCTCTTTTTTCAGCTGAAAAGACCAAAAGGACCTTTCGGACTATTATTGTTTGAGGACAAGTAAACGGAGGAGACAGACAGCTGCAAAGGCAAATATTCGCAATGGTATATACATGTGTTGGTTCGAACCCTAAATCAAACATTTTATCAAGCATTTGTTGTTTCTTAAACCTTTTCTCGCAAAACCCATAGCCCAATCAGTACGAAGATAGTCTGAAAGTCTTAATAATTCACAAGATTTAACAAGTTGTCAAATTCGTACGATACTCGTACATATTTGTATACTCGTACACACACTGTCAGAAAGTTGATATTAATTGCATTGTATTGATTACAATTAGTGATGCACCGATGTGAAAATTGAGGCCGATACCGATAACCGATATTAATATTGCTGTTATGGCCGATACCGATATTTGCCGATGTCGATATCTCTGTATAGAAAACAAATTTTAATGATTATCAAATAAAGAGCTATTTTCCTAAACACTTTTTTTTTACTTTAGAAATGACTGATATTGGGCACCTTTACCTGTGTGCAAAACATGTCACATACGACACACATGCATTATACTGCATTGCATATACAGTAATGTGTGCTGGTCAACTTGTCTAAAATTAAGAAACCCTTAGAAAACAGTAAAAAAAAAAAAAAAACACACAAAAAACAGGAACATTGTGTAAAATTAAGATAGGCTACTTTATTTATTATTCCAATATCCAAATATCGAGGGCTTGGAACCAGAGGGGCGTAAGTGGCATTTGACAAACTTTACAGGAGAGCCAAAACAAAATTTTGACCACACTTCAATCAACTGTATTTATTAACCTTCAACCACAACATTGCAACCACATACATACTTATATGAGTAAGTTCTTAAGTGAACATATTATGGAATATTAACACGATGAACATATTCTAAAACCTTGCAAAATCTTGAAAATATGGCAAAAACATCAAATACGCCTTTTTGGCACCAAACATTTCCAATTCTTGTAAAGAAAAATAGGGCGTATCTGCTGATCAATGCAGAAATGATTGGTCAAAACATTGGTTAAAAACACTCTAACTTCATAACTTTTCATTTTATTTAAAATACTGTATACATAGTCATTTCATCATTTCAAACTGTTTAACATTTCATTTCTAACCGTTTAATTTCAATTCTCATTTATGAGTTCACATTCATGTCAAACAGTTTAACATTTAATTTCAAACAGTTTAATTTCTCTTGTTTATTACACATTTCACTTTTTAGTTCACTTTAGTTGAACTAAAAAGTTCACTCACTGCCCACTGTCAGAGTGTTATAGAACTCTGCATAACAGTGAGGAATACTCCCATTGGTGCACAGGGTGAGTAGGTCTTTTTTCTTTAAGGCACTGATCACTGGAGGATTTTCATACAATGAGCTGGGGTGTGTGGTTCTGGTGCCTCTTGTTGCCTGTTGTGCCACCGTCAGTTTTCGGAAGGTTGGGGCGGTGAAATCATACTTGAAGAAGATTGTTTTTGGTTCATCTTTCGTGTAGCGGAACCATTTAATCTTCTGCCAATGAACTGATTGTCCCTCCTCATCTTTTGTTCTGTTTTTGAGTATGTGGTTGGAGAGGGACTTGAAGTCCAGAAAGTCCTTGTGTTCAAGTTCATGTACACTGTATGGGTCGTTCCTTCTTGCCATTCTCACAAGTGTGTAGTAGCCATCAGTAAATAGAAGTATGGGAGTAAATAGAAATGGGAGTAAATAGAAACTTTTCTTCTTGCAGTTTCCACTGCAGCATGCACACTATCACACTCCATGTCTAGTAGCCATCCATGATGGCTACTACACACTTGTGAGAATGGAAAGAAAGAACGACCCATAGTGTACATGAACTTGGACACAAGGACTTTCTGTACTTCAAGTCCCTCTCCAACCACATACTCAAAAACAGAACAAAAGATGAGGAGGGACAATCAGTTCATTGGCAGAAGATTAAATGGTTCCGCTACACGAAAGATGAACCAAAAACAATCTTCTTCAAGTATGATTTCACCGCCCCAACCTTCCGAAAACTGACGGTGGCACAACAGGCAACAAGAGGCACCAGAGGCACCAGAACCACACACCCCAGCTCATTGTATGAAAATCCTCCAGTGATCAGTGCCTTAAAGAAAAAAGACCTACTCACCCTGTGCACCAATGGGAGTATTCCTCACTGTTATGCAGAGTTCTATAACACTCTGACAGTGGGCAGTGAGTGAACTTTTTAGTTCAACTAAAGTGAACTAAAAAGTGAAATGTGTAATAAACAAGAGAAATTAAACTGTGTGAACTTAAATGTTAAACTGTTTGAAATTAAATGTTAAACTGTTTGACATGAATGTGAACTCATAAATGAGAATTGAAATTAAACGGTTAGAAATGAAATGTTAAACAGTTTGAAATGATGAAATGAAATGACTATGTATACAGTATTTTAAATAAAATGAAAAGTTATGAAGTTAGAGTGTTTTTAACCAATGTTTTGACCAATCATTTCTGCATTGATCAGCAGATACGCCCTATTTTTCTTTAGAGGAATTGGAAATGTTTGGTGCCAAAAAGGCGTATTTGATGTTTTTGCCATATTTTCAAGATTTTGCAAGGTTTTAGAATATGTTCATCGTGTTAATATTCCATAATATGTTCACTTAAGAACTTACTCATATAAGTATGTATGTGGTTGCAATGTTGTGGTTGAAGGTTAATAAATACAGTTGATTGAAGCGTGGTCAAAATTTTGTTTTGGCTCTCCTGTAAAGTTTGTCAAATGCCACTTGCGCCCTTCTGGCTCCAAACAATGTGTAGGCCATACATGTATTTTTTAGAGCCAGAAGGGCGTAAGTGGACATACGCCCCTCTGGCTCCAAACAATGCTCAAACTTTTGTGTTAGGTCTTTGTTGTTTTGTTGCTTTATTCAATACAGGTTGATTTCTGATGCGTCTTTTTGGCACAACTAGATAGAGCTCATCAAGACCTTTAATTTGATATATAGAACTCATTTTCGCCCAAAATGCCACTTACGCCCCTCTGGTTCCAAGCCCTCGATATGATACAAAAAAAAATACCACAGGGAAAAGGGCTTCTATTTGTGACGTGCTGTCTTTGCGTTTGAACATTGCACATTTTAAACAGGACACTCATTAACTGAATAAATGTTAGCCAATACAAACATATTTATAGAAAACAGTTGACAATGAATAGACAGGAGTCCAATAATAGCATAACGAATCATTCTTAAAATAATAACAAGTAGCCTAGGCTATAAGACCAATCCGACATGGGCTGTGTTAACAGTAAAACGTCCGTCATTTAACGAATTTTAAAAACACGGATGGATAATACAAAATACTTTCTGATATTTTGACAGAAAAAAAACAAGCAAGAACAAAATTTAAACTTAGCCCGTCAATTTTTCATTTTACAATTATCTTCTCTCTCTGTGTGTGCACGCGTCCGTGTTTGTGAGAGAGAGAGCTCGCGCAGCACTGATACAACGGTAGCCTACTTTTTAATCCATAAGTAACGAACGCGCTAGTTTTCATACAAAATAAATATGTAACATAATTAGGTAGGCTACTTTAGTTATTATTAATACAATAACGTAACACATGAAGGCTATACGTTTCTCAACACTGAGAATGAATCAATAAACGCCTGTTTCTCCACTCGCGCTTATCAGTAATCCACAAATCACACGTGCTGTCACTTTTGAGAAAAATCTAATTCGAACGGGTATCAAATATCAAGCAATATATTCAAATATCTACGAGTCAAAAAACGATCAGTCAAAAATGTGTCATGAAGAGGAAAAAAACATAAGTCGCACTGGACTGCGTTAACAATGTTACGGACGGGACAGTTGACGTGAGCGCTCTGAAAGCGCCACTAAGACTGCTTTAAAACTTTCACAGAGACCTCAAACAGAAAGCACAAAAAGCCTGTCTTTAAATTTAATTTCGTTTTGTATTAATTGTATCTTAATTTTGATAAATGTTTCATCAACCAATTGCCTGGATTGAATTAAATAAGAAGTAAATATAGTAGAAAATATTTAATCAGGACACGGAGGCGAGGGCGCGTGAACCTGGAGCGCGTCTCATCAATGAACCGAAATCTACCTGCCTCACAGACCGGAGACATATATAGAAAGCTTGAAATGTCTATTTTTAAACAGAACAATTCAAAACGAAAGAAAACAGACTGTTCTCTGCTTATGTCATCTGTATGAAATGTGTATTTATCTCAGGCACATTCACTACTGCTAAGATCGAGTCAGCATCGTCAACTTCATCTTCAACTTCACACGTCAAATGTCGGCCTGTTCACATCGGCCATATTTTGACATCGGAACGATACCGATGTGTAAAAAAATGACCATATCGGCCGATATTATATCGGCGGCCGATATATCGTGCACCACTAATTACAATTATTACAAATTGGTCCCCGTCTGTTTATGTTCCAGTGATACATGACGTCTCTCCACACCTCATAACCTACCTCTGTTTGCAGGGGTGGAAAAGCTTATCTTACTTGTCACATGACATCAGAGACTCGATTATTTTGTCATAATCAGATCAGTTACACTGCTGATAACTGTCCCGTTTGCATGTAAATCATTTTCACATGATTATTGCTTGCTATTAAAGACGTACTTTTATTCATAGAAATGCCCCCACATATCAGTGAACTTATAATATAAAAATGCTTTTAAAATTTAATTATTCAACACTCTTTACAGAAAAAAATATCCTACAGTTATACATAAACTGACTATTTGCAAGTAATGTATTAAAATTACCTTCCTTTCCGTCTTGCAGGATTACTTGGTCCTTTTTTTTTTTTAAAGCTCTACAATATCAAACTCAACAGCTCTTTTAAGAGCCAACCCTCACAAGAGCTACTAGTGAGTCGCAGCGAATCTTGCCGGGATCAGCCCTTCCCAGGTAAAGTTTCTAGAATATTGAAATCGGTATTTACTCATCAAATGCTCTCTCCTGAATCGCCGCCGCTAGAGTTCTTACGAGATCAAGAAAATATGATCATATAACAGCGATTTTATCATCACTGCATTGGTTACCTATAAAGTTCCGTATTAATTATAAGGTATTGCTACTGACTCATAAAGCTCTAAACGGCTTAGCTCCAGTCTATTTAACGGATCTTCTATCGCCCCTATAATCCATCGCGCTCTTTAAGATCACTAAATTCAAGGCTTTTGGTCATACCTAGAATATCCAGAACCACCAAAGGAGGGAGAGCATTTTCACATTTGGCTCCAAAACTCTGGAATAGTCTTCCTGATACTGTTCGTTGCTCAGACTCGCTCTCCCAGTTTAAAACTAGATTAAAGTCGCATCTCTTCAGCCAGGCATTCATATAATCCTACAGTTCAAACTACAATCCGGCCTGTAGCTCATAAATGCCAGAGGAGAACTGGCCCCCGACTGAGCCTGGGTTCTCCCAAGGTTTTTTTTCTCCATTAGGTCACCTGATGGAGTTTTAGGACACCATTAGGTCACTTGATGGAGTTTTTCGGTTCCTTGCCACTGTTGCCTTTGCCTTGCTCAGTTGGGGATATTTAATTTAATTTTATCAATCAATAAATTCCTCTTGAAACAAACATTGTTGTATTATTTTAATTTAATACTGTGAAGCTGCTTTGATACAATCTGTATTGTGAAAAGCGCTATACAAATAAACTTGACTTGACTTGACTTGACTTGAATCGTATGGTAAATTAACTTATTTATAACTGTCTTAATTTATGTTTCAAGAACAATAGTAATTGCACATAGAGTAAGTCGAGACTTTCTTGTTTTACAGCAGAGAAGGAAGACCAGTCCTTATATCAACGCAAGCTAATCGAATAAGTCCTTTGTTTCGGGTGAGGAAGGAACATCTGGTGCCCAAAGAAGACAGAAAGCTGCGCGAGTCCATTGGTATGTCTTGTATTGAAACAATGCTGTAATATGTAGTACATAATTTGATGTTGACAATTTTACATTGTACAGGTTATCACTTGGTTTTTGACCAAGTGAAGCTCTTGAAACAAGTGACAGGAGAGTATGTAACTTGTCTGGAAAGTATCAGAGTCGCATTTGGCACGCGTGCCTTAGGTTGCCGACCCCTGGTCTAGCCTATAGTCTATGGTACCAATCACGTTAGTGAAGCCTGAGTAACATATACTGTAATCGGCATGATCTTCATAAAAAATTATGATAGCCTAAAAAAAAACTGCTTAAAAAAAAAAACTGCTTTACAACATTGGGTCTTAAAGGTGCTGTATGTAGCTTTTCTACTAAAACGAATCCTTTTTTTATTGCCTGTGTGTGAAGGGGTTGTAATATCACATTAAAATGATCCACTTTTCGGGTTTTGCTATTACCTCTGAAAGCAAGTATTCTTATGTTTATGTGAAGGTGCCGGGTCGGATTTACCGCGAAATCCAGTGACGTCACCTGCATGCGCGGAGCGCTCCCGAGCCTCTCGCCTCGTCTAGCCTACTGATTTTGCACTCAACAGCGACGACACTGCAACTTATGACATGGACTTGTGACTTATGCAACTTATGACATGTCTGATAACACTAAGAAACGACCTGCTCCCAGCACAACACAGACTCCAACACAAACTCCACATATTGATAAAAAAAACAATAAAACGTTTTTTTCTTTCTGCTGAAGCTCGTATTAAAGGCCAGACGTGAATCGGATGAACTTCGGGTGAAAAAACACGGATCAACATCGGCAGGGCGTTTGAATCATGGAGAGACCTTATCTACAAACCTAGAATGTATACATTTCCTGAAGAAAATGTGAAGTAGTGCTTGCAGTGGCAAAATTCGGCACGGTTGATAGGGTTCCATTCTTATCATGGTACGAGCATGGAGCATTAGTTCAACGTCAAGCTGATAAAAGTAGCCTATTATTGTAACGTTGCAGTGGGAGTTTACCTGAGTTTCTAGCATGTTGTGGGATGCTCTCTCTGGTGTGTTGCATGACGCGTCTCAGTCTGGCCGGTATCCACAGTGCTCGCTCATAAATTCGAGCACGCGCAAGAGCACGCGCTTGTCAACTTATTGGTTGCAATCTGAAACATCACCGCTAGAGGCCGCTGAAAACTACATACAGCTCCTTTAAGTGGCTTGGAAATGCCACAAAAAAACCTAAAACTGTTTTTTTAAACCTAAAAGCGCCAGGTAAACTCCGAATGACACGACAGACAGCACTTTCCATCAAGTTCTCCGCATCTCCAATAGTGTAAAGGAAAGAGCCACTCGCAAATAATCTTAAGGCAATGCAAACAGTTTGTGCTGTAGTTAAAGCCCGACTCCGACAAGTCGAAAATAAGTGTGCGTTTCCAACAAATTAATCATGTAAACGACAATCTCACCAGTCACGAGAAAAAATATATATCTCAGAAAGTGCACTATTGTAACGCAAAATCTCAGTTCTTCGTACCTCAGGGCCCGTTCTTCGTACGTCGCTAACTCAGTTAGCTGGATTTGATTATTGGCGATTTGGCATGATCTGGGATTGTTTGGTTCTTCGACGCTCATCCTGGACTTGCTGTCATAGCAACAGGTGCGCAAGCTTATTTCATGTTAACAGGATTAGATCCCGGCTTCATAAGCGCTGGACTTCCCGTATCAGCTCCGCTTATGAAGCCGCAGTCTAATCCTGTTAACATGAAATAAGCCTGCTCCCGAGCAGGTTTAAGCTTGCGCACCTGGGGCCCGTTCTTCGTACGTCGCTAACTCAGTTAGCTGGATTTGATTATTGGCGATTTGGCATGATCTGGGATTGTTTGGTTCTTCGACGCTCCTCCTGGACTTGCTGTCATAGCAACAGGTGCGCAAGCTTATTTCATGTTAACAGGATTAGATCCCGACTTCATAAGCGGAGCTGATACTGTACCAGCCATTTGGATTATAGACATACTTAATTTAATGCAGCAACAAATTATTTACAGTGTAGCAAGATGATTTAAAACTCATTTACCTGTAATTAAGGTGTTGCTGTTACTGGTCCCTGGCTTTAGGTCTAAAGGCCTATTTATACTTCTGCGTCGAACTTACGCCGTAGCTACGTCGTAGGCTGTGCTTAGCGCGCGTACCCTTTGGCGTACCCTGATGCGCACCTCTCCAAAAATGTAACAACGCGTCAATTCTACGCGGACGCAAGCGCTGTGATTGGTCTGCTAGAACCCCTCCCTCGGGTTTCACATGGTCCCTCTGCATGAGTAATTGCGCGTCAACGCGGACAACGACGCAGAAGTATAAATTAAAACCAACGCGTTGCCTACAGCGTAGAGGCTCCGGCGTAGGTCCGACGCAGAAGTATAAATAGGCCTTAAGTCAAGTCAAGTCAAGTTTATTTGTATAGCGCTTTTCACAATACAGATTGTATCAAAGCAGCTTCACAGTATTCAATTTAAATAATACAACAAAGTTTGTTTCAAGAGGAATTTATTGATGATAAAATTAAATTAAATATCCCCAAAATATCCCCAACTGAGCAAGCCAAAGGCAACAGTGGCAAGGAACCGAAAAACTCCATCAAGTGACCTAATGGTGTCCTAAAACTCCATCAGGTGACCTAATGGAGAAAAAAAACCTTGGGAGAACCCAGGCTCAGTCGGGGGCCAGTTCTCCTCTGGCATTTATGAGCTAGAGGCCGGATTGTAGTTTGAACTGTGGGATTATATGAATGCCTGGCTGAAGAGATGCGACTTTAATCTAGTTTTAAACTGGGAGAGCGAGTCTGAGCAACGAACAGTATCAGGAAGACTATTCCAGAGTTTTGGAGCCAAATGTGAAAATGCTCTCCCTCCTTTGGTGGTTCTGAATATCCTAGGTATGACCAAAAGCCTTGAATTTAGTGATCTTAAAGAGCGCGATGGATTATAGGGCGATAGAAGATCCGTTAAATAGACTGGAGCTAAGCCGTTTAGGGCTTTATAAGTCAGTAGCAATACCTTGTAATTAATACGGAACTTTATAGGTAACCAATGCAGTGATGATAAAATCGGTGTTATATGATCATATTTTCTTGATCTCGTAAGAACTCTAGCGGCGGCATTTTGGACTAACTGTAGCTTGTTTATTGAGGATGCAGGACAACCAGCTAATAAGGCATTACAGTAATCCAGTCTCGAGGTCATGAATGCATGAACTAACTTTTCTGCATCAGAAACTGATAGCATATTACGTAGCTTAGCAATGTTTCTAAGGTGGAAAAAGGCTGTTTTTGTAACATATGAAATATGATTTTCAAAAGACAGGTTGCAATCGAGTATAACACCCAGGTCTTTTACTGTAGCGGATAAAGTAACAGGACATCCTATGATGTTAAAGTTGTATTGTGCGAGGTTTTGTGGGCGGTTTTTTGAACCGATAAGTATTACCTCTGTCTTGTCTGGATTTAATAAAAGAAAATTACGCGTCATCCAATCTTTTATATCTTTAACACACTCTGTCAATTTGGAAAATTTTGCGTTTTCATCCGGCCTTGATGAAATATATATTTGAGTGTCATCAGCATAACAATGGAAACTAATTCCATGTTTCCTTATAATATTTCCAAGTGGCATCATATATATTGAAAATAACAGAGGGCCTAACACAGATCCCTGCGGCACTCCATAGTTTACTGGAGTTATGATCGATTTTTCTCCATTTAAATAGACAAAATGGTAGCGGTCAGATAGGTATGATTTGAACCAGCTTAGTGCTTGTCCTTGAACACCAGTATAATTTTGTAGTCGATCTAAGAGTATTGTGTGATCTATAGTATCGAACGCAGCACTAAGATCAAGTAAAACTAGTATTGAGATACAGCCTTGGTCAGAAGCTAAAAGTAAATCATTTGTGATTTTAACGAGCGCAGTTTCAGTGCTATGATGCGGTCTGAATCCAGACTGAAACTTTTCATAGATATCATTTTGTTGCAAGAAAGAGCCCAGTTGAGCGGACACCACTTTTTCTAATATTTTAGACATAAATGGAAGATTTGAAATGGGTCTATAATTTGCTAGATTATTATGATCTAATTGTGGTTTCTTAATGAGAGGTTTTATAACTGCCAGTTTAAATGTTCTTGGAACATGACCTAGAGATAAAGACGAGTTAATAATATTGAGGAGAGGCTCTTCCACTACAGGTAACACTTCTTTCAGTAGTTTAGTTGGTATAGGATCTAATAAACATGTTGTTGTTTTAGATGAAGTGATAAGTTTATTTAACTCTTTTTGTTCTATAGTTGTAAAGCACTGTAATTGTTCTTGCGGGGTGATAATTGAAGCTGAATTATAAGGCGCGATTGAAGATTGAACGTTTACAATTGTGGTTCTGATGCTTTCTATTTTCTCAGTGAAGAAGTTCATGAAATCATTACTACTGAACTGTAACGGGATATTTTGTTCAGGTGACGTCTGTTTATTTGTTAGTTTAGCCACGGTGTTAAATAAAAACCTTGGATTATTTTGGTTGTTTTCTATTAGTTTGCGGAGGTGCTCAGCCCTGGCCGCTTTTAGGGCCTTTTTATAACGTGACATACTGTCTTTCCACGCGATTCTAAAGACCTCTAAATTAGTTTGTTTCCATTTACGCTCTAAAATACGGGTTTCTCTCTTTAAAACATGCGTAGTATTGTTATACCATGGTGTTTTATTTTTTTACCATGTAGTGATCAGTGACTTCATCACTTTGTGGAATGATATCTATATCGGTTGGATCGGTTCCATGTGATATAATTAAATCGAGTGTATGATTAAGACGATGTGTTGGTCCGATGACGTTTTGCTTGACCCCAAATGAATTTAATAAATCTGTAAACGCAGCTCCTAACGCATCATTTGGATTATCTACGTGTATGTTAAAATCTCCAACAATTAATGCTTTATCGACATTGACTAATAGGTCTGAGAGAAAATCTGCAAACTCTTTTAGGAAATCAGCGTAAGGCCCTGGCGGTCTATATACGGTAGCCAAGGCTAGAGATAATAGTGATGTTTTTCTAACATCTAAGAGCGTAACATTTAGTACAAGTACTTCAAATGAAATAAACTTATAACCCGTTTTCTGAGTAACATTTAGAATATCTCTATAAATGGTTGCAACACCTCCGCCACGACCAATCAGACAGGGCTCATGCTTATAACAGTATCCAGGAGGAGTAGACTCATTAATACCGAAATAATCATTTGGTTTAAGCCAGGTTTCAGTAAGGCAAAGTACATCGAAGCTATTATCTGACTATTTCATTTACAATAACTGCCTTAGGTGTGAGTGATCTAATGTTTAGAAGACCTAGCTTTAGAAATAGTTTTTGTTTACTAATAGCAACATTTTCTGTTTTAATAACAATTAGATTTTTCCTAGATCCTGCATTAGATTTATTATTTGATCTCACTAAACGAGGAATAGACACGGTTTCTATGCAATGTTCTACACTAGTATTTATATCAGTTGAATTGGAGCAGCAGAGACTATGATTTGGACTTTTGGTTACTAGTCAAAGGGTATTTAACTTTTTAGAGATGTTATCAGACAGAAGATCCGCTCCGAATCTGCTTGGGTGTAAGCCATCAGCACGGAAAAGCCTAGGACGCTCCCAAAACAGATTCCAATTATTTACAAAGAGCAGTTTCTGCTCATTGCACCATGACATTAACCATTCATTTAGCGCAAATAATCTGCTGAACTTTTCATGCCCTAGTCGGTACGTGGGAAGCGGTCCTGACACAATAATCGTTGTTTCAGGCGATGTGCTGCGTACCGTATCGAATAGATTCCTGAAGTCTTTCTTCAGAATCTCCGTCTGGCGCAGCCTGATGTCGTTCACTCCCGCGTGCAGGACCACAGTTCCGACGCGCTCGTCACCGTTCAGGATCTCGGCAACGCGAGCAGCGATTTCAGAAACACGAGCACCAGGAAAGCAGTGACTTTGCACCTTACTTTTACCTAACGTAGCGTGTACGTGCCGAACGATGGAATCGCCGATGATCACAGCATCGCGTTCTGTTTCGCGTAGAGGGGAGAAGCGGTTTTGTGTGGATAACTCGAAAACCGGGAGGGTCGGAGAAAGTCTTGGTCTAAACCTGACTCGCGTCTTCCGCTGCGGAACCACCCAGGCTTCGTGGTGGCGTGTTGGAGCCGGAGTGAACGAGACCATGGCTGATTGCGACCGATGCTGAGGAACGCACGGAGTAGACGCGGTCGGAGTCAGCGGGTTAGTAACGTTAAACACTGATTTGTGTGCATCGGCACGTGATGTTTCAAGAGCCAAACACCGGTCTCTCAGCTCGGCCTGTCTCAATAAAAGGTTGTGGATCTGTTTCTCAACAGCTTCCAGCTCAGACTGCAGTGCGTGAAGCTCAAATGTGTCCTCACCTGCACCAAACGGTAGACTACTTACATCTGATATATTCGCCATTTTAACAGATGGACAGTGAGTTAGCAACGAAGCTACCAGTGATGCTATCAATATTAATACTAATTTATATTATAAGTTTGTTTGTTTGTAAGTGAGTGTGGAGAAGACGCGTTCAGCCGTGATCCACGGACGTAACCTTTAAGAGTATGCAGCGTTGGATCACTAATAGGCTTGAGACGCGTCTGCTCAACAGTCCGCGTTGTAACAATGAGGTTTGAGCAGTAGTGCTTCTCAGTGAGGAAAAGTAGAAAATCTTCGTTGTAAGCGAGTTTAAAGAGAAAAATCAAGAATTATAAATCAAATCGATAGAGCTCCAAAAACAACAACGCATTCAGACGCGACGCATGATAATAACAGGACAAGACATTACTCACCGTGTTTGTTGAGTGATTCTTACTCACCTGAGCTTTTATGAACTCAAAGGCGCGAGAGAAAATAAAAAAATAAAAATAGCTGAGAAAATTCCCATGTTCTAGGGGTCCTGAGGTGGCTCTGACATTAAGCAATTATGAAATGATTAAAATACAAGAATATATACTGTAATAAGTGATATAACCATAACATGGAACACTTACGCATTTAATTTGTCTGTTACTTTTTGCCAGCCCTCTCTCCTGGCTTTTGCACACTTTGATTCCCAGTGTTCCCTGGCGTTTTAATTATATTTTTCAAACTCTGCATACCCTTCCAGTAAAAATTCCTGCTCTGCTGCGTTGAAAAACTGAGCGCGCTCTTTGGCCATGGTGAGCAGCCAATAGCAGCGTTGCTGATCAATGTTTCTACTATCGATACATATCCCCTTTTAAACCAGCGCGTGAACGCGCAATTATCTCACTAACTCAATCCAGCTATACTAATCATATCCGGCAGGTGTGTTCGAAGAACCAAATTAGTCAGATCATGATTAGCACGATGATATCATCTTGGATGTCTCGTTTGATCTCAGATGTTTTAAGCAACGTACGAAGAACGGGCCCCAGTTGCTATGACAGCAAGTCCAGGATGAGCGTCGAAGACCCAAACAATCCAAGATCATGCCAAATCGCCAACAATCAAATCCAGCTAACTGAGTTCTTCGACGCTCATCCTGGACTTGCTGTCATAGCAACTGGGGCCCGTTCTTCGTACGTTGCTTGAAACATCCAAGATCAAATTATGAGACATCCAAGGTGATATCATCGGCCTAATCATGATCTGACTAATTCGTTTCTTCGAACACACCTGCCAGTTATGATTAGTATAGCTGGATTGAGTTAGTGAGATAACTGCGCGTTCATGCGCTGGTTTAAAAGGGGATATGTATCGATAGTAGAAACATTGATCAGCAACGCTGCTATTGGCTGCTCACCATGGCCAAAGAGCGCGCACAGTTTTTCTCCGCAGCAGAGCAAGAGTTATTGAAGGTTATGCAGAATATGAAACCTTAATTAAAACGCCAGGGAACACCTCAAAGTGTGCAAAAGCCAGGAGAGAGGGCTGGCAAAAAGTAGCAGACAAATGAAATGCGTAAGTGTTCCATGTTATGGTTATATCACTTATTACAGTGTATATTCTTGTATTTTAATCATTTCATAATTGCTTAATGTCAGAGCCACCTCAGGACCCACTAGAACAGTGTTCTTCAACCCTGCTCCTGGAGGACCCCCAACACTGCACGTTTTCTTTGTCTCCCTAATCAAACACACCTGATTCAACTCATCAGCTCATTAACCCATGTGATAATGAGTTGATGAATTGAATCCGGTGTGTTTGATTAGGGAGACAAAGAAAACCAGCAGTGTTGGGGGTCCTCCGGGAGCAGGGTTGAAGAACACTGCACTAGAACATGGGAACAAGTAAAAGGGAAGTACAAGAATATTCTTCAAAATGGTAATCTTTTCTACTTCTACTGTTCTTTGTCTCTTTTACAAAAGAAAAGCACCGTTAAATGTGTTTGTCTGTTTATAACAGCAACCAAGAAAAAGGCTGAGCTGAAAAAAAAAAAAACAGGTGGTGGTCCTGCTCCCTCACATTACACCACATTATACCCCAGCAGTAGAGCTGGCCCTGGGGTTAAATGTGAACCGACCCATTGTGGAGGGCATCCCTGGGGGCAGCTCTTCCTCAGACCAACAGCCAGGAACCAGTAGCAGCAACACCTTCATTACTGGTAAATGAGCTTTAAATGATCTTGCTACACTGTAAAATATATCTTTTTTTTTGCCGCATTAAATTAAGTAGGCCTATATAATCCAAATGGCTGGTACAGTAATTTCAGCTGTTAAATATTGAGTAGTGATCAATTGCTTTGACTTGTGAAGGTGAAAACTGCTGAAGTTAATGTAAGAATATTTTGCCATGAGTTACTGATCACATTTGTTCATATAGTGTAGTTCATTGTAATGCCATTGTGTTTCCTCTTTTGTGCAGTTTTACATAATACACCAACACTTGTACCTGTTCCCAAGAAAGTAGTGGCTGAAATATGTGCAGTAAGTGGACTTTTTCTAACTTTACATCAAAAGGGAAGAAAGTGCAACACTTTGTAATGCCCATTTGTTTCCATTGCACAGGACAGTGAAGAAACCCTCTCAGATGACTGTCCTTTGGAGGAAGTACTTGTAAGTGCATAAATAACTTTACTTCATTTATAGTAACTTGTGTACATATTATTTCTGACTGCAATATGAGTTGCAGGAGGAAAGGCCTACTGCACAAAGTGATACAGAGGTGGGCAGTGTAGTAACCTACTTGTACTTTTTATTTTTGTTGCATGAGGCTTGTGTTGACAGTTCTTTTTAATTTTTTTATATTTTTTGATTCTTTTTATCCAAACATGGCACAGGGTGATATCCGTATATAAACGGAATCTACAACAGAAAATGTAGTATTTTGACCTGAAAAAACAGAAAAATGAAGGGGAGAAATAGAACTTGACACCTTAAAGAAGAAAAAACTGGCACTAGAGATTGAGTTGCTTCAAAAGGAACTTCAGAGTAAGTGCTAAATACACTATTTCACACAGAGTACTATTGCTGACCTTGGATAACAATATATCTTATTGCAGGCAAAAGATGACCATCATTGGCTTTTCTTGACAAAGAATAATTGAAATAAAACTCAAGGAACTAAGCATGTTGTCTTGTCTTCTATTCATTTAATGAAGGTTTTTGTTTTGAAAAAAAAATAAAAAAAATGGTGTTCCACAATTCTATCCCGTGCAGCTCTGCCACTAGGTTGGTCCAAGTGCACTGGCTGGAGGTCATCATCAGGCTGCACCTCCACCACAGGGGTCCTCTCCTTTCTGATGGTGGCACTATTGTGGAGTATGGCACATGCAACAATAATGTCACAGGCCCTGTCAGGTGCAACCCTCAGACACTGAAATCTTTCCTTTAGTTGCCCAAAGGTCATTTCAATGCGTGCCCTTGTCCTGGCTAGAGCTGCATTGAAACGGGTTTGTGGTCCGGGGTTTGGGTCAGGGAATGGCGTCATGAAATACTGCCTGCAGGTATAGCCCCTGTCACCAAGCAGGATCCCGTCGTAAGCACCTGGAAAAATGCAGTTTTGTTAGGCTCAGAATAAATGTATGTAATACAGTGAGCTTGATATTAAATATTTCCTTACCACGTTCAAATAATGTGCATAAATGTGACTCTCTGAAAATCCTGGAGTCATGCACAGAACCAGGCCATTTTGCTTCCACATTTGTGATGTAGGACATGGAGTCACACACCATCTAAGATATTTTTAATCAGTCAACTGCATACTTTTTGATTACATTACTTTTTGTATTATTTGATATATTCTGGACTCGCTTCTCCAAGGTAAATGGTGAATTGTTTGATGTCAGGCTGCATGCTCAGAAAGCGGCAGTGGATTGTGCAGCGTGAGACCACCTTCAGCGACAGGTTCTTGTCGTAAAAACGGACAAGACATGGCTGCGAAAGACTTCCCGTATCACCTCCGCTTATAAAGCCGGGATCTAATCCTGTTAACATGAAATAAGCCTGCTCCCGAGCAGGTTTAAGCTTGGGCACCTGTTGCTATGACAGCAAGTCCAGGATGAGCGTCGAAGAACCAAACAATCCAAGATCATGCCAAATCTCCAACAATCAAATCCAGCTAACTGAGTTAGCGACGTACGAAGAACGGGCCCCTGGGGCCTGTTTCAGAAAGGAGGTTCAACTGAGTTGACTTACCCTGAGATGGGAAACTCTGAGTTTTCGGTTACAGAACAGCGGAAATTAGTTAGTTCAATCAACTCTGAGTTGACTGACTCTGAGTTAAGCGCGTGCACCACCACTATAAAAAGCCATTATCAATGGAGTGCAGATATTATGAGTCACCATGGTAACAGCGCCAGACAAAAAGAGGTCTGCATATTTCTCACCAGCTTCTGCAAGCGTAAGAAGACATATTATTATTTTTTAAATATCGGCTGCAGCAGCGAAGGACAACTAGAGTTAGCTAGGGAGAAAATAGTTGCTCGAGTCAATGCGTATGTTTACATTTTAATTAGTTATACAGTGTTGGGTGTAATTAATTACCAAGTCATCTAAATACTGTCATTTAATTAAAGGGATTACTCTTAATTCTTCTGTAATTTGAAGTAAAATCTGATGTAATTGCATTAGACTATAGAACAATTCTGTATATTTAACATACATTTTTAAAAGGTATATTTTTTATGTAACCTTCTCCCTCTACACACTTTGGTCAATTCAAGAATAATCCATGCAATTGTATATTGTTTATTTGAAAGCATTAAAAGTGCAGTTTCTTGTCTCTCCTTGTATTGTTCAAGTGGTTGAGGTTGATATGGGATTTATTAATAAGTAGACCAATACTTTCTAAAGATAGTCATTATTACATGAATCTAATTACACGGTTGAAGATGTCATTTGTAGTTAGTAATTAATAACTATTTTAGAGTAACTTACCCAACTGTTATAATATCAGAGGTGAAACTGGAAGAACAGTATGTTATTCAACCTAATTTTAATTTGCATGGGTGCAATCCTGCAGGTATTAAAAGAACATGGCAGCAGCTGAAAATTAAATATAAGAACATAATTCAATCAGGTAAGGTTTGAGCATATCATGGGTGTAGGGCTACCTGAATTTACAAATATTTGACATATTAAATAACTAAATAGCATCCCAGTGTCTAGCAGTGCAGCAGCATTTTTGGCTGGGGGAATTCCTGGAGGGACTTCAGAGCCAGTCACTCCCGAAGATCCAAGGGCCTTCATAAAATGTAAGAGGTTTACATATGTGTTATTTCTTATATAGGCTATTTTTGATATTTCCATTTATTTTACTTTGGGTTGGGTTTTTTGTTGGTCCCAACAGATTCCGATGGTAATATCTGTCTTTTGGAGCCTCCTGTCCCAACAAAACCTGCAGGCAGTTGTAAGTAGCCTACTCAATACACCAGAAATTATGACAAATAGTGTTATAAAGTGTACTCATCTTCACAGGACGATGGGGATAATGTTATGTGTCACATCAAACAATCTACACATTCAGATTTTTTCACATTTTTATGTGGAGTAGAATCTAAGTTTAAAGCTAAGTATAAATGGGTAGTCTTATCTCTCCCCCCGCCCCCAAAGTGGAAGAACAGCAGGAGGACGGTCCATCAACTTCTGTTGCACAGATGAACAGAGTTCAGTGATTTTCAGTAAATGCCACAGTTTAATTCTGTAGAATTTGTTTAGAACTACATTATGTAACTCTAATCTACTACTGTATATTCAGTTGCCAGTTAAGGAGTTAATAGACTTCATCTTATTTAAAAAAAAATAAAAAAAAATAAAAAACAGTAAAAATAGCAATATTGTATTTATTAATTAAAGATTAATTTTATTAATAAAAATGTACTGAAAGAATGAATGAGGTGTTTAAACACCACTTCCTCTTTAAAAAAAGGGGAGGAGACCGAAAGAAAC
The DNA here is from genome assembly GCF_965113295.1 of Leuciscus leuciscus. NCBI lineage: Eukaryota > Metazoa > Chordata > Actinopteri > Cypriniformes > Leuciscidae > Leuciscus > Leuciscus leuciscus. The sequence continues at coordinate 32,757,808 of NC_138737.1, read as the reverse complement.
TCTGGGTTTACCGAAGAAAACGTACTCGGTTACTAACGTAACCTCGGTTCTCTCTAGAGAGGAAACGAGTACTGCGTAATATCTTACGCTAGGGGAAATCTCTTTTCCGCGAGATACTGAAGCCAAAAAATTATCCTTAATTTTGAAATAATGTAAAACGCGTTGTGGCAGCATGCAGACATAGGCGAGACAGCTCGCGCGCCTATTGGCTGCCCTGCGGCAACTGCAGCAGCCTATCGATAAGGCCCTATCGGGCGTGGCCTGGGGCTATAAATATAGCATCGAAAGGCTAGCTTACCGGTTTTTCATCGCCGGAGCGAACCGGAGCGTGCGCAGGCACGGCAAGATACGCAGTACTCGTTTCCTCTCTAGAGAGAACCGAGGTTACGTTAGTAACCGAGTACGTTCTCTTACGAGAGGTACTCTCGTACTGCGTAATATCTTACGCTAGGGGAAACAGTGTAAAACGCCGTGCATGCTATGATCCAGCACCAAAGTCCCAAGGGCAGGTGCCCGGGCTCATGTAGTACATGATCATAAGTGACTCACAGAGAGCCCAGGAAGAGTGGCTAGAATAGCATCATTCCTGTAATGCAGCATCCTATAAGAACAGTTATAGTGATGGTATTTACTCAGTCAGGGCGACCCCGGCCTGGACTGATGAATATAGTGGGTCTTACACATTGCCCATAGAGCTGCGCGATCTAAACGAGCGTTGCTCGCGCTATTTCGGTATTCTGGGCCGGACGTACTCGGGGCAGACAGTACCGTTTTTTAGACTGAAAGCAGCTTAGCTTGCAGAGCGGGAACCTCTAGGTTATAAAACCTTATAAATGTAGACGGGGAGGCCCAGCCTGCCGCCATACAGATATCTTGCAAGGCAATCCCACTAGACCAAGCCCACGACGAGGCCACGCCTCTCGTGGAGTGCGCTCTGACACCTAATGGGCACTGCAAGCCCTTAGAGGTGTAAGCCAGCGCTATAGCATCGACTATCCATCTGGATAGGCTCTGTTTCGAAACGGCGAGTCCCTTAGAACGTCCGTAGAGTGAAACAAAGAGCTGCTCCGTCTGTCTGAAAACAGACGTGCGGGACACATAAGCCCTTAGCGCCCTGACTGGGCAAAGGAAGCTGGCGTCCTTCTCCTCGTTAGAGACCGGCAGGGCAGACAGGGAAATTACCTGGGCCCTGAACGGTGTATTGAGGGATTTAGGGACGTACCCGTGCCTTGGTTTGAGTATGACTTTCGAGTCATTTGGCCCAAACTCCATACACGTCGCGCTCACTGAGAGCGCTTGTAAGTCCCCTATGCGCTTCACTGAAGCGAGAGCCAGAAGAAACACCGTTTTGAAAGACAAGTGTTTGATATCTACTGACTGGATAGGCTCAAATGGGGCACCCTTCATGGCCTCCAAGACCGTAGAAAGGTCCCATATGGGGACTGAGGGAGGTCTGGGAGGATTTAACCTCTTAGCTCCTCTAAGGAACCGAATGACCAGATCGTTCCTTCCTAGTGACTGACCAAGCGTTGGTTTGGAAAACGCTGCTATAGCCGCCACATAGACTTTGAGCGTGGATGGGGCTCTGCCTTCATCCAGTAGCTCTTGTAGGAAGGAGAGAACCTCCGTCACTCCACAGTCCAGGGGTGAAAAGCCGCGTGCTGTGCACCAGCTGGAGAACACTGACCATTTTGAGGAATAGAGCCGTCTCGTAGAGGGAGCTCTAGCCTGCATGATCGTGTTTAACACTCCCTCTGGGATATCAGAGGGTACCCGTTGATGGCCCACGCATGTAGGGACCAAAGCTCCGGGCGAGGATGCCAGATCGAGCCCCTGGCTTGAGAGAGGAGGTCCCTCCTCACTGGTATTGGCCATGGGGCAGTGCTCGTCAGCTGCATAAGAACTGGGAACCAAGCCTGGTTCTTCCAGAACGGAGCAACCAGTAACACTGAGCATCTGCTTTCCCTGATCCGCTCTAATACCTGAGGTAGGAGCGTGATGGGGGGAAAGGCATAGAGCGGGCAGCGGGGCCAGACGTGGGCCAGTGCATCCCTGCTCTTTGAGAAAAATTCCGGGCAGTGAGCGTTTTCTTGAGACGCAAACAGGTCTATCTTTGCTCTGCCGAATGTCTGCCACAGCAGTTGGACTGTCTGCGGATGCAGTGACCATTCTCCTGCTGGAACATTGTTCCTCGACAGTCTGTCTGGTCCCACATTCAGGTGGCCAGGCACATGCGCTGCTCTGAGCGAGCGCAAATTGTGCTGAGCCCATACCAGGAGGCGTTTCGCTAACCTGTATAGGTTTCGGGATGTGATGCCTCCCTGGCGATTTATGTAGGCTACCACTGACATGTTGTCCGAGCGGACCAAGACGTGGTGTCCTGCTATTTGGGGACGAAAGCGCCTCAGCGCGTTGTCGACTGCCATCATTTCCAGGCAGTTTATGTGCAGAAGCTTTTCCCGTTCTGACCACTGGCCGAAAAACGGTCTGCCCTCGAGCAGTGCTCCCCATCCCGAGGTGGAGGCGTCCGTGGACACCACCTTCACACTCGAGGAAGTCCCCAGGCTTACACCTGACTGGTACCAGTCGGTCGCTCTCCAGGGTATCAGTGCTGAGACGCATTCCTGATCGACCTTGAGACGAAAGAGACCTGAAGTCCATGCTCGACGCGGTACTCGTGCTTGTAGCCAGAACTGCAGTGGGCGCATGCGAAGCAGACCCAGCTGGAGAACTGTGGATGCTGCTGCCATGAGACCGAGCATCCTTTGAAACTTCTTTAGCGGGACTATAGTGCCGCGGCGGAAGGATTCTGTCATGCGCTGAATAGTCAATCTGCGCTGTAGCGATATTTGAGCTGTCATTGACAGCGAGTCCAGTTCTGTGCCCAGAAAAGATATTCTCTGACTGGGAGACAGTGAACTTTTCGCCCAGTTGACTTTGAGACCCACATTTTGGAGATGTTCGAGTAAAATGGTTCTGTGTTCTATGAGCTCCGTATGTGACTGAGCTAGAACCAGCCAATCGTCCAAGTAGTTCAAAACTCGCATTCCCCGAAGTTTCAGGGGAGCGAGGGCTGCGTCCATGCACTTCGTGAATGTACGGGGTGCTAGGGACAGGCCAAACGGTAGGACTGTGTATTGATAAGCCTGGCCCTCGAAGGCGAATCTCAAAAATCGCCTGTGACGTGACGCTATTTGTATTTGGAAATACGCGTCTTTCAGATCTATTGACACAAACCAGTCCCCGTGGCGAATTTGCGCGAGTCTGAGACCCCCGTCTTTTTTCGGAACCAGAAAATATCTGCTGTATAGCCCCCCTTCGCTCTGAGCTTGAGATAAAGGCTCTATTGCCCCTTTGCTCAACAGTTTCGCAATTTCGGTACGAAGTACACTTGCTACTTCCTTTTCTACCGTGGTTTCGACTCGCACCGCACAACGGCGGGGACGTCGAGCGAACTGTAGCGAATAGCCTCTTTCTATAATGTTCAGCACCCATTCTGATACGCCGGGAAGCTTTGCCCACGCATGTGCGTGCATAGCTAAGGGTTGAATGAGATCGGAGCTCTGGTCGTGACATAGTGGCGACCGGGGAGCTTCGGTATGCTGTATTATAGACACCGCATTTGCAGCGCTCGAGGCGGGGAGTGTTTTGATCACAGCGGGCGGTTCGCCCGCGCTCGGCTCTCTCACGGCAGGTAGCTGAGAGACGGCGAGCGTGGGGGAAACCGAGGGATTCGTCATGTCTGTGAGTGAATGTGGGCGCAGGACAGCGGGCACATTTGCACTGAAAACACCATCGACCTGAGTCGGTTGTATGTGTGTTGGTTTCGTTTTTACAGAAACCGAGAGACATGCAGCGTGTAGTGTTTGTGGGCACTGGGACGTGGGCACGTTCACTACATTCTGTGCGCAATCGACATGAGTCGATTTTATGTGCGCGAGCCCTGTGGGGCGGGCTGTGTCTGTGTGTAGGAATGGGCACTGGGCAGTGGGCATTTTTACTACACTCATAACACCGTCGGCCGTGGCCGGAATACCAGAAAATACACTCTTTACAGGATTTATCTGGGTCGCCGTGAAAACGGCGTTTGTGTACAGGCAAGCGGGTAATGTAACCGACTTGTTTACTGCAGAGTACACTGGAACAGTCGCATGTAATGGAACTGGACGAGCGGGAAGTTTTGGTGGAAACCCGGCCGCAGCGGGGCTTGAACACCGTCGTTTTCCTAAGCTGGCTAGGAAGACTTTGAGGCCTCGGGCTTCATCTCAACCTTTGGCCGAGTCCCACGCTGTGGGGGGCGGCGGCCGGCAGAGCGAGAGCGTGGTCTCTGGTCCCGGGCCTGTCGACGCTGTGAAGCGGCGGCGGGGGGCGGTGGCTGCGAGCTGCGAGCAGACGGCTGTTTAGAGCGGCCTGATGCGGAGCTAGAGCGCTTTGGCAGAAAGTGCTTCATGGCCTGCGACGTCTTTTGTACCTCAGCGAATCTGTCCGCGAAATCTTTGACGGACGATCCAAAGAGGCCAGTAGCAGAAACGGGGGCGTCGAGGAACACAGAGCGCTCCGAGTCCGGCATTTCTGAAAGCGTCAGCCAGAGGTGTCTCTCAGCAACGGTGAGAGAGGCCATGTTCCGCCCTATGGCCTGTGCAGCGGATTTCGTAGCGCGGAGAGCGAGGTCCGTAGCGCTCCTTAAATCCGCCACGTTGACTGCTTCCGTGCCTTCCTCGTCCAGCTTTCGGAGAAGGTTAGCTTGGAAGATCTGGAGAGTGGCCATAGTGTGTAGCGCTGATGCAGCCTGCCCAGCGGCGGTGTAAGCGCGACTGTGCAGGGTGGAAGTAGCGCGGCAGGCTTTTGAAGGTAGCGCCGTCTTAGTCCGCCGTCCAGCAGAGGGCGGGCAAAGATGGGCTGCTACTGCCTCCTCCACTAGAGGGAGAGCGAGGTATCCTCTGTCTTTGGCACCGTCCACCACGGAGAATGCCGCCGAAGCAGAGGAACGTAGCCTGGCTGAAAAAGGGGCGCTCCAAGACTTTGCCAGTTCTTCATGAAGCTCAGGAAGAAACGGGGCGGGTCTTGAGGGCGTGGAAACGCGGTCCCCTTGTAGAAAACAGCCGTCCAGACGGTTGCGTGTAGGCTCGGCGGGCGCGGACCACTCGAGGCCGAGGCTCTCTGTGGCCTGTGTGAGCAGACGCATCAGCTCAGCTTCAATGCTGGCCCGTTTTCCTGACGACTCGCGGGCAGAAGAAGGGGCGAGGTCCACAGAGCTCACCCAATCCTCGCTGTCCGAAGCCAGGATAGAGCAGTTGTCCTCCTCGAAAACTGCCGCTTCTTCCTTGTCATCTCCGGCGGAAGCGGCGGCCAGCGGCGGCCACTGTCCGGGAGTGAGAGACTCGAGAGAAGCAGACGGCGAAGCTGGCAGGCGCACCGGCGAGCTTTTCTCGGTGGGAGGCTCAGGGATCCGCTGAGCACGGCGCTTTTTACGGCGCGGCGTCGAAGCGGGAGGTGCAGGCTCGTGGAAAGTTGCTATGCGAGTCCTCAGAGTCGCCATAGGCATAAGCTCGCAGTGAGGGCATCCGCCGTCAGCGAGCGCTAGAGCCGCATGTCCTTCACCCAGGCAGGAAACGCAGATGACATGGCGGTCCCCGTCGCTGAGTGGGGCTCGGCACGAGCCACAGGATGGACGAGACATCTTGAAAAAGACGCTCTGCTCTTTTAGAGAAGGAGTGTGAGTCGCGGCAGCGAACACACACAAAGCAATAAAAGGATATAACGCCGGATAGCGTAGCAGGAACGGTGGTTGAAGGCGGCGCGGCCAGCGACTCCAGGTACCGAACTCGTCCCGCTGAAATGCTGTTTCCACGGCGCGGCTTCTTCTCTCTGGATCCAGCGATGCGTGAGCTCCGCTGAAGAGATGAAAAATCGGTAAGCTAGCCTTTCGATGCTATATTTATAGCCCCAGGCCACGCCCGTTTCGGCGGGACGTGACGTATGGGGCGCGAAGCGCCCCCATTGGTGATGACGTCACGATAGGGCCTTATCGATAGGCTGCTGCAGTTGCCGCAGGGCAGCCAATAGGCGCGCGAGCTGTCTCGCCTATGTCTGCATGCTGCCGCAACGCGTTTTACATTATTTCAAAATTAAGGATAATTTTTTGGCTTCAGTATCTCGCGGAAAAGAGATTTCCCCTAGCGTAAGATATTACGCAGTACGAGAGTACCTCTCGTAAGAGAACCTGCTCCCGGCCAGGTTAGGTTCACATAGTAAGTTACCATGGTAACTGACTCTGAGTATAAGTTACCTCTCTTTCAGAAACGGGCTTGACTTACTCTGCTTTCTCAGGTTTAACATACCTCCCATTCTGAAACAGAAAACCCAGAGTTTCCCTCATTTCAGGGTTAACATACTCTGAGTTTTCACTTAACCTCCTTTCTGAAACAGGCGCCCCTGGTCTTTTCACGATCGGATAGCTATCCGATCTGAGAAAACGCATGAAGTGGCCAGGTGTAAACAGCCCCAGAAATCATTCTAATATTCTGATTTATTATGAGTGTTGGAAACAGTTCTGCTGCCTAATATATTTGATGAATAAAAGGTTAAAAAGAACTGCATTTATTAAAAAAAATATATAATTTCTAATAATATAAATCTTCTTTACTATCACTTTTTTTTAAATCAATTTAACACATCCTTGCTGAATAAAAGTATTGATTTATTTAAAAAAAATAAAAATAAAATACTGACCTCAAATTACTGACCAGTAGTGTATATTGTTGTTACAAAAGATTTCTATTTTAAAAAAAATTGCTTTTTTTTATTTATTTTTTTACTTTTTATTCATCAAAGTATCCTAAAAAAAGTATCACAGGTTATGAAAACATATTAAGCAGCAGAACTGTTTCCAACTTTGATAATGAATCATCATATTAGAATTATTTCTAAAGGATCATGTGATAGACTGGAGTAATGATCCTGAAAATTCAGCTTTGCATCACAGAAATAAATGATCATTTAAACCAATTATTTTAAATTGTACAAATATATCACAATATTACTTTCTTTTCTGTATTTTTGATCAAATAAATGCAGGCTTGATGAGCAGAGGAAACTTCTTTCAAAAACATAAAAAATACTAATACTTATACTTGCCCTGTAATACATGTATTCTTTGTTTTAGATGTTATTAACTTAAATTCTTATGAATAATAAAAATGTTGTAATGTCTATTTGTTATTTATGGCCTGTACGCCTCATTATTGATCTGAGCTTCTACATCTTGAATTCGAATAACATTCGATAAAACATAATTGCTGGATTATTTTGACTATAATAAATAAGCAGATGAAACATAGTAGGCCTATACACTGTTTATCACAGATTACTTTGGACCAAAGTTACCATATTATAATTAATTATTATATAGTTCTATTCATTCATTTTATTTAAATTAGCACTGGTTAAAATGTATAAAGCATGAACAAGATATGAAACAATATTTATTAATAATACACAGTTTAAATATCACAAATATCAAATTGTATTTTCATTTGCGTTTACTTAAGTACATTTTTCACGTATCTGTACTTTACTTAAGTAGAATCAATAGTGCATACTCCACTACATTTCTACAACGTTTCGTTACATTTTCGGATCAGTTTTTCCCCTGCCAAAACAGGGATTGAAAAAAATCTCCATGTTTTCGGTGCTGATCGCGTTGGTGGCGCTAACAATAAAGCACCTAAAAGCTGTCACAAAGAACCAGCAAAAGTAATGAATATGTCAAATATAGCAAGAAGACATTTTAATTGTTTATTAATAAACAAGTGTTTTCTGTGTCGGCTGCAAAGATGAGGTTGACGATACTGATACGCGATCTTCGCAGTAGTGAACGCGCCAGAGAGAAATGCGCATTTCATACGGATTATAAGCAGAGAGCAGTCGGTTTTCTTTCGTTTTGAATTGTTCTGTTTAAAAGTACACATTTAAAGCTGTCTAAAGATATATTTATCAGGTCTGTGAGGCAAGTAGGATACCTTATAGCCTACGCTGAGTTTCGGTTCATTTATGAGACGAGCTCCAGTTCACTCACCAGCGCCTACGTGTCGTGATTATCTATTTTCTACTTATTTATTAAATCCTGGCAATTGTTTGATGAAACATTGATTAAAATTGAGATACAATTAATACAAAACGAAATTCAAATTTAAAAAAGGCTTTGTGCTTTCTGTTTGAGGTCTCAGTGAAAGTTTTAAAGCAGTCTTTTAGTGCCTTTCAGAGCGGTCACGTCTGTAACATTGTTTTTTCCTCATAAATGGGAACACGAAAAATAAAATAAAATGAATATGTTATGTTCTGTGGAGAGAGCCAACCCTTCATCCGGTGGGTATTACTTTTGGTTTGCGCAGTGTAATTCACAGAATTACAAAAAAATATTTTTCTACCTAAAAGTTAAATATTGTTTGTGTCCCGTAACGCATGTGTAGCCTAGATTTCCCATTAAATATAAAACGCATACTGATATTTTTCAATATGTATTAAATGCATTTTCTGAGAATTTATATTTCAAGTTTTTACTGCAAATGTCCCGTTTATAACGATGGAATTGCCAAATATTAAATAATTTATCCTCAACTAGTTTTGTGGTGTAGGTCTACGTATTGTATAATGTTAACTTCAAAAAAGGGGTGTGTCGCGATTCTGCTAACTTAACATCTCATCCTAACTTAACGAAACTCATTGTATGCCTCACACACAGACATGAGAAATACATATACACAAAGCTTGAAATGTCTTTAAACGAAATAATTCAAAACGAAAAGAAAAAGGCTAGGCTACTCTCTGATTATGTAATCCATTATGTGCATTTCTCTCTATAGGCGCGTTCACTATACGGCGATCGTCAACTTCATCTTTGCAGCCGAGTCGACACTGTCAGAAAACACTAGATTATTAATAAAAATCAATGCACGCGTCACCGGATTTACAAATGCACATCTTGCTTGTTGCACCCACACATATTATGTCGAAAATAACGAGATATTATGTTGAAATAACATTATTAATAATAATACATATTTTATAATATTTGATTGAATGCTGAATGTTGCGCTTGTTCAGTTAATAAAATGAAAACTTTAATTGTGATCATTAAAATAATTGAATATGAAATATTTAGTGTCCAAGTTTTGCTAATTAATTAATTTATATATGTAAGGCATTCGTTCCAATCAACTGCCTTAGCCAAGGCCACTGGTCTAGTGTATATATCTATGACTTGATCAGTCAAATGAAATACAATAAACGTCTAAATAAATATTACAAATTAAAAACCGATCGGAAATGTGGTCCAATTTTCTAATACTATTATTTGATGACAACAATACATTTGTAAAACAAAATCCAGCCATTTGTGTTTTTTTGTTTATTTTTTTTAAAGCAAAAAACCAAGCTGCACCCTTTTTTAAATGTCATCTTTCATTCCGAAAGAGAATAATTTTCAGATTGTAAATATTTAAAATGATTGAATGATTTGATTGTGTCATTATGATGAAGAAACAAGGCGCAAAGTGTCAAAAAACCATTTGTGGAAGGCATCCGATGAGTGTCAACCCGGCCAGATCAGCAAGTGCATCAAGGCAACCACGATTAGCCGGTGCACCAGCCAGCAAAGTGATTCAATGGTTCATAGGTGTAGCTCGCAGCCTCATCGCCCTACCCTCCACATCCTAAAGAGTGTACAGGCGTTTGTTTATATAGGGCAGATAAGACCTGTGTTTCTCTTCGACGGTAACTGTAAGTTGAATTCAAGCTGCGATTTTTGAAGTTGGATATACTCGCGCGGGCAAATACAGATGTGTTAAACACGATAAGAACACAAATTGTACCTTTATTCGTTAATACAGTCGGTATTTCCCACAATGATTCTGCTTTGCTATTGGCCCACGTCACGATCAGTAAGCGCTGCTATTGGCGGTCACGATTATTAAGTATGAAAATGAAAATTCTGTCAGTAATTCCTCACCCTCATGTTGTTCCAACCCCTTCGTTCATCTTCGGAACACAAATTAAGATATTTTTGATTAAATGACTAAATTGGACTATATTAACGATGTGTTTAATGAACTTTTCTGGGCCAGCAAGTTTCAAAGCCTTAGAAGCCTGAAGAAGTCTCGTTCCGAACACATCGCGATATTTGGCATCAGTTCACGTGTGTCAGATGTTGGTAAGTAGTAAATACGATGTCCGAATAATGTGTGATATATAATGTATTTTCTGTTTGTCGATATTAATCAGATTAGCTCACGTTCAGTCACGGCATTATATCTGTCATCTCCGTCCACTGAGGCTTTGCGTTTTATTGCTTTCTAATTCAAAACAGGGTGATTAAGTTACACTGCCTGTCACATGACGTGAGCATAGGCCTAAAGACCTTAAATCAGTTAATCATATTCATATCAGATTAAAAGTAGTACAATTAGTTCCAAAGTTGTATTTGTAGTAGAAGCACAGTACAAACAACACTTACCATGCTTTTACCACATTAACATTAGTTTTACTGTGGTAAGTGTAGTAAAAAGACAGTAATCACAAAACTTACCATGCTTTTACCACACTATTGGTAGTTTTAATGTGATACTTATTGTAAATGCACATTAACCACAACGCTTACCATGCTTTTACCACAGGAATGATGTAAAACAACATAATGATATTTTATTTTCTCTTTTTTCAGCTGAAAAGACCAAAAGGACCTTTCGGACTATTATTGTTTGAGGACAAGTAAACGGAGGAGACAGACAGCTGCAAAGGCAAATATTCGCAATGGTATATACATGTGTTGGTTCGAACCCTAAATCAAACATTTTATCAAGCATTTGTTGTTTCTTAAACCTTTTCTCGCAAAACCCATAGCCCAATCAGTACGAAGATAGTCTGAAAGTCTTAATAATTCACAAGATTTTACAAGTTGTCAAATTCGTACGATACTCGTACATATTTGTATACTCGTACACACACTGTCAGAAAGTTGATATTAATTGCATTGTATTGATTACAATTAGTGATGCACCGATGTGAAAATTGAGGCCGATACCGATAACCGATATTAATATTGCTGTTATGGCCGATACCGATATTTGCCGATGTCGATATCTCTGTATAGAAAACAAATTTTAATGATTATCAAATAAAGAGCTATTTTCCAAAACACTTTTTTTTTACTTTAGAAATGACTGATATTGGGCACCTTTACCTGTGTGCAAAATATGTCACATACGACACACATGCATTATACTGCATTGCATATACAGTAATGTGTGCTGGTCAACTTGTCTAAAATTAAGAAACCCTTAGAAAACAGTAAAAAAAAAAAAAAACACACAAAAAACAGGAACATTGTGTACAATTAAGATAGGCTACTTTATTTATTATTCCAATATCCAAATATCGAGGGCTTGGAACCAGAGGGGCGTAAGTGGCATTTGACAAACTTTACAGGAGAGCCAAAACAAAATTTTGACCACACTTCAATCAACTGTATTTATTAACCTTCAACCACAACATTGCAACCACATACATACTTATATGAGTAAGTTCTTAAGTGAACATATTATGGAATATTAACACGATGAACATATTCTAAAACCTTGCAAAATCTTGAAAATATGGCAAAAACATCAAATACGCCTTTTTGGCACCAAACATTTCCAATTCTTGTAAAGAAAAATAGGGCGTATCTGCTGATCAATGCAGAAATGATTGGTCAAAACATTGGTTAAAAACACTCTAACTTCATAACTTTTCATTTTATTTAAAATACTGTATACATAGTCATTTCATCATTTCAAACTGTTTAACATTTCATTTCTAACCGTTTAATTTCAATTCTCATTTATGAGTTCACATTCATGTCAAACAGTTTAACATTTAATTTCAAACAGTTTAATTTCTCTTGTTTATTACACATTTCACTTTTTAGTTCACTTTAGTTGAACTAAAAAGTTCACTCACTGCCCACTGTCAGAGTGTTATAGAACTCTGCATAACAGTGAGGAATACTCCCATTGGTGCACAGGGTGAGTAGGTCTTTTTTCTTTAAGGCACTGATCACTGGAGGATTTTCATACAATGAGCTGGGGTGTGTGGTTCTGGTGCCTCTGGTGCCTCTTGTTGCCTGTTGTGCCACCGTCAGTTTTCGAAAGGTTGGGGCGGTGAAATCATACTTGAAGAAGATTGTTTTTGGTTCATCTTTCGTGTAGCGGAACCATTTAATCTTCTGCCAATGAACTGATTGTCCCTCCTCATCTTTTGTTCTGTTTTTGAGTATGTGGTTGGAGAGGGACTTGAAGTCCAGAAAGTCCTTGTGTTCAAGTTCATGTACACTGTATGGGTCGTTCCTTCTTGCCATTCTCACAAGTGTGTAGTAGCCATCAGTAAATAGAAGTATGGGAGTAAATAGAAATGGGAGTAAATAGAAACTTTTCTTCTTGCAGTTTACACTGCAGCATGCACACTATCACACTCCATGTCTAGTAGCCATCCATGATGGCTACTACACACTTGTGAGAATGGAAAGAAAGAACGACCCATAGTGTACATGAACTTGGACACAAGGACTTTCTGTACTTCAAGTCCCTCTCCAACCACATACTCAAAAACAGAACAAAAGATGAGGAGGGACAATCAGTTCATTGGCAGAAGATTAAATGGTTCCGCTACACGAAAGATGAACCAAAAACAATCTTCTTCAAGTATGATTTCACCGCCCCAACCTTCCGAAAACTGATGGTGGCACAACAGGCAACAAGAGGCACCAGAGGCACCAGAACCACACCCCCCAGCTCATTGTATGAAAATCCTCCAGTGATCAGTGCCTTAAAGAAAAAAGACCTACTCACCCTGTGCACCAATGGGAGTATTCCTCACTGTTATGCAGAGTTCTATACTGTTCGTTGCTCAGACTCGCTCTCCCAGTTTAAAACTAGATTAAAGTCGCATCTCTTCAGCCAGGCATTCATATAATCCTACAGTTCAAACTACAATCCGGCCTGTAGCTCATAAATGCCAGAGGAGAACTGGCCCCCGACTGAGCCTGGGTTCTCCCAAGGGTTTTTTTCTCCATTAGGTCACCTGATGGAGTTTTAGGACACCATTAGGTCACTTGATGGAGTTTTTCGGTTCCTTGCCACTGTTGCCTTTGGCTTGCTCAGTTGGGGATATTTTGGGGATATTTAATTTAATTTGATCAATCAATAAATTCCTCTTGAAACAAACATTGTTGTATTATTTTAATTTAATACTGTGAAGCTGCTTAGATACAATCTGTATTGTGAAAAGCGCTATACAAATAAACTTGACTTGACTTGACTTGACTTGAATCGTATGGTAAATTAACTTATTTATAACTGTCTTAATTTATGTTTCAAGAACAATAGTAATTGCACATAGAGTAAGTCGAGACTTTCTTGTTTTACAGCAGAGAAGGAAGACCAGTCCTTATATCAACGCAAGCTAATCGAATAAGTCCTTTGTTTCGGGTGAGGAAGGAACATCTGGTGCCCAAAGAAGACAGAAAGCTGCGCGAGTCCATTGGTATGTCTTGTATTGAAACAATGCTGTAATATGTAGTACATAATTTGATGTTGACAATTTTACATTGTACAGGTTATCACTTGGTTTTTGACCAAGTGAAGCTCTTGAAACAAGTGACAGGAGAGTATGTAACTTGTCTGGAAAGTATCAGAGTCGCATTTGGCACGCGTGCCTTAGGTTGCCGACCCCTGGTCTAGCCTATAGTCTATGGTACCAATCACGTTAGTGAAGCCTGAGTAACATATACTGTAATCGGCATGGTCATGAATGCATGATCTTCATAAAAAATTATGATAGCCTAAAAAAAAACTGCTTAAAAAAAAAACTGCTTTACAACATTGGGTCTTAAAGGTGCTGTATGTAGCTTTTCTACTAAAACGAATCCTTTTTTTATTGCCTGTGTGTGAAGGGGTTGTAATATCACATTAAAATGATCCACTTTTCGGGTTTTGCTATTACCTCTGAAAGCAAGTATTCTTATGTTTATGTGAAGGTGCCGGGTCGGATTTACCGCGAAATCCAGTGACGTCACCTGCATGCGCGGAGCGCTCCCGAGCCTCTCGCCTCGTCTAGCCTACTGATTTTGCACTCAACAGCGACGACACTGCAACTTATGACATGGACTTATGACTTATGCAACTTATGACATGTCTGATAACACTAAGAAACGACCTGCTCCCAGCACAACACAGACTCCAACACAAACTCCACATATTGATAAAAAAAAACAATAAAACGTTTTTTTCTTTCTGCTGAAGCTCGTATTAAAGGCCAGACGTGAATCGGATGAACTTCGGGTGAAAAAACACGGATCAACATCGGCAGGGCGTTTGAATCATGGAGAGACCTTATCTACAAACCTAGAATGTATACATTTCCTGAAGAAAATGTGAAGTAGTGCTTGCAGTGGCAAAATTCGGCACGGTTGATAGGGTTCCATTCTTATCATGGTACGAGCATGGAGCATTAGTTCAACGTCAAGCTGATAAAAGTAGCCTATTATTGTAACGTTGCAGTGGGAGTTTACCTGAGTTTCTAGCATGTTGTGGGATGCTCTCTCTGGTGTGTTGCGTGACGCGTCTCAGTCTGGCCGGTATCCACAGTGCTCGCTCATAAATTCGAGCACGCGCTTGTCAACTTATTGGTTGCAATCTGAAACATCACCGCTAGAGGCCGCTGAAAACTACATACAGCTCCTTTAAGTGGCTTGGAAATGCCACAAAAAAAACCTAAAACTGTTTTTCTAAACCTAAAAGCGCCAGGTAAACTCCGAATGACACGACAGACAGCACTTTCCATCAAGTTCTCCGCATCTCCAATAGTGTAAAGGAAAGAGCCACTCGCAAATAATCTTAAGGCAATGCAAACAGTTTGTGCTGTAGTTAAAGCCCGACTCCGACAAGTCGAAAATAAGTGTGCGTTTCCAACAAATTAATCATGTAAACGACAATCTCACCAGTCACGAGAAAAAATATATATCTCAGAAAGTGCACTATTGTAACGCAAAATCTCAGTTCTTCGTACCTCAGGGCCCGTTCTTCGTACGCCGCTAACTCAGTTAGCTGGATTTGATTATTGGCGATTTGGCATGATCTGGGATTGTTTGGTTCTTCGACGCTCATCCTGGACTTGCTGTCATAGCAACAGGTGCGCAAGCTTATTTCATGTTAACAGGATTAGATCCCGGCTTCATAAGCGCTGGACTTCCCGTATCAGCTCCGCTTATGAAGCCGCAGTCTAATCCTGTTAACATGAAATAAGCCTGCTCCCGAGCAGGTTTAAGCTTGCGCACCTGGGGCCCGTTCTTCGTACGTCGCTAACTCAGTTAGCTGGATTTGATTATTGGCGATTTGGCATGATCTGGGATTGTTTGGTTCTTCGACGCTCCTCCTGGACTTGCTGTCATAGCAACAGGTGCGCAAGCTTATTTCATGTTAACAGGATTAGATCCCGGCTTCATAAGCGGAGCTGATACTGTACCAGCCATTTGGATTATAGACATACTTAATTTAATGCAGCAACATATGATTTACAGTGTAGCAAGATGATTTAAAACTCATTTACCTGTAATTAAGGTGTTGCTGTTACTGGTCCCTGGCTTTAGGTCTAAAGGCCTATTTATACTTCTGCGTCGAACTTACGCCGTAGCTACGTCGTAGGCTGTGCTTAGCGCGCGTACCCTTTGGCGTACCCTGATGCGCACCTCTCCAAAAATGTAACAACGCGTCAATTCTACGCGGACGCAAGCGCTGTGATTGGTCTGCTAGAACCCCTCCCTCGGGTTTCACATGGTCCCTCTGCATGAGTAATTGCGCGTCAACGCGGACAACGACGCAGAAGTATAAATTAAAACCAACGCGTTGCCTACAGCGTAGAGGCTCCGGCGTAGGTCCGACGCAGAAGTACAAATAGGCCTTAAGGAAGAGCTGCCCCCAGGAATGCCCTCCACAATGGGTCGGTTCTCATTTAGCCCAAGGGCCAGCTCTTCTGCCGGGGTATAACGTGGGGGTGCAGGACCACCACCTGTTTTTTTCTGCTCCGCCTTTTCCTTGGTTGCAGATAACCATAAACAGACAAACACATCATTTAAAATGTCTTTGCTAAAAGAGACTAATCAGTAGAAGTAGAAAAGATTACCAGTTTGAAGAATATTCTTGTACTTCACTTTTACTTGTTCCCATGTTCTAGTGGGTCCTGAGGTGGCTCTGACATTAAGCAATTATGAAATTATTAAAATACAAGAATATATACTGTAATAAGTGATATAACCATAACATGGAACACTTACGCATTTAGTTTGTCTGTTACTTTTTGCCAGCCCTCTCTCCTGGCTTTTGCACACTTTGATTCCCAGTGTTCCCTGGCGTTTTAATTATATTTTTCAAACTCTGCATACCCTTCCAGTAAAAATTCCTGCTCTGCTGCGTTGAAAAACTGAGCGCGCTCTTTGGCCATGGTGAGCAGCCAATAGCAGCGTTGCTGATCAATGTTTCTACTATCGATACATATCCCCTTTTAAACCAGCGCGTGAACGCGCAATTATCTCACTAACTCAATCCAGCTATACTAATCATATCCGGCAGGTGTGTTCGAAGAACCAAATTAGTCAGATCATGATTAGCACGATGATATCATCTTGGATGTCTCGTTTGATCTCAGATGTTTTAAGCAACGTACGAAGAACGGGCCCCAGTTGCTATGACAGCAAGTCCAGGATGAGCGTCGAAGACCCAAACAATCCAAGATCATGCCAAATCGCCAACAATCAAATCCAGCTAACTGAGTTCTTCGACGCTCATCCTGGACTTGCTGTCATAGCAACTGGGGCCCGTTCTTCGTACGTTGCTTGAAACATCCAAGATCAAATTATGAGACATCCAAGGTGATATCATCGGCCTAATCATGATCTGACTAATTCGTTTCTTCGAACACACCTGCCAGTTATGATTAGTATAGCTGGATTGAGTTATCTGAGATAACTGCGCGTTCATGCGCTGGTTTAAAAGGGGATATGTATCGATAGTAGAAACATTGATCAGCAACGCTGCTATTGGCTGCTCACCATGGCCAAAGAGCGCGCACAGTTTTTCTCCGCAGCAGAGCAAGAGTTATTGAAGGTTATGCAGAATATGAAACCTTAATTAAAACGCCAGGGAACACCTCAAAGTGTGCAAAAGCCAGGAGAGAGGGCTGGCAAAAAGTAGCAGACAAATGAAATGCGTAAGTGTTCCATGTTATGGTTATATCACTTATTACAGTGTATATTCTTGTATTTTAATCATTTCATAATTGCTTAATGTCAGAGCCACCTCAGGACCCACTAGAACAGTGTTCTTCAACCCTGCTCCTGGAGGACCCCCAACACTGCACGTTTTCTTTGTCTCCCTAATCAAACACACCTGATTCAACTCATCAGCTCATTAACCCATGTGATAATGAGTTGATGAATTGAATCCGGTGTGTTTGATTAGGGAGACAAAGAAAACCAGCAGTGTTGGGGGTCCTCCGGGAGCAGGGTTGAAGAACACTGCACTAGAACATGGGAACAAGTAAAAGGGAAGTACAAGAATATTCTTCAAAATGGTAATCTTTTCTACTTCTACTGTTCTTTGTCTCTTTTACAAAAGAAAAGCACCGTTAAATGTGTTTGTCTGTTTATAACAGCAACCAAGAAAAAGGCTGAGCTGAAAAAAAAAAAAACAGGTGGTGGTCCTGCTCCCTCACATTATACCACATTATACCCCAGCAGTAGAGCTGGCCCTGGGGTTAAATGTGAACCGACCCATTGTGGAGGGCATCCCTGGGGGCAGCTCTTCCTCAGACCAACAGCCAGGAACCAGTAGCAGCAACACCTTCATTACTGGTAAATGAGCTTTAAATGATCTTGCTACACTGTAAAATATATCTTTTTTTTTGCCGCATTAAATTAAGTAGGCCTATATAATCCAAATGGCTGGTACAGTAATTTCAGCTGTTAAATATTGAGTAGTGATCAATTGCTTTGACTTGTGAAGGTGAAAACTGCTGAACTTAATGTAAGAATATTTTGCCATGAGTTACTGATCACATTTGTTCATATAGTGTAGTTCATTGTAATGCCATTGTGTTTCCTCTTTTGTGCAGTTTTACATAATACACCAACACTTGTACCTGTTCCCAAGAAAGTAGTGGCTGAAATATGTGCAGTAAGTGGACTTTTTCTAACTTTACATCAAAAGGGAAGAAAGTGCAACACTTTGTAATGCCCATTTGTTTCCATTGCACAGGACAGTGAAGAAACCCTCTCAGATGACTGTCCTTTGGAGGAAGTACTTGTAAGTGCATAAATAACTTTACTTCATTTATAGTAACTTGTGTACATATTATTTCTGACTGCAATATGAGTTGCAGGAGGAAAGGCCTACTGCAGAAAGTGATACAGAGGTGGGCAGTGTAGTAACCTACTTGTACTTTTTATTTTTGTTGCATGAGGCTTGTGTTGACAGTTCTTTTTAATTTTTTTATATTTTTTTATTCTTTTTATCCAAACATGGCACAGGGTGATATCCGTATATAAACGGAATCTACAACAGAAAATTTAGTATTTTGACCTGAAAAAACAGAAAAATGAAGGGGAGAAATAGAACTTGACACCTTAAAGAAGAAAAAACTGCCACTAGAGATTGAGTTGCTTCAAAAGGAACTTCAGAGTAAGTGCTAAATACACTATTTCACACAGAGTACTATTGCTGACCTTGGATAACAATATATCTTATTGCAGGCAAAAGATGACCATCATTGGCTTTTCTTGACAAAGAATAATTGAAATAAAACTCAAGGAACTAAGCATGTTGTCTTGTCTTCTATTCATTTAATGAAGGTTTTTGTTTTAAAAAAAAAAAAAAAAAAATGGTGTTCCACAATTCTGTCCCGTGCAGCTCTGCCACTAGGTTGGTCCAAGTGCACTGGCTGGAGGTCATCATCAGGCTGCACCTCCACCACAGGGGTCCTCTCCTTTCTGATGGTGGCACTATTGTGGAGTATGGCACATGCAACAATAATGTCACAGGCCCTGTCAGGTGCAACCCTCAGACACTGAAATCTTTCCTTTAGTTGCCCAAAGGTCATTTCAATGCGTGCCCTTGTCCTGGCTAGAGCTGCATTGAAACGGGTTTGTGGTCCGGGGTTTGGGTCAGGGAATGGCGTCATGAAATACTGCCTGCAGGTATAGCCCCTGTCACCAAGCAGGATCCCGTCGTAAGCACCTGGAAAAATGCAGTTTTGTTAGGCTCAGAATAAATGTATGTAATACAGTGAGCTTGATATTAAATATTTCCTTACCACGTTCAAATAATGTGCATAAATGTGACTCTCTGAAAATCCTGGAGTCATGCACAGAACCAGGCCATTTTGCTTCCACATTTGTGATGTAGGACATGGAGTCACACACCATCTAAGATATTTTTAATCGGTCAACTGCATACTTTTTGATTACATTACTTTTTGTATTATTTGATATATTCTGGACTCGCTTCTCCAAGGTAAATGGTGAATTGTTTGATGTCAGGCTGCATGCTCAGAAAGCGGCAGTGGATTGTGCAGCGTGAGACCACCTTCAGCGACAGGTTCTTGTCGTAAAAACGGACAAGACATGGCTGCGAAAGACTTCCCGTATCACCTCCGCTTATAAAGCCGGGATCTAATCCTGTTAACATGAAATAAGCCTGCTCCCGAGCAGGTTTAAGCTTGGGCACCTGTTGCTATGACAGCAAGTCCAGGATGAGCGTCGAAGAACCAAACAATCCAAGATCATGCCAAATCTCCAACAATCAAATCCAGCTAACTGAGTTAGCGACGTACGAAGAACGGGCCCCTGGGGCCTGTTTCAGAAAGGAGGTTCAACTGAGTTGACTTACCCTGAGATGGGAAACTCTGAGTTTTCGGTTACAGAACAGCGGAAATTAGTTAGTTCAATCAACTCTGAGTTGACTGACTCTGAGTTAAGCGCGTGCACCACCACTATAAAAAGCCATTATCAATGGAGTGCAGATATTATGAGTCACCATGGTAACAGCGCCAGACAAAAAGAGGTCTGCATATTTCTCACCAGCTTCTGCAAGCGTAAGAAGACATATTATTATTTTTTAAATATCGGCTGCAGCAGCGAAGGACAACTAGAGTTAGCTAGGGAGAAAATAGTTGCTCGAGTCAATGCGTATGTTTACATTTTAATTAGTTATACAGTGTTGGGTGTAATTAATTACCAAGTCATCTAAATACTGTCATTTAATTAAAGGGATTACTCTTAATTCTTCTGTAATTTGAAGTAAAATCTGATGTAATTGCATTAGACTATAGAACAATTCTGTATGTTTAACATACATTTTTAAAAGGTATATTTTTTATGTAACCTTCTCCCTCTACACACTTTGGTCAATTCAAGAATAATCCATGCAATTGTATATTGTTTATTTGAAAGCATTAAAAGTGCAGTTTCTTGTCTCTCCTTGTATTGTTCAAGTGGTTGAGGTTGATATGGGATTTATTAATAAGTAGACCAATACTTTCTAAAGATAGTCATTATTACATGAATCTAATTACACGGTTGAAGATGTCATTTGTAGTTAGTAATTAATAACTATTTTAGAGTAACTTACCCAACTGTTATAATATCAGAGGTGAAACTGGAAGAACAGTATGTTATTCAACCTAATTTTAATTTTCATGGGTGCAATCCTGCAGGTATTAAAAGAACATGGCAGCAGCTGAAAATTAAATATAAGAACATAATTCAATCAGGTAAGGTTTGAGCATATCATGGGTGTAGGCTACCTGAATTTACAAATATTTGACATATTAAATAACTAAATAGCATCCCAGTGTCTTTTGGAGCCTCCTGTCCCAACAAAACCTGCAGGCAGTTGTAAGTAGCCTACTCAATACACCAGAAATTATGACAAATAGTGTTATAAAGTGTACTCATCTTCACAGGACGATGGGGATAATGTTATGTGTCACATCAAACAATCTACACATTCAGATTTTTTCACATTTTTATGTGGAGTAGAATCTAAGTTTAAAGCTAAGTATAAATGGGTAGTCTTATCTCTCCCCCCGCCCCCAAAGTGGAAGAACAGCAGGAGGACGGTCCATCAACTTCTGTTGCACAGATGAACAGAGTTCAGTGATTTTCAGTAAATGCCACAGTTTAATTCTGTAGAATTTGTTTAGAACTACATTATGTAACTCTAATCTACTACTGTATATTCAGTTGCCAGTTAAGGAGTTAATAGACTTCATCTTATTTAAAAAATTGAAAGAAAAAAAACAGTAAAAATAGCAATATTGTATTTATTAATTAAAGATTAATTTTATTAATAAAAATGTACTGAAAGAATGAATGAGGTGTTTAAACACCACTTCCTCTTTAAAAAAGGGGAGGAGACCGAAAGAAACTCTGGGTTTACCGAAGAAAACCTGCTCCCGGCCAGGTTAGGTTCACAGAGTAAGTTACCATGGTAACTGACTCTGAGTATAAGTTACCTCTCTTTCAGAAACGGGCTTGACTTACTCTGCTTTCTCAGGTTTAACATACCTCCCATTCTGAAACAGAAAACCCAGAGTTTCCCTCATTTCAGGGTTAACATACTCTGAGTTTTCACTTAACCGCCTTTCTGAAACAGGCGCCCCTGGTCTTTTCACGATCGGATAGCTATCCGATCTGAGAAAACGCATGAAGTGGCCAGGTGTAAACAGCCCCAGAAATCATTCTAATATTCTGATTTATTATGAGTGTTGGAAACAGTTCTGCTGCCTAATATATTTGATGAATAAAAGGTTACAAAGAACTGCATTTATTAAAAAATATATATCATTTCTAATAATATAAATCTTCTTTACTATCACTTTTTTAAAAATCAATTTAACACATCCTTGCTGAATAAAAGTATTGATTTATTTAAAAAAAAAATAAAAAAATACTGACCTCAAATTACTGACCAGTAGTGTATATTGTTGTTACAAAAGATTTCTATTTTTAAAAAAAATAGCTTTTTTTTTTTTTTTTTTTTTTTTTTTTTTTTTTAACTTTTTATTCATCAAAGTATCCTAAAAAAAGTATCACAGGTTATGAAAACATATTAAGCAGCAGAACTGTTTCCAACTTTGATAATGAATCATCATATTAGAATTATTTCTAAAGGATCATGTGATAGACTGGAGTAATGATCCTGAAAATTCAGCTTTGCATCACAGAAATAAATGATCATTTAAACCAATTATTTTAAATTGTAAAAATATATCACAATATTACTTTTTTTTCTGTATTTTTGATCAAATAAATGCAGGCTTGATGAGCAGAGGAAACTTCTTTCAAAAACATTAAAAATACTAATACTTATACTTGCCCTATAATACATG
Organism: Leuciscus leuciscus; assembly: GCF_965113295.1. Lineage (NCBI taxonomy): Eukaryota > Metazoa > Chordata > Actinopteri > Cypriniformes > Leuciscidae > Leuciscus > Leuciscus leuciscus. The sequence continues at coordinate 32,735,332 of NC_138737.1, read as the reverse complement.
TATTCTTTGTTTTAGATGTTATTAACTTAAATTCTTATGAATAATAAAAATGTTGTAATGTCTATTTGTTATTTATGGCCTGTACGCCTCATTATTGATCTGAGCTTCTACATCTTGAATTCGAATAACATTCGATAAAACATAATTGCTGGATTATTTTGACTATAATAAATAAGCAGATGAAACATAGTAGGCCTATACACTGTTTATCACAGATTACTTTGGACCAAAGTTACCATATTATAATGAATTATAATATAGTTCTATTCATTCATTTTATTTAAATTAGCACTGGTTAAAATGTATAAAGCATGAACAAGATATGAAACAATATTTATTAATAATACACAGTTTAAATATCACAAATATCAAATTGTATGCGTCCTATGCTGGCTAATTACGACGTTTAACCTGTTATCATAATGAAATTCATGCATTTATTTGTCATTTAAACTGATGCAAACAGGGAAAGAGAGTAGAAAACGTACTCGGTTACCAACGTAACCTCTGTTCTCTCTAGAGAGGGAACGAGTATTGCGTAAGCTAGCTTACGCTGCGGGAAAGTCTCCTTTCTCGAGATACTGAAGCCAAAAATTATCCTTAATTTTTTAAACTTTGTCAACGCAGTGCGGCAGCCTGCAGACCTAGGGCAAGCGAATCGCGTGCCCATTGGCTGCCCTGCGGCAACTGCAGCAGCCTATGGCTGAGCCTTGCGCGTGACGTAACGTCCAATGAGCGCGCTTGGCGCGCTTAATGCGTCACAGCCCGTCATTAGGGGTGTGGCTTAGCGTATATAAGCAAGGAACAGAGGCTGCTTCACTGGTTTCTGTCGCATGAAGCGAAAATGAGCTCGTGGCGAGAGCACGGCGGGTTACGCAATACTCGTTCCCTCTCTAGAGAGAACAGAGGTTACGTTGGTAACCGAGTACGTTCTCTTACGAGAGGTTCTCTCGTATTGCGTAAGCTAGCTTACGCTGCGGGAACACCCTTGTCAACGCCGTGCGCGCGCCCAGCATCCTGAATGAATCCCATGGGGGGGGGCCCAGGGAACGCGAAGCGGAGCTGGGCGGCCAAGATACCACAGTACACAAGCACATAATATGGGGCAGGGAGCGGCACAGCCGGTCCAACTAACACTTCCCACATAGTGTAGCTCAACCAGTAGAGCTAAATCCACAACATAGCCCGCGCACAGACAGTGGGCTGGCTTACGCGAGACCTAGACTGATAGCACTTTGGCCTGCAAAGCGGGGACTTCCAGGTTGTAAAACCTAACAAATGTGGAGGGGGAGGCCCAGCCTGCCGCCGCACAAATGTCATGAATGGGAATCCCACTAGACCACGCCCACGATGAGGCCATGCCTCTGGTGGAGTGTGCCCGAATGCCCAAAGGGCACTGCAGGTTTTTAGATGCGTAAGCAGCTGCGATAGCGTCAACTATCCATCTGGACAGGGTGTGTTTCGAGGCGGCGAGACCCTTGGTGCGCCCACCAAACGAAACAAAGAGCTGCTCTGAGCGCCTAAAGGCGGCGGAGCGTGAAATATAGCTTTTTAGCGCTCTAACTGGGCAGAGGAGATTACTATCTGCCTCGCAGCCATCATTTGGCAGGGCTGACAGGGAAATGACCTGCGCTCTGAAGGGAGTGCCCAGAATTTTGGGGACGTACCCATGCCTCGGTCTGAGAATAACTTTAGAGTTATTGGGTCCGAACTCGAGGCACGCAGCGTTAGTGGATAACGCGTGAAGGTCTCCCACACGTTTTACTGAAGACAGAGCTATCAGAAAAACGGTTTTGAGCGTGAGGTATTTCATATCCACAGTCTCTAAGGGTTCAAAGGGATGTGCTTTCAGTGCGTCTAAGACCAGTGAAAGATCCCACATAGGAACCGACGGGGGTCGCGGGGGGTTCATCCTCCTCGCTCCTCTAAGGAAGCGGATGACAAACTCGTTCCTTCCTAATGCGCGGCCCGGCTCTGAGACAGAGAGCGCTGAAATAGCCGCGACATAGACTTTGAGCGTGGAGGGGGACCTGCCCGCGTCCAGTAGCTCTTGAAGGAAGCACAAAACGTGTGAGACCCCACATGTCTGTGGATTAAGCCCTTTGGCAGTGCACCATTTGTTAAACACCGACCATTTAGACGTGTAGAGCCGCCTCGTGGAGGGGGCTCTAGCTTGTATGATCGTATTCATCACCCCTTCTGGTAGATCAGCGTGTAATTGTTGAGGCTCCACGCATGCAGAGACCAGTGCTCTGGATGGGGATGCCAAATCGAGCCGTGGGCTTGAGAGAGAAGGTCTCTCCGCACCGGAATCGGCCAGGGGGCTGAGTCTGCCAATTGTATGAGTTCCGGGAACCAAGCTTGGTTCTCCCAGAACGGGGCTATGAGGAGCACTGTGTGGCGCGCTTTCCTGACTCTCTCGATGACCTGAGGCAGCAGAGAGACTGGTGGAAACGCATATAGCGGGCCGCTGGGCCATGTCTGGGCCAGCGCGTCCTCGCTCTTTGAAAAGAACACTGGGCAGTGGGCGTTGTCTTTTGACGCAAAGAGGTCGACTTTCGCTCTGCCAAAGCGGCGCCACAGCGACTGGACTGTTTGGGGGTGTAGAGACCACTCCCCAGGGGGAACGTTGTCCCTGGACAGTCTGTCGGGGCCCTCGTTCAGATGGCAAGGCACATGCGATGCTCTCAGAGAGCGCAGAGAGTGCTGAGCCCATACGAGGAGGCGTTCCGTCAGGGCGCAGAGTTGCTTTGATCTGACACCGCCCTGGCGGTTCACATAGGCCACTACTGAAGTGTTGTCCGTGCGGACTAGAACATGGTGACCATGGAGGAATGGGAGGAAGTGCATGAGCGCTTTCTCGACCGCGAGCATCTCTAGACAGTTTATGTGTAGGAGATTCTCCTGGTCTGACCAGTGGCCATAGACCGGTCTGCCTTCGAAGAGCGCTCCCCAACCTAGGTTGGATGCGTCTGTTGAGACAACTTTCCGGTGTGAAACCACTCCCATAGTCACTCCAGTGTGATACCATTCGGCTGCTAGCCAGGGCTGCAGGGCTGAGACACAGACCTGAGTCACTCTGATTAGCGAGCCGCCGGTCGCCCAGGCTCGATGGGAAACGCGCGCTTTCAGCCAGCGTTGAAGCGGGCGCATGCGCAGTAAACCCAGCTGAAGCACTGCTGCAGCTGAGGCCATATGCCCCAGAATGCGCTGAAATGCTTTCAGGGGAACCTGTGTGCCTTCTTTGAAGGATGCGGCGAGGCGCTGAATGCGGCGCGCGCGCTGCTCCGACAATCTGGCCGTCATTGCCACCGAGTCCAGTTCTATTCCGAGAAAGGAAATTGACTGCCGGGGCGAGAGCGAGCTCTTGGTCCAGTTGACCGCTAGACCCAGACCCTCCAGGTGGTCGAGTAGCGCTGTTCTGTGAGACACAAGTTCTGTCTCTGACTGCGCTAGAACGAGCCAATCGTCCAGATAGTTCAGAATTCGCATTCCCTGACTCCTCAGGGGAGCGAGAGCCGTGTCCATGCATTTCGTAAATGTACGGGGTGCTAAAGACAGGCCGAACGGCAGGACTGTGTATTGATAAGCTCGACCGTCGAAGGCGAATCTCAAGAATGGCCTGTGACGGGGAGTTATTTGGATCTGGAAATACGCGTCTTTCAGATCGAGAGAGATAAACCAGTCTCCTGGGCGAACTTGCGCAAGGATCTGTCTGGTTGTAATCATCCTGAACGGCCGTCTCATGAGAGCCTTGTTCAGATGTCTCAGATCTAAAATAGGTCTTAATGCTCCGTCCTTCTTGGGAACGAGGAAGTAACGGCTGTAAAAGCCTGACTCGCTCGAGGAAGGATGAACTTGTTCTATGGCCCCTTTTCGCAGCAGCTTTGCTATTTCTGCTTGAAGCAGGTGCGCTGTCTCCAAACTCACTTTCGTTTCCGTCTGCGCTAGAAAGCGCGGAGGGCGACGAGCAAATTGGAGCGAATAGCCGTGTCTTATGGTGTTGAGCACCCATTCTGACGCGCCCTGAATAGCTTCCCATGCTTTTGCATGCATAGCTAGGGGTCGAATGGTCTCTGGGTTCAGATCGCCGCGTTGCGCGGGGTGGGGAACCTGTATCAGAGAGGGTGGGGCGGCGCGCGCGCCGCCGATGCTCGGACACGAGGGCAGAAGAACAGGGCTGGCCGACTGTGCAGATTTTAGAAGCTCGATCTCGGACGATGGAGCGTGAGCTGCTGTCAAATAACCCAGGCGCGAGAGCGGCGTGGGGATAATGGTGTCTGAAAGTGGGTGCGCGTGCTCGTGAGCTGGCGCGGGATTCGCACTTATGACACGGCCAGTGTTTGGGAGCTTTATGAGGTTTGCAGCCTGTCTGGCAGAGCTGGTAGTGGGCAGGTGTGAGCACAATGCTGTGGGCACATTTTCTGCACTTGATGCTCGAGCGGAAAGTTTCCGCTTTAAGAGATAGCGTTCTGGACGCGTTGCCATGGGAACCTGGTCTGTGTGAGGCAGTGAATACACGGGAGTGGGCACTTTTCCTACACTTAATATCCCTGCGGCTTGGGCCGTAGCAACTTGAGGTAACTGAGTGACAGAGCGAGCAGCGAGTAGGTGTGGGCACGGAAGTGTGGGCACATTTCCTACATTTAGTACTCGAGCGGTGTGAGGCCGCTTTATGAGAGATCGCTCTGGGCGCGTTACCATGGGGATTGTACATGTGTGAAGCAGTGAACACGTGGGTGTGGGCACATTTTCTACACTTAAAGCACTTATACTCTTTTTGAGATTTATCTGAGTCGCCGTGAAAACGGCGTTTGTGTGCAGGCGAGCGAGTGTCATTACTGGCTCGTTGGCTGCGGTGTGTGCTGCTGCAGTAGCCTGAACATAGGGGACTGACAGAGCTGTGCGTTTCGATGGCGGTCCGGCCGTAGCGGGACCCAACCATCTTTTCCTCCTTGCGGATGCTAGGAGGACTTCGCGGGCTCAGGCTTCAAAGCGATCTTGGGCCGCGGGCCCCGTGGGGGCGGCGGTCTGTGACGGCTGGTCGAGCGTGACCTGGGGCGACTGCCCTGGCGTCGCTGCGAAGCGCTGGGAGGCCTGGAAGAGCGCTGGTTAGAGCTGCGCACAGGAGGCTGAGTTTGAGGGCGGCCTGTGGCTGGGCTCGAACGGCGGGGCAGGAAAAGGTTCATCGCCTGTGACGCCTTCTGAACTTCGGAGAACCGATCCACGATTCCGCTGACCGCAGGGCCAAAGAGGCCGGTGGGCGAAAGTGGTGCGTTCAGGAAAACGGCGCGCTCTGAGTCACTCATGTCAGCGAGAGTCAGCCAGAGGTGTCTGTCGATGACGGTGAGCGCGGCCATGGATCTGCCGATGGCTTGAGCAGCGGTCTTGGTGGCGCGTAGCGCAAGATCCGTAGCGCTGCGCAGATCAGTTAAGGCGGACGGACCCGAGCCCTTCTCATCCAGCTCACGGAGGAGGTCGGCTTGAAGGATCTGAAGGACGGCCATTGAGTGCAGGGCGGAAGCAGCCTGGCCGGAGGCGGCGAAAGCGCGGCCGGCGAGAGCTGAGGTGGTCCTGCAGGCTTTAGACGGCAGGGCAGACTTTGAGCGCCATCTAGCAGACGGCGGGCAAAGGTGCGTTGCCACAGCTTCCTCAACGGCGGGGATAGCATTATAGCCGTTCTCGGCGGCTCTGTCCACCTGAGAGAGAGCCGAGGAGACTGGTGAGCGGAGTCTGGTGGAGAACGGAGCGTTCCAGGATTTAGAAAGCTCGGTGTGGAGCTCAGGCAGGAAGGGTGCTGACCTAGAGGCAGGCGCAAGGCGGCGGCTAGGTAGAAAGCACCCGTCAAGGCGATTGGGCTCTGGCTCCTTAGGTGGGGACCAATCCAGTCCCATTCTCTCGACCGCTTGAGTGAGGAGGCGGAGAAGCTCCGCGTCAACACTGGCACGTGACCTGGTAGACTCCAAAGTCGAGGGGGCGGAGCGGTGAGAGCCCGACCAGTCCTCGCTGTCAGACGCGAGCAGAGAGCAGCTGTCAGCGGCATCATCTGCATCATCCCCCAGGACGACGGCAGTGCGGGCAGAGGCCGGCAGCTGCGCGTCGGTGAAGGGTGGGGGGGAAGGAGAGAGCGAGACTCGCGGGAGAGGTTCCGGCGAGCGCTCAGCTGTAGCGTCCAGTTCCGGCGGCCTTTGGGAGCGACGTTTCTTCTTACGTGGCCCAGAAGAAGTGGCCGGAGAAGGTGGAGGTTCCTCGAATTTAGCGAGTCGAGCCCGTAGGGTCGACATCGGTAACTCCTCACACTGATCGCAGCCGCCCTCGGAGAGAGCGCGGGCTGCGTGGTCGAAGCCCAGGCAGAGAGTGCACAACACGTGGCAGTCTCCGTCGCTGAGCGCGGCTCTGCACGAGCCACAGGATGAGCGAGGCATTTGCAACAACGCCTCGCGCTCTTTTAGATGCAGGTGTGTCGCGGCGGACACACAGACACACAACACAGAGCAAAGAAAGGATATGTATGCCGGATGGCGCAGCAGGCAGGGAAGGCTGAAGGCGGCGAGCGGCCGGCGTCCTCAGGCTGAAATCCTCGGCGTGCTGGTCGCTTGATTCGACGGCGGCTTCCTCGAAGATCAGCGATGCGAAGAGCTTCGCTGAAGAGACAGAAATCAGTGAAGCAGCCTCTGTTCCTTGCTTATATACGCTAAGCCACACCCCTAATGACGGGCTGTGACGCATTAAGCGCGCCAAGCGCGCTCATTGGACGTTACGTCACGCGCAAGGCTCAGCCATAGGCTGCTGCAGTTGCCGCAGGGCAGCCAATGGGCACGCGATTCGCTTGCCCTAGGTCTGCAGGCTGCCGCACTGCGTTGACAAAGTTTAAAAAATTAAGGATAATTTTTGGCTTCAGTATCTCGAGAAAGGAGACTTTCCCGCAGCGTAAGCTAGCTTACGCAATACGAGAGAACCTCTCGTAAGAGAACACTTATTATCCTGTCGCCCCCTCTAGTGGACAGCATTAAGTATTACGGCCTTCATTGCTCAGATAACTCAAGTCGATGGATTTTTTGGGAAAGTCTGACCAGTTAGAAGCAAGTTAGACCAGTCTGAGGGTCTGAGCTGAGTTTGGTGAAGCATCAAAGTTCTAGGCGGAGTCAATTTCTCATAATAATAATAACAATTAATCCCAAACCTGGTAATTTTGTCAGTATTTAATTTACGTTCACTGATTCTGGCTTCTCTCTTTTCTGTCTCTTTCTTTTCATGTGAACTGAGTAGGCTACACATGCTTAAATTCAAAAAATATAAACTTTATTTCTATTCAAAATTATTTATAGCCCATAGGCTATATGTCACACACGCCTACCTGCCTTTTGATGTAAATAAAAGACTAGAGTGGTAAATGTTACGGACATATTATCATGGTACAGTTCAGCCTATTATTGATTTTTATTTCCACTTCCCTTTTATCCAAAGAGACGGAACTATTTGCACTGTATTAATCAATGGGAAATATGCTAATATAATCTGTCATATACTGTGGCTCACATTAATGGGGTTGCTTGCAAGTCGCAGCAGCACGAATTACGTGACCAGCAACATATTTCTAAATCAAATACTGTGTGTAGTTAACAGTGAGTGGTGGTTTCAGACATTATTTCATTAAAGGGCATTTGTCAGTGCCGCACTCGTAGCCTACTGACTCTTATTCTGCCTGACAGAAAGAAAAGCTCACAGCTTACTGAAGGCGGAGCGGTTTGACCAATCAGATGAAAGGGGCGTTTCAGCGCCGCCCACGTGTGCAAATGAAATATCGAACCCATAAACCGACTTGTAAACCATAAACGAAAAATGAAAAATCTAGCCAAAAAAAACCGAATAAACGAGCTGGTTTTCATTTCTCCTTATTCCATTCTAAACAGGAAATGAAATGATCAAAAAGTGCACGGACCCTATGACTAGATGTCGCCTTGGCTACGGCAGTTTGGAATATTCTGGGCTCATCTGATTTTTTTGTACATAGCATAACCTACTTTGTTATGATTTTAGTATCATAATGATTAATAAATGCACGCACAATTATCATGAACTTGATTTGAACAAATGCCTATCAACTTGTGTGTGCAAAATTCAGAATTAAATGAATGTGCAGCAATTTGTACAAATAGAGAGTCTGTAGGCCTATACTGTTGTAGCCATTAAATAAGCGCATTTATTTTCATATTTGTTCAAATGTTATAATGTTATTTTTTTCCCCATGTATGTTGATTTATGAAAAGTGAACAGCACGAGTAAAAGTGAATTTCGTTTTGTATAAATTGTATCTTAATTTTAATACATTTTTCATCAGCCTGTATTTAATAAATAAGATAAATAAGATTTAATAAATAATAATAAAAAAATGATAATCTTGCATTGCACGTTAACTGGAGCGCATCTCATCCTAACTTAACGAAACTCATTGTATGCCTCACACACAGACATGAGAAATACATCAAATACACAAAGCTTGAAATGTCTTTAAACGAAAAGAAAAAGGCTACTCTCTGATTATGTAATCCATTATGTGCATTTCTCTCTATAGGCGCGTTCACTATACGGCGATCGTCAACTTCATCTTTGCAGCCGAGTCGACACTGTCAGAAAACACTAGATTATTAATAAAAATCAATGCACGCGTCACCGGATTTACAAATGCACATCTTGCTTGTTGCACCCACACATATTATGTCGAAAATAACGAGATATTATGTTGAAATAACATTATTAATAATGATACATATTTTATAATATTTGATTGAATGCTGAATGTTGCGCTTGTTCAGTTAATAAAATGAAAACTTTAATTGTGATCATTAAAATAATTGAATATGAAATATTTAGTGTCCAAGTTTTGCTAATTAATTAATTTATATATGTAAGGCATTCGTTCCAATCAACTGCCTTAGCCAAGGCCACGTCTAGTGTATATATCTATGACTTGATCAGTCAAATGAAATACAATAAACGTCTAAATAAATATTACAAATTAAAAACCGATCGGAAATGTGGTCCAATTTTCTAATACTATTATTTGATGACAACAATAGATTTGTAAAACAAAATCCAGCCATTTGTGTTTTTTTGTTTATTTTTTTTAAAGCAAAAAACCAAGCTGCACCCTTTTTTAAATGTCATCTTTCATTCCGAAAGAGAATAATGAACGGGGCGATGTGCAGATTGTAAATATTTAAAATGATTGAATGATTTGATTGTGTCATTATGATGAAGAAACAAGGCGCAAAGTGTCAAAAAACCATTTGTGGAAGGCATCCAATGAGTGTCAACCCGGCCAGATCAGCAAGTGCATCAAGGCAACCACGATTAGCCGGTGCACCAGCCAGCAAAGTGATTCAATGGTTCATAGGTGTAGCTCGCAGCCTCATCGCCCTACCCTCCACATTCTAAAGAGTGTACAGGCGGTTATTTATATAGGGCAGATAAGCCCTGTGTTTCTCTTCGACGGTAACTGTAAATTGAATTCAAGCTGCGATTTTTGAAGTTGGATATACTCGCGCGGGCAAATACAGATGTGTTAAACACGATAAGAACACAAATTGTACCTTTATTCGTTAATACAGTCGGTATTTCCCACAATGATTCTGCTTTGCTATTGGCCCACGTCACGATCAGTAAGCGCTGCTATTGGCGGTCACGATTATTAAGTATGAAAATGAAAATTCTGTCAGTAATTCCTCACCCTCATGTTGTTCCAACCCCTTCGTTCATCTTCGGAACACAAATTAAGATATTTTTGATTAAATGACTAAATTGGACTATATTAACGATGTGTTTAATGAACAAGTTTCAAACCCTTAGAAGCCTGAAGAAGTCTCGTTCCGAACACATCGCGATATTTGGCATCAGTTCACTTCACGTGTGTCAGATGTTGGTAAGTAGTAAATACGCTGTCCGAATAATGTGTGATATATATAATGTATTTTCTGTTTGTCGATATTAATCAGATTAGCTCACGTTCAGTCACGGCATTATATCTGTCATCTCCACTGAGGCTTTGCGTTTTATTGCTTTCTAATTCAAAACAGGGTGATTAAGTTACACTGCCTGTCACATGACGTGAGCATAGGCCTAAAGACATTAAATCAGTTAATCATATTCATATCAGATTAAAAGTAGTACAATTAGTTCCAAAGTTGTATTTGTAGTAGAAGCACAGTACAAACGTAAAACTAATGTTAATGTGGTAAAATCATGGTAAGTGTTTTACCATGCTTTTACCACATTAACATTAGTTTTACTGTGGTAAGTGTAGTAAAAAGACAGTAATCACAAAACTTACCATGCTTTTACCACACTATTGGTAGTTTTAATGTGATACTTATTGTAAATGCACATTAACCACAACGCTTACCATGCTTTTACCACAGGAATGATGTAAAACAACATAATGATATTTTATTTTCTCTTTTTTCAGCTGAAAAGACCAAAAGGACCTTTCGGACTATTATTGTTTGAGGACAAGTAAACGGAGGAGACAGACAGCTGCAAAGGCAAATATTCGCAATGGTATATACATGTGTTGGTTCGAACCCTAAATCAAACATTTTATCAAGCATTTGTTGTTTCTTAAACCTTTGTTCGCAAAACCCATAGCCCAATCAGTACGAAGATAGTCTGAAAGTCTTAATAATTCACAAGATTTAACAAGTTGTCAAATTCGTACGATACTCGTACATATTTGTATACTCGTACACACACTGTCAGAAAGTTGATATTAATTGCATTGTATTGATTACAATTAGTGATGCACCGATGTGAAAATTGAGGCCGATACCGATAACCGATATTAATATTGCTGTTATGGCCGATACCGATATTTGCCGATGTCGATATCTCTGTATAGAAAACAAATTTTAATGATTATCAAATAAAGAGCTATTTTCCAAAACACTTTTTTTTTACTTTAGAAATGACTGATATTGGCCACCTTTACCTGTGTGCAAAATATGTCACATACGACACACATGCATTATACTGCATTGCATATACAGTAATGTGTGCTGGTCAACTTGTCTAAAATTAAGAAACCCTTAGAAAACAGTAAAAAAAAAAACACACAAAAAACAGGAACATTGTGTAAAATTAAGATAGGCTACTTTATTTATTATTCCAATATCCAAATATCGAGGGCTTGGAACCAGAGGGGCGTAAGTGGCATTTGACAAACTTTACAGGAGAGCCAAAACAAAATTTTGACCACACTTCAATCAACTGTATTTATTAACCTTCAACCACAACATTGCAACCACATACATACTTATATGAGTAAGTTCTTAAGTGAACATATTATGGAATATTAACACGATGAACATATTCTAAAACCTTGCAAAATCTTGAAAATATGGCAAAAACATCAAATACGCCTTTTTGGCACCAAACATTTCCAATTCTTCTAAAGAAAAATAGGGCGTATCTGCTGATCAATGCAGAAATGATTGGTCAAAACATTGGTTAAAAACACTCTAACTTCATAACTTTTCATTTTATTTAAAATACTGTATATAGGGATGCACCGATCCACATTTTTTCACTTCCGATCCGATCCCGATACCTGAATTTGGATATCGGCCGATACCGATACTATTCCGATACCAGAGCTGTGTTTGCTTTAATATTATTATTATCATTATTGTTTATTTTATATGATGCTGAAATAAACTCCTCTCAACAGGCAAGTATGATATGTAGGCCTACATATTTATGCATGTATGGTAAGTATAAGGTCAGAAAAGGAAGTCAGAAAAACAGTAAATCCTGTTAACAGGAAAAATCCCATTCTGAAAACAAATATGCAACTGTAGGTCATGTCAATATTTATCACATTCCCAAAATGTCAAATACTTGAGTCTTGAAATATAAGAAAAGTGCAAGTGTAAACATCTTACACACACACACACACACACACACACACACACACACACACACACACACACACACACACACACACACACTATCTAAAGGGTGATCCTCGCTCCGATGCTGTAACTCTCTCGATGAATGCTCGATCAACATCAGCCATGTGCAAACAGACAAGCGGATTTCGCCTCAGACGCGCGTCAATTTCGCTTCAAACTTTTGCTTTTTACGAGCGTCAATTTCGCTCTGGGCGCGCGAATGGATTCAAAATATTCAAACGTCCAACTAGACGCGGCAGGCGCGAATTTGACGCGCTATTCGCGTTTGGTGTGAACGCACAGTAACGTGGTGCTTTTTTAAATGTTTGATTGCATTCGTTGTGTTGTACGACGCGAGGGAGCTTCAACGAGCTCTGAATTACGGCTTTGCAAACATTGCATTTTGCTGTCTTGCTCTGCGGTGTTTCCAGTGTGAAGAATTTCCACACAGCGGCCGCAAACTGCGGAATGGATTTCCTGAGCGGTGGCGTGTCTCATAACTCTGTGTCTCATTGAGCCGCGCCTCCGTTCAGGAAATCCATTCCGCAGTTTGCAGCCAGCTAGCAGACTAGCCGGCGGGAATCACTTTTGGAGTCATTTCAGCAGACAACGTTAAAGCGCAGACATGACTCAAGGATATCGGATATCTCCGCAGGTTGGATCGGGAAAATCCGATACGTGAATTACGCTGGTATCGGTCCCGATACCGATACTGGATCGGATCGGCCCCATCCCTAACTGTATACATAGTCATTTCATCATTTCAAACTGTTTAACATTTCATTTCTAACCGTTTAATTTCAATTCTCATTTATGAGTTCACATTCATGTCAAACAGTTTAACATTTAATTTCAAACAGTTTAATTTCTCTTGTTTATTACACATTTCACTTTTTAGTTCACTTTAGTTGAACTAAAAAGTTCACTCACTGCCCACTGTCAGAGTGTTATAGAACTCTGCATAACAGTGAGGATTAACTGTCCCATTGGTGCACAGGGTGAGTAGGTCTTTTTTCTTTAAGGCACTGATCACTGGAGGATTTTCATACAATGAGCTGGGGTGTGTGGTTCTGGTGCCTCTTGTTGCCTGTTGTGCCACCGTCAGTTTTCGGAAGGTTGGGGCGGTGAAATCATACTTGAAGAAGATTGTTTTTGGTTCATCTTTCGTGTAGCGGAACCATTTAATCTTCTGCCAATGAACTGATTGTCCCTCCTCATCTTTTGTTCTGTTTTTGAGTATGTGGTTGGAGAGGGACTTGAAGTCCAAAAGTCCTTGTGTTCAAGTTCATGTACACTGTATGGGTCGTTCCTTCTTGCCATTCTCACAAGTGTGTAGTAGCCCTCAGTAAATAGAAGTATGGGAGTAAATAGAAATGGGAGTAAATAGAAACTTTTCTTCTTGCAGTTTCCACTGCAGCATGCACACTATCACACTCCATGTCTAGTAGCCATCCATGATGGCTACTACACACTTGTGAGAATGGAAAGAAAGAACGACCCATAGTGTACATGAACTTGGACACAAGGACTTTCTGTACTTCAAGTCCCTCTCCAACCACATACTCAAAAACAGAACAAAAGATGAGGAGGGACAATCAGTTCATTGGCAGAAGATTAAATGGTTCCGCTGTTTGGTGCCAAAAAGGCGTATTTGATGTTTTTGCCATATTTTCAAGATTTTGCAAGGTTTTAGAATATGTTCATCGTGTTAATATTCCATAATGTGTTCACTTAAGAACTTACTCATATAAGTATGTATGTGGTTGCAATGTTGTGGTTGAAGGTTAATAAATACAGTTGATTGAAGCGTGGTCAAAATTTTGTTTTGGCTCTCCTGTAAAGTTTGTCAAATGCCACTTGCGCCCTTCTGGCTCCAAACAATGTGTAGGCCATACATGTATTTTTCAGAGCCAGAAGGGCGTAAGTGGACATACGCCCCTCTGGCTCCAAACAATGCTCAAACTTTTGTGTTAGGTCTTTGTTGTTTTGTTGCTTTATTCAATACAAGTTGATTTCTGATGCGTCTTTTTGGCACAACTAGATAGAGCTCATCAAGACCTTTAATTTGATATATAGAACTCATTTTCGCCCAAAATGCCACTTATGCCCCTCTGGTTCCAAGCCCTCGATATGATACTAAAAAATACCACAGGGAAAAGGGCTTCTATTTGTGACGTGCTGTCTTTGCATTTGAACATTGCACATTTTAAACAGGACACTCATTAACTGAGTAAATGTTAGCCAATACAAACATATTTATAGAAAACAGTTGACAATGAATAGACAGGAGTCCAATAATAGCATAACGAATCATTCTTAAAATAATAACAAGTAGCCTAGGCTATAAGACCAATCCGACATGGGCTGTGTTAACAGTAAAACGTCCGTCATTTAACGAATTTTAAAAACACGGATGGATAATACAAAATACTTTCTGATATTTTGACAGAAAAAAAACAAGCAAGAACAAAATTTAAACTTAGCCCGTCAATTTTTCATTTTACAATTATCTTCTCTCTCTGTGTGTGCACGCGTCCGTGTTTGTGAGAGAGAGAGCTTGCGCAGCACTGATACAACGGTAGCCTACTTTTTAATCCATAAGTAACGAACGCGCTAGTTTTCATACAAAATAAATATGTAACATAATTAGGTAGGCTACTTTAGTTATTATTAATACAATAACGTAACACATGAAGGCTATACGTTTCTCAACACTGAGAATGAATCAATAAACGCCTGTTTCTCCACTCGCGCTTATCAGTAATCCACAAATCACACGTGCTGTCACTTTTGAGAAAAATCTAATTCGAACGGGTATCAAATATCAAGCAATATATTCAAATATCTACGAGTCAAAAAACGATCAGTCAAAAATGTGTCATGAAGAGGAAAAAAACATAAGTCGCACTGGACTGCGTTAACAATGTTACGGACGGGACAGTTGACGTGAGCGCTCTGAAAGCGCCACTAAGACTGCTTTAAAACTTTCACAGAGACCTCAAACAGAAAGCACAAAAAGCCTGTCTTTAAAGGGTCATGAAACCCCCCTCTTTCAGCTCAAGTCTAGCTCACAATCTTTTTGAAAAATGCAACTTAATTGGGCGTGGTGGCTGTGAGAAGAAGGGAGGGGAGTGGGTGTGGTATGGCACGGCAGGGGAGAGGGGAGGGGGGGAAACTGTCATCGCCAGTGGCCCATGCATGCATATCGACTGTCACTAAAAATCAGTGGTAAAACGTGAGGAAATGCTAGATTTTTTTAATAGCTGGCAAAGTTACAATCTAATGAAATACACGGACACCTTATTTTTGTCCTTTTCAAAAGTAACTGAATGCCCTGCTACATATTAGCCTACTACAGTAATCATAATTGTATTTAAAACATTTAAATGTACATGTATAATTATGTCATTATAAAATAAATATTTGTTTATATACACACTAACTATAAATGCATTTGAAAGTAATAAATTTTCCAAAAAAAAAAAAAAAAAAAAAAACGTTCCGTACATAGCCTATATCTACGCGCCCCCTAAACCCACATAATAAAGATGGACAGTGACATAGAAATTTGCACAAACTAAGCATACGTTCCATACAATTGAGGTATTATCGAAATATCTACATTTTAATAACGAGTGATTATTTAACAAAAGGCATAACGGTCAGGGTTACGTTTTAGACACACACACACACACACACACACACACACCTCTGAAGCGATAGAAAAGTCCTCGGGACCGCATCACTCGCAAGACGAAACCTGCATTGGTGTTACAAGGCCGAAGTCCACCATTCTCCAGTTGAATGGTTGCTACACACACATAGTTTAGATGTGTCCGTGGTTGATGGCCGGAGTCTAGCCCTGGCAGAATCGCGGGGAAAGATGCACTGGAACTTTTGCACCACGAAAACAAACGCGCGTCCCATCATTGCCTCTCTCATCTACTACGCGATATCACAGTTTGACATGTCTGTCATTGGAAAGTTCCACGTGGTGTCATGAATAATTAAGAGAAAGTGTCTTCTCATTGGATAAGAAAACTCAGTACATGAATAATTATGAGACACCGATGAGTCATCAAAGTACTATAGTGCTCTGCCACGTCACTGCCTGTGACGTGGACACGATGAAGATTTTAAACCCGGAAGACGAAAATAGCAGAAAAAAACAAAAATTTAACCATTTTCCCCATACTATTAAATCTAACAGATGCTAACATTGTCTTCAATGGTGTTCAACACACATACATCTGTTAAAATCTCAGAAAATTTGGTTTAGGGTTTCATGACCCTTTAAATTTAATTTCGTTTTGTATTAATTGTATCTTAATTTTGATAAATGTTTCATCAACCAATTGCCTGGATTGAATTAAATAAGAAGTAAATATAGTCGAAAATATTTAATCAGGACACGGAGGCGAGGGCGCGTGAACCTGGAGCGCGTCTCATCAATGAACCGAAATCTACCTGCCTCACAGACCGGAGACATATATAGAAAGCTTGAAATGTCTATTTTTAAACAGAACAATTCAAAACGAAAGAAAACAGACTGTTCTCTGCTTATGTCATCTGTATGAAATGTGTATTTATCTCAGGCACATTCACTGCTGCTAAGATCGAGTCAGCATCGTCAACTTCATCTTCAACTTCACACGTCAAATGTCGGCCTGTTCACATCGGCCATATTTTGACATCGGAACGATACCGATGTGTAAAAAAATGACCATATCGGCCGATATTATATCGGCGGCCGATATATCGTGCACCACTAATTACAATTATTACAAATTGGTCCCCGTCTGTTTATGTTCCAGTGATACATGACGTCTCTCCACACCTCATAACCTACCTCTGTTTGCAGGGGTGGAAAAGCTTATCTTACTTGTCACATGACATCAGATACTCGATTATTTTGTCATAATGAGATCAGTTACACTGCTGATAACTGTCCCGTTTGCATGTAAATCATTTTCACATGATTATTGCTTGCTATTAAAGACGTACTTTTATTCATAGAAATGCCCCCACATATCAGTGAACTTATAATATAAAAATGCTTTTAAAATTTAATTATTCAACACTCTTTACAGAAAAAAATATCCTACAGTTATACATAAACTGACTATTTGCAAGTAATGTATTAAAATTACCTTCCTTTCCGTCTTGCAGGATTACTTGGTCCTTTTTTTTTTTTTAAAGCTCTACAATATCAAACTCAACAGCTCTTTTAAGAGCAAACCCTCACAAGAGCTACTAGTGAGTCGCAGCGAATCTTGCCGGGATCAGCCCTTCCCAGGTAAAGTTTCTAGAATATTGAAATCGGTATTTACTCATCAAATGCTCTCTCCTGAATCGCCGCCGCTAGAGTTCTTACGAGATCAAGAAAATATGATCATATAACAGCGATTTTATCATCACTGCATTGGTTACCTATAAAGTTCCGTATTAATTATAAGGTATTGCTACTGACTTATAAAGCTCTAAACGGCTTAGCTCCAGTCTATTTAACGGATCTTCTATCGCCCCTATAATCCATCGCGCTCTTTAAGATCACTAAATTCAAGGCTTTTGGTCATACCTAGGATATCCAGAACCACCAAAGGAGGGAGAGCATTTTCACATTTGGCTCCAAAACTCTGGAATAGTCTTCCTGATACTGTTCGTTGCTCAGACTCGCTCTCCCAGTTTAAAACTAGATTAAAGTCGCATCTCTTCAGCCAGGCATTCATATAATCCTACAGTTCAAACTACAATCCGGCCTGTAGCTCATAAATGCCAGAGGAGAACTGGCCCCCGACTGAGCCTGGGTTCTCCCAAGGTTTTTTTTTCTCCATTAGGTCACCTGATGGAGTTTTAGGACACCATTAGGTCACTTGATGGAGTTTTTCGGTTCCTTGCCACTGTTGCCTTTGCCTTGCTCAGTTGGGGATATTTAATTTAATTTTATCAATCAATAAATTCCTCTTGAAACAAACATTGTTGTATTATTTTAATTTAATACTGTGAAGCTGCTTTGATACAATCTGTATTGTGAAAAGCGCTATACAAATAAACTTGACTTGACTTGACTTGACTTGAATCGTATGGTAAATTAACTTATTTATAACTGTCTTAATTTATGTTTCAAGAACAATAGTAATTGCACATAGAGTAAGTCGAGACTTTCTTGTTTTACAGCAGAGAAGGAAGACCAGTCCTTATATCAACGCAAGCTAATCGAATAAGTCCTTTGTTTCGGGTGAGGAAGGAACATCTGGTGCCCAAAGAAGACAGAAAGCTGCGCGAGTCCATTGGTATGTCTTGTATTGAAACAATGCTGTAATATGTAGTACATAATTTGATGTTGACAATTTTACATTGTACAGGTTATCACTTGGTTTTTGACCAAGTGAAGCTCTTGAAACAAGTGACAGGAGAGTATGTAACTTGTCTGGAAAGTATCAGAGTCGCATTTGGCACGCGTGCCTTAGGTTGCCGACCCCTGGTCTAGCCTATAGTCTATGGTACCAATCACGTTAGTGAAGCCTGAGTAACATATACTGTAATCGGCATGGTCATGAATGCATGATCTTCATAAAAAATTATGATAGCCTAAAAAAAAACTGCTTAAAAAAAAAACTGCTTTACAACATTGGGTCTTAAAGGTGCTGTATGTAGCTTTTCTACTAAAACGAATCCTTTTTTTATTGCCTGTGTGTGAAGGGGTTGTAATATCACATTAAAATGATCCACTTTTCGGGTTTTGCTATTACCTCTGAAAGCAAGTATTCTTATGTTTATGTGAAGGTGCCGGGTCGGATTTACCGCGAAATCCAGTGACGTCACCTGCATGCGCGGAGCGCTCCCGAGCCTCTCGCCTCGTCTAGCCTACTGATTTTGCACTCAACAGCGACGACACTGCAACTTATGACATGGACTTGTGACTTATGCAACTTATGACATGTCTGATAACACTAAGAAACGACCTGCTCCCAGCACAACACAGACTCCAACACAAACTCCACATATTGATAAAAAAAACAATAAAACGTTTTTTTCTTTCTGCTGAAGCTCGTATTAAAGGCCAGACGTGAATCGGATGAACTTCGGGTGAAAAAACACGGATCAACATCGGCAGGGCGTTTGAATCATGGAGAGACCTTATCTACAAACCTAGAATGTATACATTTCCTGA
Organism: Leuciscus leuciscus; assembly: GCF_965113295.1. Taxonomy (NCBI): domain Eukaryota; kingdom Metazoa; phylum Chordata; class Actinopteri; order Cypriniformes; family Leuciscidae; genus Leuciscus; species Leuciscus leuciscus. The sequence goes on along the minus strand of NC_138737.1, from coordinate 32,716,213 downwards.
AGAAAATGTGAAGTAGTGCTTGCAGTGGCAAAATTCGGCACGGTTGATAGGGTTCCATTCTTATCATGGTACGAGCATGGAGCATTAGTTCAACGTCAAGCTGATAAAAGTAGCCTATTATTGTAACGTTGCAGTGGGAGTTTACCTGAGTTTCTAGCATGTTGTGGGATGCTCTCTCTGGTGTGTTGCATGACGCGTCTCAGTCTGGCCGGTATCCACAGTGCTCGCTCATAAATTCGAGCACGCGCAAGAGCACGCGCTTGTCAACTTATTGGTTGCAATCTGAAACATCACCGCTAGAGGCCGCTGAAAACTACATACAGCTCCTTTAAGTGGCTTGGAAATGCCACAAAAAAACCTAAAACTGTTTTTTTAAACCTAAAAGCGCCAGGTAAACTCCGAATGACACGACAGACAGCACTTTCCATCAAGTTCTCCGCATCTCCAATAGTGTAAAGGAAAGAGCCACTCGCAAATAATCTTAAGGCAATGCAAACAGTTTGTGCTGTAGTTAAAGCCCGACTCCGACAAGTCGAAAATAAGTGTGCGTTTCCAACAAATTAATCATGTAAACGACAATCTCACCAGTCACGAGAAAAAATATATATCTCAGAAAGTGCACTATTGTAACGCAAAATCTCAGTTCTTCGTACCTCAGGGCCCGTTCTTCGTACGTCGCTAACTCAGTTAGCTGGATTTGATTATTGGCGATTTGGCATGATCTGGGATTGTTTGGTTCTTCGACGCTCATCCTGGACTTGCTGTCATAGCAACAGGTGCGCAAGCTTATTTCATGTTAACAGGATTAGATCCCGGCTTCATAAGCGCTGGACTTCCCGTATCAGCTCCGCTTATGAAGCCGCAGTCTAATCCTGTTAACATGAAATAAGCCTGCTCCCGAGCAGGTTTAAGCTTGCGCACCTGGGGCCCGTTCTTCGTACGTCGCTAACTCAGTTAGCTGGATTTGATTATTGGCGATTTGGCATGATCTGGGATTGTTTGGTTCTTCGACGCTCCTCCTGGACTTGCTGTCATAGCAACAGGTGCGCAAGCTTATTTCATGTTAACAGGATTAGATCCCGACTTCATAAGCGGAGCTGATACTGTACCAGCCATTTGGATTATAGACATAATTTAATGCAGCAACAAATTATTTACAGTGTAGCAAGATGATTTAAAACTCATTTACCTGTAATTAAGGTGTTGCTGTTACTGGTCCCTGGCTTTAGGTCTAAAGGCCTATTTATACTTCTGCGTCGAACTTACGCCGTAGCTACGTCGTAGGCTGTGCTTAGCGCGCGTACCCTTTGGCGTACCCTGATGCGCACCTCTCCAAAAATGTAACAACGCGTCAATTCTACGCGGACGCAAGCGCTGTGATTGGTCTGCTAGAACCCCTCCCTCGGGTTTCACATGGTCCCTCTGCATGAGTAATTGCGCGTCAACGCGGACAACGACGCAGAAGTATAAATTAAAACCAACGCGTTGCCTACAGCGTAGAGGCTCCGGCGTAGGTCCGACGCAGAAGTATAAATAGGCCTTAAGTCAAGTCAAGTCAAGTTTATTTGTATAGCGCTTTTCACAATACAGATTGTATCAAAGCAGCTTCACAGTATTCAATTTAAATAATACAACAAAGTTTGTTTCAAGAGGAATTTATTGATGATAAAATTAAATTAAATATCCCCAAAATATCCCCAACTGAGCAAGCCAAAGGCAACAGTGGCAAGGAACCGAAAAACTCCATCAAGTGACCTAATGGTGTCCTAAAACTCCATCAGGTGACCTAATGGAGAAAAAAAACCTTGGGAGAACCCAGGCTCAGTCGGGGGCCAGTTCTCCTCTGGCATTTATGAGCTAGAGGCCGGATTGTAGTTTGAACTGTGGGATTATATGAATGCCTGGCTGAAGAGATGCGACTTTAATCTAGTTTTAAACTGGGAGAGCGAGTCTGAGCAACGAACAGTATCAGGAAGACTATTCCAGAGTTTTGGAGCCAAATGTGAAAATGCTCTCCCTCCTTTGGTGGTTCTGAATATCCTAGGTATGACCAAAAGCCTTGAATTTAGTGATCTTAAAGAGCGCGATGGATTATAGGGCGATAGAAGATCCGTTAAATAGACTGGAGCTAAGCCGTTTAGGGCTTTATAAGTCAGTAGCAATACCTTGTAATTAATACGGAACTTTATAGGTAACCAATGCAGTGATGATAAAATCGGTGTTATATGATCATATTTTCTTGATCTCGTAAGAACTCTAGCGGCGGCATTTTGGACTAACTGTAGCTTGTTTATTGAGGATGCAGGACAACCAGCTAATAAGGCATTACAGTAATCCAGTCTCGAGGTCATGAATGCATGAACTAACTTTTCTGCATCAGAAACTGATAGCATATTACGTAGCTTAGCAATGTTTCTAAGGTGGAAAAAGGCTGTTTTTGTAACATATGAAATATGATTTTCAAAAGACAGGTTGCAATCGAGTATAACACCCAGGTCTTTTACTGTAGCGGATAAAGTAACAGGACATCCTATGATGTTAAAGTTGTATTGTGCGAGGTTTTGTGGGCGGTTTTTTGAACCGATAAGTATTACCTCTGTCTTGTCTGGATTTAATAAAAGAAAATTACGCGTCATCCAATCTTTTATATCTTTAACACACTCTGTCAATTTGGAAAATTTTGCGTTTTCATCCGGCCTTGATGAAATATATATTTGAGTGTCATCAGCATAACAATGGAAACTAATTCCATGTTTCCTTATAATATTTCCAAGTGGCATCATATATATTGAAAATAACAGAGGGCCTAACACAGATCCCTGCGGCACTCCATAGTTTACTGGAGTTATGATCGATTTTTCTCCATTTAAATAGACAAAATGGTAGCGGTCAGATAGGTATGATTTGAACCAGCTTAGTGCTTGTCCTTGAACACCAGTATAATTTTGTAGTCGATCTAAGAGTATTGTGTGATCTATAGTATCGAACGCAGCACAAAGATCAAGTAAAACTAGTATTGAGATACAGCCTTGGTCAGAAGCTAAAAGTAAATCATTTGTGATTTTAACGAGCGCAGTTTCAGTGCTATGATGCGGTCTGAATCCAGACTGAAACTTTTCATAGATATCATTTTGTTGCAAGAAAGAGCCCAGTTGAGCGGACACCACTTTTTCTAATATTTTAGACATAAATGGAAGATTTGAAATGGGTCTATAATTTGCTAGATTATTATGATCTAATTGTGGTTTCTTAATGAGAGGTTTTATAACTGCCAGTTTAAATGTTCTTGGAACATGACCTAGAGATAAAGTCGAGTTAATAATATTGAGGAGAGGCTCTTCCACTACAGGTAACACTTCTTTCAGTAGTTTAGTTGGTATAGGATCTAATAAACATGTTGTTGTTTTAGATGAAGTGATAAGTTTATTTAACTCTTTTTGTTCTATAGTTGTAAAGCACTGTAATTGTTCTTGCGGGGTGATAATTGAAGCTGAATTATAAGGCGCGATTGAAGATTGAACGTTTACAATTGTGGTTCTGATGCTTTCTATTTTCTCAGTGAAGAAGTTCATGAAATCATTACTACTGAACTGTAACGGGATATTTTGTTCAGGTGACGTCTGTTTATTTGTTAGTTTAGCCACGGTGTTAAATAAAAACCTTGGATTATTTTGGTTGTTTTCTATTAGTTTGCGGAGGTGCTCAGCCCTGGCCGCTTTTAGGGCCTTTTTATAACGTGACATACTGTCTTTCCACGCGATTCTAAAGACCTCTAAATTAGTTTGTTTCCATTTACGCTCTAAAATACGGGTTTCTCTCTTTAAAACATGCGTAGTATTGTTATACCATGGTGCTTTATTTTTTTACCATGTAGTGATCAGTGACTTCATCACTTTGTGGAATGATATCTATATCGGTTGGATCGGTTCCATGTGATATAATTAAATCGAGTGTATGATTAAGACGATGTGTTGGTCCGATGACGTTTTGCTTGACCCCAAATGAATTTAATAAATCTGTAAACGCAGCTCCTAACGCATCATTTGGATTATCTACGTGTATGTTAAAATCTCCAACAATTAATGCTTTATCGACATTGACTAATAGGTCTGAGAGAAAATCTGCAAACTCTTTTAGGAAATCAGCGTAAGGCCCTGGCGGTCTATATACGGTAGCCAAGGCTAGAGATAATAGTGATGTTTTTCTAACATCTAAGAGCGTAACATTTAGTACAAGTACTTCAAATGAAATAAACTTATAACCCGTTTTCTGAGTAACATTTAGAATATCTCTATAAATGGTTGCAACACCTCCGCCACGACCAATCAGACGGGGCTCATGCTTATAACAGTATCCAGGAGGAGTAGACTCATTAATACCGAAATAATCATTTGGTTTAAGCCAGGTTTCAGTAAGGCAAAGTACATCGAAGCTATTATCTGACTATTTCATTTACAATAACTGCCTTAGGTGTGAGTGATCTAATGTTTAGAAGACCTAGCTTTAGAAATAGTTTTTGTTTACTAATAGCAACATTTTCTGTTTTAATAACAATTAGATTTTTCCTAGATCCTGCATTAGATTTATTATTTGATCTCACTAAACGAGGAATAGACACGGTTTCTATGCAATGTTCTACACTAGTATTTATATCAGTTGAATTGGAGCAGCAGAGACTATGATTTGGACTTTTGGTTACTAGTCAAAGGGTATTTAACTTTTTAGAGATGTTATCAGACAGAAGAGCCGCTCCGAATCTGCTTGGGTGTAAGCCATCAGCACGGAAAAGCCTAGGACGCTCCCAAAACAGATTCCAATTATTTACAAAGAGCAGTTTCTGCTCATTGCACCATGACATTAACCATTCATTTAGCGCAAATAATCTGCTGAACTTTTCATGCCCTAGTCGGTACGTGGGAAGCGGTCCTGACACAATGATCGTTGTTTCAGGCGATGTGCTGCGTACCGTATCGAATAGATTCCTGAAGTCTTTCTTCAGAATCTCCGTCTGGCGCAGCCTGATGTCGTTCACTCCCGCGTGCAGGACCACAGTTCCGACGCGCTCGTCACCGTTCAGGATCTCGGCAACGCGAGCAGCGATTTCAGAAACACGAGCACCAGGAAAGCAGTGACTTTGCACCTTACTTTTACCTAACGTAGCGTGTACGTGCCGAACGATGGAATCGCCGATGATCACAGCATCGTGTTCTGTTTCGCGTAGAGGGGAGAAGCGGTTTTGTGTGGATAACTCGAAAACCGGGAGGGTCGGAGAAAGTCTTGGTCTAAACCTGACTCGCGTCTTCCGCTGCGGAACCACCCAGGCTTCGTGGTGGCGTGTTGGAGCCGGAGTGAACGAGACCATGGCTGATTGCGACCGATGCTGAGGAACGCACGGAGTAGACGCGGTCGGAGTCAGCGGGTTAGTAACGTTAAACACTGATTTGTGTGCATCGGCGCGTGATGTTTCAAGAGCCAAACACCGGTCTCTCAGCTCGGCCTGTCTCAATAAAAGGTTGTGGATCTGTTTCTCAACAGCTTCCAGCTCAGACTGCAGTGCGTGCAGCTCAAATGTGTCCTCACCTGCACCAAACGGTAGACTACTTACATCTGATATATTCGCCATTTTAACAGATGGACAGTGAGTTAGCAACGAAGCTACCAGTGATGCTATCAATATTAATACTAATTTATATTATAAGTTTGTTTGTTTGTAAGTGAGTGTGGAGAAGACGCGTTCAGCCGTGATCCACGGACGTAACCTTTAAGAGTATGCAGCGTTGGATCACTAATAGGCTTGAGACGCGTCTGCTCAACAGTCCGCGTTGTAACAATGAGGTTTGAGCAGTAGTGCTTCTCAGTGAGGAAAAGTAGAAAATCTTCGTTGTAAGCGAGTTTAAAGAGAAAAATCAAGAATTATAAATCAAATCGATAGAGCTCCAAAAACAACAACGCATTCAGACGCGACGCATGATAATAACAGGACAAGACATTACTCACCGTGTTTGTTGAGTGATTCTTACTCACCTGAGCTTTTATGAACTCAAAGGCGCGAGAGAAAATAAAAAAATAAAAATAGCTGAGAAAATTCCCATGTTCTAGTGGGTCCTGAGGTGGCTCTGACATTAAGCAATTATGAAATGATTAAAATACAATAATATATACTGTAATAAGTGATATAACCATAACATGGAACACTTACGCATTTAATTTGTCTGTTACTTTTTGCCAGCCCTCTCTCCTGGCTTTTGCACACTTTGATTCCCAGTGTTCCCTGGCGTTTTAATTATATTTTTCAAACTCTGCATACCCTTCCAGTAAAAATTCCTGCTCTGCTGCGTTGAAAAACTGAGCGCGCTCTTTGGCCATGGTGAGCAGCCAATAGCAGCGTTGCTGATCAATGTTTCTACTATCGATACATATCCCCTTTTAAACCAGCGCGTGAACGCGCAATTATCTCACTAACTCAATCCAGCTATACTAATCATATCCGGCAGGTGTGTTCGAAGAACCAAATTAGTCAGATCATGATTAGCACGATGATATCATCTTGGATGTCTCGTTTGATCTCAGATGTTTTAAGCAACGTACGAAGAACGGGCCCCAGTTGCTATGACAGCAAGTCCAGGATGAGCGTCGAAGACCCAAACAATCCAAGATCATGCCAAATCGCCAACAATCAAATCCAGCTAACTGAGTTCTTCGACGCTCATCCTGGACTTGCTGTCATAGCAACTGGGGCCCGTTCTTCGTACGTTGCTTGAAACATCCAAGATCAAATTATGAGACATCCAAGGTGATATCATCGGCCTAATCATGATCTGACTAATTCGTTTCTTCGAACACACCTGCCAGTTATGATTAGTATAGCTGGATTGAGTTATCTGAGATAACTGCGCGTTCATGCGCTGGTTTAAAAGGGGATATGTATCGATAGTAGAAACATTGATCAGCAACGCTGCTATTGGCTGCTCACCATGGCCAAAGAGCGCGCACAGTTTTTCTCCGCAGCAGAGCAAGAGTTATTGAAGGTTATGCAGAATATGAAACCTTAATTAAAACGCCAGGGAACACCTCAAAGTGTGCAAAAGCCAGGAGAGAGGGCTGGCAAAAAGTAGCAGACAAATGAAATGCGTAAGTGTTCCATGTTATGGTTATATCACTTATTACAGTGTATATTCTTGTATTTTAATCATTTCATAATTGCTTAATGTCAGAGCCACCTCAGGACCCACTAGAACAGTGTTCTTCAACCCTGCTCCTGGAGGACCCCCAACACTGCACGTTTTCTTTGTCTCCCTAATCAAACACACCTGATTCAACTCATCAGCTCATTAACCCATGTGATAATGAGTTGATGAATTGAATCCGGTGTGTTTGATTAGGGAGACAAAGAAAACCAGCAGTGTTGGGGGTCCTCCGGGAGCAGGGTTGAAGAACACTGCACTAGAACATGGGAACAAGTAAAAGGGAAGTACAAGAATATTCTTCAAAATGGTAATCTTTTCTACTTCTACTGTTCTTTGTCTCTTTTACAAAAGAAAAGCACCGTTAAATGTGTTTGTCTGTTTATAACAGCAACCAAGAAAAAGGCTGAGCTGAAAAAAAAAAAAACAGGTGGTGGTCCTGCTCCGTCACATTATACCACATTATACCCCAGCAGTAGAGCTGGCCCTGGGGTTAAATGTGAACCGACCCATTGTGGAGGGCATCCCTGGGGGCAGCTCTTCCTCAGACCAACAGCCAGGAACCAGTAGCAGCAACACCTTCATTACTGGTAAATGAGCTTTAAATGATCTTGCTACACTGTAAAATATATCTTTTTTTTTGCCGCATTAAATTAAGTAGGCCTATATAATCCAAATGGCTGGTACAGTAATTTCAGCTGTTAAATATTGAGTAGTGATCAATTGCTTTGACTTGTGAAGGTGAAAACTGCTGAACTTAATGTAAGAATATTTTGCCATGAGTTACTGATCACATTTGTTCATATAGTGTAGTTCATTGTAATGCCATTGTGTTTCCTCTTTTGTGCAGTTTTACATAATACACCAACACTTGTACCTGTTCCCAAGAAAGTAGTGGCTGAAATATGTGCAGTAAGTGGACTTTTTCTAACTTTACATCAAAAGGGAAGAAAGTGCAACACTTTGTAATGCCCATTTGTTTCCATTGCACAGGACAGTGAAGAAACCCTCTCAGATGACTGTCCTTTGGAGGAAGTACTTGTAAGTGCATAAATAACTTTACTTCATTTATAGTAACTTGTGTACATATTATTTCTGACTGCAATATGAGTTGCAGGAGGAAAGGCCTACTGCACAAAGTGATACAGAGGTGGGCAGTGTAGTAACCTACTTGTACTTTTTATTTTTGTTGCATGAGGCTTGTGTTGACAGTTCTTTTTAATTTTTTTATATTTTTTTATTCTTTTTATCCAAACATGGCACAGGGTGATATCCGTATATAAACGGAATCTACAACAGAAAATGTAGTATTTTGACCTGAAAAAACAGAAAAATGAAGGGGAGAAATAGAACTTGACACCTTAAAGAAGAAAAACTGGCACTAGAGATTGAGTTGCTTCAAAAGGAACTTCAGAGTAAGTGCTAAATACACTATTTCACACAGAGTACTATTGCTGACCTTGGATAACAATATATCTTATTGCAGGCAAAAGATGACCATCATTGGCTTTTCTTGACAAAGAATAATTGAAATAAAACTCAAGGAACTAAGCATGTTGTCTTGTCTTCTATTCATTTAATGAAGGTTTTTGTTTTGAAAAAAAAATAAAAAAAATGGTGTTCCACAATTCTGTCCCGTGCAGCTCTGCCACTAGGTTGGTCCAAGTGCACTGGCTGGAGGTCATCATCAGGCTGCACCTCCACCACAGGGGTCCTCTCCTTTCTGATGGTGGCACTATTGTGGAGTATGGCACATGCAACAATAATGTCACAGGCCCTGTCAGGTGCAACCCTCAGACACTGAAATCTTTCCTTTAGTTGCCCAAAGGTCATTTCAATGCGTGCCCTTGTCCTGGCTAGAGCTGCATTGAAACGGGTTTGTGGTCCGGGGTTTGGGTCAGGGAATGGCGTCATGAAATACTGCCTGCAGGTATAGCCCCTGTCACCAAGCAGGATCCCGTCGTAAGCACCTGGAAAAATGCAGTTTTGTTAGGCTCAGAATAAATGTATGTAATACAGTGAGCTTGATATTAAATATTTCCTTACCACGTTCAAATAATGTGCATAAATGTGACTCTCTGAAAATCCTGGAGTCATGCACAGAACCAGGCCATTTTGCTTCCACATTTGTGATGTAGGACATGGAGTCACACACCATCTAAGATATTTTTAATCAGTCAACTGCATACTTTTTGATTACATTACTTTTTGTATTATTTGATATATTCTGGACTCGCTTCTCCAAGGTAAATGGTGAATTGTTTGATGTCAGGCTGCATGCTCAGAAAGCGGCAGTGGATTGTGCAGCGTGAGACCACCTTCAGCGACAGGTTCTTGTCGTAAAAACGGACAAGACATGGCTGCGAAAGACTTCCCGTATCACCTCCGCTTATAAAGCCGGGATCTAATCCTGTTAACATGAAATAAGCCTGCTCCCGAGCAGGTTTAAGCTTGGGCACCTGTTGCTATGACAGCAAGTCCAGGATGAGCGTCGAAGAACCAAACAATCCAAGATCATGCCAAATCTCCAACAATCAAATCCAGCTAACTGAGTTAGCGACGTACGAAGAACGGGCCCCTGGGGCCTGTTTCAGAAAGGAGGTTCAACTGAGTTGACTTACCCTGAGATGGGAAACTCTTGAGTTTTCGGTTACAGAACAGCGGAAATTAGTTAGTTCAATCAACTCTGAGTTGACTGACTCTGAGTTAAGCGCGTGCACCACCACTATAAAAAGCCATTATCAATGGAGTGCAGATATTATGAGTCACCATGGTAACAGCGCCAGACAAAAAGAGGTCTGCATATTTCTCACCAGCTTCTGCAAGCGTAAGAAGACATATTATTATTTTTTAAATATCGGCTGCAGCAGCGAAGGACAACTAGAGTTAGCTAGGGAGAAAATAGTTGCTCGAGTCAATGCGTATGTTTACATTTTAATTAGTTATACAGTGTTGGGTGTAATTAATTACCAAGTCATCTAAATACTGTCATTTAATTAAAGGGATTACTCTTAATTCTTCTGTAATTTGAAGTAAAATCTGATGTAATTGCATTAGACTATAGAACAATTCTGTATGTTTAACATACATTTTTAAAAGGTATATTTTTTATGTAACCTTCTCCCTCTACACACTTTGGTCAATTCAAGAATAATCCATGCAATTGTATATTGTTTATTTGAAAGCATTAAAAGTGCAGTTTCTTGTCTCTCCTTGTATTGTTCAAGTGGTTGAGGTTGATATGGGATTTATTAATAAGTAGACCAATACTTTCTAAAGATAGTCATTATTACATGAATCTAATTACACGGTTGAAGATGTCATTTGTAGTTAGTAATTAATAACTATTTTAGAGTAACTTACCCAACTGTTATAATATCAGAGGTGAAACTGGAAGAACAGTATGTTATTCAACCTAATTTTAATTTGCATGGGTGCAATCCTGCAGGTATTAAAAGAACATGGCAGCAGCTGAAAATTAAATATAAGAACATAATTCAATCAGGTAAGGTTTGAGCATATCATGGGTGTAGGCTACCTGAATTTACAAATATTTGACATATTAAATAACTAAATAGCATCCCAGTGTCTAGCAGTGCAGCAGCATTTTTGGCTGGGGGAATTCCTGGAGGGACTTCAGAGCCAGTCACTCCCGAAGATCCAAGGGCCTTCATAAAATGTAAGAGGTTTACATATGTGTTATTTCTTATATAGGCTATTTTTGATATTTCCATTTATTTTACTTTGGGTTGGGTTTTTTGTTGGTCCCAACAGATTCCGATGGTAATATCTGTCTTTTGGAGCCTCCTGTCCCAACAAAACCTGCAGGCAGTTGTAAGTAGCCTACTCAATACACCAGAAATTATGACAAATAGTGTTATAAAGTGTACTCATCTTCACAGGACGATGGGGATAATGTTATGTGTCACATCAAACAATCTACACATTCAGATTTTTTCACATTTTTATGTGGAGTAGAATCTAAGTTTAAAGCTAAGTATAAATGGGAAGAACAGCAGGAGGACGGTCCATCAACTTCTGTTGCACAGATGAACAGAGTTCAGTGATTTTCAGTAAATGCCACAGTTTAATTCTGTAGAATTTGTTTAGAACTACATTATGTAACTCTAATCTACTACTGTATATTCAGTTGCCAGTTAAGGAGTTAATAGACTTCATCTTATTTAAAAAAAAAATAAAATAAAAAAAAAACAATAAAAATAGCAATATTGTATTTATTAATTAAAGATTAATTTTATTAATAAAAATGTACTGAAAGAATGAATGAGGTGTTTAAACACCACTTCCTCTTTAAAAAAGGGGAGGAGACCGAAAGAAACTCTGGGTTTACCGAAGAAAACCTGCTCCCGGCCAGGTTAGGTTCACAGAGTAAGTTACCATGGTAACTGACTCTGAGTATAAGTTACCTCTCTTTCAGAAACGGGCTTGACTTACTCTGCTTTCTCAGGTTTAACATACCTCCCATTCTGAAACAGAAAACCCAGAGTTTCCCTCATTTCAGGGTTAACATACTCTGAGTTTTCACTTAACCTCCTTTCTGAAACAGGCGCCTCTGGTCTTTTCATGATCGGATAGCTATCCGATCTGAGAAAACGCATGAAGTGGCCAGGTGTAAACAGCCCCAGAAATCATTCTAATATTCTGATTTATTATGAGTGTTGGAAACAGTTCTGCTGCCTAATGATGAATAAAAGGTTAAAAAGAACTGCATTTATTAAAAAATATATATCATTTCTAATAATATAAATCTTCTTTACTATCACTTTTATTTATCAATTTAACACATCCTTGCTGAATAAAAGTATTGATTTATTTAAAAATAAATAAAAAATAAATACTGACCTCAAATTACTGACCAGTAGTGTATATTGTTGTTACAAAAGATTTCTATTTTTAAAAAAATTGCTTTTTTTATTTTTTTTATTTTTTTTTACTTTTTATTCATCAAAGTATCCTAAAAAAAGTATCACAGGTTATGAAAACATATTAAGCAGCAGAACTGTTTCCAACTTTGATAATGAATCATCATATTAGAATTATTTCTAAAGGATCATGTGATAGACTGGAGTAATGATCCTGAAAATTCAGCTTTGCATCACAGAAATAAATGATCATTTAAACCAATTATTTTAAATTGTAAAAATATATCACAATATTACTTTTTTTTCTGTATTTTTGATCAAATAAATGCAGGCTTGATGAGCAGAGGAAACTTCTTTCAAAAACATTAAAAATACTAATACTTATACTTGCCCTGTAATACATGTATTCTTTGTTTTAGATGTTATTAACTTAAATTCTTATGAATAATAAAAATGTTGTAATGTCTATTTGTTATTTATGGCCTGTACGCCTCATTATTGATCTGAGCTTCTACATCTTGAATTCGAATAACATTCGATAAAACATAATTGCTGGATTATTTTGACTATAATAAATAAGCAGATGAAACATAGTAGGCCTATACACTGTTTATCACAAATTACTTTGGACCAAAGTTAGGCTACCATATTATAATTAATTATTATATAGTTCTATTCATTCATTCATTTTATTTAAATTAGCACTGGTTAAAATGTATAAAGCATGAACAAGATATGAAACAATATTTATTAATAATACACAGTTTAAATATCACAAATATCAAATTGTATTTTCATTTGCGTCCTATGCTGGCTAATTACGACGTTTAACCTGTTATCATAATGAAATTCATGCATTTATTTGCAGTGGTGGAATGTAACCAAGTACAAATACTTCGTTACTTTACTTAAGTACATTTTTCACGTATCTGTACTTTACTTAAGTAGAATCAATAGTGCATACTTTTGACTTTTACTTCGTTACTTTTTGCAGCAATTATTATACTTTCTACTCCACTACATTTCTACAACGTTTCGTTACATTTTCGGATCAGTTTTTCCCCTGCCAAAACAGGGATTGAAAAAAATCTCCATGTTTTCGGTGCTGATCGCGTTGGTGGCGCTAACAATAAAGCACCTAAAAGCTGTCACAAAGAACCAGCAAAAGTAATGAATATGTCAAATATAGCAAGAAGACATTTTAATTGTTTATTAATAAACAAGTGTTTTCTGTGTCGGCTGCAAAGATGAGGTTGACGATACTGATACGCGATCTTCGCAGTAGTGAACGCGCCAGAGAGAAATGCGCATTTCATACGGATTATAAGCAGAGAGCAGTCGGTTTTCTTTCGTTTTGAATTGTTCTGTTTAAAAGTACACATTTAAAGCTGTCTAAAGATATATTTATCAGGTCTGTGAGGCAAGTAGGATACCTTATAGCCTACGCTGAGTTTCGGTTCATTTATGAGACGAGCTCCAGTTCACTCGCCAGCGCCTACGTGTCGTGATTATCTATTTTCTACTTATTTATTAAATCCTGGCAATTGTTTGATGAAACATTGATTAAAATTGAGATACAATTAATACAAAACGAAATTCAAATTTAAAAAAGGCTTTGTGCTTTCTGTTTGAGGTCTCAGTGAAAGTTTTAAAGCAGTCTTTTAGTGCCTTTCAGAGCGGTCACGTCTGTAACATTGTTTTTTCCTCATAAATGGGAACACGAAAAATAAAATGAATATGTTATGTTCTGTGGAGAGCCAACCCTTCATCCGGTGGGTATTACTTTTGGTTTGCGCAGTGTAATTCACAGAATTACAAAAAAATATTTTTCTACCTAAAAGTTACATATTGTTTGTGTCCCGTAACGCATGTGTAGCCTAGATTTCCCATTAAATATAAAACGCATACTGATATTTTTCAATATGTATTAAATGCATTTTCTGAGAATTTATATTTCAAGTTTTTACTGCAAATGTCCCGTTTATAACGATGGAATTGCCAAATATTAAATAATTTATCCTCAACTAGTTTTGTGGTGTAGGTCTACGTATTGTATAATGTTAACTTCAAAAAAGGGGGGTGTCGCGATTCTGCCTTCTCCCTTCTCACACCGCGACACAGGTTCGTAGATCTGAGTGTAGCGATTTCGGATTCATATTGTTACAGCCCTAATTATTAGAATATAGACATTAAGAGAATAAATTGTTATGCAAGTACTTTTACTTTTAATACTTAAAGTACATTTAAAATCAGGTACTTTTTACTTTTTACTTAAGTAGGGTTTTCATTGTGGTACTTCTACTTTTACTAAAGTAAATATGTCTCTGGTTATTTGTACTTTTACTTAAGTACTGAGATTCAGTACTTCCTCCACCACTGTTTATTTATTTGTCATTTAAACTGATGCAAACAGGGAAAGAGAGTAGAAAACACTTATTATCCTGTCGCCCCCTCTAGTGGACAGCATTAAGTATTACGGCCTTCATTGCTCAGATAACTCAAGTCGATGGATTTTTTGGGAAAGTCTGACCAGTTAGAAGCAAGTTAGACCAGTCTGAGGGTCTGAGCTGAGTTTGGTGAAGCATCAAAGTTCTAGGCGGAGTCAATTTCTCATAATAATAATAACAATTAATCCCAAACCTGGTAATTTTGTCAGTATTTAATTTACGTTCACTGATTCTGGCTTCTCTCTTTTCTGTCTCTTTCTTTTCATGTGAACTGAGTAGGCTACACGTGCTTAAATTCAAAAAAATATAAACTTTATTTCTATTCAAAATTATTTATAGCCCATAGGCTATATGTCACACACGCCTACCTGCCTTTTGATGTAAATAAAAGACTAGAGGGGTAAATGTTACGGACATATTATCATGGTACAGTTCAGCCTATTATTGATTTTTATTTCCACTTCCCTTTTATCCAAAGAGACGGAACTATTTGCACTGTATTTATCAATGGGAAATATGCTAATATAATCTGTCATATACTGTGGCTCACATTAATGGGGTTGCTTGCAAGTCGCAGCAGCACGAATTACGTGACCAGCAACATATTTCTAAATCAAATACTGTGTGTAGTTAACAGTGAGTGGTGGTTTCAGACATTATTTCATTAAAGGGCATTTGTCAGTGCCGCACTCGTAGCCTACTGACTCTTATTCTGCCTGACAGAAAGAAAAGCTCACAGCTTACTGAAGGCGGAGCGGTTTGACCAATCAGATGAAAGGGGCGTTTCAGCGCCGCCCACGTGTGCAAATGAAATATCGAACCCATAAACCGACTTGTAAACCATAAACGAAAAATGAAAAATCTAGCCAAAATCTAGCCAAAAAAAACGAATAAACGAGCTGGTTTTCATTTCTCCTTATTCCATTCTAAACAGGAAATGAAATGATCAAAAAGTGCACGGACCCTATGACTAGATGTCGCCTTGGCTACGGCAGTTTGGAATATTCTGGGCTCATCTGATTTTTTTGTACATAGCATAACCTACTTTGTTATGATTTTAGTATCATAATGATTAATAAATGCACGCACAATTATCATGAACTTGATTTGAACAAATGCCTATCAACTTGTGTGTGCAAAATTCAGAATTAAATGAATGTGCAGCAATTTGTTCAAATAGAGAGTCTGTAGGCCTATACTGTTGTAGCCTTTAAATAAGCGCATTTATTTTCATATTTGTTCAAATGTTATAATGTTATTTTTTTCCCCATGTATGTTGATTTATGAAAAGTGAACAGCACGAGTAAAAGTGAATTTCGTTTTGTATAAATTGTATCTTAATTTTAATACATTTTTCATCAGCCTGTATCTATAAATAAGATAAATAAGATTTAATAAATAATAATAAAAAAAAAGATAATCTTGCATTGCACGTTAACTGGAGCGCATAACTTAACGAAACTCATTGTATGCCTCACACACAGACATGAGAAATACATCAAATACACAAAGCTTGAAATGTCTTTAAACGAAATAATTCAAAACGAAGAGAAAAAGGCTACTCTCTGATTATGTAATCCATTATGTGCATTTCTCTCTATAGGCGCGTTCACTATACGGCGATCGTCAACTTCATCTTTGCAGCCGAGTCGACACTGTCAGAAAACACTAGATTATTAATAAAAATCAATGCACGCGTCACCGGATTTACAAATGCACATCTTGCTTGTTGCACCCACACATATTATGTCGAAAATAACGAGATATTATGTTGAAATAACATTATTAATAATAATACATATTTTATAATATTTGATTGAATGCTGAATGTTGCGCTTGTTCAGTTAATAAAATGAAAACTTTAATTGTGATCATTAAAATAATTGAATATGAAATATTTAGTGTCCAAGTTTTGCTAATTAATTAATTAATATATGTAAGGCATTCGTTCCAATCAACTGCCTTAGCCAAGGCCACGTCTAGTGTATATATCTATGACTTGATCAGTCAAATGAAATACAATAAACGTATAAATAAATATTACAAATTAAAAACCGATCGGAAATGTGGTCCAATTTTCTAATACTATTATTTGATGACAACAATAGATTTGTAAAACAAAATCCAGCCATTTGTGTTTTTTTGTTTATTTTTTTTAAAGCAAAAAACCAAGCTGCACCCTTTTTTAAATGTCCTCTTTCATTCCGAAAGAGAATAATTTTCAGATTGTAAATATTTAAAATGATTGAATGATTTGATTGTGTCATTATGATGAAGAAACAAGGCAAAAAGTGTCAAAAAACCATTTGTGGAAGGCATCCGATGAGTGTCAACCCGGCCAGATCAGCAAGTGCATCAAGGCAACCACGATTAGCCGGTGCACCAGCCAGCAAAGTGATTCAATGGTTCATAGGTGTAGCTCGCAGCCTCATCGCCCTACCCTCCACATTCTAAAGAGTGTACAGGCGGTTATTTATATAGGGCAGATAAGCCCTGTGTTTCTCTTCGACGGTAACTGTAAATTGAATTCAAGCTGCGATTTTTGAAGTTGGATATACTCGCGCGGGCAAATACAGATGTGTTAAACACGATAAGAACACAAATTGTACCTTTATTCGTTAATATAGTCGGTATTTCCCACAATGATTCTGCTTTGCTATTGGCCCACGTCACGATCAGTAAGCGCTGCTATTGGCGGTCACGATTATTAAGTATGAAAATGAAAATTCTGTCAGTAATTCCTCACCCTCATGTTGTTCCAACCACTTCGTTCATCTTCGGAACACAAATTAAGATATTTTTGATTAAATGACTAAATTGGACTATATTAACGATGTGTTTAATGAACTTTTCTGGGCCAGCAAGTTTCAAACCCTTAGAACCCTGAAGAAGTCTCGTTCCGAACACATCGCGATATTTGGCATCAGTTCACTTCACGTGTGTCAGATGTTGGTAAGTAGTAAATACGCTGTCCGAATAATGTGTGATATATAATGTATTTTCTGTTTGTCGATATTAATCAGATTGGCTCACGTTCAGTCACGGCATTATATCTGTCATCTCCACTGAGGCTTTGCGTTTTATTGCTTTCTAATTCAAAACAGGGTGATTAAGTTACACTGCCTGTCACATGACGTGAGCATAGGCCTAAAGACCTTAAATCAGTTAATCATATTCATATCAGATTATAAGTAGTACAATTAGTTCCAAAGTTGTATTTGTAGTAGAAGCACAGTACAAACAACACTTACCATGCTTTTACCACATTAACATTAGTTTTACTGTGGTAAGTGTAGTAAAAAGACAGTAATCACAAAACTTACCATGCTTTTACCACACTATTGGTAGTTTTAATGTGATACTTATTGTAAATGCACATTAACCACAACGCTTACCATGCTTTTACCACAGGAATGATGTAAAACAACATAATGATATTTTATTTTCTCTTTTTTCAGCTGAAAAGACCAAAAGGACCTTTCGGACTATTATTGTTTGAGGACAAGTAAACGGAGGAGACAGACAGCTGCAAAGGCAAATATTCGCAATGGTATATACATGTGTTGGTTCGAACCCTAAATCAAACATTTTATCAAGCATTTGTTGTTTCTTAAACCTTTTCTCGCAAAACCCATAGCCCAATCAGTACGAAGATAGTCTGAAAGTCTTAATAATTCACAAGATTTAACAAGTTGTCAAATTCGTACGATACTCGTACATATTTGTATACTCGTACACACACTGTCAGAAAGTTGATATTAATTGCATTGTATTGATTACAATTAGTGATGCACCGATGTGAAAATTGAGGCCGATACCGATAACCGATATTAATATTGCGGTTATGGCCGATACCGATATTTGCCGATGTCGATATCTCTGTATAGAAAACAAATTTTAATGATTATCAAATAAAGAGCTATTTTCCAAAACACTTTTTTTTTACTTTAGAAATGACTGATATTGGGCACCTTTACCTGTGTGCAAAATATGTCACATACGACACACATGCATTATACTGCATTGCATATACAGTAATGTGTGCTGGTCAACTTGTCTAAAATTAAGAAACCCTTAGAAAACAGTAAAAAAAAAAAAAACACACAAAAAACAGGAACATTGTGTAAAATTAAGATAGGCTACTTTATTTATTATTCCAATATCCAAATATCGAGGGCTTGGAACCAGAGGGGCGTAAGTGGCATTTGACAAACTTTACAGGAGAGCCAAAACAAAATTTTGACCACACTTCAATCAACTGTATTTATTAACCTTCAACCACAACATTGCAACCACATACATACTTATATGAGTAAGTTCTTAAGTGAACATATTATGGAATATTAACACGATGAACATATTCTAAAACCTTGCAAAATCTTGAAAATATGGCAAAAACATCAAATACGCCTTTTTGGCACCAAACATTTCCAATTCTTGTAAAGAAAAATAGGGCGTATCTGCTGATCAATGCAGAAATGATTGGTCAAAACATTGGTTAAAAACACTCTAACTTCATAACTTTTCATTTTATTTAAAATACTGTATACATAGTCATTTCATCATTTCAAACTGTTTAACATTTCATTTCTAACCGTTTAATTTCAATTCTCATTTATGAGTTCACATTCATGTCAAACAGTTTAACATTTAATTTCAAACAGTTTAATTTCTCTTGTTTATTACACATTTCACTTTTTAGTTCACTTTAGTTGAACTAAAAAGTTCACTCACTGCCCACTGTCAGAGTGTTATAGAACTCTGCATAACAGTGAGGAATACTCCCATTGGTGCACAGGGTGAGTAGGTCTTTTTTCTTTAAGGCACTGATCACTGGAGGATTTTCATACAACGAGCTGGGGTGTGTGGTTCTGGTGCCTCTTGTTGCCTGTTGTGCCACCGTCAGTTTTCGGAAGGTTGGGGCGGTGAAATCATACTTGAAGAAGATTGTTTTTGGTTCATCTTTCGTGTAGCGGAACCATTTAATCTTCTGCCAATGAACTGATTGTCCCTCCTCATCTTTTGTTCTGTTTTTGAGTATGTGGTTGGAGAGGGACTTGAAGTCCAGAAAGTCCTTGTGTTCAAGTTCATGTACACTGTATGGGTCGTTCCTTCTTGCCATTCTCACAAGTGTGTAGTAGCCATCAGTAAATAGAAGTATGGGAGTAAATAGAAATGGGAGTAAATAGAAACTTTTCTTCTTGCAGTTTCCACTGCAGCATGCACACTATCACACTCCATGTCTAGTAGCCATCCATGATGGCTACTACACACTTGTGAGAATGGAAAGAAAGAACGACCCATAGTGTACATGAACTTGGACACAAGGACTTTCTGTACTTCAAGTCCCTCTCCAACCACATACTCAAAAACAGAACAAAAGATGAGGAGGGACAATCAGTTCATTGGCAGAAGATTAAATGGTTCCGCTACACGAAAGATGAACCAAAAACAATCTTCTTCAAGTATGATTTCACCGCCCCAACCTTCCGAAAACTGACGGTGGCACAACAGGCAACAAGAGGCACCAGAGGCACCAGAACCACACACCCCAGCTCATTGTATGAAAATCCTCCAGTGATCAGTGCCTTAAAGAAAAAAGACCTACTCACCCTGTGCACCAATGGGAGTATTCCTCACTGTTATGCAGAGTTCTATACTGTTCGTTGCTCAGACTCGCTCTCCCAGTTTAAAACTAGATTAAAGTCGCATCTCTTCAGCCAGGCATTCATATAATCCTACAGTTCAAACTACAATCCGGCCTGTAGCTCATAAATGCCAGAGGAGAACTGGCCCCCGACTGAGCCTGGGTTCTCCCAAGGTTTTTTTTCTCCATTAGGTCACCTGATGGAGTTTTAGGACACCATTAGGTCACTTGATGGAGTTTTTCGGTTCCTTGCCACTGTTGCCTTTGGCTTGCTCAGTTGGGGATATTTTGGGGATATTTAATTTAATTTTATCAATCAATAAATTCCTCTTGAAACAAACATTGTTGTATTATTTTAATTTAATACTGTGAAGCTGCTTAGATACAATCTGTATTGTGAAAAGCGCTATACAAATAAACTTGACTTGACTTGACTTGACTTGAATCGTATGGTAAATTAACTTATTTATAACTGTCTTAATTTATGTTTCAAGAACAATAGTAATTGCACATAGAGTAAGTCGAGACTTTCTTGTTTTACAGCAGAGAAGGAAGACCAGTCCTTATATCAACGCAAGCTAATCGAATAAGTCCTTTGTTTCGGGTGAGGAAGGAACATCTGGTGCCCAAAGAAGACAGAAAGCTGCGCGAGTCCATTGGTATGTCTTGTATTGAAACAATGCTGTAATATGTAGTACATAATTTGATGTTGACAATTTTACATTGTACAGGTTATCACTTGGTTTTTGACCAAGTGAAGCTCTTGAAACAAGTGACAGGAGAGTATGTAACTTGTCTGGAAAGTATCAGAGTCGCATTTGGCACGCGTGCCTTAGGTTGCCGACCCCTGGTCTAGCCTATAGTCTATGGTACCAATCACGTTAGTGAAGCCTGAGTAACATATACTGTAATCGGCATGGTCATGAATGCATGATCTTCATAAAAAATGATGATGGCCTAAAAAAAAACTGCTTAAAAAAAAAACTGCTTTACAACATTGGGTCTTAAAGGTGCTGTATGTAGCTTTTCTACTAAAACGAATCCTTTTTTTATTGCCTGTGTGTGAAGGGGTTGTAATATCACATTAAAATGATCCACTTTTCGGGTTTTGCTATTACCTCTGAAAGCAAGTATTCTTATGTTTATGTGAAGGTGCCGGGTCGGATTTACCGCGAAATCCAGTGACGTCACCTGCATGCGCGGAGCGCTCCCGAGCCTCTCGCCTCGTCTAGCCTACTGATTTTGCACTCAACAGCGACGACACTGCAACTTATGACATGGACTTGTGACTTATGCAACTTATGACATGTCTGATAACACTAAGAAACGACCTGCTCCCAGCACAACACAGACTCCAACACAAACTCCACATATTGATAAAAAAAACAATAAAACGTTTTTTTCTTTCTGCTGAAGCTCGTATTAAAGGCCAGACGTGAATCGGATGAACTTCGGGTGAAAAAACACGGATCAACATCGGCAGGGCGTTTGAATCGTGGAGAGACCTTATCTACAAACCTAGAATGTATACATTTCCTGAAGAAAATGTGAAGTAGTGCTTGCAGTGGCAAAATTCGGCACGGTTGATAGGGTTCCATTCTTATCATGGTACGAGCATGGAGCATTAGTTCAACGTCAAGCTGATAAAAGTAGCCTATTATTGTAACGTTGCAGTGGGAGTTTACCTGAGTTTCTAGCATGTTGTGGGATGCTCTCTCTGGTGTGTTGCGTGACGCGTCTCAGTCTGGCCGGTATCCACAGTGCTCGCTCCTAAATTCGAGCACGCGCAAGAGCACGCGCTTGTCAACTTATTGGTTGCAATCTGAAACATCACCGCTAGAGGCCGCTGAAAACTACATACAGCTCCTTTAAGTGGCTTGGAAATGCCACAAAAAAACCTAAAACTGTTTTTCTAAACCTAAAAGCGCCAGGTAAACTCCGAATGACACGACAGACAGCACTTTCCATCAAGTTCTCCGCATCTCCAATAGTGTAAAGGAAAGAGCCACTCGCAAATAATCTTAAGGTCAAGTCAAGTCAAGTCAAGTTTATTTGTATAGCGCTTTTCACAATACAGATTGCATCAAAGCAGCTTCACAGTATTAAATTAAAATAATACAACAAAGTTTGTTTCAAGAGGAATTTATTGATTGATTAAATTAAATTAAATATCCCCAAAATATCCCCAACTGAGCAAGCCAAAGGCAACAGTGGCAAGGAACCGAAAAACTCCATCAAGTGACCTAATGGTGTCCTAAAACTCCATCAGGTGCCTTAATGGAGAAAAAAAACCTTGGGAGAACCCAGGCTCAGTCGGGGGCCAGTTCTCCTCTGGCATTGGATAGAGGCCGGATTGTAGTTTGAACTGTAGGATTATATGAATGCCTGGCTGAAGAGATGCGACTTTAATCTAGTTTTAAACTGGGAGAGTGAGTCTGAGCAACGAACAGTATCAGGAAGACTATTCCAGAGTTTTGGAGCCAAATGTGAAAATGCTCTCCCTCCTTTGGTGGTTCTGGATATCCTAGGTATGACCAAAAGCCTTGAATTTAGTGATCTTAAAGAGCGCGATGGATTATAGGGCGATAGAAGATCCGTTAAATAGACTGGAGCTAAGCCGTTTAGGGCTTTATAAGTCAGTAGCAATACCTTGTAATTAATACGGAACTTTATAGGTAACCAATGCAGTGATGATAAAATCGGTGTTATATGATCATATTTTCTTGATCTCGTAAGAACTCTAGCGGCGGCATTTTGGACTTACTGTAGCTTGTTTATTGAGGATGCAGGACAACCAGCTAATAAAGCATTACAGTAATCCAGTCTCGAGGTCATGAATGCATGAACTAACTTTTCTGCATCAGAAACTGATAGCATATTACGTAGCTTAGCAATGTTTCTAAGGTGGAAAAAGGCTGTTTTTGTAACATGTCAAGTCAAGTCAAGTTTATTTGTATAGCGCTTTTCACAATACAGATTGTATCAAAGCAGCTTCACAGTATTAAATTAAAATAATACAACAAAGTTTGTTTCAAGAGGAATTTATTGATTGATAAAATTAAATTAAATATCCCCAAAATATCCCCAACTGAGCAAGCCAAAGGCAACAGTGGCAAGGAACCGAAAAACTCCATCAAGTGACCTAATGGTGTCCTAAAACTCCATCAGGTGCCTTAATGGAGAAAAAAAACCTTGGGAGAACCCAGGCTCAGTCGGGGGCCAGTTCTCCTCTGGCATTTATGAGCTAGAGGCCGGATTGTAGTTTGAACTGTAGGATTATATGAATGCCTGGCTGAAGAGATGCGACTTTAATCTAGTTTTAAACTGGGAGAGCGAGTCTGAGCAACGAACAGTATCAGGAAGACTATTCCAGAGTTTTGGAGCCAAATGTGAGAATGCTCTCCCTCCTTTGGTGGTTCTGGATATCCTAGGTATGACCAAAAGCCTTGAATTTAGTGATCTTAAAGAGCGCGATGGATTATAGGGTGATAAAAGATCCGTTAAATAGACTGGAGCTAAGCCGTTTAGGGCTTTATAGGTCAGTAGCAATACCTTGTAATTAATACGGAGCTTTATAGGTAACCAATGCAGTGATGATAAAATCGGTGTTATATGATCATATTTTCTTGATCTAGTAAGAACTCTAGCGGCGGCATTTTGGACTAACTGTAGCTTGTTTATTGAGGATGCAGGACAACCAGCTAGTAAAGCATTACAGTAATCCAGTCTCGAGGTCATGAATGCATGAACTAACTTTTCTGCATCAGAAACTGATAGCATATTACGTAGCTTAGCAATGTTTCTAAGGTGGAAAAATGCTGTTTTTGTAACATATGAAATATGATTTTCAAAAGACAGGTTGCAATCGAGTATGACACCCAGGTCTTTTACTGTAGAGGATAAAGTAACAGGACATCCTATGATGTTAAAGTTGTATTGTGCGAGGTTTTGTGGGCGGTTTTTTGAACCGATAAGTATTACCTCTGTCTTGTCTGGATTTAATAAAAGAAAATTACGGGTCATCCAATCTTTCATATCTTTAACACACTCTGTCAATTTGGAAAATTTTGCGTTTTCATCCGGCCGTGATGAAATATATATTTGAGTGTCATCAGCATAACAATGGAAACTAATTCCATGTTTCCTTATAATATTTCCAAGTGGCATCATATATATTGAAAATAACAGAGGGCCTAATACAGATCCCTGCGGCACTCCATAGTTTACTGGAGTTATGATCGATTTTTCTCCATTTAAATAGACAAAATGGTAGCGGTCAGATAGGTATGATTTGAACCAGCTTAGTGCTTGTCCTTGAACACCAGTATAATTTTGTAGTCGATCTAAGAGTAATGTATGATCTATAGTATCGAACGCAGCACTAAGATCAAGTAAAACTAGTATTGAGATACAGCCTTGGTCAAGAAGCTAAAAGTAAATCATTTGTGATTTTAACGAGCGCAGTTTCAGTGCTATGATGCGGTCTGAATCCAGACTGAAACTTTTCATAGATCTCATTTTGTTGCAAGAAAGAGCCCAGTTGAGCGGACACCACTTTTTCTAATATTTTAGACATAAATGGAAGATTTTAAATGGGTCTATAATTTGCTAGATTATTATGATCTAATTGTGGTTTCTTAATGAGAGGTTTTATAACTGCCAGTTTAAATGTTCTTGGAACATGACCTAAAGATAAAGATGAGTTAATAATATTGAGGAGAGGCTCTTCCACTACAGGTAACACTTCTTTCAGTAGTTTAGTTGGTATAGGATCTAATAAACATGTTGTTGTTTTAGATGAAGTGATAAGTTTATTTAACTCTTTTTGTTCTATAGTTGTAAAGCACTGTAATTGTTCTTTCGGGGTGATAATTGAAGCTGAATTATAAGGCGCGATTGAAGATTGAACGTTTATAATTGTGGTTCTGATGCTTTCTATTTTCTCAGTGAAGAAGTTCATGAAATCATTACTACTGAACTGTAACGGGATATTTTGTTCGGGTGACGTCTGTTTATGTGTTAGTCTAGCCACGGTGTTAAATAGAAACCTTGGATTGTTTTGGTTGTTTTCTATTAGTTTGCGGAGGTGCTCAGCCCTGGCAGCTTTTAGGGCCTTTTTATAACGTGACATACTGTCTTTCCACGCGATTCTAAAGACCTCTAAATTAGTTTGTTTCCATTTACGCTCTAAAATACGCGTTTCTCTCTTTAAAACATGCGTAGTATTGTTATACCATGGTGCTTTATTTTTCTCTCTGACCTTTTTTAATTTAATAGGTGCAACCACATCCAATGTTCTAGAGAGAATGGTGCTCATAGTGCTAGTTAGTTCTTCTAGTTCATCTGTTTGTTTGGGTTCAGGCAGCAGCTGAGACAGATTAGATAAGCAATTTGAGAAATTATCTATGGTGGATGGGAGGATTGTTCTGCCTGGTTGATAACGCGACGCCGCATGACATATTACAGCAGTACGTAATATGCAAGTTACCATGTAGTGATCAGTGACTTCATCACTTTGTGGAATGATATCTATATCGGTCGGATCGGTTCCATGTGATATAATTAAATCGAGTGTATGATTAAGACGATGAGTTGGTCCGGTGACGTTTTGCTTGACCCCAAATGAATTTAATAAATCTGTAAACGCAGCTCCTAACGCATCATTTGGATTATCTACGTGTATGTTAAAATCTCCAACAATTAATGCTTTATCGACATTGACTAATAGGTCTGAGAGAAAATCTGCAAACTCTTTTAGGAAATCAGCGTAAGGCCCTGGCGGTCTATATACGGTAGCCAAGGCTAGAGATAATAGGGATGTTTTTCTAACATCTAAGAGCGTAACATTTAGTACAAGTACTTCAAATGAAATAAACTTATAACCCGTTTTCTGAGTAACATTTAGAATATCTTTATAAATGGTTGCAACACCTCCGCCACGGCCAATCAGACGGGGCTTATGCTTATAACAGTATCCAGGAGGAGTAGACTCATTAATACCGAAATAATCATTTGGTTTAAGCCAGGTTTCAGTAAGGCAAAGTACATCGAAGCTATTATCTGTGACTATTTCATTTACAATAACTGCCTTAGGTGTGAGTGATCTAATGTTTAGAAGACCTAGCTTTAGAAATAGTTTTTGTTTACTAATAGCAACATTTTCTGTTTTAATAACAATTAGATTTTTCCTAGATCCTGCATTAGATTTATTATTTGATCTCACTAAACGAGGAATAGACACGGTTTCTATGCAATGTTCTACACTAGTATTTATATCAGTTGAATTGGTGCAGCAGAGACTATGATTTGGACTTTTGGTTACTAGTCAAAGGGTATTTAACATTTTGGAGATGTTATCTGACAGAAGATCCGCTCCGAATCTGCTTGGGTGTAAGCCATCAGCACGGAAAAGCCTAGGATGCTCCCAAAACAGATTCCAATTATTTACAAAGAGCAGTTTCTGCTCATTGCACCATGACATTAACCATTCATTTAGCGCAAATAATCTGCTGAACTTTTCATGCCCTAGTCGGTACGTGGGAAGCGGTCCTGACACAATGATCGTTGTTTCAGGCGATGTGCTGCGTACCGTATCGATTAGATTCCTGAAGTCTTTCTTCAGAATCTCCGTCTGGCGCAGCCTGATGTCGTTCACTCCCGCGTGCAGGACCACAGTTCCGACGCGCTCGTCACCGTTCAGGATCTCGGGAACGCGAGCAGCGATTTCAGAAACACGAGCACCAGGGAAGCAGTGACTTTGCACCTTACTTTTACCTAACGTAGCGTGTACGTGCCGAACGATGGAATCGCCGATGATCACAGCATCGCGTTCTGTTTCGCGTAGAGGGGAGAAGCGGTTTTGTGTGGATAACTCGAAAACCGGGAGGGTCGGAGAAAGTCTTGGTCTAAACCTGACTCGCGTCTTCCGCTGCGGAACCACCCAGGCTTCGTGGTGGCGTGTTGGAGCCGGAGTGAACGAGACCATGGCTGATTGCGACCGATGCTGAGGAACGCACGGAGTAGACGCGGTCGGAGTCAGCGGGTTAGTAACGTTAAACACTGATTTGTGTGCATCGGCGCGTGATGTTTCAAGAGCCAAACACCGGTCTCTCAGCTCGGCCTGTCTCAATAAAAGGTTGTGGATCTGTTTCTCAACAGCTTCCAGCTCAGACTGCAGTGCGTGAAGCTCAAATGTGTCCTCACCTGCACCAAGCGGTAGACTACTTACATCTGATATATTCGCCATTTTAACAGATGGACAGTGAGTTAGCAACGAAGCTACCAGTGATGCTATCAATATTAATACTAATTTATATTATAAGTTTGTTTGTAAATGAGTGTGGAGAAGACGCGTTCAGCCGTGATCCACGGACGTAACCTTTAAGAGTATGCAGCGTTGGATCACTAATAGGCTTGAGACGCGTCTGCTCAACAGTCCGCGTTGTAACTATGAGGTTTTTTAGTGGTAGGGGTGTAGAGTAGACGCACGATAGGCGAAAAAAAAGTGTTTGTTTATAAGTGAGTGTGGAGAAGACGCGTTCAGCCGTGATCCACGGACGTAACCTTTAAGAGTATGCAGCGTTGGATCACTAATAGGCTTGAGACGCGTCTGCTCAACAGTCCGCGTTGTAACAATGAGGTTTGAGCAGTAGTGCTTCTCAGTGAGGAAAAGTAGAAAATGTTCGTTGTAAGCGAGTTTAAAGAGAAAAATCAAGAATTATAAATCAAATCGATAGAGCTCCAAAAACAACAACGCATTCAGACGCAACGCATGATAATGACAGGACAAGACATTACTCACCGTGTTTGTTGAGTGTTTCTTATTCACCTGAGCTTTTATGAACTCAAAGGCGCGAGAGAAAATAAATAAATAAAAATAGCTGAGCGCAAGGGTGGCGCGTTAACAGGCTAGCGAATTACTAGCGTGTTGTGCGTCATGGTTGGGTAAGCTGTATTTAGTAGTAATATAAACAACTAGAAATTGTAGTAAATGATGGTTCAAAACAAGGAAATCTCACAGCAGGCAGCGAGAAAAATCAAGAATTATAAATCAAATCGATAGAGCTCCAAAAACAACAACGCATTCAGACGCGACGCATGCATAGACTGTAAAAAATATGGACAAAGCGTCTGTGACGTCACCCATAGACTTTCTGAAGAACGGGTTTGAAGCCGTTTATGGGGGGTATGGGCGGCGCCATCTTGGAAAATCTTGGGAAACCCTAACCCCGCCCACCTTCTGACGCAGCGCGCGTCACTCAGCTCTCTCTGCTACTCCGGTTATCTCTGTGTATATTTTAGGCAACGAAATATGTTATAAAACACCATACTAACTCTTTTCGTTTTCATTTAAAGAAATCTTAAACATTATAGCCACACAAATGTGGTTCAGGCAACGCGTATTGATTATATTCACTGCACATAACGTTTGCCTATTTATAACAAAACGAAATATAAAACACAAACCTGCCTCTTTTCGTTTTAAATATAATATAAAAATATTAAACATTTTAATATGGTCCAGGCAATATGTGCATTTGTACTAAACAACAGATGTTGCAGTAAACAACATTACAGATCATCTTCGTTGTATTAAAATTTAAAATGACAAAACTCAACCCAGTCTCTTTTTGTTAAATTTCAGTTTTATCAATATTAGCTATTATAAAAGTATAAGTAAAAGGTAAAGTTACAATAAGCTATACAAATAAAGCAAACAATTCAGTCAAACATAAAAAGTCATGCGCTCGATCTAGTCTAACCATACAACGGTACAAGTTAAATATAGCTTATAAAGTTATGAAACTTCCCCTCAGCCAAAACGATTGCCCACGAGACCAAAAATCGCCCGTTAGATATAGACAAGACGAATTATATCTCATGTTTAACCACTACAGAGACGCCAGAGTCAGCGGCAAACCTCAAAACGTCTAGCCGATGAAAGGCTGCTCCAGGCGGGGTACATCGCGCCGAGCGCCCGGTCATCGCTGGATCTCACAACTGGATACAATTTTCATAAATCTTTATAAATAAACCACAGATTTGAGCTTTAAACAACTACATTCTCGCCTGAAAAACTCTTAAAACTACATTTCATGATACAGAAACAGTAGTATTATATGTCAACTGTATTAAAAAATGGCGCTTCTTATGTTGTCATTCTGCCTTTCAGCTGTCAATCAAGCTGTCAATCAAAGTTAACCACGCCCTTATTGTCATACATTTTATATCTAAATACTATCTAAACTAACGAGTTAGAAAAAAATTCACTACCCTCGCCGTTGTCAGGCACTCGGAACCTATCGAAAAATCCAATAAAAGTCCATGGGACCAACCTGTAAAAACATGATTTTATGCTGTGAAAACGGACATTTTAACATGGGGGCTATGGACATTTGCTCCCTTTTGGGACCTTCCCCTAGCGGATTTTCGATGTATTGCAGTTTTTCGCACTTCCGGGTAGGCTTCATTTTTCAGATCAGAATGTTGCCCCTTGGACGCATGATAATAACAGGACAAGACATTACTCACCGTGTTTGTTGAGTGATTCTTACTCACCTGAGCTTTTATGAACTCAAAGGCGCGAGCGCGCGAGAGAAAAATAAATAAATAAAAATAGCTGAGCGCACGGGTGGCGCGTTAACAGGCTAGCGAATTACTACCGTGTTGTGCTAGTAGCAACGGAAGCCAGCGATGTTGGGCAAGCCGTATTTAGTAGTAGTATAAACAACTAGAAATTGTAGTAAATTATGGTTCAAAATAAGGAAATACGAGGCTAAGACGGAGCTTACAGCAACGAAGCAAAAACACTCACAGCAGGCAGCGAGGCAGACAGGAGCAATCGAGTGCCATCTCCAATAGTGTAAAGGAAAGAGCCACTCGCAAATAATCTTAAGGCAATGCAAACAGTTTGTGCTGTAGTTAAAGCCCGACTCCGACAAGTCGAAAATAAGTGTGTGTTTCCAACAAATTAATCATGTAAACGACAATCTCACCAGTCACGAGAAAAAATATATATCTCAGAAAGTGCACTATTGTAACGCAAAATCTCAGTTCTTCGTACCTCAGGGCCCGTTCTTCGTACGTCGCTAACTCAGTTAGCTGGATTTGATTATTGGCGATTTGGCATGATCTGGGATTGTTTGGTTCTTCGACGCTCATCCTGGACTTGCTGTCATAGCAACAGGTGCGCAAGCTTATTTCATGTTAACAGGATTAGATCCCTGCTTCATAAGCGCTGGACTTCCCGTATCAGCTCCGCTTATGAAGCCGCAGTCTAATCCTGTTAACATGAAATAAGCCTGCTCCCGAGCAGGTTTAAGCTTGCGCACCTGGGGCCCGTTCTTCGTACGTCGCTAACTCAGTTAGCTGGATTTGATTATTGGCGATTTGGCATGATCTGGGATTGTTTGGTTCTTCGACGCTCCTCCTGGACTTGCTGTCATAGCAACAGGTGCGCAAGCTTATTTCATGTTAACAGGATTAGATCCCGGCTTCATAAGCGGAGCTGATACTGTACCAGCCATTTGGATTATAGACATACTTAATTTAATGCAGCAACAAATTATTTACAGTGTAGCAAGATGATTTAAAACTCATTTACCTGTAATTAAGGTGTTGCTGTTACTGGTCCCTGGCTTTAGGTCTAAAGGCCTATTTATACTTCTGCGTCGAACTTACGCCGTAGCTACGTCGTAGGCTGTGCTTAGCGCGCGTACCCTTTGGCGTACCCTGATGCGCACCTCTCCAAAAATGTAACAACGCGTCAATTCTACGCGGACGCAAGCGCTGTGATTGGTCTGCTAGAACCCCTCCCTCGGGTTTCACATGGTCCCTCTGCATGAGTAATTGCGCGTCAACGCGGACAACGACGCAGAAGTATAAATTAAAACCAACGCGTTGCCTACAGCGTAGAGGCTCCGGCGTAGGTCCGACGCAGAAGTATAAATAGGCCTTAAGGAAGAGCTGCCCCCAGGAATGCCCTCCACAATGGGTCGGTTCTCATTTAGCCCAAGGGCCAGCTCTTCTGCCGGGGTATAACGTGGGGGTGCAGGACCACCACCTGTTTTTTTCTGCTCCGCCTTTTCCTTGGTTGCAGATAACCATAAACAGACAAACACATCATTTAAAATGTCTTTGCTAAAAGAGACTAATCAGTAGAAGTAGAAAAGATTACCAGTTTGAAGAATATTCTTGTACTTCACTTTTACTTGTTCCCATGTTCTAGTGGGTCCTGAGGTGGCTCTGACATTAAGCAATTATGAAATTATTAAAATACAAGAATATATACTGTAATAAGTGATATAACCATAACATGGAACACTTACGCATTTAATTTGTCTGTTACTTTTTGCCAGCCCTCTCTCCTGGCTTTTGCACACTTTGATTCCCAGTGTTCCCTGGCGTTTTAATTATATTTTTCAAACTCTGCATACCCTTCCAGTAAAAATTCCTGCTCTGCTGCGTTGAAAAACTGAGCGCGCTCTTTGGCCATGGTGAGCAGCCAATAGCAGCGTTGCTGATCAATGTTTCTACTATCGATACATATCCCCTTTTAAACCAGCGCGTGAACGCGCAATTATCTCACTAACTCAATCCAGCTATACTAATCATATCCGGCAGGTGTGTTCGAAGAACCAAATTAGTCAGATCATGATTAGCACGATGATATCATCTTGGATGTCTCGTTTGATCTCAGATGTTTTAAGCAACGTACGAAGAACGGGCCCCAGTTGCTATGACAGCAAGTCCAGGATGAGCGTCGAAGACCCAAACAATCCAAGATCATGCCAAATCGCCAACAATCAAATCCAGCTAACTGAGTTCTTCGACGCTCATCCTGGACTTGCTGTCATAGCAACTGGGGCCCGTTCTTCGTACGTTGCTTGAAACATCCAAGATCAAATTATGAGACATCCAAGGTGATATCATCGGCCTAATCATGATCTGACTAATTCGTTTCTTCGAACACACCTGCCAGTTATGATTAGTATAGCTGGATTGAGTTATCTGAGATAACTGCGCGTTCATGCGCTGGTTTAAAAGGGGATATGTATCGATAGTAGAAACATTGATCAGCAACGCTGCTATTGGCTGCTCACCATGGCCAAAGAGCGCGCACAGTTTTTCTCCGCAGCAGAGCAAGAGTTATTGAAGGTTATGCAGAATATGAAACCTTAATTAAAACGCCAGGGAACACCTCAAAGTGTGCAAAAGCCAGGAGAGAGGGCTGGCAAAAAGTAGCAGACAAATGAAATGCGTAAGTGTTCCATGTTATGGTTATATCACTTATTACAGTGTATATTCTTGTATTTTAATCATTTCATAATTGCTTAATGTCAGAGCCACCTCAGGACCCACTAGAACAGTGTTCTTCAACCCTGCTCCTGGAGGACCCCCAACACTGCACGTTTTCTTTGTCTCCCTAATCAAACACACCTGATTCAACTCATCAGCTCATTAACCCATGTGATAATGAGTTGATGAATTGAATCCGGTGTGTTTGATTAGGGAGACAAAGAAAACCAGCAGTGTTGGGGGTCCTCCGGGAGCAGGGTTGAAGAACACTGCACTAGAACATGGGAACAAGTAAAAGGGAAGTACAAGAATATTCTTCAAAATGGTAATCTTTTCTACTTCTACTGTTCTTTGTCTCTTTTACAAAAGAAAAGCACCGTTAAATGTGTTTGTCTGTTTATAACAGCAACCAAGAAAAAGGCTGAGCTGAAAAAAAAAAAAACAGGTGGTGGTCCTGCTCCCTCACATTATACCACATTATACCCCAGCAGTAGAGCTGGCCCTGGGGTTAAATGTGAACCGACCCATTGTGGAGGGCATCCCTGGGGGCAGCTCTTCCTCAGACCAACAGCCAGGAACCAGTAGCAGCAACACCTTCATTACTGGTAAATGAGCTTTAAATGATCTTGCTACACTGTAAAATATATCTTTTTTTTTGCCGCATTAAATTAAGTAGGCCTATATAATCCAAATGGCTGGTACAGTAATTTCAGCTGTTAAATATTGAGTAGTGATCAATTGCTTTGACTTGTGAAGGTGAAAACTGCTGAAGTTAATGTAAGAATATTTTGCCATGAGTTACTGATCACATTTGTTCATATAGTGTAGTTCATTGTAATGCCATTGTGTTTCCTCTTTTGTGCAGTTTTACATAATACACCAACACTTGTACCTGTTCCCAAGAAAGTAGTGGCTGAAATATGTGCAGTAAGTGGACTTTTTCTAACTTTACATCAAAAGGGAAGAAAGTGCAACACTTTGTAATGCCCATTTGTTTCCATTGCACAGGACAGTGAAGAAACCCTCTCAGATGACTGTCCTTTGGAGGAAGTACTTGTAAGTGCATAAATAACTTTACTTCATTTATAGTAACTTGTGTACATATTATTTCTGACTGCAATATGAGTTGCAGGAGGAAAGGCCTACTGCACAAAGTGATACAGAGGTGGGCAGTGTAGTAACCTACTTGTACTTTTTATTTTTGTTGCATGAGGCTTGTGTTGACAGTTCTTTTTAATTTTTTTATATTTTTTTATTCTTTTTATCCAAACATGGCACAGGGTGATATCCGTATATAAACGGAATCTACAACAGAAAATGTAGTATTTTGACCTGAAAAAACAGAAAAATGAAGGGGAGAAATAGAACTTGACACCTTAAAGAAGAAAAAACTGGCACTAGAGATTGAGTTGCTTCAAAAGGAACTTCAGAGTAAGTGCTAAATACACTATTTCACACAGAGTACTATTGCTGACCTTGGATAACAATATATCTTATTGCAGGCAAAAGATGACCATCATTGGCTTTTCTTGACAAAGAATAATTGAAATAAAACTCAAGGAACTAAGCATGTTGTCTTGTCTTCTATTCATTTAATGAAGGTTTTTGTTTTGAAAAAAAAATAAAAAAAATGGTGTTCCACAATTCTGTCCCGTGCAGCTCTGCCACTAGGTTGGTCCAAGTGCACTGGCTGGAGGTCATCATCAGGCTGCACCTCCACCACAGGGGTCCTCTCCTTTCTGATGGTGGCACTATTGTGGAGTATGGCACATGCAACAATAATGTCACAGGCCCTGTCAGGTGCAACCCTCAGACACTGAAATCTTTCCTTTAGTTGCCCAAAGGTCATTTCAATGCGTGCCCTTGTCCTGGCTAGAGCTGCATTGAAACGGGTTTGTGGTCCGGGGTTTGGGTCAGGGAATGGCGTCATGAAATACTGCCTGCAGGTATAGCCCCTGTCACCAAGCAGGATCCCGTCGTAAGCACCTGGAAAAATGCAGTTTTGTTAGGCTCAGAATAAATGTATGTAATACAGTGAGCTTGATATTAAATATTTCCTTACCACGTTCAAATAATGTGCATAAATGTGACTCTCTGAAAATCCTGGAGTCATGCACAGAACCAGGCCATTTTGCTTCCACATTTGTGATGTAGGACATGGAGTCACACACCATCTAAGATATTTTTAATCAGTCAACTGCATACTTTTTGATTACATTACTTTTTGTATTATTTGATATATTCTGGACTCGCTTCTCCAAGGTAAATGGTGAATTGTTTGATGTCAGGCTGCATGCTCAGAAAGCGGCAGTGGATTGTGCAGCGTGAGACCACCTTCAGCGACAGGTTCTTGTCGTAAAAACGGACAAGACATGGCTGCGAAAGACTTCCCGTATCACCTCCGCTTATAAAGCCGGGATCTAATCCTGTTAACATGAAATAAGCCTGCTCCCGAGCAGGTTTAAGCTTGGGCACCTGTTGCTATGACAGCAAGTCCAGGATGAGCGTCGAAGAACCAAACAATCCAAGATCATGCCAAATCTCCAACAATCAAATCCAGCTAACTGAGTTAGCGACGTACGAAGAACGGGCCCCTGGGGCCTGTTTCAGAAAGGAGGTTCAACTGAGTTGACTTACCCTGAGATGGGAAACTCTTGAGTTTTCGGTTACAGAACAGCGGAAATTAGTTAGTTCAATCAACTCTGAGTTGACTGACTCTGAGTTAAGCGCGTGCACCACCACTATAAAAAGCCATTATCAATGGAGTGCAGATATTATGAGTCACCATGGTAACAGCGCCAGACAAAAAGAGGTCTGCATATTTCTCACCAGCTTCTGCAAGCGTAAGAAGACATATTATTATTTTTTAAATATCGGCTGCAGCAGCGAAGGACAACTAGAGTTAGCTAGGGAGAAAATAGTTGCTCGAGTCAATGCGTATGTTTACATTTTAATTAGTTATACAGTGTTGGGTGTAATTAATTACCAAGTCATCTAAATACTGTCATTTAATTAAAGGGATTACTCTTAATTCTTCTGTAATTTGAAGTAAAATCTGATGTAATTGCATTAGACTATAGAACAATTCTGTATGTTTAACATACATTTTTAAAAGGTATATTTTTTATGTAACCTTCTCCCTCTACACACTTTGGTCAATTCAAGAATAATCCATGCAATTGTATATTGTTTATTTGAAAGCATTAAAAGTGCAGTTTCTTGTCTCTCCTTGTATTGTTCAAGTGGTTGAGGTTGATATGGGATTTATTAATAAGTAGACCAATACTTTCTAAAGATAGTCATTATTACATTAATCTAATTACACGGTTGAAGATGTCATTTGTAGTTAGTAATTAATAACTATTTTAGAGTAACTTACCCAACTGTTATAATATCAGAGGTGAAACTGGAAGAACAGTATGTTATTCAACCTAATTTTAATTTTCATGGGTGCAATCCTGCAGGTATTAAAAGAACATGGCAGCAGCTGAAAATTAAATATAAGAACATAATTCAATCAGGTAAGGTTTGAGCATATCATGGGTGTAGGCTACCTGAATTTACAAATATTTGACATATTAAATAACTAAATAGCATCCCAGTGTCTAGCAGTGCAGCAGCATTTTTGGCTGGGGGAATTCCTGGAGGGACTTCAGAGCCAGTCACTCCCGAAGATCCAAGGGCCTTCATAAAATGTAAGAGGTTTACATATGTGTTATTTCTTATATAGGCTATTTTTGATATTTCCATTTATTTTACTTTGGGTTGGGTTTTTTGTTGGTCCCAACAGATTCCGATGGTAATATCTGTCTTTTGGAGCCTCCTGTCCCAACAAAACCTGCAGGCAGTTGTAAGTAGCCTACTCAATACACCAGAAATTATGACAAATAGTGTTATAAAGTGTACTCATCTTCACAGGACGATGGGGATAATGTTATGTGTCACATCAAACAATCTACACATTCAGATTTTTTCACATTTTTATGTGGAGTAGAATCTAAGTTTAAAGCTAAGTATAAATGGGAAGAACAGCAGGAGGACGGTCCATCAACTTCTGTTGCACAGATGAACAGAGTTCAGTGATTTTCAGTAAATGCCACAGTTTAATTCTGTAGAATTTGTTTAGAACTACATTATGTAACTCTAATCTACTACTGTATATTCAGTTGCCAGTTAAGGAGTTAATAGACTTCATCTTATTTTAAAAAACAATAAAAATAAAAAATAAACAATAAAAATAGCAATATTGTATTTATTAATTAAAGATTAATTTTATTAATAAAAATGTACTGAA
This sequence comes from Leuciscus leuciscus, assembly GCF_965113295.1. Classification (NCBI taxonomy): domain Eukaryota; kingdom Metazoa; phylum Chordata; class Actinopteri; order Cypriniformes; family Leuciscidae; genus Leuciscus; species Leuciscus leuciscus. The sequence goes on along the minus strand of NC_138737.1, from coordinate 32,679,461 downwards.
AGAATGAATGAGGTGTTTAAACACCACTTCCTCTTTAAAAAAGGGGAGGAGACCGAAAGAAACTCTGGGTTTACCGAAGAAAACCTGCTCCCGGCCAGGTTAGGTTCACAGAGTAAGTTACCATGGTAACTGACTCTGAGTATAAGTTACCTCTCTTTCAGAAACGGGCTTGACTTACTCTGCTTTCTCAGGTTTAACATACCTCCCATTCTGAAACAGAAAACCCAGAGTTTCCCTCATTTCAGGGTTAACATACTCTGAGTTTTCACTTAACCTCCTTTCTGAAACAGGCGCCTCTGGTCTTTTCATGATCGGATAGCTATCCGATCTGAGAAAACGCATGAAGTGGCCAGGTGTAAACAGCCCCAGAAATCATTCTAATATTCTGATTTATTATGAGTGTTGGAAACAGTTCTGCTGCCTAATATATTTGATGAATAAAAGGTTACAAAGAACTGCATTTATTAAAAAATATATATCATTTCTAATAATATAAATCTTCTTTACTATCACTTTTATTTATCAATTTAACACATCCTTGCTGAATAAAAGTATTGATTTATTTAAAAATAAATAAAAAATAAATACTGACCTCAAATTACTGACCAGTAGTGTATATTGTTGTTACAAAAGATTTCTATTTTTTAAAAAATTGCTTTTTTTATTTTTTTATTTTTTTTTACTTTTTATTCATCAAAGTATCCTAAAAAAAGTATCACAGGTTATGAAAACATATTAAGCAGCAGAACTGTTTCCAACTTTGATAATGAATCATCATATTAGAATTATTTCTAAAGGATCATGTGATAGACTGGAGTAATGATCCTGAAAATTCAGCTTTGCATCACAGAAATAAATGATCATTTAAACCAATTATTTTAAATTGTAAAAATATATCACAATATTACTTTTTTTTCTGTATTTTTGATCAAATAAATGCAGGCTTGATGAGCAGAGGAAACTTCTTTCAAAAACATTAAAAATACTAATACTTATACTTGCCCTGTAATACATGTATTCTTTGTTTTAGATGTTATTAACTTAAATTCTTATGAATAATAAAAATGTTGTAATGTCTATTTGTTATTTATGGCCTGTACGCCTCATTATTGATCTGAGCTTCTACATCTTGAATTCGAATAACATTCGATAAAACATAATTGCTGGATTATTTTGACTATAATAAATAAGCAGATGAAACATAGTAGGCCTATACACTGTTTATCACAGATTACTTTGGACCAAAGTTACCATATTATAATTAATTATTATATAGTTCTATTCATTCATTTTATTTAAATTAGCACTGGTTAAAATGTTTAAAGCATGAACAAGATATGAAACAATATTTATTAATAATACACAGTTTAAATATCACAAATATCAAATTGTATTTTCATTTGCGTCCTATGCTGGCTAATTACGACGTTTAACCTGTTATCATAATGAAATTCATGCATTTATTTGCAGTGGTGGAATGTAACCAAGTACAAATACTTCGTTACTTTACTTAAGTACATTTTTCACGTATCTGTACTTTACTTAAGTAGAATCAATAGTGCATACTTTTGACTTTTACTTCGTTACTTTTTGCAGCAATTATTATACTTTCTACTCCACTACATTTCTACAACGTTTCGTTACATTTTCGGATCAGTTTTTCCCCTGCCAAAACAGGGATTGAAAAAAATCTCCATGTTTTCGGTGCTGATCGCGTTGGTGGCGCTAACAATAAAGCACCTAAAAGCTGTCACAAAGAACCAGCAAAAGTAATGAATATGTCAAATATAGCAAGAAGACATTTTAATTGTTTATTAATAAACAAGTGTTTTCTGTGTCGGCTGCAAAGATGAGGTTGACGATACTGATACGCGATCTTCGCAGTAGTGAACGCGCCAGAGAGAAATGCGCATTTCATACGGATTATAAGCAGAGAGCAGTCGGTTTTCTTTCGTTTTGAATTGTTCTGTTTAAAAGTACACATTTAAAGCTGTCTAAAGATATATTTATCAGGTCTGTGAGGCAAGTAGGATACCTTATAGCCTACGCTGAGTTTCGGTTCATTTATGAGACGAGCTCCAGTTCACTCGCCAGCGCCTACGTGTCGTGATTATCTATTTTCTACTTATTTATTAAATCCTGGCAATTGTTTGATGAAACATTGATTAAAATTGAGATACAATTAATACAAAACGAAATTCAAATTTAAAAAAGGCTTTGTGCTTTCTGTTTGAGGTCTCAGTGAAAGTTTTAAAGCAGTCTTTTAGTGCCTTTCAGAGCGGTCACGTCTGTAACATTGTTTTTTCCTCATAAATGGGAACACGAAAAATAAAATAAAATGAATATGTTATGTTCTGTGGAGAGCCAACCCTTCATCCGGTGGGTATTACTTTTGGTTTGCGCAGTGTAATTCACAGAATTACAAAAAAATATTTTTCTACCTAAAAGTTACATATTGTTTGTGTCCCGTAACGCATGTGTAGCCTAGATTTCCCATTAAATATAAAACGCATACTGATATTTTTCAATATGTATTAAATGCATTTTCTGAGAATTTATATTTCAAGTTTTTACTGCAAATGTCCCGTTTATAACGATGGAATTGCCAAATATTAAATAATTTATCCTCAACTAGTTTTGTGGTGTAGGTCTACGTATTGTATAATGTTAACTTCAAAAAAGGGGGGTGTCGCGATTCTGCCTTCTCCCTTCTCACACCGCGACACAGGTTCGTAGATCTGAGTGTAGCGATTTCGGATTCATATTGTTACAGCCCTAATTATTAGAATATAGACATTAAGAGAATAAATTGTTATGCAAGTACTTTTACTTTTAATACTTAAAGTACATTTAAAATCAGGTACTTTTTACTTTTTACTTAAGTAGGGTTTTCATTGTGGTACTTCTACTTTTACTAAAGTAAATATGTCTCTGGTTATTTGTACTTTTACTTAAGTACTGAGATTCAGTACTTCCTCCACCACTGTTTATTTATTTGTCATTTAAACTGATGCAAACAGGGAAAGAGAGTAGAAAACACTTATTATCCTGTCGCCCCCTCTAGTGGACAGCATTAAGTATTACGGCCTTCATTGCTCAGATAACTCAAGTCGATGGATTTTTTGGGAAAGTCTGACCAGTTAGAAGCAAGTTAGACCAGTCTGAGGGTCTGAGCTGAGTTTGGTGAAGCATCAAAGTTCTAGGCGGAGTCAATTTCTCATAATAATAATAACAATTAATCCCAAACCTGGTAATTTTGTCAGTATTTAATTTACGTTCACTGATTCTGGCTTCTCTCTTTTCTGTCTCTTTCTTTTCATGTGAACTGAGTAGGCTACACGTGCTTAAATTCAAAAAAATATAAACTTTATTTCTATTCAAAATTATTTATAGCCCATAGGCTAGGCTATATGTCACACACGCCTACCTGCCTTTTGATGTAAATAAAAGACTAGAGGGGTAAATGTTACGGACATATTATCATGGTACAGTTCAGCCTATTATTGATTTTTATTTCCACTTCCCTTTTATCCAAAGAGACGGAACTATTTGCACTGTATTTATCAATGGGAAATATGCTAATATAATCTGTCATATACTGTGGCTCACATTAATGGGGTTGCTTGCAAGTCGCAGCAGCACGAATTACGTGACCAGCAACATATTTCTAAATCAAATACTGTGTGTAGTTAACAGTGAGTGGTGGTTTCAGACATTATTTCATTAAAGGGCATTTGTCAGTGCCGCACTCGTAGCCTACTGACTCTTATTCTGCCTGACAGAAAGAAAAGCTCACAGCTTACTGAAGGCGGAGCGGTTTGACCAATCAGATGAAAGGGGCGTTTCAGCGCCGCCCACGTGTGCAAATGAAATATCGAACCCATAAACCGACTTGTAAACCATTAACGAAAAATGAAAAATCTAGCCAAAATCTAGCCCAAAAAAACGAATAAACGAGCTGGTTTTCATTTCTCCTTATTCCATTCTAAACAGGAAATGAAATGATCAAAAAGTGCACGGACCCTAGATGTCGCCTTGGCTACGGCAGTTTGGAATATTCTGGGCTCATCTGATTTTTTTGTACATAGCATAACCTACTTTGTTATGATTTTAGTATCATAATGATTAATAAATGCACGCACAATTATCATGAACTTGATTTGAACAAATGCCTATCAACTTGTGTGTGCAAAATTCAGAATTAAATGAATGTGCAGCAATTTGTTCAAATAGAGAGTCTGTAGGCCTATACTGTTGTAGCCTTTAAATAAGCGCATTTATTTTCATATTTGTTCAAATGTTATAATGTTATTTTTTTCCCCATGTATGTTGATTTATGAAAAGTGAACAGCACGAGTAAAAGTGAATTTCGTTTTGTATAAATTGTATCTTAATTTTAATACATTTTTCATCAGCCTGTATCTATAAATAAGATAAATAAGATTTAATAAATAATAATAAAAAAAAAGATAATCTTGCATTGCACGTTAACTGGAGCGCATAACTTAACGAAACTCATTGTATGCCTCACACACAGACATGAGAAATACATCAAATACACAAAGCTTGAAATGTCTTTAAACGAAATAATTCAAAACGAAGAGAAAAAGGCTACTCTCTGATTATGTAATCCATTATGTGCATTTCTCTCTATAGGCGCGTTCACTATACGGCGATCGTCAACTTCATCTTTGCAGCCGAGTCGACACTGTCAGAAAACACTAGATTATTAATAAAAATCAATGCACGCGTCACCGGATTTACAAATGCACATCTTGCTTGTTGCACCCACACATATTATGTCGAAAATAACGAGATATTATGTTGAAATAACATTATTAATAATAATACATATTTTATAATATTTGATTGAATGCTGAATGTTGCGCTTGTTCAGTTAATAAAATGAAAACTTTAATTGTGATCATTAAAATAATTGAATATGAAATATTTAGTGTCCAAGTTTTGCTAATTAATTAATTAATTAATATATGTAAGGCATTCGTTCCAATCAACTGCCTTAGCCAAGGCCACGTCTAGTGTATATATCTATGACTTGATCAGTCAAATGAAATACAATAAACGTCTAAATAAATATTACAAATTAAAAACCAATCGGAAATGTGGTCCAATTTTCTAATACTATTATTTGATGACAACAATAGATTTGTAAAACAAAATCCAGCCATTTGTGTTTTTTTGTTTATTTTTTTTAAAGCAAAAAACCAAGCTGCACCCTTTTTTAAATGTCCTCTTTCATTCCGAAAGAGAATAATTTTCAGATTGTAAATATTTAAAATGATTGAATGATTTGATTGTGTCATTATGATGAAGAAAAAAGGCAAAAAGTGTCAAAAAACCATTTGTGGAAGGCATCCGATGAGTGTCAACCCGGCCAGATCAGCAAGTGCATCAAGGCAACCACGATTAGCCGGTGCACCAGCCAGCAAAGTGATTCAATGGTTCATAGGTGTAGCTCGCAGCCTCATCGCCCTACCCTCCACATTCTAAAGAGTGTACAGGCGGTTATTTATATAGGGCAGATAAGCCCTGTGTTTCTCTTCTAACTGTAAATTGAATTCAAGCTGCGATTTTTGAAGTTGGATATACTCGCGCGGGCAAATACAGATGTGTTAAACACGATAAGAACACAAATTGTACCTTTATTCGTTAATATAGTCGGTATTTCCCACAATGATTCTGCTTTGCTATTGGCCCACGTCACGATCAGTAAGCGCTGCTATTGGCGGTCACGATTATTAAGTATGAAAATGAAAATTCTGTCAGTAATTCCTCACCCTCATGTTGTTCCAACCACTTCGTTCATCTTCGGAACACAAATTAAGATATTTTTGATTAAATGACTAAATTGGACTATATTAACGATGTGTTTAATGAACTTTTCTGGGCCAGCAAGTTTCAAACCCTTAGAACCCTGAAGAAGTCTCGTTCCGAACACATCGCGATATTTGGCATCAGTTCACTTCACGTGTGTCAGATGTTGGTAAGTAGTAAATACGCTGTCCGAATAATGTGTGATATATAATGTATTTTCTGTTTGTCGATATTAATCAGATTGGCTCACGTTCAGTCACGGCATTATATCTGTCATCTCCACTGAGGCTTTGCGTTTTATTGCTTTCTAATTCAAAACAGGGTGATTAAGTTACACTGCCTGTCACATGACGTGAGCATAGGCCTAAAGACCTTAAATCAGTTAATCATATTCATATCAGATTATAAGTAGTACAATTAGTTCCAAAGTTGTATTTGTAGTAGAAGCACAGTACAAACAACACTTACCATGCTTTTACCACATTAACATTAGTTTTACTGTGGTAAGTGTAGTAAAAAGACAGTAATCACAAAACTTACCATGCTTTTACCACACTATTGGTAGTTTTAATGTGATACTTATTGTAAATGCACATTAACCACAACGCTTACCATGCTTTTACCACAGGAATGATGTAAAACAACATAATGATATTTTATTTTCTCTTTTTTCAGCTGAAAAGACCAAAAGGACCTTTCGGACTATTATTGTTTGAGGACAAGTAAACGGAGGAGACAGACAGCTGCAAAGGCAAATATTCGCAATGGTATATACATGTGTTGGTTCGAACCCTAAATCAAACATTTTATCAAGCATTTGTTGTTTCTTAAACCTTTTCTCGCAAAACCCATAGCCCAATCAGTACGAAGATAGTCTGAAAGTCTTAATAATTCACAAGATTTAACAAGTTGTCAAATTCGTACGATACTCGTACATATTTGTATACTCGTACACACACTGTCAGAAAGTTGATATTAATTGCATTGTATTGATTACAATTAGTGATGCACCGATGTGAAAATTGAGGCCGATACCGATAACCGATATTAATATTGCGGTTATGGCCGATACTGATATTTGCCGATGTCGATATCTCTGTATAGAAAACAAATTTTAATGATTATCAAATAAAGAGCTATTTTCCAAAACACTTTTTTTTTACTTTAGAAATGACTGATATTGGGCACCTTTACCTGTGTGCAAAATATGTCACATACGACACACATGCATTATACTGCATTGCATATACAGTAATGTGTGCTGGTCAACTTGTCTAAAATTAAGAAACCCTTAGAAAACAGTAAAAAAAAAAAAAACACACAAAAAACAGGAACATTGTGTAAAATTAAGATAGGCTACTTTATTTATTATTCCAATATCCAAATATCGAGGGCTTGGAACCAGAGGGGCGTAAGTGGCATTTGACAAACTTTACAGGAGAGCCAAAACAAAATTTTGACCACACTTCAATCAACTGTATTTATTAACCTTCAACCACAACATTGCAACCACATACATACTTATATGAGTAAGTTCTTAAGTGAACATATTATGGAATATTAACACGATGAACATATTCTAAAACCTTGCAAAATCTTGAAAATATGGCAAAAACATCAAATACGCCTTTTTGGCACCAAACATTTCCAATTCTTGTAAAGAAAAATAGGGCGTATCTGCTGATCAATGCAGAAATGATTGGTCAAAACATTGGTTAAAAACACTCTAACTTCATAACTTTTCATTTTATTTAAAATACTGTATACATAGTCATTTCATCATTTCAAACTGTTTAACATTTCATTTCTAACCGTTTAATTTCAATTCTCATTTATGAGTTCACATTCATGTCAAACAGTTTAACATTTAATTTCAAACAGTTTAATTTCTCTTGTTTATTACACATTTCACTTTTTAGTTCACTTTAGTTGAACTAAAAAGTTCACTCACTGCCCACTGTCAGAGTGTTATAGAACTCTGCATAACAGTGAGGAATACTCCCATTGGTGCACAGGGTGAGTAGGTCTTTTTTCTTTAAGGCACTGATCACTGGAGGATTTTCATACAACGAGCTGGGGTGTGTGGTTCTGGTGCCTCTTGTTGCCTGTTGTGCCACCGTCAGTTTTCGGAAGGTTGGGGCGGTGAAATCATACTTGAAGAAGATTGTTTTTGGTTCATCTTTCGTGTAGCGGAACCATTTAATCTTCTGCCAATGAACTGATTGTCCCTCCTCATCTTTTGTTCTGTTTTTGAGTATGTGGTTGGAGAGGGACTTGAAGTCCAGAAAGTCCTTGTGTTCAAGTTCATGTACACTGTATGGGTCGTTCCTTCTTGCCATTCTCACAAGTGTGTAGTAGCCATCAGTAAATAGAAGTATGGGAGTAAATAGAAATGGGAGTAAATAGAAACTTTTCTTCTTGCAGTTTCCACTGCAGCATGCACACTATCACACTCCATGTCTAGTAGCCATCCATGATGGCTACTACACACTTGTGAGAATGGAAAGAAAGAACGACCCATAGTGTACATGAACTTGGACACAAGGACTTTCTGTACTTCAAGTCCCTCTCCAACCACATACTCAAAAACAGAACAAAAGATGAGGAGGGACAATCAGTTCATTGGCAGAAGATTAAATGGTTCCGCTACACGAAAGATGAACCAAAAACAATCTTCTTCAAGTATGATTTCACCGCCCCAACCTTCCGAAAACTGACGGTGGCACAACAGGCAACAAGAGGCACCAGAGGCACCAGAACCACACACCCCAGCTCATTGTATGAAAATCCTCCAGTGATCAGTGCCTTAAAGAAAAAAGACCTACTCACCCTGTGCACCAATGGGAGTATTCCTCACTGTTATGCAGAGTTCTATACTGTTCGTTGCTCAGACTCGCTCTCCCAGTTTAAAACTAGATTAAAGTCGCATCTCTTCAGCCAGGCATTCATATAATCCTACAGTTCAAACTACAATCCGGCCTGTAGCTCATAAATGCCAGAGGAGAACTGGCCCCCGACTGAGCCTGGGTTCTCCCAAGGTTTTTTTTCTCCATTAGGTCACCTGATGGAGTTTTAGGACACCATTAGGTCACTTGATGGAGTTTTTCGGTTCCTTGCCACTGTTGCCTTTGGCTTGCTCAGTTGGGGATATTTTGGGGATATTTAATTTAATTTTATCAATCAATAAATTCCTCTTGAAACAAACATTGTTGTATTATTTTAATTTAATACTGTGAAGCTGCTTAGATACAATCTGTATTGTGAAAAGCGCTATACAAATAAACTTGACTTGACTTGACTTGACTTGAATCGTATGGTAAATTAACTTATTTATAACTGTCTTAATTTATGTTTCAAGAACAATAGTAATTGCACATAGAGTAAGTCGAGACTTTCTTGTTTTACAGCAGAGAAGGAAGACCAGTCCTTATATCAACGCAAGCTAATCGAATAAGTCCTTTGTTTCGGGTGAGGAAGGAACATCTGGTGCCCAAAGAAGACAGAAAGCTGCGCGAGTCCATTGGTATGTCTTGTATTGAAACAATGCTGTAATATGTAGTACATAATTTGATGTTGACAATTTTACATTGTACAGGTTATCACTTGGTTTTTGACCAAGTGAAGCTCTTGAAACAAGTGACAGGAGAGTATGTAACTTGTCTGGAAAGTATCAGAGTCGCATTTGGCACGCGTGCCTTAGGTTGCCGACCCCTGGTCTAGCCTATAGTCTATGGTACCAATCACGTTAGTGAAGCCTGAGTAACATATACTGTAATCGGCATGGTCATGAATGCATGATCTTCATAAAAAATGATGATGGCCTAAAAAAAAACTGCTTAAAAAAAAAACTGCTTTACAACATTGGGTCTTAAAGGTGCTGTATGTAGCTTTTCTACTAAAACGAATCCTTTTTTTATTGCCTGTGTGTGAAGGGGTTGTAATATCACATTAAAATGATCCACTTTTCGGGTTTTGCTATTACCTCTGAAAGCAAGTATTCTTATGTTTATGTGAAGGTGCCGGGTCGGATTTACCGCGAAATCCAGTGACGTCACCTGCATGCGCGGAGCGCTCCCGAGCCTCTCGCCTCGTCTAGCCTACTGATTTTGCACTCAACAGCGACGACACTGCAACTTATGACATGGACTTGTGACTTATGCAACTTATGACATGTCTGATAACACTAAGAAACGACCTGCTCCCAGCACAACACAGACTCCAACACAAACTCCACATATTGATAAAAAAAACAATAAAACGTTTTTTTCTTTCTGCTGAAGCTCGTATTAAAGGCCAGACGTGAATCGGATGAACTTCGGGTGAAAAAACACGGATCAACATCGGCAGGGCGTTTGAATCGTGGAGAGACCTTATCTACAAACCTAGAATGTATACATTTCCTGAAGAAAATGTGAAGTAGTGCTTGCAGTGGCAAAATTCGGCACGGTTGATAGGGTTCCATTCTTATCATGGTACGAGCATGGAGCATTAGTTCAACGTCAAGCTGATAAAAGTAGCCTATTATTGTAACGTTGCAGTGGGAGTTTACCTGAGTTTCTAGCATGTTGTGGGATGCTCTCTCTGGTGTGTTGCGTGACGCGTCTCAGTCTGGCCGGTATCCACAGTGCTCGCTCCTAAATTCGAGCACGCGCAAGAGCACGCGCTTGTCAACTTATTGGTTGCAATCTGAAACATCACCGCTAGAGGCCGCTGAAAACTACATACAGCTCCTTTAAGTGGCTTGGAAATGCCACAAAAAAACCTAAAACTGTTTTTCTAAACCTAAAAGCGCCAGGTAAACTCCGAATGACACGACAGACAGCACTTTCCATCAAGTTCTCCGCATCTCCAATAGTGTAAAGGAAAGAGCCACTCGCAAATAATCTTAAGGTCAAGTCAAGTCAAGTCAAGTTTATTTGTATAGCGCTTTTCACAATACAGATTGCATCAAAGCAGCTTCACAGTATTAAATTAAAATAATACAACAAAGTTTGTTTCAAGAGGAATTTATTGATTGATTAAATTAAATTAAATATCCCCCAAATATCCCCAACTGAGCAAGCCAAAGGCAACAGTGGCAAGGAACCGAAAAACTCCATCAAGTGACCTAATGGTGTCCTAAAACTCCATCAGGTGCCTTAATGGAGAAAAAAAACCTTGGGAGAACCCAGGCTCAGTCGGGGGCCAGTTCTCCTCTGGCATTTATGAGCTACAGGCCGGATTGTAGTTTGAACTGTAGGATTATATGAATGCCTGGCTGAAGAGATGCGACTTTAATCTAGTTTTAAACTGGGAGAGCGAGTCTGAGCAACGAACAGTATCAGGAAGACTATTCCAGAGTTTTGGAGCCAAATGTGAGAATGCTCTCCCTCCTTTGGTGGTTCTGGATATCCTAGGTATGACCAAAAGCCTTGAATTTAGTGATCTTAAAGAGCGCGATGGATTATAGGGTGATAAAAGATCCGTTAAATAGACTGGAGCTAAGCCGTTTAGGGCTTTATAGGTCAGTAGCAATACCTTGTAATTAATACGGAGCTTTATAGGTAACCAATGCAGTGATGATAAAATCGGTGTTATATGATCATATTTTCTTGATCTAGTAAGAACTCTAGCGGCGGCATTTTGGACTAACTGTAGCTTGTTTATTGAGGATGCAGGACAACCAGCTAGTAAAGCATTACAGTAATCCAGTCTCGAGGTCATGAATGCATGAACTAACTTTTCTGCATCAGAAACTGATAGCATATTACGTAGCTTAGCAATGTTTCTAAGGTGGAAAAATGCTGTTTTTGTAACATATGAAATATGATTTTCAAAAGACAGGTTGCAATCGAGTATGACACCCAGGTCTTTTACTGTAGAGGATAAAGTAACAGGACATCCTATGATGTTAAAGTTGTATTGTGCGAGGTTTTGTGGGCGGTTTTTTGAACCGATAAGTATTACCTCTGTCTTGTCTGGATTTAATAAAAGAAAATTACGGGTCATCCAATCTTTCATATCTTTAACACACTCTGTCAATTTGGAAAATTTTGCGTTTTCATCCGGCCGTGATGAAATATATATTTGAGTGTCATCAGCATAACAATGGAAACTAATTCCATGTTTCCTTATAATATTTCCAAGTGGCATCATATATATTGAAAATAACAGAGGGCCTAATACAGATCCCTGCGGCACTCCATAGTTTACTGGAGTTATGATCGATTTTTCTCCATTTAAATAGACAAAATGGTAGCGGTCAGATAGGTATGATTTGAACCAGCTTAGTGCTTGTCCTTGAACACCAGTATAATTTTGTAGTCGATCTAAGAGTAATGTATGATCTATAGTATCGAACGCAGCACTAAGATCAAGTAAAACTAGTATTGAGATACAGCCTTGGTCAAGAAGCTAAAAGTAAATCATTTGTGATTTTAACGAGCGCAGTTTCAGTGCTATGATGCGGTCTGAATCCAGACTGAAACTTTTCATAGATCTCATTTTGTTGCAAGAAAGAGCCCAGTTGAGCGGACACCACTTTTTCTAATATTTTAGACATAAATGGAAGATTTGAAATGGGTCTATAATTTGCTAGATTATTATGATCTAATTGTGGTTTCTTAATGAGAGGTTTTATAACTGCCAGTTTAAATGTTCTTGGAACATGACCTAAAGATAAAGATGAGTTAATAATATTGAGGAGAGGCTCTTCCACTACAGGTAACACTTCTTTCAGTAGTTTAGTTGGTATAGGATCTAATAAACATGTTGTTGTTTTAGATGAAGTGATAAGTTTATTTAACTCTTTTTGTTCTATAGTTGTAAAGCACTGTAATTGTTCTTTCGGGGTGATAATTGAAGCTGAATTATAAGGCGCGATTGAAGATTGAACGTTTATAATTGTGGTTCTGATGCTTTCTATTTTCTCAGTGAAGAAGTTCATGAAATCATTACTACTGAACTGTAACGGGATATTTTGTTCGGGTGACGTCTGTTTATGTGTTAGTCTAGCCACGGTGTTAAATAGAAACCTTGGATTGTTTTGGTTGTTTTCTATTAGTTTGCGGAGGTGCTCAGCCCTGGCAGCTTTTAGGGCCTTTTTATAACGTGACATACTGTCTTTCCACGCGATTCTAAAGACCTCTAAATTAGTTTGTTTCCATTTACGCTCTAAAATACGCGTTTCTCTCTTTAAAACATGCGTAGTATTGTTATACCATGGTGCTTTATTTTTCTCTCTGACCTTTTTTAATTTAATAGGTGCAACCACATCCAATGTTCTAGAGAGAATGGTGCTCATAGTGCTAGTTAGTTCTTCTAGTTCATCTGTTTGTTTGGGTTCAGGCAGCAGCTGAGACAGATTAGAAAAGCAATTTGAGAAATTATCTATGGTGGATGGGAGGATTGTTCTGCCTGGTTGATAACGCGACGCCGCATGACATATTACAGCAGTACGTAATATGCAAGTTACCATGTAGTGATCAGTGACTTCATCACTTTGTGGAATGATATCTATATTGGTCGGATCGGTTCCATGTGATATAATTAAATCGAGTGTATGATTAAGACGATGAGTTGGTCCGGTGACGTTTTGCTTGACCCCAAATGAATTTAATAAATCTGTAAACGCAGCTCCTAACGCATCATTTGGATTATCTACGTGTATGTTAAAATCTCCAACAATTAATGCTTTATCGACATTGACTAATAGGTCTGAGAGAAAATCTGCAAACTCTTTTAGGAAATCAGCGTAAGGCCCTGGCGGTCTATATACGGTAGCCAAGGCTAGAGATAATAGGGATGTTTTTCTAACATCTAAGAGCGTAACATTTAGTACAAGTACTTCAAATGAAATAAACTTATAACCCGTTTTCTGAGTAACATTTAGAATATCTTTATAAATGGTTGCAACACCTCCGCCACGGCCAATCAGACGGGGCTTATGCTTATAACAGTATCCAGGAGGAGTAGACTCATTAATACCGAAATAATCATTTGGTTTAAGCCAGGTTTCAGTAAGGCAAAGTACATCGAAGCTATTATCTGTGACTATTTCATTTACAATAACTGCCTTAGGTGTGAGTGATCTAATGTTTAGAAGACCTAGCTTTAGAAATAGTTTTTGTTTACTAATAGCAACATTTTCTGTTTTAATAACAATTAGATTTTTCCTAGATCCTGCATTAGATTTATTATTTGATCTCACTAAACGAGGAATAGACACGGTTTCTATGCAATGTTCTACACTAGTATTTATATCAGTTGAATTGGTGCAGCAGAGACTATGATTTGGACTTTTGGTTACTAGTCAAAGGGTATTTAACATTTTGGAGATGTTATCTGACAGAAGATCCGCTCCGAATCTGCTTGGGTGTAAGCCATCAGCACGGAAAAGCCTAGGATGCTCCCAAAACAGATTCCAATTATTTACAAAGAGCAGTTTCTGCTCATTGCACCATGACATTAACCATTCATTTAGCGCAAATAATCTGCTGAACTTTTCATGCCCTAGTCGGTACGTGGGAAGCGGTCCTGACACAATGATCGTTGTTTCAGGCGATGTGCTGCGTACCGTATCGATTAGATTCCTGAAGTCTTTCTTCAGAATCTCCGTCTGGCGCAGCCTGATGTCGTTCACTCCCGCGTGCAGGACCACAGTTCCGACGCGCTCGTCACCGTTCAGGATCTCGGGAACGCGAGCAGCGATTTCAGAAACACGAGCACCAGGGAAGCAGTGACTTTGCACCTTACTTTTACCTAACGTAGCGTGTACGTGCCGAACGATGGAATCGCCGATGATCACAGCATCGCGTTCTGTTTCGCGTAGAGGGGAGAAGCGGTTTTGTGTGGATAACTCGAAAACCGGGAGGGTCGGAGAAAGTCTTGGTCTAAACCTGACTCGCGTCTTCCGCTGCGGAACCACCCAGGCTTCGTGGTGGCGTGTTGGAGCCGGAGTGAACGAGACCATGGCTGATTGCGACCGATGCTGAGGAACGCACGGAGTAGACGCGGTCGGAGTCAGCGGGTTAGTAACGTTAAACACTGATTTGTGTGCATCGGCGCGTGATGTTTCAAGAGCCAAACACCGGTCTCTCAGCTCGGCCTGTCTCAATAAAAGGTTGTGGATCTGTTTCTCAACAGCTTCCAGCTCAGACTGCAGTGCGTGAAGCTCAAATGTGTCCTCACCTGCACCAAGCGGTAGACTACTTACATCTGATATATTCGCCATTTTAACAGATGGACAGTGAGTTAGCAACGAAGCTACCAGTGATGCTATCAATATTAATACTAATTTATATTATAAGTTTGTTTGTAAATGAGTGTGGAGAAGACGCGTTCAGCCGTGATCCACGGACGTAACCTTTAAGAGTATGCAGCGTTGGATCACTAATAGGCTTGAGACGCGTCTGCTCAACAGTCCGCGTTGTAACTATGAGGTTTTTTAGTGGTAGGGGTGTAGAGTAGACGCACGATAGGCGAAAAAAAAGTGTTTGTTTATAAGTGAGTGTGGAGAAGACGCGTTCAGCCGTGATCCACGGACGTAACCTTTAAGAGTATGCAGCGTTGGATCACTAATAGGCTTGAGACGCGTCTGCTCAACAGTCCGCGTTGTAACAATGAGGTTTGAGCAGTAGTGCTTCTCAGTGAGGAAAAGTAGAAAATGTTCGTTGTAAGCGAGTTTAAAGAGAAAAATCAAGAATTATAAATCAAATCGATAGAGCTCCAAAAACAACAACGCATTCAGACGCAACGCATGATAATGACAGGACAAGACATTACTCACCGTGTTTGTTGAGTGTTTCTTATTCACCTGAGCTTTTATGAACTCAAAGGCGCGAGAGAAAATAAATAAATAAAAATAGCTGAGCGCAAGGGTGGCGCGTTAACAGGCTAGCGAATTACTAGCGTGTTGTGCGTCATGGTTGGGTAAGCTGTATTTAGTAGTAATATAAACAACTAGAAATTGTAGTAAATGATGGTTCAAAACAAGGAAATACGAGGCTAAGACGGAGCTTACAGCTCCGAAGCAAACACACTCACAGCAGGCAGCGAGAAAAATCAAGAATTATAAATCAAATCGATAGAGCTCCAAAAACAACAACGCATTCAGACGCGACGCATGCATAGACTGTAAAAAATATGGACAAAGCGTCTGTGACGTCACCCATAGACTTTCTGAAGAACGGGTTTGAAGCCGTTTATGGGGGGTATGGGCGGCGCCATCTTGGAAAATCTTGGGAAACCCTAACCCCGCCCACCTTCTGACGCAGCGCGCGTCACTCAGCTCGCTCTGCTACTCCGGTTATCTCTGTGTATATTTTAGGCAACGAAATATGTTATAAAACACCATACTAACTCTTTTCGTTTTCATTTAAAGAAATCTTAAACATTATAGCCACACAAATGTGGTTCAGGCAACGCGTATTGATTATATTCACTGCACATAACGTTTGCCTATTTATAACAAAACGAAATATAAAACACAAACCTGCCTCTTTTCGTTTTAAATATAATATAAAAATATTAAACATTTTAATATGGTCCAGGCAATATGTGCATTTGTACTAAACAACAGATGTTGCAGTAAACAACATTACAGATCATCTTCGTTGTATTAAAATTTAAAATGACAAAACTCAACCCAGTCTCTTTTTGTTAAATTTCAGTTTTATCAATATTAGCTATTATAAAAGTATAAGTAAAAGGTAAAGTTACAATAAGCTATACAAATAAAGCAAACAATTCAGTCAAACATAAAAAGTCATGCGCTCGATCTAGTCTAACCATACAACGGTACAAGTTAAATATAGCTTATAAAGTTATGAAACTTCCCCTCAGCCAAAACGATTGCCCACGAGACCAAAAATCGCCCGTTAGATATAGACAAGACGAATTATATCTCATGTTTAACCACTACAGAGACGCCAGAGTCAGCGGCAAACCTCAAAACGTCTAGCCGATGAAAGGCTGCTCCAGGCGGGGTACATCGCGCCGAGCGCCCGGTCATCGCTGGATCTCACAACTGGATACAATTTTCATAAATCTTTATAAATAAACCACAGATTTGAGCTTTAAACAACTACATTCTCGCCTGAAAAACTCTTAAAACTACATTTCATGATACAGAAACAGTAGTATTATATGTCAACTGTATTAAAAAATGGCGCTTCTTATGTTGTCATTCTGCCTTTCAGCTGTCAATCAAGCTGTCAATCAAAGTTAACCACGCCCTTATTGTCATACATTTTATATCTAAATACTATCTAAACTAACGAGTTAGAAAAAAATTCACTACCCTCGCCGTTGTCAGGCACTCGGAACCTATCGAAAAATCCAATAAAAGTCCATGGGACCAACCTGTAAAAACATGATTTTATGCTGTGAAAACGGACATTTTAACATGGGGGCTATGGACATTTGCTCCCTTTTGGGACCTTCCCCTAGCGGATTTTCGATGTATTGCAGTTTTTCGCACTTCCGGGTAGGCTTCATTTTTCAGATCAGAATGTTGCCCCTTGGACGCATGATAATAACAGGACAAGACATTACTCACCGTGTTTGTTGAGTGATTCTTACTCACCTGAGCTTTTATGAACTCAAAGGCGCGAGCGCGCGAGAGAAAAATAAATAAATAAAAATAGCTGAGCGCACGGGTGGCGCGTTAACAGGCTAGCGAATTACTACCGTGTTGTGCTAGTAGCAACGGAAGCCAGCGATGTTGGGCAAGCCGTATTTAGTAGTAGTATAAACAACTAGAAATTGTAGTAAATTATGGTTCAAAATAAGGAAATACGAGGCTAAGACGGAGCTTACAGCAACGAAGCAAAAACACTCACAGCAGGCAGCGAGGCAGACAGGAGCAATCGAGTGCCATCTCCAATAGTGTAAAGGAAAGAGCCACTCGCAAATAATCTTAAGGCAATGCAAACAGTTTGTGCTGTAGTTAAAGCCCGACTCCGACAAGTCGAAAATAAGTGTGTGTTTCCAACAAATTAATCATGTAAACGACAATCTCACCAGTCACGAGAAAAAATATATATCTCAGAAAGTGCACTATTGTAACGCAAAATCTCAGTTCTTCGTACCTCAGGGCCCGTTCTTCGTACGTCGCTAACTCAGTTAGCTGGATTTGATTATTGGCGATTTGGCATGATCTGGGATTGTTTGGTTCTTCGACGCTCATCCTGGACTTGCTGTCATAGCAACAGGTGCGCAAGCTTATTTCATGTTAACAGGATTAGATCCCTGCTTCATAAGCGCTGGACTTCCCGTATCAGCTCCGCTTATGAAGCCGCAGTCTAATCCTGTTAACATGAAATAAGCCTGCTCCCGAGCAGGTTTAAGCTTGCGCACCTGGGGCCCGTTCTTCGTACGTCGCTAACTCAGTTAGCTGGATTTGATTATTGGCGATTTGGCATGATCTGGGATTGTTTGGTTCTTCGACGCTCCTCCTGGACTTGCTGTCATAGCAACAGGTGCGCAAGCTTATTTCATGTTAACAGGATTAGATCCCGGCTTCATAAGCGGAGCTGATACTGTACCAGCCATTTGGATTATAGACATACTTAATTTAATGCAGCAACAAATTATTTACAGTGTAGCAAGATGATTTAAAACTCATTTACCTGTAATTAAGGTGTTGCTGTTACTGGTCCCTGGCTTTAGGTCTAAAGGCCTATTTATACTTCTGCGTCGAACTTACGCCGTAGCTACGTCGTAGGCTGTGCTTAGCACGCGTACCCTTTGGCGTACCCTGATGCGCACCTCTCCAAAAATGTAACAACGCGTCAATTCTACGCGGACGCAAGCGCTGTGATTGGTCTGCTAGAACCCCTCCCTCGGGTTTCACATGGTCCCTCTGCATGAGTAATTGCGCGTCAACGCGGACAACGACGCAGAAGTATAAATTAAAACCAACGCGTTGCCTACAGCGTAGAGGCTCCGGCGTAGGTCCGACGCAGAAGTATAAATAGGCCTTAAGGAAGAGCTGCCCCCAGGAATGCCCTCCACAATGGGTCGGTTCTCATTTAGCCCAAGGGCCAGCTCTTCTGCCGGGGTATAACGTGGGGGTGCAGGACCACCACCTGTTTTTTTCTGCTCCGCCTTTTCCTTGGTTGCAGATAACCATAAACAGACAAACACATCATTTAAAATGTCTTTGCTAAAAGAGACTAATCAGTAGAAGTAGAAAAGATTACCAGTTTGAAGAATATTCTTGTACTTCACTTTTACTTGTTCCCATGTTCTAGTGGGTCCTGAGGTGGCTCTGACATTAAGCAATTATGAAATTATTAAAATACAAGAATATATACTGTAATAAGTGATATAACCATAACATGGAACACTTACGCATTTAATTTGTCTGTTACTTT
Organism: Leuciscus leuciscus; assembly: GCF_965113295.1. Classification (NCBI taxonomy): domain Eukaryota; kingdom Metazoa; phylum Chordata; class Actinopteri; order Cypriniformes; family Leuciscidae; genus Leuciscus; species Leuciscus leuciscus. The sequence goes on along the minus strand of NC_138737.1, from coordinate 32,660,271 downwards.
TTGCCAGCCCTCTCTCCTGGCTTTTGCACACTTTGATTCCCAGTGTTCCCTGGCGTTTTAATTATATTTTTCAAACTCTGCATACCCTTCCAGTAAAAATTCCTGCTCTGCTGCGTTGAAAAACTGAGCGCGCTCTTTGGCCATGGTGAGCAGCCAATAGCAGCGTTGCTGATCAATGTTTCTACTATCGATACATATCCCCTTTTAAACCAGCGCGTGAACGCGCAATTATCTCACTAACTCAATCCAGCTATACTAATCATATCCGGCAGGTGTGTTCGAAGAACCAAATTAGTCAGATCATGATTAGCACGATGATATCATCTTGGATGTCTCGTTTGATCTCAGATGTTTTAAGCAACGTACGAAGAACGGGCCCCAGTTGCTATGACAGCAAGTCCAGGATGAGCGTCGAAGACCCAAACAATCCAAGATCATGCCAAATCGCCAACAATCAAATCCAGCTAACTGAGTTCTTCGACGCTCATCCTGGACTTGCTGTCATAGCAACTGGGGCCCGTTCTTCGTACGTTGCTTGAAACATCCAAGATCAAATTATGAGACATCCAAGGTGATATCATCGGCCTAATCATGATCTGACTAATTCGTTTCTTCGAACACACCTGCCAGTTATGATTAGTATAGCTGGATTGAGTTATCTGAGATAACTGCGCGTTCATGCGCTGGTTTAAAAGGGGATATGTATCGATAGTAGAAACATTGATCAGCAACGCTGCTATTGGCTGCTCACCATGGCCAAAGAGCGCGCACAGTTTTTCTCCGCAGCAGAGCAAGAGTTATTGAAGGTTATGCAGAATATGAAACCTTAATTAAAACGCCAGGGAACACCTCAAAGTGTGCAAAAGCCAGGAGAGAGGGCTGGCAAAAAGTAGCAGACAAATGAAATGCGTAAGTGTTCCATGTTATGGTTATATCACTTATTACAGTGTATATTCTTGTATTTTAATCATTTCATAATTGCTTAATGTCAGAGCCACCTCAGGACCCACTAGAACAGTGTTCTTCAACCCTGCTCCTGGAGGACCCCCAACACTGCACGTTTTCTTTGTCTCCCTAATCAAACACACCTGATTCAACTCATCAGCTCATTAACCCATGTGATAATGAGTTGATGAATTGAATCCGGTGTGTTTGATTAGGGAGACAAAGAAAACCAGCAGTGTTGGGGGTCCTCCGGGAGCAGGGTTGAAGAACACTGCACTAGAACATGGGAACAAGTAAAAGGGAAGTACAAGAATATTCTTCAAAATGGTAATCTTTTCTACTTCTACTGTTCTTTGTCTCTTTTACAAAAGAAAAGCACCGTTAAATGTGTTTGTCTGTTTATAACAGCAACCAAGAAAAAGGCTGAGCTGAAAAAAAAAAAAAAACAGGTGGTGGTCCTGCTCCCTCACATTACACCACATTATACCCCAGCAGTAGAGCTGGCCCTGGGGTTAAATGTGAACCGACCCATTGTGGAGGGCATCCCTGGGGGCAGCTCTTCCTCAGACCAACAGCCAGGAACCAGTAGCAGCAACACCTTCATTACTGGTAAATGAGCTTTAAATGATCTTGCTACACTGTAAAATATATCTTTTTTTTTGCCGCATTAAATTAAGTAGGCCTATATAATCCAAATGGCTGGTACAGTAATTTCAGCTGTTAAATATTGAGTAGTGATCAATTGCTTTGACTTGTGAAGGTGAAAACTGCTGAAGTTAATGTAAGAATATTTTGCCATGAGTTACTGATCACATTTGTTCATATAGTGTAGTTCATTGTAATGCCATTGTGTTTCCTCTTTTGTGCAGTTTTACATAATACACCAACACTTGTACCTGTTCCCAAGAAAGTAGTGGCTGAAATATGTGCAGTAAGTGGACTTTTTCTAACTTTACATCAAAAGGGAAGAAAGTGCAACACTTTGTAATGCCCATTTGTTTCCATTGCACAGGACAGTGAAGAAACCCTCTCAGATGACTGTCCTTTGGAGGAAGTACTTGTAAGTGCATAAATAACTTTACTTCATTTATAGTAACTTGTGTACATATTATTTCTGACTGCAATATGAGTTGCAGGAGGAAAGGCCTACTGCACAAAGTGATACAGAGGTGGGCAGTGTAGTAACCTACTTGTACTTTTTATTTTTGTTGCATGAGGCTTGTGTTGACAGTTCTTTTTAATTTTTTTATATTTTTTTATTCTTTTTATCCAAACATGGCACAGGGTGATATCCGTATATAAACGGAATCTACAACAGAAAATTTAGTATTTTGACCTGAAAAAACAGAAAAATGAAGGGGAGAAATAGAACTTGACACCTTAAAGAAGAAAAAACTGCCACTAGAGATTGAGTTGCTTCAAAAGGAACTTCAGAGTAAGTGCTAAATACACTATTTCACACAGAGTACTATTGCTGACCTTGGATAACAATATATCTTATTGCAGGCAAAAGATGACCATCATTGGCTTTTCTTGACAAAGAATAATTGAAATAAAACTCAAGGAACTAAGCATGTTGTCTTGTCTTCTATTCATTTAATGAAGGTTTTTGTTTTGAAAAAAAAATAAAAAAAATGGTGTTCCACAATTCTGTCCCGTGCAGCTCTGCCACTAGGTTGGTCCAAGTGCACTGGCTGGAGGTCATCATCAGGCTGCACCTCCACCACAGGGGTCCTCTCCTTTCTGATGGTGGCACTATTGTGGAGTATGGCACATGCAACAATAATGTCACAGGCCCTGTCAGGTGCAACCCTCAGACACTGAAATCTTTCCTTTAGTTGCCCAAAGGTCATTTCAATGCGTGCCCTTGTCCTGGCTAGAGCTGCATTGAAACGGGTTTGTGGTCCGGGGTTTGGGTCAGGGAATGGCGTCATGAAATACTGCCTGCAGGTATAGCCCCTGTCACCAAGCAGGATCCCGTCGTAAGCACCTGGAAAAATGCAGTTTTGTTAGGCTCAGAATAAATGTATGTAATACAGTGAGCTTGATATTAAATATTTCCTTACCACGTTCAAATAATGTGCATAAATGTGACTCTCTGAAAATCCTGGAGTCATGCACAGAACCAGGCCATTTTGCTTCCACATTTGTGATGTAGGACATGGAGTCACACACCATCTAAGATATTTTTAATCAGTCAACTGCATACTTTTTGATTACATTACTTTTTGTATTATTTGATATATTCTGGACTCGCTTCTCCAAGGTAAATGGTGAATTGTTTGATGTCAGGCTGCATGCTCAGAAAGCGGCAGTGGATTGTGCAGCGTGAGACCACCTTCAGCGACAGGTTCTTGTCGTAAAAACGGACAAGACATGGCTGCGAAAGACTTCCCGTATCACCTCCGCTTATAAAGCCGGGATCTAATCCTGTTAACATGAAATAAGCCTGCTCCCGAGCAGGTTTAAGCTTGGGCACCTGTTGCTATGACAGCAAGTCCAGGATGAGCGTCGAAGAACCAAACAATCCAAGATCATGCCAAATCTCCAACAATCAAATCCAGCTAACTGAGTTAGCGACGTACGAAGAACGGGCCCCTGGGGCCTGTTTCAGAAAGGAGGTTCAACTGAGTTGACTTACCCTGAGATGGGAAACTCTTGAGTTTTCGGTTACAGAACAGCGGAAATTAGTTAGTTCAATCAACTCTGAGTTGACTGACTCTGAGTTAAGCGCGTGCACCACCACTATAAAAAGCCATTATCAATGGAGTGCAGATATTATGAGTCACCATGGTAACAGCGCCAGACAAAAAGAGGTCTGCATATTTCTCACCAGCTTCTGCAAGCGTAAGAAGACATATTATTATTTTTTAAATATCGGCTGCAGCAGCGAAGGACAACTAGAGTTAGCTAGGGAGAAAATAGTTGCTCGAGTCAATGCGTATGTTTACATTTTAATTAGTTATACAGTGTTGGGTGTAATTAATTACCAAGTCATCTAAATACTGTCATTTAATTAAAGGGATTACTCTTAATTCTTCTGTAATTTGAAGTAAAATCTGATGTAATTGCATTAGACTATAGAACAATTCTGTATGTTTAACATACATTTTTAAAAGGTATATTTTTTATGTAACCTTCTCCCTCTACACACTTTGGTCAATTCAAGAATAATCCATGCAATTGTATATTGTTTATTTGAAAGCATTAAAAGTGCAGTTTCTTGTCTCTCCTTGTATTGTTCAAGTGGTTGAGGTTGATATGGGATTTATTAATAAGTAGACCAATACTTTCTAAAGATAGTCATTATTACATGAATCTAATTACACGGTTGAAGATGTCATTTGTAGTTAGTAATTAATAACTATTTTAGAGTAACTTACCCAACTGTTATAATATCAGAGGTGAAACTGGAAGAACAGTATGTTATTCAACCTAATTTTAATTTTCATGGGTGCAATCCTGCAGGTATTAAAAGAACATGGCAGCAGCTGAAAATTAAATATAAGAACATAATTCAATCAGGTAAGGTTTGAGCATATCATGGGTGTAGGCTACCTGAATTTACAAATATTTGACATATTAAATAACTAAATAGCATCCCAGTGTCTTTTGGAGCCTCCTGTCCCAACAAAACCTGCAGGCAGTTGTAAGTAGCCTACTCAATACACCAGAAATTATGACAAATAGTGTTATAAAGTGTACTCATCTTCACAGGACGATGGGGATAATGTTATGTGTCACATCAAACAATCTACACATTCAGATTTTTTCACATTTTTATGTGGAGTAGAATCTAAGTTTAAAGCTAAGTATAAATGGGTAGTCTTATCTCTCCCCCCGCCCCCAAAGTGGAAGAACAGCAGGAGGACGGTCCATCAACTTCTGTTGCACAGATGAACAGAGTTCAGTGATTTTCAGTAAATGCCACAGTTTAATTCTGTAGAATTTGTTTAGAACTACATTATGTAACTCTAATCTACTACTGTATATTCAGTTGCCAGTTAAGGAGTTAATAGACTTCATCTTATTTAAAAAATTGAAAAAAAAAAAAAACAGTAAAAATAGCAATATTGTATTTATTAATTAAAGATTAATTTTATTAATAAAAATGTACTGAAAGAATGAATGAGGTGTTTAAACACCACTTCCTCTTTAAAAAAGGGGAGGAGACCGAAAGAAACTCTGGGTTTACCGAAGAAAACCTGCTCCCGGCCAGGTTAGGTTCACAGAGTAAGTTACCATGGTAACTGACTCTGAGTATAAGTTACCTCTCTTTCAGAAACGGGCTTGACTTACTCTGCTTTCTCAGGTTTAACATACCTCCCATTCTGAAACAGAAAACCCAGAGTTTCCCTCATTTCAGGGTTAACATACTCTGAGTTTTCACTTAACCTCCTTTCTGAAACAGGCGCCCCTGGTCTTTTCACGATCGGATAGCTATCCGATCTGAGAAAACGCATGAAGTGGCCAGGTGTAAACAGCCCCAGAAATCATTCTAATATTCTGATTTATTATGAGTGTTGGAAACAGTTCTGCTGCCTAATATATTTGATGAATAAAAGGTTACAAAGAACTGCATTTATTAAAAAATATATATCATTTCTAATAATATAAATCTTCTTTACTATCACTTTTATTTATCAATTTAACACATCCTTGCTGAATAAAAGTATTGATTTATTTAAAAATAAATAAAAAATAAATACTGACCTCAAATTACTGACCAGTAGTGTATATTGTTGTTACAAAAGATTTCTATTTTTTAAAAAATTGCTTTTTTTATTTTTTTATTTTTTTTTACTTTTTATTCATCAAAGTATCCTAAAAAAAAGTATCACAGGTTATGAAAACATATTAAGCAGCAGAACTGTTTCCAACTTTGATAATGAATCATCATATTAGAATTATTTCTAAAGGATCATGTGATAGACTGGAGTAATGATCCTGAAAATTCAGCTTTGCATCACAGAAATAAATGATCATTTAAACCAATTATTTTAAATTGTAAAAATATATCACAATATTACTTTTTTTTCTGTATTTTTGATCAAATAAATGCAGGCTTGATGAGCAGAGGAAACTTCTTTCAAAAACATTAAAAATACTAATACTTATACTTGCCCTGTAATACATGTATTCTTTGTTTTAGATGTTATTAACTTAAATTCTTATGAATAATAAAAATGTTGTAATGTCTATTTGTTATTTATGGCCTGTACGCCTCATTATTGATCTGAGCTTCTACATCTTGAATTCGAATAACATTCGATAAAACATAATTGCTGGATTATTTTGACTAATAAATAAGCAGATGAAACATAGTAGGCCTATACACTGTTTATCACAGATTACTTTGGACCAAAGTTACCATATTATAATTAATTATTATATAGTTCTATTCATTCATTTTATTTAAATTAGCACTGGTTAAAATGTATAAAGCATGAACAAGATATGAAACAATATTTATTAATAATACACAGTTTAAATATCACAAATATCAAATTGTATTTTCATTTGCGTCCTATGCTGGCTAATTACGACGTTTAACCTGTTATCATAATGAAATTCATGCATTTATTTGTCATTTAAACTGATGCAAACAGGGAAAGAGAGTAGAAAACACTTATTATCCTGTCGCCCCCTCTAGTGGACAGCATTAAGTATTACGGCCTTCATTGCTCAGATAACTCAAGTCGATGGATTTTTTGGGAAAGTCTGACCAGTTAGAAGCAAGTTAGACCAGTCTGAGGGTCTGAGCTGAGTTTGGTGAAGCATCAAAGTTCTAGGCGGAGTCAATTTCTCATAATAATAATAACAATTAATCCCAAACCTGTAATTTTGTCAGTATTTAATTTACGTTCACTGATTCTGGCTTCTCTCTTTTCTGTCTCTTTCTTTTCATGTGAACTGAGTAGGCTACACGTGCTTAAATTCAAAAAAATATAAACTTTATTTCTATTCAAAATTATTTATAGCCCATAGGCTATATGTCACACACGCCTACCTGCCTTTTGATGTAAATAAAAGACTAGAGGGGTAAATGTTACGGACATATTATCATGGTACAGTTCAGCCTATTATTGATTTTTATTTCCACTTCCCTTTTATCCAAAGAGACGGAACTATTTGCACTGTATTTATCAATGGGAAATATGCTAATATAATCTGTCATATACTGTGGCTCACATTAATGGGGTTGCTTGCAAGTCGCAGCAGCACGAATTACGTGACCAGCAACATATTTCTAAATCAAATAGTGTGTGTAGTTAACAGTGAGTGGTGGTTTCAGACATTATTTCATTAAAGGGCATTTGTCAGTGCCGCACTCGTAGCCTACTGACTCTTATTCTGCCTGACAGAAAGAAAAGCTCACAGCTTACTGAAGGCGGAGCGGTTTGACCAATCAGATGAAAGGGGCGTTTCAGCGCCGCCCACGTGTGCAAATGAAATATCGAACCCATAAACCGACTTGTAAACCATAAACGAAAAATGAAAAATCTAGCCAAAATCTAGCCAAAAAAAACGAATAAACGAGCTGGTTTTCATTTCTCCTTATTCCATTCTAAACAGGAAATGAAATGATCAAAAAGTGCACGGACCCTATGACTAGATGTCGCCTTGGCTACGGCAGTTTGGAATATTCTGGGCTCATCTGATTTTTTTGTACATAGCATAACCTACTTTGTTATGATTTTAGTATCATAATGATTAATAAATGCACGCACAATTATCATGAACTTGATTTGAACAAATGTCTATCAACTTGTGTGCTGCACATTCAGAATTAAATGAATGTGCAGCAATTTGTACAAATAGAGAGTCTGTAGGCCTATACTGTTGTAGCCATTAAATAAGCGCATTTATTTTCATATTTGTTCAAATGTTATAATGTTATTTTTTTCCCCATGTATTTTGATTTATGAAAAGTGAACAGCACGAGTAAAAGTGAATTTCGTTTTGTATAAATTGTATCTTAATTTTAATACATTTTTCATCAGCCTGTATTTAATAAATAAGATAAATAAGATTTAATAAATAATAATAAAAAAAATGATAATCTTGCGTTGCACGTTAACTGGAGCGCATCTCCTCCTAACTTAACGAAACTCATTGTATGCCTCACACACAGACATGAGAAATACATCAAATACACAAAGCTTGAAATGTCTTTAAACGAAATAATTCAAAACGAAAAGAAAAAGGCTACTCTCTGATTATGTAATCCATTATGTGCATTTCTCTCTATAGGCGCGTTCACTATACGGCGATCGTCAACTTCATCTTTGCAGCCGAGTCGACACTGTCAGAAAACACTAGATTATTAATAAAAATCAATGCACTCGTCACCGGATTTACAAATGCACATCTTGCTTGTTGCACCCACACATATTATGTCGAAATAACGAGATATTATGTTGAAATAACATTATTAATAATAATACATATTTTATAATATTTGATTGAATGCTGAATGTTGCGCTTGTTCAGTTAATAAAATGAAAACTTTAATTGTGATCATTAAAATAATTGAATATGAAATATTTAGTGTCCAAGTTTTGCTAATTAATTAATTAATATATGTAAGGCATTCGTTCCAATCAACTGCCTTAGCCAAGGCCACGTCTAGTGTATATATCTATGACTTGATCAGTCAAATGAAATACAATAAACGTATAAATAAATATTACAAATTAAAAACCGATCGGAAATGTGGTCCAATTTTCTAATACTATTATTTGATGACAACAATAGATTTGTAAAACAAAATCCAGCCATTTGTGTTTTTTTGTTTATTTTTTTTAAAGCAAAAAACCAAGCTGCACCCTTTTTTAAATGTCCTCTTTCATTCCGAAAGAGAATAATTTTCAGATTGTAAATATTTAAAATGATTGAATGATTTGATTGTGTCATTATGATGAAGAAACAAGGCAAAAAGTGTCAAAAAACCATTTGTGGAAGGCATCCGATGAGTGTCAACCCGGCCAGATCAGCAAGTGCATCAAGGCAACCACGATTAGCCGGTGCACCAGCCAGCAAAGTGATTCAATGGTTCATAGGTGTAGCTCGCAGCCTCATCGCCCTACCCTCCACATCCTAAAGAGTGTACAGGCGGTTATTTATATAGGGCAGATAAGCCCTGTGTTTCTCTTCGACGGTAACTGTAAATTGAATTCAAGCTGCGATTTTTGAAGTTGGATATACTCGCGCGGGCAAATACAGATGTGTTAAACACGAAAAGAACACAAATTGTACCTTTATTCGTTAATACAGTCGGTATTTCCCACAATGATTCTGCTTTGCTATTGGCCCACGTCACGATCAGTAAGCGCTGCTATTGGCGGTCACGATTATTAAGTATGAAAATGAAAATTCTGTCAGTAATTCCTCACCCTCATGTTGTTCCAACCCCTTCGTTCATCTTCGGAACACAAATTAAGATATTTTTGATTAAATGACTAAATTGGACTATATTAACGATGTGTTTAATGAACAAGTTTCAAACCCTTAGAAGCCTGAAGAAGTCTCGTTCCGAACACATCGCGATATTTGGCATCAGTTCACGTGTGTCAGATGTTGGTAAGTAGTAAATACGCTGTCCGAATAATGTGTGATATATAATGTATTTTCTGTTTGTCGATATTAATCAGATTAGCTCACGTTCAGTCACGGCATTATATCTGTCATCTCCGTCCACTGAGGCTTTGCGTTTTATTGCTTTCTAATTCAAAACAGGGTGATTAAGTTACACTGCCTGTCACATGACGTGAGCATAGGCCTAAAGACCTTAAATCAGTTAATCATATTCATATCAGATTAAAAGTAGTACAATTAGTTCCAAAGTTGTATTTGTAGTAGAAGCACAGTACAAACAACACTTACCATGCTTTTACCACATTAACATTAGTTTTACTGTGGTAAGTGTAGTAAAAAGACAGTAATCACAAAACTTACCATGCTTTTACCACACTATTGGTAGTTTTAATGTGATACTTATTGTAAATGCACATTAACCACAACGCTTACCATGCTTTTACCACAGGAATGATGTAAAACAACATAATGATATTTTATTTTCTCTTTTTTCAGCTGAAAAGACCAAAAGGACCTTTCGGACTATTATTGTTTGAGGACAAGTAAACGGAGGAGACAGACAGCTGCAAAGGCAAATATTCGCAATGGTATATACATGTGTTGGTTCGAACCCTAAATCAAACATTTTATCAAGCATTTGTTGTTTCTTAAACCTTTTCTCGCAAAACCCATAGCCCAATCAGTACGAAGATAGTCTGAAAGTCTTAATAATTCACAAGATTTAACAAGTTGTCAAATTCGTACGATACTCGTACATATTTGTATACTCGTACACACACTGTCAGAAAGTTGATATTAATTGCATTGTATTGATTACAATTAGTGATGCACCGATGTGAAAATTGAGGCCGATACCGATAACCGATATTAATATTGCTGTTATGGCCGATACCGATATTTGCCGATGTCGATATCTCTGTATAGAAAACAAATTTTAATGATTATCAAATAAAGAGCTATTTTCCAAAACACTTTTTTTTTTACTTTAGAAATGACTGATATTGGGCACCTTTACCTGTGTGCAAAATATGTCACATACGACACACATGCATTATACTGCATTGCATATACAGTAATGTGTGCTGGTCAACTTGTCTAAAATTAAGAAACCCTTAGAAAACAGTAAAAAAAAAACACACAAAAAACAGGAACATTGTGTAAAATTAAGATAGGCTACTTTATTTATTATTCCAATATCCAAATATCGAGGGCTTGGAACCAGAGGGGCGTAAGTGGCATTTGACAAACTTTACAGGAGAGCCAAAACAAAATTTTGACCACACTTCAATCAACTGTATTTATTAACCTTCAACCACAACATTGCAACCACATACATACTTATATGAGTAAGTTCTTAAGTGAACATATTATGGAATATTAACACGATGAACATATTCTAAAACCTTGCAAAATCTTGAAAATATGGCAAAAACATCAAATACGCCTTTTTGGCACCAAACATTTCCAATTCTTCTAAAGAAAAATAGGGCGTATCTGCTGATCAATGCAGAAATGATTGGTCAAAACATTGGTTAAAAACACTCTAACTTCATAACTTTTCATTTTATTTAAAATACTGTATACATAGTCATTTCATCATTTCAAACTGTTTAACATTTCATTTCTAACCGTTTAATTTCAATTCTCATTTATGAGTTCACATTCATGTCAAACAGTTTAACATTTAATTTCAAACAGTTTAATTTCTCTTGTTTATTACACATTTCACTTTTTAGTTCACTTTAGTTGAACTAAAAAGTTCACTCACTGCCCACTGTCAGAGTGTTATAGAACTCTGCATAACAGTGAGGAATACTCCCATTGGTGCACAGGGTGAGTAGGTCTTTTTTCTTTAAGGCACTGATCACTGGAGGATTTTCATACAATGAGCTGGGGTGTGTGGTTCTGGTGCCTCTTGTTGCCTGTTGTGCCACCGTCAGTTTTCGGAAGGTTGGGGCGGTGAAATCATACTTGAAGAAGATTGTTTTTGGTTCATCTTTCGTGTAGCGGAACCATTTAATCTTCTGCCAATGAACTGATTGTCCCTCCTCATCTTTTGTTCTGTTTTTGAGTATGTGGTTGGAGAGGGACTTGAAGTCCAGAAAGTCCTTGTGTTCAAGTTCATGTACACTGTATGGGTCGTTCCTTCTTGCCATTCTCACAAGTGTGTAGTAGCCATCAGTAAATAGAAGTATGGGAGTAAATAGAAATGGGAGTAAATAGAAACTTTTCTTCTTGCAGTTTCCACTGCAGCATGCACACTATCACACTCCATGTCTAGTAGCCATCCATGATGGCTACTACACACTTGTGAGAATGGAAAGAAAGAACGACCCATAGTGTACATGAACTTGGACACAAGGACTTTCTGTACTTCAAGTCCCTCTCCAACCACATACTCAAAAACAGAACAAAAGATGAGGAGGGACAATCAGTTCATTGGCAGAAGATTAAATGGTTCCGCTACACGAAAGATGAACCAAAAACAATCTTCTTCAAGTATGATTTCACCGCCCCAACCTTCCGAAAACTGACGGTGGCACAACAGGCAACAAGAGGCACCAGAGGCACCAGAACCACACACCCCAGCTCATTGTATGAAAATCCTCCAGTGATCAGTGCCTTAAAGAAAAAAGACCTACTCACCCTGTGCACCAATGGGAGTATTCCTCACTGTTATGCAGAGTTCTATACTGTTCGTTGCTCAGACTCGCTCTCCCAGTTTAAAACTAGATTAAAGTCGCATCTCTTCAGCCAGGCATTCATATAATCCTACAGTTCAAACTACAATCCGGCCTGTAGCTCATAAATGCCAGAGGAGAACTGGCCCCCGACTGAGCCTGGGTTCTCCCAAGGTTTTTTTTCTCCATTAGGTCACCTGATGGAGTTTTAGGACACCATTAGGTCACTTGATGGAGTTTTTCGGTTCCTTGCCACTGTTGCCTTTGGCTTGCTCAGTTGGGGATATTTTGGGGATATTTAATTTAATTTTATCAATCAATAAATTCCTCTTGAAACAAACATTGTTGTATTATTTTAATTTAATACTGTGAAGCTGCTTAGATACAATCTGTATTGTGAAAAGCGCTATACAAATAAACTTGACTTGACTTGAATCGTATGGTAAATTAACTTATTTATAACTGTCTTAATTTATGTTTCAAGAACAATAGTAATTGCACATAGAGTAAGTCGAGACTTTCTTGTTTTACAGCAGAGAAGGAAGACCAGTCCTTATATCAACGCAAGCTAATCGAATAAGTCCTTTGTTTCGGGTGAGGAAGGAACATCTGGTGCCCAAAGAAGACAGAAAGCTGCGCGAGTCCATTGGTATGTCTTGTATTGAAACAATGCTGTAATATGTAGTACATCATTTGATGTTGACAATTTTACATTGTACAGGTTATCACTTGGTTTTTGACCAAGTGAAGCTCTTGAAACAAGTGACAGGAGAGTATGTAACTTGTCTGGAAAGTATCAGAGTCGCATTTGGCACGCGTGCCTTAGGTTGCCGACCCCTGGTCTAGCCTATAGTCTATGGTACCAATCACGTTAGTGAAGCCTGAGTAACATATACTGTAATCGGCATGGTCATGAATGCATGATCTTCATAAAAAATTATGATAGCCTAAAAAAAAACTGCTTAAAAAAAAAAACTGCTTTACAACATTGGGTCTTAAAGGTGCTGTATGTAGCTTTTCTACTAAAACGAATCCTTTTTTTATTGCCTGTGTGTGAAGGGGTTGTAATATCACATTAAAATGATCCACTTTTCGGGTTTTGCTATTACCTCTGAAAGCAAGTATTCTTATGTTTATGTGAAGGTGCCGGGTCGGATTTACCGCGAAATCCAGTGACGTCACCTGCATGCGCGGAGCGCTCCCGAGCCTCTCGCCTCGTCTAGCCTACTGATTTTGCACTCAACAGCGACGACACTGCAACTTATGACATGGACTTATGACTTATGCAACTTATGACATGTCTGATAACACTAAGAAACGACCTGCTCCCAGCACAACACAGACTCCAACACAAACTCCACATATTGATAAAAAAAACAATAAAACGTTTTTTTCTTTCTGCTGAAGCTCGTATTAAAGGCCAGACGTGAATCGGATGAACTTCGGGTGAAAAAACACGGATCAACATCGGCAGGGCGTTTGAATCATGGAGAGACCTTATCTACAAACCTAGAATGTATACATTTCCTGAAGAAAATGTGAAGTAGTGCTTGCAGTGGCAAAATTCGGCACGGTTGATAGGGTTCCATTCTTATCATGGTACGAGCATGGAGCATTAGTTCAACGTCAAGCTGATAAAAGTAGCCTATTATTGTAACGTTGCAGTGGGAGTTTACCTGAGTTTCTAGCATGTTGTGGGATGCTCTCTCTGGTGTGTTGCGTGACGCGTCTCAGTCTGGCCGGTATCCACAGTGCTCGCTCATAAATTCGAGCACGCGCAAGAGCACGCGCTTGTCAACTTATTGGTTGCAATCTGAAACATTACCGCTAGAGGCCGCTGAAAACTACATACAGCTCCTTTAAGTGGCTTGGAAATGCCACAAAAAAAACCTAAAACTGTTTTTCTAAACCTAAAAGCGCCAGGTAAACTCCGAATGACACGACAGACAGCACTTTCCATCAAGTTCTCCGCATCTCCAATAGTGTAAAGGAAAGAGCCACTCGCAAATAATCTTAAGGCAATGCAAACAGTTTGTGCTGTAGTTAAAGCCCGACTCCGACAAGTCGAAAATAAGTGTGCGTTTCCAACAAATTAATCATGTAAACGACAATCTCACCAGTCACGAGAAAAAATATATATCTCAGAAAGTGCACTATTGTAACGCAAAATCTCAGTTCTTCGTACCTCAGGGCCCGTTCTTCGTACGCCGCTAACTCAGTTAGCTGGATTTGATTATTGGCGATTTGGCATGATCTGGGATTGTTTGGTTCTTCGACGCTCATCCTGGACTTGCTGTCATAGCAACAGGTGCGCAAGCTTATTTCATGTTAACAGGATTAGATCCCGGCTTCATAAGCGCTGGACTTCCCGTATCAGCTCCGCTTATGAAGCCGCAGTCTAATCCTGTTAACATGAAATAAGCCTGCTCCCGAGCAGGTTTAAGCTTGCGCACCTGGGGCCCGCTCTTCGTACGTCGCTAACTCAGTTAGCTGGATTTGATTATTGGCGATTTGGCATGATCTGGGATTGTTTGGTTCTTCGACGCTCCTCCTGGACTTGCTGTCATAGCAACAGGTGCGCAAGCTTATTTCATGTTAACAGGATTAGATCCCGGCTTCATAAGCGGAGCTGATACTGTACCAGCCATTTGGATTATAGACATACTTAATTTAATGCAGCAACAAATTATTTACAGTGTAGCAAGATGATTTAAAACTCATTTACCTGTAATTAAGGTGTTGCTGTTACTGGTCCCTGGCTTTAGGTCTAAAGGCCTATTTATACTTCTGCGTCGAACTTACGCCGTAGCTACGTCGTAGGCTGTGCTTAGCGCGCGCACCCTTTGGCGTACCCTGATGCGCACCTCTCCAAAAATGTAACAACGCGTCAATTCTACGCGGACGCAAGCGCTGTGATTGGTCTGCTAGAACCCCTCCCTCGGGTTTCACATGGTCCCTCTGCATGAGTAATTGCGCGTCAACGCGGACAACGACGCAGAAGTATAAATTAAAACCAACGCGTTGCCTACAGCGTAGAGGCTCCGGCGTAGGTCCGACGCAGAAGTATAAATAGGCCTTAAGGAAGAGCTGCCCCCAGGAATGCCCTCCACAATGGGTCGGTTCTCATTTAGCCCAAGGGCCAGCTCTTCTGCCGGGGTATAACGTGGGGGTGCAGGACCACCACCTGTTTTTTTCTGCTCCGCCTTTTCCTTGGTTGCAGATAACCATAAACAGACAAACACATCATTTAAAATGTCTTTGCTAAAAGAGACTAATCAGTAGAAGTAGAAAAGATTACCAGTTTGAAGAATATTCTTGTACTTCACTTTTACTTGTTCCCATGTTCTAGTGGGTCCTGAGGTGGCTCTGACATTAAGCAATTATGAAATTATTAAAATACAAGAATATATACTGTAATAAGTGATATAACCATAACATGGAACACTTACGCATTTAATTTGTCTGTTACTTTTTGCCAGCCCTCTCTCCTGGCTTTTGCACACTTTGATTCCCAGTGTTCCCTGGCGTTTTAATTATATTTTTCAAACTCTGCATACCATTCCAGTAAAAATTCCTGCTCTGCTGCGTTGAAAAACTGAGCGCGCTCTTTGGCCATGGTGAGCAGCCAATAGCAGCGTTGCTGATCAATGTTTCTACTATCGATACATATCCCCTTTTAAACCAGAGCGTGAACGCGCAATTATCTCACTAACTCAATCCAGCTATACTAATCATATCCGGCAGGTGTGTTCGAAGAACCAAATTAGTCAGATCATGATTAGCACGATGATATCACCTTGGATGTCTCGTTTGATCTCAGATGTTTTAAGCAACGTACGAAGAACGGGCCCCAGTTGCTATGACAGCAAGTCCAGGATGAGCGTCGAAGACCCAAACAATCCAAGATCATGCCAAATCGCCAACAATCAAATCCAGCTAACTGAGTTCTTCGACGCTCATCCTGGACTTGCTGTCATAGCAACTGGGGCCCGTTCTTCGTACGTTGCTTGAAACATCCAAGATCAAATTATGAGACATCCAAGGTGATATCATCGGCCTAATCATGATCTGACTAATTCGTTTCTTCGAACACACCTGCCAGTTATGATTAGTATAGCTGGATTGAGTTATCTGAGATAACTGCGCGTTCATGCGCTGGTTTAAAAGGGGATATGTATCGATAGTAGAAACATTGATCAGCAACGCTGCTATTGGCTGCTCACCATGGCCAAAGAGCACGCACAGTTTTTCTCCGCAGCAGAGCAAGAGTTATTGAAGGTTATGCAGAATATGAAACCTTAATTAAAACGCCAGGGAACACCTCAAAGTGTGCAAAAGCCAGGAGAGAGGGCTGGCAAAAAGTAGCAGACAAATGAAATGCGTAAGTGTTCCATGTTATGGTTATATCACTTATTACAGTGTATATTCTTGTATTTTAATCATTTCATAATTGCTTAATGTCAGAGCCACCTCAGGACCCACTAGAACAGTGTTCTTCAACCCTGCTCCTGGAGGACCCCCAACACTGCACGTTTTCTTTGTCTCCCTAATCAAACACACCTGATTCAACTCATCAGCTCATTAACCCATGTGATAATGAGTTGATGAATTGAATCCGGTGTGTTTGATTAGGGAGACAAAGAAAACCAGCAGTGTTGGGGGTCCTCCGGGAGCAGGGTTGAAGAACACTGCACTAGAACATGGGAACAAGTAAAAGGGAAGTACAAGAATATTCTTCAAAATGGTAATCTTTTCTACTTCTACTGTTCTTTGTCTCTTTTACAAAAGAAAAGCACCGTTAAATGTGTTTGTCTGTTTATAACAGCAACCAAGAAAAAGGCTGAGCTGAAAAAAAAAAAACAGGTGGTGGTCCTGCTCCGTCACATTATACCACATTATACCCCAGCAGTAGAGCTGGCCCTGGGGTTAAATGTGAACCGACCCATTGTGGAGGGCATCCCTGGGGGCAGCTCTTCCTCAGACCAACAGCCAGGAACCAGTAGCAGCAACACCTTCATTACTGGTAAATGAGCTTTAAATGATCTTGCTACACTGTAAAATATATCTTTTTTTTTGCCGCATTAAATTGAGTAGGCCTATATAATCCAAATGGCTGGTACAGTAATTTCAGCTGTTAAATATTGAGTAGTGATCAATTGCTTTGACTTGTGAAGGTGAAAACTGCTGAACTTAATGTAAGAATATTTTGCCATGAGTTACTGATCACATTTGTTCATATAGTGTAGTTCATTGTAATGCCATTGTGTTTCCTCTTTTGTGCAGTTTTACATAATACACCAACACTTGTACCTGTTCCCAAGAAAGTAGTGGCTGAAATATGTGCAGTAAGTGGACTTTTTCTAACTTTACATCAAAAGGGAAGAAAGTGCAACACTTTGTAATGCCCATTTGTTTCCATTGCACAGGACAGTGAAGAAACCCTCTCAGATGACTGTCCTTTGGAGGAAGTACTTGTAAGTGCATAAATAACTTTACTTCATTTATAGTAACTTGTGTACATATTATTTCTGACTGCAATATGAGTTGCAGGAGGAAAGGCCTACTGCACAAAGTGATACAGAGGTGGGCAGTGTAGTAACCTACTTGTACTTTTTATTTTTGTTGCATGAGGCTTGTGTTGACAGTTCTTTTTTATTTTTTTTTATTTTTTTATTCTTTTTATCCAAACATGGCACAGGGTGATATCCGTATATAAACGGAATCTACAACAGAAAATTTAGTATTTTGACCTGAAAAAACAGAAAAATGAAGGGGAGAAATAGAACTTGACACCTTAAAGAAGAAAAAACTGGCACTAGAGATTGAGTTGCTTCAAAAGGAACTTCAGAGTAAGTGCTAAATACACTATTTCACACAGAGTACTATTGCTGACCTTGGATAACAATATATCTTATTGCAGGCAAAAGATGACCATCATTGGCTTTTCTTGACAAAGAATAATTGAAATAAAACTCAAGGAACTAAGCATGTTGTCTTGTCTTCTATTCATTTAATGAAGGTTTTTGTTTAAAAAAAAAAAAAGGTTGGTCCAAGTGCACTGGCTGGAGGTCATCATCAGGCTGCACCTCCACCACAGGGGTCCTCTCCTTTCTGATGGTGGCACTATTGTGGAGTATGGCACATGCAACAATAATGTCACAGGCCCTGTCAGGTGCAACCCTCAGACACTGAAATCTTTCCTTTAGTTGCCCAAAGGTCATTTCAATGCGTGCCCTTGTCCTGGCTAGAGCTGCATTGAAACGGGTTTGGGTCAGGGAATGGCGTCATGAAATACTGCCTGCAGGTATAGCCCCTGTCACCAAGCAGGTTCCCGTCGTAAGCACCTGGAAAAATGCAGTTTTGTTAGGCTCAGAATAAATGTATGTAATACAGTGAGCTTGATATTAAATATTTCCTTACCACGTTCAAATAATGTGCATAAATGTGACTCTCTGAAAATCCTGGAGTCATGCACAGAACCAGGCCATTTTGCTTCCACATTTGTGATGTAGGACATGGAGTCACACACCATCTAAGATATTTTTAATCAGTCAACTGCATACTTTTTGATTACATTACTTTTTGTATTATTTGATATATTCTGGACTCGCTTCTCCAAGGTAAATGGTGAATTGTTTGATGTCAGGCTGCATGCTCAGAAAGCGGCAGTGGATTGTGCAGCGTGAGACCACCTTCAGCGACAGGTTCTTGTCGTAAAAACGGACAAGACATGGCTGCGAAAGACTTCCCGTATCACCTCCGCTTATAAAGCCGGGATCTAATCCTGTTAACATGAAATAAGCCTGCTCCCGAGCTCACCTGTTGCTATGACAGCAAGTCCAGGATGAGCGTCGAAGAACCAAACAATCCAAGATCATGCCAAATCTCCAACAATCAAATCCAGCTAACTGAGTTAGCGACGTACGAAGAACGGGCCCCTGGGGCCTGTTTCAGAAAGGAGGTTCAACTGAGTTGACTTACCCTGAGATGGGAAACTCTGAGTTTTCGGTTACAGAACAGCGGAAATTAGTTAGTTCAATCAACTCTGAGTTGACTGACTCTGAGTTAAGTGCGTGCACCACCACTATAAAAAGCCATTATCAATGGAGTGCAGATATTATGAGTCACCATGGTAACAGCGCCAGACAAAAAGAGGTCTGCATATTTCTCACCAGCTTCTGCAAGCGTAAGAAGACATATTATTATTTTTTAAATATCGGCTGCAGCAGCGAAGGACAACTAGAGTTAGCTAGGGAGAAAATAGTTGCTCGAGTCAATGCGTATGTTTACATTTTAATTAGTTATACAGTGTTGGGTGTAATTAATTACCAAGTCATCTAAATACTGTCATTTAATTAAAGGGATTACTCTTAATTCTTCTGTAATTTGAAGTCAAATCTGATGTAATTGCATTAGACTATAGAACAATTCTGTATATTTAACATACATTTTTAAAAGGTATATTTTTTATGTAACCTTCTCCCTCTACACACTTTGGTCAATTCAAGAATAATCCATGCAATTGTATATTGTTTATTTGAAAGCATTAAAAGTGCAGTTTCTTGTCTCTCCTTGTATTGTTCAAGTGGTTGAGGTTGATATGGGATTTATTAATAAGTAGACCAATACTTTCTAAAGATAGTAATTATTACATGAATCTAATTACACGGTTGAAGATGTCATTTGTAGTTAGTAATTAATAACTATTTTAGAGTAACTTACCCAACTGTTATAATATCAGAGGTGAAACTGGAAGAACAGTATGTTATTCAACCTAATTTTAATTTTCATGGGTGCAATCCTGCAGGTATTAAAAGAACATGGCAGCAGCTGAAAATTAAATATAAGAACATAATTCAATCAGGTAAGGTTTGAGCATATCATGGGTGTAGGCTACCTGAATTTACAAATATTTGACATATTAAATAACTAAATAGCATCCCAGTGTCTAGCAGTGCAGCAGCATTTTTGGCTGGGGGAATTCCTGGAGGGACTTCAGAGCCAGTCACTCCCGAAGATCCAAGGGCCTTCATAAAATGTAAGAGGTTTACATAATGTGTTATTTCTTATATAGGCTATTTTTGATATTTCCATTTATTTTACTTTGGGTTGGGTTTTTTGTTGGTCCCAACAGATTCCGATGGTAATATCTGTCTTTTGGAGCCTCCTGTCCCAAAAAAACCTGCAGGCAGTTGTAAGTAGCCTACTCAATACACCAGAAATTATGACAAATAGTGTTATAAAGTGTACTCATCTTCACAGGACGATGGGGATAATGTTATGTGTCACATCAAACAATCTACACATTCAGATTTTTTCACATTTTTATGTGGAGTAGAATCTAAGTTTAAAGCTAAGTATAAATGGGTAGTCTTATCTCTCCCCCCGCCCCCAAAGTGGAAGAACAGCAGGAGGACGGTCCATCAACTTCTGTTGCA
This sequence comes from Leuciscus leuciscus, assembly GCF_965113295.1. NCBI lineage: Eukaryota > Metazoa > Chordata > Actinopteri > Cypriniformes > Leuciscidae > Leuciscus > Leuciscus leuciscus. The sequence goes on along the minus strand of NC_138737.1, from coordinate 32,639,609 downwards.
CAGATGAACAGAGTTCAGTGATTTTCAGTAAATGCCACAGTTTAATTCTGTAGAATTTGTTTAGAACTACATTATGTAACTCTAATCTACTACTGTATATTCAGTTGCCAGTTAAGGAGTTAATAGACTTCATCTTATTTAAAAAATTGAAAAAAAAAAAAAAACAGTAAAAATAGCAATATTGTATTTATTAATTAAAGATTAATTTTATTAATAAAAATGTACTGAAAGAATGAATGAGGTGTTTAAACACCACTTCCTCTTTAAAAAAGGGGAGGAGACCGAAAGAAACTCTGGGTTTACCGAAGAAAACCTGCTCCCGGCCAGGTTAGGTTCACAGAGTAAGTTACCATGGTAACTGACTCTGAGTATAAGTTACCTCTCTTTCAGAAACGGGCTTGACTTACTCTGCTTTCTCAGGTTTAACATACCTCCCATTCTGAAACAGAAAACCCAGAGTTTCCCTCATTTCAGGGTTAACATACTCTGAGTTTTCACTTAACCTCCTTTCTGAAACAGGCGCCCCTGGTCTTTTCACGATCGGATAGCTATCCGATCTGAGAAAACGCATGAAGTGGCCAGGTGTAAACAGCCCCAGAAATCATTCTAATATTCTGATTTATTATGAGTGTTGGAAACAGTTCTGCTGCCTAATATATTTGATGAATAAAAGGTTAAAAAGAACTGCATTTATTAAAAAAAATATATAATTTCTAATAATATAAATCTTCTTTACTATCACTTTTTTTAAAATCAATTTAACACATCCTTGCTGAATAAAAGTATTGATTTATTTAAAAAAAAAAAAAAAAAAATACTGACCTCAAATTACTGACCAGTAGTGTATATTGTTGTTACAAAAGATTTCTATTTTTTTAAAAATTGCTTTTTTTTTTTTTTTTTTTTTTTACTTTTTATTCATCAAAGTATCCTAAAAAAAGTATCACAGGTTATGAAAACATATTAAGCAGCAGAACTGTTTCCAACTTTGATAATGAATCATCATATTAGAATTATTTCTAAAGGATCATGTGATAGACTGGAGTAATGATCCTGAAAATTCAGCTTTGCATCACAGAAATAAATGATCATTTAAACCAATTATTTTAAATTGTAAAAATATATCACAATATTACTTTTTTTTTTCTGTATTTTTGATCAAATAAATGCAGGCTTGATGAGCAGAGGAAACTTCTTTCAAAAACATTAAAAATACTAATACTTATACTTGCCCTGTAATACATGTATTCTTTGTTTTAGATGTTATTAACTTAAATTCTTATGAATAATAAAAATGTTGTAATGTCTATTTGTTATTTATGGCCTGTACGCCTCATTATTGATCTGAGCTTCTACATCTTGAATTCGAATAACATTCGATAAAACATAATTGCTGGATTATTTTGACTATAATATATAAGCAGATGAAACATAGTAGGCCTATACACTGTTTATCACAGATTACTTTGGACCAAAGTTACCATATTATAATTAATTATTATATAGTTCTATTCATTCATTTTATTTAAATTAGCACTGGTTAAAATGTATAAAGCATGAACAAGATATGAAACAATATTTATTAATAATACACAGTTTAAATATCACAAATATCAAATTGTATTTTCATTTGCGTCCTATGCTGGCTAATTACGACGTTTAACCTGTTATCATAATGAAATTCATGCATTTATTTGTCATTTAAACTGATGCAAACAGGGAAAGAGAGTAGAAAACACTTATTATCCTGTCGCCCCCTCTAGTGGACAGCATTAAGTATTACGGCCTTCATTGCTCAGATAACTCAAGTCGATGGATTTTTTGGGAAAGTCTGACCAGTTAGAAGCAAGTTAGACCAGTCTGAGGGTCTGAGCTGAGTTTGATGAAGCATCAAAGTTCTAGGCGGAGTCAATTTCTCATAATAATAATAACAATTAATCCCAAACCTGGTAATTTTGTCAGTATTTAATTTACGTTCACTGATTCTGGCTTCTCTCTTTTCTGTCTCTTTCTTTTCATGTGAACTGAGTAGGCTACACATGCTTAAATTCAAAAAATATAAACTTTATTTCTATTCAAAATTATTTATAGCCCATAGGCTATATGTCACACACGCCTACCTGCCTTTTGATGTAAATAAAAGACTAGAGTGGTAAATGTTACGGACATATTATCATGGTACAGTTCAGCCTATTATTGATTTTTATTTCCACTTCCCTTTTATCCAAAGAGACGGAACTATTTGCACTGTATTTATCAATGGGAAATATGCTAATATAATCTGTCATATACTGTGGCTCACATTAATGGGGTTGCTTGCAAGTCGCAGCAGCACGAATTACTTGACCAGCAACATATTTCTAAATCAAATAGTGTGTGTACACTGTAAAACCCGATAAGTTCAGAGTACTCAAAACTTTTGTGGAAACTGATTACCTAAGTTTTTTTAAGTAAACATACTTAAAAATTACAATTACACTAAACTTAAATATTTTTCTTTCCCTTTTTTTAAATTTTAAGTACAGTGTACTTAAAAACTTTACATATGTTACACTAAAGTTTAATGTTTTCAATACTAACTGTTTTTAACTAATTACCACTTATATAAATAAAATATTTTATTCAAGAAATAAACTCCTTCTGAATAACTCATAGCCTGATACATATTTGAGTTCAAAATACTAAAAAGAAGCACACACAGAACTGTTCACATATAATTAAAGGGTTTTTATTTACTATTAAATTCTTTGTCTATTTTGTACAACTGTTTATATAAATCTCTGTAAACATGTAGCAAATCAAATTAGAAACTGTTAAAACATTGATTATAATTTTTTACACCCATGGCCATTATTTTGCAACATGGCAAATCAAAATAAATAAAATCAATAAAATAAATAAAGCTCCTCCAAAAAGAAATGTTTAAAAAATTATAAATTATAGGAAATAAAAATAAATTAAGTCAAAACACAAACAATAATACATACCTGATTGCATTAAATATGCAACAGAGATAGATTTTACAAAACGTAAATGTAAACATTTAAATGCTTTAAACTACATGTTCCATTGTGTAAAGTGCAACTGAGGTAGATCTAACAACTTACCAAATGTTTAAACTACATGTTAAACAATATACACTTGTAAACAACCTTAAAATAAACAAAATCTGTTAACAAAAATCAAGTTTCTGTTGTAAGAGTGCAACTGGGGTTGATCTGGTGCAGAAAACAACCTACCAAATGTAAAAATGCTGTAAACTACATGTTTAGCTTATAAAACAAATTGAGATAAACAAAGGAAGTGACAATATTAAAGTAACAACCTACCAAATGTTTAAACTACATGTTTAACAATATACACTTTTAAAACACCTTAGAATAAAAAAATACAATCTGATTGCAAAAAGTTTTTGTTGTAGAAGTGCAACTGTGGTGGATTTGGTGCAGAAGACAACATACCAAATGTAAAAATGCTTTAAACTACATTTTCTACAACATACGCTTACAAAACTACTTAGCAGGAACTAACAAACCCAGAGTGCAATCAAGATAGATTTGGTGGCCAGGACACAACCTACCCAATGAAAACATCCAAGCACTTTAAACAGCACTTGTAGACAAGATGGAATTTGCCTACAAAGTAAGTAATAGTTCATTTTTTAGATTGAGTAAGCAGGGTTTCAGAGGTTTACCATCATCAAGCCCCATCAGCATTTTCTGGATGAATGTGAAGGTGTTAATCAATTTTCTTGGGTAATCCAAATGCAATGCATACATTAACCCAAAGAGTAACACAAAGGCCTCAGGAAACGTGGGGATGTCGCTCAGCACAAACTCATCTTCCACCACAACAGCGGTCCTTGCCGGATTGAAACAGACAGGACCAGTGTTCTCAGTGACTTCCATCACAAGGGCAAGAGGGGTACCAGTGATGTCTGGCTCATCCGACTCCTCCACCTGGAATGCACAAAGAGGGTCCAACTGTAAACATGTCTAGTAATGAATTACATCATCAGGTATATCATAAGAATTTTTTGGTTAACTATCACTTTAATATAGTATCATACTTAACCAGGCAGGCCTTTTCAGTTTACACAGAATTGGCCCAAATTTAAAAACTAGACAAGAACATACATAGAGAATTTGCAAAAGTAGAGTGAAATAAAGTTGAATATATATTAAGGTAATTTGTTAATGAAGACTAAAAAACCCTGGTAAGCACAAAAACTGATCCTGTTTGGTGAGTGCACTGAATGCTTACATTCCATGTCTTAAAAAACTGTGGGTCATCTTCACGTAAGTATACTGCTAGGGCACGAAGAGCTACAGTGCGCTTTATGTTGATATCATGCACATCCTTGAAAGACAAGCAAAAATAACAATGAACAAGCAAGCAAAGTTATTCTGGGTTCGATACTAGAGTTGTACAGTCTTTGTCTTTAACTCACCTCACGATCATAAATCCTGAGGATGTCACGCAGCACCTCCGAGACCTTGCCAGTATGTGATGCTTTTTGCCTGTACAAGGCAAATAGTTGTGGCGTATGCCTGTCCAATTCGGCATAGAACTGGTTTCGAAGATTGGTGTTTGTGATGCGATGAAACTCTGCGCAAACCTACAAAATCATTAATACACAAAATGTATAAATGACATCAAAACAGCCTTAGAGAAACATACAATGCAATCATCTTGATAGAAGTTAAGCATTATTCTCCCAAAAAGTTTTTGCTATCTTTCAAAGATTAAGTAGTGGCCAATTCACACATATTCAACAAATGCTAATAAGCAGCAACAAACCCCAATAGTTAAAGTCTCATTGACAAACTAGTTTGTTAGTGTTTGCTGGAGCCGGACAAGTAATTAAAAGATGAGGCAGAAAAGAGAAATGTAGATGTTTTTTTGTTTTTTTTACCTGCGACTCAATCCGAAGTGCTGGCCATTTCACCAGGAAGTCCTTCAACAATGGGTTTTCCTGTACGATCTCCTGGCGACGAAGGGAAAATGTCATCTGCATAAGATTATCTATCAACAACAGGTTTTTCTCACTCTTCTCAACTTCGTGTAGAATGTCTAGTCTCATTTCTTCCAAACTGGCCTGGTTTTGTCCCTTTGGAAAGTTTGGAAGGAAGTTCACTTCTGCTCGTCTTGCTCGTTTTATGTTGGAGTGGGGATGGTCTTTGTCAGGATTGTTCTTACTTCTTTTGCCTGTGTTGACCGACACCTCCAGACATCCAGATCTGGCTAGCTTGGTACGGTAATTGCCCATTTTGAATTTAAGGCTTATCTTCCATCCATACCATCCATTTTCACTTCCAGGCTCTTTAAGGCATGGATGAGCTTTAACAAGAGCCTCTGCTGCCATACCCACATCCTTGTCACTTGGGTAAGGTTTGAAACCATGTATTATTGATGCCATGCTCTCTAGGATGTTGTGCTTTTGGGCCCTGGATAATTTCAGTGTCTTTCCAGATCTGTCATAGGCAATATTTCCCTCTTCAAGCACATGTTCGACTTCATAGGAAAAAGTAGGCACAGGAAAAATGTCAGGCCAGGTCTTCCGACGCTCGCTTACGGGCACATGAGGAAGGATTTCTGTATCAGAACTTGCAAGTGAGCAGGCATCAGATTCGGATCTAACAACTTTGAGTGTTGCCTTCTCTGGTAACTCTTGAATATCAATCAGACAGCTCAGTTGTCCATTAAAATCTGTATCCTCATACTGCAGGGTAAACTCAAAATCCAGTCTTGGCTTGACTTTCTCTCGCAGTATGGCGATTAGATCATCCACTGATTCTGGTCGTCCAGTCAAAGTTACTTTCACTGCAATATCTGTGGCAATGTAAACACGCAGCATGAATTTCTGGGGTGCTGCCATCGTCTGGAAGACAAACAAAACAATTGATGAAAACAGGCATGGCATATTTATTAACATTTTTTAAACACATACAGAAATTAAAGTTATTCTCACACTATTATATTATGACTGATTAGTATAAAGACCTTAGAATGTAAGGATAAAGCGCTGCAGAATTTTGCTTTTTTAGGCTTTGCTGACCACAAAATAAATCAAATTCTAACAGTTTTTTAATAATAATATTAAAATCTGAAATACAGTCAAAATCTGCAATTGGTTTCAAATTAACAGTCATACGTACATTATTAGTGAATAAGAATGAAGCGTTTGGGTGTCAACAGCACTTTTCCTTCAAACCTGTATGCATAGAGGGGTAAAATGTCATTCAGCTCGGATAGGCTGTGGACAGTCATATTCCCTGGGGAAAGCTCATATGACCTCAGGTGTTCAATGTACCATGACTTGTGTTCTTGGCAAAGAAATGTCACATCATTGTTAACAAGGAGAATCGATTCAATTTTGCTAAACTGGGGAAGTCCTCCTTCCTGTCCCACAGACACAAACATTCCAACATCAAAATTAGTTCCATCAGCAATGATCCTTGATGTGCTGTATATCATGTTGCTGTTTGTTTTTTGTTCAATGTGAACTTTTGCAACTTCAGGAAGTGATGACACCAAAACAGAAGAGACATCTGTAATCTGCTGATGTGGTTTGAAGAATGATGGTGTTTTGAGAAAGTATGCCACCATGTGCTGATGCCGAGTTGCTAGTGTTTTCAGCACATTCTTGAAGTTTTGTGTATCATGAACTACACGCTTGAAAAAGCGGTGCTTACCTTCAAACCTCATCGTCCACAAATGGACAAGAGGCCCAAAACAACGTATGAGATCTGGATAATGCTCCAGATAATGATGCTTGGGGAGCAGTCGGAACTCTGGAAAAACCTCTTGAAGGATTTGTCTGTGATCCTGTATCTTAGTTTGCAAATAATGAATGGAATCTTCAGTAAATTTTGGAGATAGCACCACTTCCACAACTTCCTTCAAATCCATCAAAACATTCCAAAAACCATTTTCCTCAGGAACCATGTTGCCAATCATCAATGGGAGTAGTCTCAATAATGTGAGATTTTCGTGACCATTGCCACCAATGGTCTTCTTTCCTGCAAAGTTCTTGGGAATGGGATGTGGCTTGTCAGTCTTGTCTGCGTGTTGGTATGGGAATGTCAGAATTTTCTTGTTCAAATACTCCAGGGTAAAATATTTGAGCTTAATCATCTCCTGAATACACAGGGCCAACTCAACTGGAACAATGCCTTCAAAAAGATCATGAAGGACATCAGGCGGGAAACCAGTGATTGTGTGAAAACACTGCAAACTCTCTCTCAAGACACAGTCTCTTTGGACACCAAACTGACTGTGACCATCCCCTTGTAAAACATCCTGCAGGTCATGATCATGATTGGCTTTTGTCCTTGGGGTAAATTCGCCATCTCCAACAGCAGAAGATTGAATCTCTTCTCGTGTAGCTTTGCAGAACCTACAAACATATCCAGCTCTGAAAGACTGCACAAAGCCTGCAAAGGAATGGGCTGCTAGATTATCAGCCACAACAACTGAAACAGTACCCCGAACTGACTGACCAAGGGACTCGATAAAAACCCCATCATGTTCAAGGCAGCCAAGGTCTTGCAACAAAGGAGAAAGTGCTCTTTGATAGCCACAGCTGTTAAGATCTGGTACCTTACATAGGACTGCGAGCTGAATCACATGCAGTGCAGATCGATATTTAGATGGCAGATCACCAAACATCCAATAGACTGAACAGAGTTTGTGGATCTTACGTGAAGTCCCAAGTGGATTAGCGATTTCTAGATCATCTATGTATAAAATCAATGGCAGTGACAGTTCTGAAGATGACAACAAAGTATTCTCCTGGAAATACTTGCCATCTTTATGGCTCATATAATGACCTTCTTGTGATGCCTTGGTTTCCTTTATTCGGTCAAGGATGTCAGTATGTTTGAATATCTCCTGGATCATCTGAAGTATTGGGACATAAACGACTGTGCGCCCAGACTCCAACACGTACTGCACTGGCTTTACCACAGGAAATGTTTTTTCGAAATATGTTTTTCTTCGTTTATTTGAAGACAAGTCCTCACCTTCAGCTGTGGCACTGACAAAAATGTTTGTGTCATTAACAGCATTTACCAAATCATTCAAGACAGCTTCAGTAGGAGATACATGATGCTGTTGTAGTATCTCTTTTATAGCATCTTTGATAAGAGGTTGCGATAAGGAAAATATCTCTAACAGATGATCAACTATTTCCTGACATGCCATGTCAGAAACATGGAGAACAGTTTGCATCTTCAGAAACAGGGAAGACAAATTATGGTGTAAATGGGCCCTTAACTCTCCGATGTTGACATTTTCAGCCTCAGGAACAGAATTTGAAGTGTCCGCAATCCAACAAGGAACTGGATCATCTGCATTAAGGTCTGCAGTGCTTGTGACTGGGGAACTGTCATTTTCCATTGATACAATATGATCACAAAAGTCTAAACTTCCCGAATGCTTCCTACTTTTGTGAGCATTAAATGATGAATATACATTGGTGTGGTAGGTACAGTTCTTAAACGGGCATGTCACATTTTCATGGTTCTTTAAGTGGCTCCTTAAATGGCAGAACATGTTCGATTCTGAGAAGGGCTCTTTGAGGCCACACAAGGGACAGGTAAAAACTGAACATCCTGTTTTTGATCCTTCACTATCAAGAGTTCTCTGTGTGTCTTTGTGAATCCGTGACAAATGAATTTTCAGTGCATTAAATGACTGAAATGTGCAAATGCAAGAGTCATAGAGGCATGGCAAAGGGCTAACTCGTGAGTAATGACTGTGCTTTAAACGGTAGTGCCGAAATAACTGTGCCCGGGTGTCTGAGGAGACAGCACACAACTTGCACTTCCACTCCATTGATTTTTTTATCCCTACAATTGGAGTGAATACTTTTTTAAAACCAAGAAATTTAGCCTTAAAGGAGAACTCCGGTCAATTTTAACATTGAGCTAATTTTTTTGTACATTTGGAGTGCTGTCAATACAGAGAACAACGGCAAAGATCGGTGCTGCCTACACCGAGTTATTCTATTTTGAAAATTTGCACCCTGTTGACTTCAATGGGGCAAGTACTAAACCTGCTTTTAGCCTCTTAACATCCTTGATGTGTCATTACAAGTGCACAGAAAATGTGAGTGATTCCTTCTGAGTGAACACGAGTGAATCTGACTGCAGTAGATGTGAAAGATATGTATAAAAAATGATGTTATTTAAGCCAGCGCAAATACCTGTTTACATCCTGTTTTTCGGTTGAAGTCCAAAGTAATCGATTGCCGAGTTCATGTGCATAGGTTTAGTTACCTATGATCACGCGCGTGAACTCGGCAATCGATTACTTTGGACTTCAACCGAAAAACAGGATGTAAACAGGTATTTGCGCTGGCTTAAATAACATCATTTTTTATACATATCTTTCACATCTTCTGCAGTCAGATTCACTCGTGTTCACTCAGAAGGACACATTTTCTGTGCACTTGTAATGACACATCAAGGATGTTAAGAGGCTAAAAGCAGGTTTAGTACTTGCCCCATTGAAGTCAACAGGGTGCAAATTTTAAAAATAGAATAACTCGGTGTAGGCAGCACCGATTTTTGTTGTTGTTCTCTGTATTGACAGCACTCCAAATGTACAAAAAAATGAGCTCAATGTTAAAATTGACCGGAGTTCTCCTTTAACTTTACATTGTGTTATGTAACTTACCACTGGAATTGAATCAGATCTTCACAATAACAGGGACTATACATCTATACAGGAAAACAAAAAATAGCAGCATTTTAGTTTTCATGATTATAATAGATTAGATCTGGCAAATGCTACAAAGTCGACCAATGAGGCCAAAGCATGTTTCAGACTTTCAGTCATTGTTTTGTACAATTTGTACATTGCTTTGTAAACTCTGAACACGTTATTCTACTTCACTCACTTGCTAACTTGATCTGTACAAAATTAGATAAATATTCAATGCAGGTTTATGTGTGAAGCTGCTAAAAATATCTTAAGTAAACGAAAAAAGGATACTTACCAAGTTCACAGACTCTGCATCCACTTTAGCCTACAAGGCAAAAAATAGGTAACTGTTAATACGAGCTTGCCGGTGTCTCTACCATACCTAGTTTTCACAACTCTTATTATTAACTATTTTTCCAATATATTGCTAACTTTGTGTCATTAGCCTTAACATAATGGATAAAAGTTACAGCTAGCCGCAAGCACATTAACAGCTGAAGGCAAGCATAAATAAGCATTTTCCAGAACAGATCGCTTAACAAAAACAGAATAAAAAAATATGACTTCCCAGACAGCAAGCAGCGTTGGCCCAGATCCAGCTCACATTTTGCCCGCATGGATTTCACTCAGGCCAGATATAGACCGGATCTGGGCCAAAACTATGTTTCTGACTTGGTTCCGCTGACTAACTGATTACAATATTAACGTTACATAATAAATTAAATATGGCAATGGGGTTAATGGTTAAAAAATGTGCGCGAAGCAGAGCACTGCAGAGACGCTTGTCGAGCTTTCTACGTTAACGTTACCGGTAAAAAAGACAGCAAAGCCAAACACGAAACATGTTTAAAATATATACTTGTAGTTATTATGATAAAATAAAAAGCAGATTAAAAAACATTTACTTACAAATCTCCCCACGTGCGTCCACACTCACACGAGTGTCCGCCATCTTGGTTATGTTTTCTGGTAGCGTCAGTCAGAACAATGGTGTACGTCCTGACGTAGATGACGTCATTGAACGTCACTCCGTATACTTAAAAAATATCACTTCAGTAGCAATGTATACTCAAAAATGATGAGCAACGCAAAATTAAAATGAAGTCATTTGTTCAAAAAATGCTATAGTTTTAAGTTCAATAAACTATGTAATTGATTATAATTATGGTGTTCTCATTTTTTATAAGTTAGTAGTACTGTTCGGGTTTACAGTGTAGTTAACAGTGAGTGGTGGTTTCAGACATTATTTCATTAAAGGGCATTTGTCAGTGCCGCACTCGTAGCCTACTGACTCTTATTCTGCCTGACAGAAAGAAAAGCTCACAGCTTACTGAAGGCGGAGCGGTTTGACCAATCAGATGAAAGGGGCGTTTCAGCGCCGCCCACGTGTGCAAATGAAATATCGAACCCATAAACCGACATGTAAACCATAAACGAAAAATGAAAAATCTAGCCAAAATCTAGCCCAAAAAAACGAATAAACGAGCTGGTTTTCATTTCTCCTTATTCCATTCTAAACAGGAAATGAAATGATCAAAAAGTGCACGGACCCTATGACTAGATGTCGCCTTGGCTACGGCAGTTTGGAATATTCTGGGCTCATCTGATTTTTTTGTACATAGCATAACCTACTTTGTTATGATTTTAGTATCATAATGATTAATAAATGCACGCACAATTATCATGAACTTGATTTGAACAAATGCCTATCAACTTGTGTGTGCAAAATTCAGAATTAAATGAATGTGCAGCAATTTGTACAAATAGAGAGTCTGTAGGCCTATACTGTTGTAGCCATTAAATAAGCGCATTTATTTTCATATTTGTTAAAATGTTATAATGTTATTTTTTTCCCCATGTATGTTGATTTATGAAAAGTGAACAGCACGAGTAAAAGTGAATTTCGTTTTGTATAAATTGTATCTTAATTTTAATACATTTTTCATCAGCCTGTATTTAATAAATAAGATAAATAAGATTTAATAAATAATAATAAAAAAATGATAATCTTGAACTGGAGCGCATCTCATCCTAACTTAACGAAACTCATTGTATGCCTCACACACAGACATGAGAAATACATCAAATACACAAAGCTTGAAATGTCTTTAAACGAAATAATTCAAAACGAAAAGAAAAAGGCTACTCTCTGATTATGTAATCCATTATGTGCATTTCTCTCTATAGGCGCGTTCACTATACGGCGATCGTCAACTTCATCTTTGCAGCCGAGTCGACACTGTCAGAAAACAGGCGTCACCGGATTTACAAATGCACATCTTGCTTGTTGCACCCACACATATTATGTCGAAAATAACGAGATATTCTGTTGAAATAACATTATTAATAATAATACATATTTTATAATATTTGATTGAATGCTGAATGTTGCGCTTGTTCAGTTAATAAAATGAAAACTTTAATTGTGATCATTAAAATAATTGAATATGAAATATTTAGTGTCCAAGTTTTGCTAATTAATTAATTTATATATGTAAGGCATTCGTTCCAATCAACTGCCTTAGCCAAGGCCACTGGTCTAGTGTATATATCTATGACTTGATCAGTCAAATGAAATACAATAAACGTATAAATAAATATTACAAATTAAAAACCGATGGGAAATGTGGTGGAATTTTCTAATACTATTATTTGATGACAACAATAGATTTGTAAAACAAAATCCAGCCATTTGTGTTTTTTTGTTTATTTTTTTTAAAGCAAAAAACCAAGCTGCACCCTTTTTTAAATGTCATCTTTCATTCTGAAAGAGAATAATGAACAGATTGTAAATATAAAAAATGATTGAATGATTTGATTGTGTCATTATGATGAAGAAACAAGGCAAAAAGTGTCAAAAAACCATTTGTGGAAGGCATCCGATGAGTGTCAACCCGGCCAGATCAGCAAGTGCATCAAGGCAACCACGATTAGCCGGTGCACCAGCCAGCAAAGTGATTCAATGGTTCATAGGTGTAGCTCGCAGCCTCATCGCCCTACCCTCCACATCCTAAAGAGTGTACAGGCGGTTATTTATATAGGGTAGATAAGCCCTGTGTTTCTCTTCGACGGTAACTGTAAATTGAATTCAAGCTGCGATTTTTGAAGATGGATATACTCGCGCGGGCAAATACAGATGTGTTAAACACGATAAGAACACAAATTGTACCTTTATTCGTTAATACAGTCGGTATTTCCCACAATGATTCTGCTTTGCTATTGGCCCACGTCACGATCAGTAAGCGCTGCTATTGGCGGTCACGATTATTAAGTATGAAAATGAAAATTCTGTCAGTAATTCCTCACCCTCATGTTGTTCCAACCCCTTCGTTCATCTTCGGAACACAAATGAAGATATTTTTGATTAAATGACTAAATTGGACTATATTAACGATGTGTTTAATGAACAAGTTTCAAACCCTTAGAAGCCTGAAGAAGTCTCGTTCCGAACACATCGCGATATTTGGCATCAGTTCACTTCACGTGTGTCAGATGTTGGTAAGTAGTAAATACGCTGTCCGAATAATGTGTGATATATAATGTATTTTCTGTTTGTCGATATTAATCAGATTAGCTCACGTTCAGTCACGGCATTATATCTGTCATCTCCACTGAGGCTTTGCGTTTTATTGCTTTCTAATTCAAAACAGGGTGATTAAGTTACACTGCCTGTCACATGACGTGAGCATAGGCCTAAAGACCTTAAATCAGTTAATCATATTCATATCAGATTAAAAGTAGTACAATTAGTTCCAAAGTTGTATTTGTAGTAGAAGCACAGTACAAACAACACTTACCATGCTTTTACCACATTAACATTAGTTTTACTGTGGTAAGTGTAGTAAAAAGACAGTAATCACAAAACTTACCATGCTTTTACCACACTATTGGTAGTTTTAATGTGATACTTATTGTAAATGCACATTAACCACAACGCTTACCATGCTTTTACCACAGGAATGATGTAAAACAACATAATGATATTTTATTTTCTCTTTTTTCAGCTGAAAAGACCAAAAGGACCTTTCGGACTATTATTGTTTGAGGACAAGTAAACGGAGGAGACAGACAGCTGCAAAGGCAAATATTCGCAATGGTATATACATGTGTTGGTTCGAACCCTAAATCAAACATTTTATCAAGCATTTGTTGTTTCTTAAACCTTTTCTCGCAAAACCCATAGCCCAATCAGTACGAAGATAGTCTGAAAGTCTTAATAATTCACAAGATTTAACAAGTTGTCAAATTCGTACAATACTCGTACATATTTGTATACTCGTACACACACTGTCAGAAAGTTGATATTAATTGCATTGTATTGATTACAATTAGTGATGCACCGATGTGAAAATTGAGGCCGATACCGATAACCGATATTAATATTGCTGTTATGGCCGATACCGATATTTGCCGAAGTCGATATCTCTGTATAGAAAACAAATTTTAATGATTATCAAATAAAGAGCTATTTTCCAAAACACTTTTTTTTTACTTTAGAAATGACTGATATTGGGCACCTTTACCTGTGTGCAAAATATGTCACATACGACACACATGCATTATACTGCATTGCATATACAGTAATGTGTGCTGGTCAACTTGTCTAAAATTAAGAAACCCTTAGAAAACAGTAAAAAAAAAAAAACACACAAAAAACAGGAACATTGTGTAAAATTAAGATAGGCTACTTTATTTATTATTCCAATATCCAAATATCGAGGGCTTGGAACCAGAGGGGCGTAAGTGGCATTTGACAAACTTTACAGGAGAGCCAAAACAAAATTTTGACCACACTTCAATCAACTGTATTTATTAACCTTCAACCACAACATTGCAACCACATACATACTTATATGAGTAAGTTCTTAAGTGAACATATTATGGAATATTAACACGATGAACATATTCTAAAACCTTGCAAAATCTTGAAAATATGGCAAAAACATCAAATACGCCTTTTTGGCACCAAACATTTCCAATTCTTCTAAAGAAAAATAGGGCGTATCTGCTGATCAATGCAGAAATGATTGGTCAAAACATTGGTTAAAAACACCCTACAGTGTTTCCCCTATAAATTTTCCCAGCAGCGGTGCTGTTACGTGCCGGAGGTTGTCACCAAGCCACTCGCGGGGGGTCCGGGGGCATGCACCCCCGGAAGATTATTTTTTTTTAATAACCCCTTAAACCATGACTTCTGGCAAGTTTTGTGGATAGAAATGGACATTGAGACATACAAATTTATATATATATTACGGCTGGGAATCGATTAAAAAAAATTAAATAATTAAAAACGCACAATTTGCTGTGATTAATCACAATTAATCGCATTTCCCCCAAACTTGTAATAATCAATATTTAAATGTAGAATCACTAATTAAATTAAACAACACACAAAAAAGGGGAAAAAAAGAAAAATGTCCACACAAATTGGACATAAAATAGCCCTATATTAAAATATAAAACATCAATATATTATTCTTCATTCAGTTCTATGCAACATACTCAGATTTAACAGATTTATTTTTTGACTAATTATCAAAATAAAGTAACGTTACAGTCATACAAAGCTATTATTACCAGAGCATGTGATCAGAGCAGGTCATTTTACCATTGTTGCCCAGCATGGCTATTCCAGCTCAGCAAACAGAAGTCTACTACAGTACTACTGAGAAATTTCACGTTATTTGAGCGGACTTTGCTTTTCCAGTGCGTGATCGGTACATGATTGGAGCGTTTAGGCTGTGAACCACAGAGCAGAACCCGCAGCTAAAACAAGGAGCGGAACATTGAGCAGAGAGCGCAGTGCGCCGACGCCGACACACACACACACACACACACACACACACACGGAACGGAGAGCGCGGCGCAAACACGGAGCAGAAAAGACCCGCACGTAAAGTTACTAAACAAGCTGCGCGAGAATGAAACCTGATCGCCGAACACGGAGGGGCGGGACGGCATATTTTCCATAGACAGTAAAAAATTGGACACAGCGACCCCATAGACTTCAACGTAGAAAAGTTCGTACCGCTTTCTCCTTTCCACAGGCTTGCTCGCTCTCCCGTGGCGTCTGTCATTGCTATGCAACCATGAACAGAGGCGCGCAGAGAAAACGAGCGCGCCGCGTCGCTTCTATTATGAGCGCGCTTGCCGCGCGCCCACATTTGAAATATTTGCATGTGAACGGCCCCTTATGGCAACGTGACATTAGCCTAATCAAAATATTTCCATTTGTGGCTCTTTCCTCCTTTCTTGTCAACAAGTGGATTCAGAGCCATCGCATTAGCAGTGCCGCCGGTCGCCATGTTTCAGTGTTTTTAAATGAATGTCGTGATATTACTGATCATGTGAAGATTTTTGCAGCGGCGCTGAAAATCCAGCGGCGGCGCTGCGCCGCTGCTTAATACATTGTAGGGGAAACACTGCTCTAACTTCATAACTTTTCATTTTATTTAAAATACTGTATACATAGTCATTTCATCATTTCAAACTGTTTAACATTTCATTTCTAACCGTTTAATTTCAATTCTCATTTATGAGTTCACATTCATGTCAAACAGTTTAACATTTAATTTCAAACAGTTTAATTTCTCTTGTTTATTACACATTTCACTTTTTAGTTCACTTTAGTTGAACTAAAAAGTTCACTCACTGCCCACTGTCAGAGTGTTATAGAACTCTGCATAACAGTGAGGAATACTCCCATTGGTGCACAGGGTGAGTAGGTCTTTTTTCTTTAAGGCACTGATCACTGGAGGATTTTCATACAATGAGCTGGGGTGTGTGGTTCTGGTGCCTCTTGTTGCCTGTTGTGCCACCGTCAGTTTTCGGAAGGTTGGGGCGGTGAAATCATACTTGAAGAAGATTGTTTTTGGTTCATCTTTCGTGTAGCGGAACCATTTAATCTTCTGCCAATGAACTGATTGTCCCTCCTCATCTTTTGTTCTGTTTTTGAGTATGTGGTTGGAGAGGGACTTGAAGTCCAGAAAGTCCTTGTGTTCAAGTTCATGTACACTGTATGGGTCGTTCCTTCTTGCCATTCTCACAAGTGTGTAGTAGCCATCAGTAAATAGAAGTATGGGAGTAAATAGAAATGGGAGTAAATAGAAACTTTTCTTCTTGCAGTTTCCACTGCAGCATGCACACTATCACACTCCATGTCTAGTAGCCATCCATGATGGCTACTACACACTTGTGAGAATGGAAAGAAAGAACGACCCATAGTGTACATGAACTTGGACACAAGGACTTTCTGTACTTCAAGTCCCTCTCCAACCACATACTCAAAAACAGAACAAAAGATGAGGAGGGACAATCAGTTCATTGGCAGAAGATTAAATGGTTCCGCTACACGAAAGATGAACCAAAAACAATCTTCTTCAAGTATGATTTCACCGCCCCAACCTTCCGAAAACTGACGGTGGCACAACAGGCAACAAGAGGCACCAGAGGCACCAGAACCACACACCCCAGCTCATTGTATGAAAATCCTCCAGTGATCAGTGCCTTAAAGAAAAAAGACCTACTCACCCTGTGCACCAATGGGAGTATTCCTCACTGTTATGCAGAGTTCTATACTGTTCGTTGCTCAGACTCGCTCTCCCAGTTTAAAACTAGATTAAAGTCGCATCTCTTCAGCCAGGCATTCATATAATCCTACAGTTCAAACTACAATCCGGCCTGTAGCTCATAAATGCCAGAGGAGAACTGGCCCCCGACTGAGCCTGGGTTCTCCCAAGGTTTTTTTTCTCCATTAGGTCACCTGATGGAGTTTTAGGACACCATTAGGTCACTTGATGGAGTTTTTCGGTTCCTTGCCACTGTTGCCTTTGGCTTGCTCAGTTGGGGATATTTTGGGGATATTTAATTTAATTTTATCAATCAATAAATTCCTCTTGAAACAAACATTGTTGTATTATTTTAATTTAATACTGTGAAGCTGCTTAGATACAATCTGTATTGTGAAAAGCGCTATACAAATAAACTTGACTTGACTTGAATCGTATGGTAAATTAACTTATTTATAACTGTCTTAATTTATGTTTCAAGAACAATAGTAATTGCACATAGAGTAAGTCGAGACTTTCTTGTTTTACAGCAGAGAAGGAAGACCAGTCCTTATATCAACGCAAGCTAATCGAATAAGTCCTTTGTTTCGGGTGAGGAAGGAACATCTGGTGCCCAAAGAAGACAGAAAGCTGCGCGAGTCCATTGGTATGTCTTGTATTGAAACAATGCTGTAATATGTAGTACATAATTTGATGTTGACAATTTTACATTGTACAGGTTATCACTTGGTTTTTGACCAAGTGAAGCTCTTGAAACAAGTGACAGGAGAGTATGTAACTTGTCTGGAAAGTATCAGAGTCGCATTTGGCACGCGTGCCTTAGGTTGCCGACCCCTGGTCTAGCCTATAGTCTATGGTACCAATCACGTTAGTGAAGCCTGAGTAACATATACTGTAATCGGCATGGTCATGAATGCATGATCTTCATAAAAAATTATGATAGCCTAAAAAAAAACGGCTTAAAAAAAAAAACTGCTTTACAACATTGGGTCTTAAAGGTGCTGTATGTAGCTTTTCTACTAAAACGAATCCTTTTTTTATTGCCTGTGTGTGAAGGGGTTGTAATATCACATTAAAATGATCCACTTTTCGGGTTTTGCTATTACCTCTGAAAGCAAGTATTCTTATGTTTATGTGAAGGTGCCGGGTCGGATTTACCGCGAAATCCAGTGACGTCACCTGCATGCGCGGAGCGCTCCCGAGCCTCTCGCCTCGTCTAGCCTACTGATTTTGCACTCAACAGCGACGACACTGCAACTTATGACATGGACTTATGACTTATGCAACTTATGACATGTCTGATAACACTAAGAAACGACCTGCTCCCAGCACAACACAGACTCCAACACAAACTCCACATATTGATAAAAAAAACAATAAAACGTTTTTTTCTTTCTGCTGAAGCTCGTATTAAAGGCCAGACGTGAATCGGATGAACTTCGGGTGAAAAAACACGGATCAACATCGGCAGGGCGTTTGAATCATGGAGAGACCTTATCTACAAACCTAGAATGTATACATTTCCTGAAGAAAATGTGAAGTAGTGCTTGCAGTGGCAAAATTCGGCACGGTTGATAGGGTTCCATTCTTATCATGGTACGAGCATGGAGCATTAGTTCAACGTCAAGCTGATAAAAGTAGCCTATTATTGTAACGTTGCAGTGGGAGTTTACCTGAGTTTCTAGCATGTTGTGGGATGCTCTCTCTGGTGTGTTGCGTGACGCGTCTCAGTCTGGCCGGTATCCACAGTGCTCGCTCATAAATTCGAGCACGTGCTTGTCAACTTATTGGTTGCAATCTGAAACATCACCGCTAGAGGCCGCTGAAAACTACATACAGCTCCTTTAAGTGGCTTGGAAATGCCACAAAAAAAACCTAAAACTGTTTTTCTAAACCTAAAAGCGCCAGGTAAACTCCGAATGACACGACAGACAGCACTTTCCATCAAGTTCTCCGCATCTCCAATAGTGTAAAGGAAAGAGCCACTCGCAAATAATCTTAAGGCAATGCAAACAGTTTGTGCTGTAGTTAAAGCCCGACTCCGACAAGTCGAAAATAAGTGTGCGTTTCCAACAAATTAATCATGTAAACGACAATCTCACCAGTCACGAGAAAAAATATATATCTCAGAAAGTGCACTATTGTAACGCAAAATCTCAGTTCTCCGTTCTTCGTACGCCGCTAACTCAGTTAGCTGGATTTGATTATTGGCTATTTGGCATGATCTGGGATTGTTTGGTTCTTCGACGCTCATCCTGGACTTGCTGTCATAGCAACAGGTGCGCAAGCTTATTTCATGTTAACAGGATTAGATCCCGGCTTCATAAGCGCTGGACTTCCCGTATCAGCTCCGCTTATGAAGCCGCAGTCTAATCCTGTTAACATGAAATAAGCCTGCTCCCGAGCAGGTTTAAGCTTGCACACCAGGGGCCCGCTCTTCGTACGTCGCTAACTCAGTTAGCTGGATTTGATTATTGGCGATTTGGCATGATCTGGGATTGTTTGGTTCTTCGACGCTCCTCCTGGACTTGCTGTCATAGCAACAGGTGCGCAAGCTTATTTCATGTTAACAGGATTAGATCCCGGCTTCATAAGCGGAGCTGATACTGTACCAGCCATTTGGATTATAGACATACTTAATTTAATGCAGCAACAAATTATTTACAGTGTAGCAAGATGATTTAAAACTCATTTACCTGTAATTAAGGTGTTGCTGTTACTGGTCCCTGGCTTTAGGTCTAAAGGCCTATTTATACTTCTGCGTCGAACTTACGCCGTAGCTACGTCGTAGGCTGTGCTTAGCGCGCGTACCCTTTGGCGTACCCTGATGCGCACCTCTCCAAAAATGTAACAACGCGTCAATTCTACGCGGACGCAAGCGCTGTGATTGGTCTGCTAGAACCCCTCCCTCGGGTTTCACATGGTCCCTCTGCATGAGTAATTGCGCGTCAACGCGGACAACGACGCAGAAGTATAAATTAAAACCAACGCGTTGCCTACAGCGTAGAGGCTCCGGCGTAGGTCCGACGCAGAAGTATAAATAGGCCTTAAGTCAAGTCAAGTCAAGTTTATTTGTATAGCGCTTTTCACAATACAGATTGTATCAAAGCAGCTTCACAGTATTCAATTTAAATAATACAACAAAGTTTGTTTCAAGAGGAATTTATTGATGATAAAATTAAATTAAATATCCCCAAAATATCCCCAACTGAGCAAGCCAAAGGCAACAGTGGCAAGGAACCGAAAAACTCCATCAAGTGACCTAATGGTGTCCTAAAACTCCATCAGGTGACCTAATGGAGAAAAAAAACCTTGGGAGAACCCAGGCTCAGTCGGGGGCCAGTTCTCCTCTGGCATTTATGAGCTAGAGGCCGGATTGTAGTTTGAACTGTGGGATTATATGAATGCCTGGCTGAAGAGATGCGACTTTAATCTAGTTTTAAACTGGGAGAGCGAGTCTGAGCAACGAACAGTATCAGGAAGACTATTCCAGAGTTTTGGAGCCAAATGTGAAAATGCTCTCCCTCCTTTGGTGGTTCTGAATATCCTAGGTATGACCAAAAGCCTTGAATTTAGTGATCTTAAAGAGCGCGATGGATTATAGGGCGATTAGAAGATCCGTTAAATAGACTGGAGCTAAGCCGTTTAGGGCTTTATAAGTCAGTAGCAATACCTTGTAATTAATACGGAACTTTATAGGTAACCAATGCAGTGATGATAAAATCGGTGTTATATGATCATATTTTCTTGATCTCGTAAGAACTCTAGCGGCGGCATTTTGGACTAACTGTAGCTTGTTTATTGAGGATGCAGGACAACCAGCTAATAAGGCATTACAGTAATCCAGTCTCGAGGTCATGAATGCATGAACTAACTTTTCTGCATCAGAAACTGATAGCATATTACGTAGCTTAGCAATGTTTCTAAGGTGGAAAAAGGCTGTTTTTGTAACATATGAAATATGATTTTCAAAAGACAGGTTGCAATCGAGTATAACACCCAGGTCTTTTACTGTAGCGGATAAAGTAACAGGACATCCTATGATGTTAAAGTTGTATTATGCGAGGTTTTGTGGGCGGTTTTTTGAACCGATAAGTATTACCTCTGTCTTGTCTGGATTTAATAAAAGAAAATTACGCGTCATCCAATCTTTTATATCTTTAACACACTCTGTCAATTTGGAAAATTTAGCGTTTTCATCCGGCCTTGATGAAATATATATTTGAGTGTCATCAGCATAACAATGGAAACTAATTCCATGTTTCCTTATAATATTTCCAAGTGGCATCATATATATTGAAAATAACAGAGGGCCTAACACAGATCCCTGCGGCACTCCATAGTTTACTGGAGTTATGATCGATTTTTCTCCATTTAAATAGACAAAATGGTAGCGGTCAGATAGGTATGATTTGAACCAGCTTAGTGCTTGTCCTTGAACACCAGTATAATTTTGTAGTCGATCTAAGAGTATTGTGTGATCTATAGTATCGAACGCAGCACTAAGATCAAGTAAAACTAGTATTGAGATACAGCCTTGGTCAGAAGCTAAAAGCAAATCATTTGTGATTTTAACGAGCGCAGTTTCAGTGCTATGATGCGGTCTGAATCCAGACTGAAACTTTTCATAGATATCATTTTGTTGCAAGAAAGAGCCCAGTTGAGCGGACACCACTTTTTCTAATATTTTAGACATAAATGGAAGATTTGAAATGGGTCTATAATTTGCTAGATTATTATGATCTAATTGTGGTTTCTTAATGAGAGGTTTTATAACTGCCAGTTTAAATGTTCTTGGAACATGACCTAGAGATAAAGACGAGTTAATAATATTGAGGAGAGGCTCTTCCACTACAGGTAACACTTCTTTCAGTAGTTTAGTTGGTATAGGATCTAATAAACATGTTGTTGTTTTAGATGAAGTGATAAGTTTATTTAACTCTTTTTGTTCTATAGTTGTAAAGCACTGTAATTGTTCTTGCGGGGTGATAATTGAAGCTGAATTATAAGGCGCGATTGAAGATTGAACGTTTACAATTGTGGTTCTGATGCTTTCTATTTTCTCAGTGAAGAAGTTCATGAAATCATTACTACTGAACTGTAACGGGATATTTTGTTCAGGTGACGTCTGTTTATTTGTTAGTTTAGCCACGGTGTTAAATAAAAACCTTGGATTATTTTGGTTGTTTTCTATTAGTTTGCGGAGGTGCTCAGCCCTGGCCGCTTTTAGGGCCTTTTTATAACGTGACATACTGTCTTTCCACGCGATTCTAAAGACCTCTAAATTAGTTTGTTTCCATTTACGCTCTAAAATACGGGTTTCTCTCTTTAAAACATGCGTAGTATTGTTATACCATGGTGCTTTATTTTTCTCTCTGACCTTTTTTAATTTAATAGGTGCAACCACATCCAATGTTCTAGAGAGAATGGTGCTCATAGTGCTAGTTAGTTCTTCTAGTTCATCTGTTTGTTTGGGTTCAGGCAGCAGCTGAGACAGATTAGATAAGCAATTTGAGAAATTATCTATGGTGGATGGAAGGATTGTTCTGCCTGGTCGATAACGCAGCGCTGCATGACATATTACAGCAGTACGTAATATGCAAGTTACCATGTAGTGATCAGTGACTTCATCACTTTGTGGAATGATATCTATATCGGTTGGATCGGTTCCATGTGATATAATTAAATCGAGTGTATGATTAAGACGATGTGTTGGTCCGATGACGTTTTGCTTGACCCCAAATGAATTTAATAAATCTGTAAACGCAGCTCCTAACGCATCATTTGGATTATCTACGTGTATGTTAAAATCTCCAACAATAAATGCTTTATCGACATTGACTAATAGGTCTGAGAGAAAATCTGCAAACTCTTTTAGGAAATCAGCGTAAGGCCCTGGCGGTCTATATACGGTAGCCAAGGCTAGAGATAATAGTGATGTTTTTCTAACATCTAAGAGCGTAACATTTAGTACAAGTACTTCAAATGAAATAAACTTATAACCCGTTTTCTGAGTAACATTTAGAATATCTCTATAAATGGTTGCAACACCTCCGCCACGACCAATCAGACGGGGCTCATGCTTATAACAGTATCCAGGAGGAGTAGACTCATTAATACCGAAATAATCATTTGGTTTAAGCCAGGTTTCAGTAAGGCAAAGTACATCGAAGCTATTATCTGTGACTATTTCATTTACAATAACTGCCTTAGGTGTGAGTGATCTAATGTTTAGAAGACCTAGCTTTAGAAATAGTTTTTGTTTACTAATAGCAACATTTTCTGTTTTAATAACAATTAGATTTTTCCTAGATCCTGCATTAGATTTATTATTTGATCTCACTAAACGAGGAATAGACACGGTTTCTATGCAATGTTCTACACTAGTATTTATATCAGTTGAATTGGAGCAGCAGAGACTATGATTTGGACTTTTGGTTACTAGTCAAAGGGTATT
The DNA here is from genome assembly GCF_965113295.1 of Leuciscus leuciscus. Classification (NCBI taxonomy): domain Eukaryota; kingdom Metazoa; phylum Chordata; class Actinopteri; order Cypriniformes; family Leuciscidae; genus Leuciscus; species Leuciscus leuciscus. Next base: position 32,615,876 of record NC_138737.1, on the reverse strand, counting down.
TAACTTTTTAGAGATGTTATCTGACAGAAGAGCCGCTCCGAATCTGCTTGGGTGTAAGCCATCAGCACGGAAAAGCCTAGGACGCTCCCAAAACAGATTCCAATTATTTACAAAGAGCAGTTTCTGCTCATTACACCATGACATTAACCATTCATTTAGCGCAAATAATCTGCTGAACTTTTCATGCCCTAGTCGGTACGTGGGAAGCGGTCCTGACACAATGATCGTTGTTTCAGGCGATGTGCTGCGTACCGTATCGAATAGATTCCTGAAGTCTTTCTTCAGAATCTCCGTCTGGCGCAGCCTGATGTCGTTCACTCCCGCGTGCAGGACCACAGTTCCGACGCGCTCGTCACCGTTCAGGATCTCGGGAACGCGAGCAGCGATTTCAGAAACACGAGCACCAGGAAAGCAGTGACTTTGCACCTTACTTTTACCTAACGTAGCGTGTACGTGCCGAACGATGGAATCGCCGATGATCACAGCATCGTGTTCTGTTTCGCGTGGAGGGGAGAAGCGGTTTTGTGTGGATAACTCGAAAACCGGGAGGGTCGGAGAAAGTCTTGGTCTAAACCTGACTCGCGTCTTCCGCTGCGGAACCACCCAGGCTTCGTGGTGGCGTGTTGGAGCCGGAGTGAACGAGACCATGGCTGATTGCGACCGATGCTGAGGAACGCACGGAGTAGACGCGGTCGGAGTCAGCGGGTTAGTAACGTTAAACACTGATTTGTGTGCATCGGCACGTGATGTTTCAAGAGCCAAACACCAGTCTCTCAGCTCGGCCTGTCTCAATAAAAGGTTGTGGATCTGTTTCTCAACAGCTTCCAGCTCAGACTGCAGTGCGTGCAGCTCAAATGTGTCCTCACCTGCACCAAACGGTAGACTACTTACATCTGATATATTCGCCATTTTAACAGATGGACAGTGAGTTAGCAACGAAGCTACCAGTGATGCTATCAATATTAATACTAATTTATATTATAAGTTTGTTTGTTTGTAAGTGAGTGTGGAGAAGACGCGTTCAGCCGTGATCCACGGACGTAACCTTTAAGAGTATGCAGCGTTGGATCACTAATAGGCTTGAGACGCGTCTGCTCAACAGTCCGCGTTGTAACTATGAGGTTTTTTAGTTTTTTTTTTTTAGTGGTAGGGGTGTAGAGTAGACGCACGATAGGCGAAAAAAAAATTAAAATGTTTGTTTATAAGTGAGTGTGGAGAAGACGCGTTCAGCCGTGATCCACGGACGTAACCTTTAAGAGTATGCAGCGTTGGATCACTAATAGGCTTGAGACGCGTCTGCTCAACAGTCCGCGTTGTTACAATGAGGTTTGAGCAGTAGTGCTTCTCAGTGAGGAAAAGTAGAAAATCTTCGTTGTAAGCGAGTTTAAAGAGAAAAATCAAGAATTATAAATCAAATCGATAGAGCTCCAAAAACAACAACGCATTCAGACGCGACGCATGATAATAACAGGACAAGACATTACTCACCGTGTTTGTTGAGTGATTCTTACTCACCTGAGCTTTTATGAACTCAAAGGCGCGAGAGAAAATAAAAAAATAAAAATAGCTGAGCGCACGGGTGGCGCTAACAGGCTAGCGAATTACCAGCGTGTTGTGTTAGTAGTAACGGAAGCCAGCGATGTTGGGTAAGCTGTATTTAGTAGTAGTATAAACAACTAGAAATTGTAGTAAATGATGGTTCAAAACAAGGAAATACGAGGCTATACGAGGCTAATACGGAGCTTACAGCACCGAAGCAGACAAACTCACAGCAGACAGCGAGGCAGACAGGAGCAATCGAGCGAAATCACAGGAAGAGCTGCCCCCAGGAATGCCCTCCACAATGGGTCGGTTCTCATTTAGCCCAAGGGCCAGCTCTTCTGCCGGGGTATAACGTGGGGGTGCAGGACCACCACCTGTTTTTTTCTGCTCCGCCTTTTCCTTGGTTGCAGATAACCATAAACAGACAAACACATCATTTAAAATGTCTTTGCTAAAAGAGACTAATCAGTAGAAGTAGAAAAGATTACCAGTTTGAAGAATATTCTTGTACTTCACTTTTACTTGTTCCCATGTTCTAGTGGGTCCTGAGGTGGCTCTGACATTAAGCAATTATGAAATTATTAAAATACAAGAATATATACTGTAATAAGTGATATAACCATAACATGGAACACTTACGCATTTAATTTGTCTGTTACTTTTTGCCAGCCCTCTCTCCTGGCTTTTGCACACTTTGATTCCCAGTGTTCCCTGGCGTTTTAATTATATTTTTCAAACTCTGCATACCATTCCAGTAAAAATTCCTGCTCTGCTGCGTTGAAAAACTGAGCGCGCTCTTTGGCCATGGTGAGCAGCCAATAGCAGCGTTGCTGATCAATGTTTCTACTATCGATACATATCCCCTTTTAAACCAGAGCGTGAACGCGCAATTATCTCACTAACTCAATCCAGCTATACTAATCATATCCGGCAGGTGTGTTCGAAGAACCAAATTAGTCAGATCATGATTAGCACGATGATATCACCTTGGATGTCTCGTTTGATCTCAGATGTTTAAAGCAACGTACGAAGAACGGGCCCCAGTTGCTATGACAGCAAGTCCAGGATGAGCGTCGAAGACCCAAACAATCCAAGATCATGCCAAATCGCCAACAATCAAATCCAGCTAACTGAGTTCTTCGACGCTCATCCTGGACTTGCTGTCATAGCAACTGGGGCCCGTTCTTCGTACGTTGCTTGAAACATCCAAGATCAAATTATGAGACATCCAAGGTGATATCATCGGCCTAATCATGATCTGACTAATTCGTTTCTTCGAACACACCTGCCAGTTATGATTAGTATAGCTGGATTGAGTTATCTGAGATAACTGCGCGTTCATGCGCTGGTTTAAAAGGGGATATGTATCGATAGTAGAAACATTGATCAGCAACGCTGCTATTGGCTGTTCACCATGGCCAAAGAGCACGCACAGTTTTTCTCCGCAGCAGAGCAAGAGTTATTGAAGGTTATGCAGAATATGAAACCTTAATTAAAACGCCAGGGAACACCTCAATGTGTGCAAAAGCCAGGAGAGAGGGCTGGCAAAAAGTAGCAGACAAATGAAATGCGTAAGTGTTCCATGTTATGGTTATATCACTTATTACAGTGTATATTCTTGTATTTTAATCATTTCATAATTGCTTAATGTCAGAGCCACCTCAGGACCCACTAGAACAGTGTTCTTCAACCCTGCTCCTGGAGGACCCCCAACACTGCACGTTTTCTTTGTCTCCCTAATCAAACACACCTGATTCAACTCATCAGCTCATTAACCCATGTGATAATGAGTTGATGAATTGAATCCGGTGTGTTTGATTAGGGAGACAAAGAAAACCAGCAGTGTTGGGGGTCCTCCGGGAGCAGGGTTGAAGAACACTGCACTAGAACATGGGAACAAGTAAAAGGGAAGTACAAGAATATTCTTCAAAATGGTAATCTTTTCTACTTCTACTGTTCTTTGTCTCTTTTACAAAAGAAAAGCACCGTTAAATGTGTTTGTCTGTTTATAACAGCAACCAAGAAAAAGGCTGAGCTGAAAAAAAAAAAACAGGTGGTGGTCCTGCTCCCTCACATTATACCACATTATACCCCAGCAGTAGAGCTGGCCCTGGGGTTAAATGTGAACCGACCCATTGTGGAGGGCATCCCTGGGGGCAGCTCTTCCTCAGACCAACAGCCAGGAACCAGTAGCAGCAACACCTTCATTACTGGTAAATGAGCTTTAAATGATCTTGCTACACTGTAAAATATATCTTTTTTTTTGCCGCATTAAATTGAGTAGGCCTATATAATCCAAATGGCTGGTACAGTAATTTCAGCTGTTAAATATTGAGTAGTGATCAATTGCTTTGACTTGTGAAGGTGAAAACTGCTGAACTTAATGTAAGAATATTTTGCCATGAGTTACTGATCACATTTGTTCATATAGTGTAGTTCATTGTAATGCCATTGTGTTTCCTCTTTTGTGCAGTTTTACATAATACACCAACACTTGTACCTGTTCCCAAGAAAGTAGTGGCTGAAATATGTGCAGTAAGTGGACTTTTTCTAACTTTACATCAAAAGGGAAGAAAGTGCAACACTTTGTAATGCCCATTTGTTTCCATTGCACAGGACAGTGAAGAAACCCTCTCAGATGACTGTCCTTTGGAGGAAGTACTTGTAAGTGCATAAATAACTTTACTTCATTTATAGTAACTTGTGTACATATTATTTCTGACTGCAATATGAGTTGCAGGAGGAAAGGCCTACTGCACAAAGTGATACAGAGGTGGGCAGTGTAGTAACCTACTTGTACTTTTTATTTTTGTTGCATGAGGCTTGTGTTGACAGTTCTTTTTTATTTATTTATTTTTTTTAATTCTTTTTATCCAAACATGGCACAGGGTGATATCCGTATATAAACGGAATCTACAACAGAAAATTTAGTATTTTGACCTGAAAAAACAGAAAAATGAAGGGGAGAAATAGAACTTGACACCTTAAAGAAGAAAAAACTGGCACTAGAGATTGAGTTGCTTCAAAAGGAACTTCAGAGTAAGTGCTAAATACACTATTTCACACAGAGTACTATTGCTGACCTTGGATAACAATATATCTTATTGCAGGCAAAAGATGACCATCATTGGCTTTTCTTGACAAAGAATAATTGAAATAAAACTCAAGGAACTAAGCATGTTGTCTTGTCTTCTATTCATTTAATGAAGGTTTTTGTTTAAAAAAAAAAAAAGGTTGGTCCAAGTGCACTGGCTGGAGGTCATCATCAGGCTGCACCTCCACCACAGGGGTCCTCTCCTTTCTGATGGTGGCACTATTGTGGAGTATGGCACATGCAACAATAATGTCACAGGCCCTGTCAGGTGCAACCCTCAGACACTGAAATCTTTCCTTTAGTTGCCCAAAGGTCATTTCAATGCGTGCCCTTGTCCTGGCTAGAGCTGCATTGAAACGGGTTTGGGTCAGGGAATGGCGTCATGAAATACTGCCTGCAGGTATAGCCCCTGTCACCAAGCAGGTTCCCGTCGTAAGCACCTGGAAAAATGCAGTTTTGTTAGGCTCAGAATAAATGTATGTAATACAGTGAGCTTGATATAAAATATTTCCTTACCACGTTCAAATAATGTGCATAAATGTGACTCTCTGAAAATCCTCGAGTCATGCACAGAACCAGGCCATTTTGCTTCCACATTTGTGATGTAGGACATGGAGTCACACACCATCTAAGATATTTTTAATCAGTCAACTGCATACTTTTTGATTACATTACTTTTTGTATTATTTGATATATTCTGGACTCGCTTCTCCAAGGTAAATGGTGAATTGTTTGATGTCAGGCTGCATGCTCAGAAAGCGGCAGTGGATTGTGCAGCGTGAGACCACCTTCAGCGACAGGTTCTTGTCGTAAAAACGGACAAGACATGGCTGCGAAAGACTTCCCGTATCACCTCCGCTTATAAAGCCGGGATCTAATCCTGTTAACATGAAATAAGCCTGCTCCCGAGCAGGTTTAAGCTTGGGCACCTGTTGCTATGACAGCAAGTCCAGGATGAGCGTCGAAGAACCAAACAATCCAAGATCATGCCAAATCTCCAACAATCAAATCCAGCTAACTGAGTTAGCGACGTACGAAGAACGGGCCCCTGGGGCCTGTTTCAGAAAGGAGGTTCAACTGAGTTGACTTACCCTGAGATGGGAAACTCTGAGTTTTCGGTTACAGAACAGCGGAAATTAGTTAGTTCAATCAACTCTGAGTTGACTGACTCTGAGTTAAGCGCGTGCACCACCACTATAAAAAGCCATTATCAATGGAGTGCAGATATTATGAGTCACCATGGTAACAGCGCCAGACAAAAAGAGGTCTGCATATTTCTCACCAGCTTCTGCAAGCGTAAGAAGACATATTATTATTTTTTAAATATCGGCTGCAGCAGCGAAGGACAACTAGAGTTAGCTAGGGAGAAAATAGTTGCTCGAGTCAATGCGTATGTTTACATTTTAATTAGTTATACAGTGTTGGGTGTAATTAATTACCAAGTCATCTAAATACTGTCATTTAATTAAAGGGATTACTCTTAATTCTTCTGTAATTTGAAGTCAAATCTGATGTAATTGCATTAGACTATAGAACAATTCTGTATGTTTAACATACATTTTTAAAAGGTATATTTTTTATGTAACCTTCTCCCTCTACACACTTTGGTCAATTCAAGAATAATCCATGCAATTGTATATTGTTTATTTGAAAGCATTAAAAGTGCAGTTTCTTGTCTCTCCTTGTATTGTTCAAGTGGTTGAGGTTGATATGGGATTTATTAATAAGTAGACCAATACTTTCTAAAGATAGTCATTATTACATGAATCTAATTACACGGTTGAAGATGTCATTTGTAGTTAGTAATTAATAACTATTTTAGAGTAACTTACCCAACTGTTATAATATCAGAGGTGAAACTGGAAGAACAGTATGTTATTCAACCTAATTTTAATTTTCATGGGTGCAATCCTGCAGGTATTAAAAGAACATGGCAGCAGCTGAAAATTAAATATAAGAACATAATTCAATCAGGTAAGGTTTGAGCATATCATGGGTGTAGGCTACCTGAATTTACAAATATTTGACATATTAAATAACTAAATAGCATCCCAGTGTCTTTTGGAGCCTCCTGTCCCAACAAAACCTGCAGGCAGTTGTAAGTAGCCTACTCAATACACCAGAAATTATGACAAATAGTGTTATAAAGTGTACTCATCTTCACAGGACGATGGGGATAATGTTATGTGTCACATCAAACAATCTACACATTCAGATTTTTTCACATTTTTATGTGGAGTAGAATCTAAGTTTAAAGCTAAGTATAAATGGGTAGTCTTATCTCTCCCCCCGCCCCCAAAGTGGAAGAACAGCAGGAGGACGGTCCATCAACTTCTGTTGCACAGATGAACAGAGTTCAGTGATTTTCAGTAAATGCCACAGTTTAATTCTGTAGAATTTGTTTAGAACTACATTATGTAACTCTAATCTACTACTGTATATTCAGTTGCCAGTTAAGGAGTTAATAGACTTCATCTTATTTAAAAAATTGAAAAAAAAAAAAAACAGTAAAAATAGCAATATTGTATTTATTAATTAAAGATTAATTTTATTAATAAAAATGTACTGAAAGAATGAATGAGGTGTTTAAACACCACTTCCTCTTTAAAAAAGGGGAGGAGACCGAAAGAAACTCTGGGTTTACCGAAGAAAACCTGCTCCCGGCCAGGTTAGGTTCACAGAGTAAGTTACCATGGTAACTGACTCTGAGTATAAGTTACCTCTCTTTCAGAAACGGGCTTGACTTACTCTGCTTTCTCAGGTTTAACATACCTCCCATTCTGAAACAGAAAACCCAGAGTTTCCCTCATTTCAGGGTTAACATACTCTGAGTTTTCACTTAACCTCCTTTCTGAAACAGGCGCCCCTGGTCTTTTCACGATCGGATAGCTATCCGATCTGAGAAAACGCATGAAGTGGCCAGGTGTAAACAGCCCCAGAAATCATTCTAATATTCTGATTTATTATGAGTGTTGGAAACAGTTCTGCTGCCTAATATATTTGATGAATAAAAGGTTACAAAGAACTGCATTTATTAAAAAATATATATCATTTCTAATAATATAAATCTTCTTTACTATCACTTTTATTTATCAATTTAACACATCCTTGCTGAATAAAAGTATTGATTTATTTAAAAATAAATAAAAAATAAATACTGACCTCAAATTACTGACCAGTAGTGTATATTGTTGTTACAAAAGATTTCTATTTTTTAAAAAATTGCTTTTTTTATTTTTTTATTTTTTTTTACTTTTTATTCATCAAAGTATCCTAAAAAAAAGTATCACAGGTTATGAAAACATATTAAGCAGCAGAACTGTTTCCAACTTTGATAATGAATCATCATATTAGAATTATTTCTAAAGGATCATGTGATAGACTGGAGTAATGATCCTGAAAATTCAGCTTTGCATCACAGAAATAAATGATCATTTAAACCAATTATTTTAAATTGTAAAAATATATCACAATATTACTTTTTTTTCTGTATTTTTGATCAAATAAATGCAGGCTTGATGAGCAGAGGAAACTTCTTTCAAAAACATTAAAAATACTAATACTTATACTTGCCCTGTAATACATGTATTCTTTGTTTTAGATGTTATTAACTTAAATTCTTATGAATAATAAAAATGTTGTAATGTCTATTTGTTATTTATGGCCTGTACGCCTCATTATTGATCTGAGCTTCTACATCTTGAATTCGAATAACATTCGATAAAACATAATTGCTGGATTATTTTGACTAATAAATAAGCAGATGAAACATAGTAGGCCTATACACTGTTTATCACAGATTACTTTGGACCAAAGTTACCATATTATAATTAATTATTATATAGTTCTATTCATTCATTTTATTTAAATTAGCACTGGTTAAAATGTATAAAGCATGAACAAGATATGAAACAATATTTATTAATAATACACAGTTTAAATATCACAAATATCAAATTGTATTTTCATTTGCGTCCTATGCTGGCTAATTACGACGTTTAACCTGTTATCATAATGAAATTCATGCATTTATTTGTCATTTAAACTGATGCAAACAGGGAAAGAGAGTAGAAAACACTTATTATCCTGTCGCCCCCTCTAGTGGACAGCATTAAGTATTACGGCCTTCATTGCTCAGATAACTCAAGTCGATGGATTTTTTGGGAAAGTCTGACCAGTTAGAAGCAAGTTAGACCAGTCTGAGGGTCTGAGCTGAGTTTGGTGAAGCATCAAAGTTCTAGGCGGAGTCAATTTCTCATAATAATAATAACAATTAATCCCAAACCTGTAATTTTGTCAGTATTTAATTTACGTTCACTGATTCTGGCTTCTCTCTTTTCTGTCTCTTTCTTTTCATGTGAACTGAGTAGGCTACACGTGCTTAAATTCAAAAAAATATAAACTTTATTTCTATTCAAAATTATTTATAGCCCATAGGCTATATGTCACACACGCCTACCTGCCTTTTGATGTAAATAAAAGACTAGAGGGGTAAATGTTACGGACATATTATCATGGTACAGTTCAGCCTATTATTGATTTTTATTTCCACTTCCCTTTTATCCAAAGAGACGGAACTATTTGCACTGTATTTATCAATGGGAAATATGCTAATATAATCTGTCATATACTGTGGCTCACATTAATGGGGTTGCTTGCAAGTCGCAGCAGCACGAATTACGTGACCAGCAACATATTTCTAAATCAAATAGTGTGTGTAGTTAACAGTGAGTGGTGGTTTCAGACATTATTTCATTAAAGGGCATTTGTCAGTGCCGCACTCGTAGCCTACTGACTCTTATTCTGCCTGACAGAAAGAAAAGCTCACAGCTTACTGAAGGCGGAGCGGTTTGACCAATCAGATGAAAGGGGCGTTTCAGCGCCGCCCACGTGTGCAAATGAAATATCGAACCCATAAACCGACTTGTAAACCATAAACGAAAAATGAAAAATCTAGCCAAAATCTAGCCAAAAAAAACGAATAAACGAGCTGGTTTTCATTTCTCCTTATTCCATTCTAAACAGGAAATGAAATGATCAAAAAGTGCACGGACCCTATGACTAGATGTCGCCTTGGCTACGGCAGTTTGGAATATTCTGGGCTCATCTGATTTTTTTGTACATAGCATAACCTACTTTGTTATGATTTTAGTATCATAATGATTAATAAATGCACGCACAATTATCATGAACTTGATTTGAACAAATGTCTATCAACTTGTGTGCTGCACATTCAGAATTAAATGAATGTGCAGCAATTTGTACAAATAGAGAGTCTGTAGGCCTATACTGTTGTAGCCATTAAATAAGCGCATTTATTTTCATATTTGTTCAAATGTTATAATGTTATTTTTTTCCCCATGTATTTTGATTTATGAAAAGTGAACAGCACGAGTAAAAGTGAATTTCGTTTTGTATAAATTGTATCTTAATTTTAATACATTTTTCATCAGCCTGTATTTAATAAATAAGATAAATAAGATTTAATAAATAATAATAAAAAAAATGACAATCTTGCATTGCACGTTAACTGGAGCGCATCTCCTCCTAACTTAACGAAACTCATTGTATGCCTCACACACAGACATGAGAAATACATCAAATACACAAAGCTTGAAATGTCTTTAAACGAAATAATTCAAAACGAAAAGAAAAAGGCTACTCTCTGATTATGTAATCCATTATGTGCATTTCTCTCTATAGGCGCGTTCACTATACGGCGATCGTCAACTTCATCTTTGCAGCCGAGTCGACACTGTCAGAAAACACTAGATTATTAATAAAAATCAATGCACTCGTCACCGGATTTACAAATGCACATCTTGCTTGTTGCACCCACACATATTATGTCGAAATAACGAGATATTATGTTGAAATAACATTATTAATAATAATACATATTTTATAATATTTGATTGAATGCTGAATGTTGCGCTTGTTCAGTTAATAAAATGAAAACTTTAATTGTGATCATTAAAATAATTGAATATGAAATATTTAGTGTCCAAGTTTTGCTAATTAATTAATTAATATATGTAAGGCATTCGTTCCAATCAACTGCCTTAGCCAAGGCCACGTCTAGTGTATATATCTATGACTTGATCAGTCAAATGAAATACAATAAACGTATAAATAAATATTACAAATTAAAAACCGATCGGAAATGTGGTCCAATTTTCTAATACTATTATTTGATGACAACAATAGATTTGTAAAACAAAATCCAGCCATTTGTGTTTTTTTGTTTATTTTTTTTAAAGCAAAAAACCAAGCTGCACCCTTTTTTAAATGTCCTCTTTCATTCCGAAAGAGAATAATTTTCAGATTGTAAATATTTAAAATGATTGAATGATTTGATTGTGTCATTATGATGAAGAAACAAGGCAAAAAGTGTCAAAAAACCATTTGTGGAAGGCATCCGATGAGTGTCAACCCGGCCAGATCAACAAGTGCATCAAGGCAACCACGATTAGCCGGTGCACCAGCCAGCAAAGTGATTCAATGGTTCATAGGTGTAGCTCGCAGCCTCATCGACCTACCCTCCACATCCTAAAGAGTGTACAGGCGGTTATTTATATAGGGCAGATAAGCCCTGTGTTTCTCTTCGACGGTAACTGTAAATTGAATTCAAGCTGCGATTTTTGAAGTTGGATATACTCGCGCGGGCAAATACAGATGTGTTAAACACGAAAAGAACACAAATTGTACCTTTATTCGTTAATACAGTCGGTATTTCCCACAATGATTCTGCTTTGCTATTGGCCCACGTCACGATCAGTAAGCGCTGCTATTGGCGGTCACGATTATTAAGTATGAAAATGAAAATTCTGTCAGTAATTCCTCACCCTCATGTTGTTCCAACCCCTTCGTTCATCTTCGGAACACAAATGAAGATATTTTTGATTAAATGACTAAATTGGACTATATTAACGATGTGTTTAATGAACAAGTTTCAAACCCTTAGAAGCCTGAAGAAGTCTCGTTCCGAACACATCGCGATATTTGGCATCAGTTCACGTGTGTCAGATGTTGGTAAGTAGTAAATACGCTGTCCGAATAATGTGTGATATATAATGTATTTTCTGTTTGTCGATATTAATCAGATTAGCTCACGTTCAGTCACGGCATTATATCTGTCATCTCCGTCCACTGAGGCTTTGCGTTTTATTGCTTTCTAATTCAAAACAGGGTGATTAAGTTACACTGCCTGTCACATGACGTGAGCATAGGCCTAAAGACCTTAAATCAGTTAATCATATTCATATCAGATTAAAAGTAGTACAATTAGTTCCAAAGTTGTATTTGTAGTAGAAGCACAGTACAAACAACACTTACCATGCTTTTACCACATTAACATTAGTTTTACTGTGGTAAGTGTAGTAAAAAGACAGTAATCACAAAACTTACCATGCTTTTACCACACTATTGGTAGTTTTAATGTGATACTTATTGTAAATGCACATTAACCACAACGCTTACCATGCTTTTACCACAGGAATGATGTAAAACAACATAATGATATTTTATTTTCTCTTTTTTCAGCTGAAAAGACCAAAAGGACCTTTCGGACTATTATTGTTTGAGGACAAGTAAACGGAGGAGACAGACAGCTGCAAAGGCAAATATTCGCAATGGTATATACATGTGTTGGTTCGAACCCTAAATCAAACATTTTATCAAGCATTTGTTGTTTCTTAAACCTTTTCTCGCAAAACCCATAGCCCAATCAGTACGAAGATAGTCTGAAAGTCTTAATAATTCACAAGATTTAACAAGTTGTCAAATTCGTACGATACTCGTACATATTTGTATACTCGTACACACACTGTCAGAAAGTTGATATTAATTGCATTGTATTGATTACAATTAGTGATGCACCGATGTGAAAATTGAGGCCGATACCGATAACCGATATTAATATTGCTGTTATGGCCGATACCGATATTTGCCGATGTCGATATCTCTGTATAGAAAACAAATTTTAATGATTATCAAATAAAGAGCTATTTTCCAAAACACTTTTTTTTTTACTTTAGAAATGACTGATATTGGGCACCTTTACCTGTGTGCAAAATATGTCACATACGACACACATGCATTATACTGCATTGCATATACAGTAATGTGTGCTGGTCAACTTGTCTAAAATTAAGAAACCCTTAGAAAACAGTAAAAAAAAAACACACAAAAAACAGGAACATTGTGTAAAATTAAGATAGGCTACTTTATTTATTATTCCAATATCCAAATATCGAGGGCTTGGAACCAGAGGGGCGTAAGTGGCATTTGACAAACTTTACAGGAGAGCCAAAACAAAATTTTGACCACACTTCAATCAACTGTATTTATTAACCTTCAACCACAACATTGCAACCACATACATACTTATATGAGTAAGTTCTTAAGTGAACATATTATGGAATATTAACACGATGAACATATTCTAAAACCTTGCAAAATCTTGAAAATATGGCAAAAACATCAAATACGCCTTTTTGGCACCAAACATTTCCAATTCTTCTAAAGAAAAATAGGGCGTATCTGCTGATCAATGCAGAAATGATTGGTCAAAACATTGGTTAAAAACACTCTAACTTCATAACTTTTCATTTTATTTAAAATACTGTATACATAGTCATTTCATCATTTCAAACTGTTTAACATTTCATTTCTAACCGTTTAATTTCAATTCTCATTTATGAGTTCACATTCATGTCAAACAGTTTAACATTTAATTTCAAACAGTTTAATTTCTCTTGTTTATTACACATTTCACTTTTTAGTTCACTTTAGTTGAACTAAAAAGTTCACTCACTGCCCACTGTCAGAGTGTTATAGAACTCTGCATAACAGTGAGGAATACTCCCATTGGTGCACAGGGTGAGTAGGTCTTTTTTCTTTAAGGCACTGATCACTGGAGGATTTTCATACAATGAGCTGGGGTGTGTGGTTCTGGTGCCTCTTGTTGCCTGTTGTGCCACCGTCAGTTTTCGGAAGGTTGGGGCGGTGAAATCATACTTGAAGAAGATTGTTTTTGGTTCATCTTTCGTGTAGCGGAACCATTTAATCTTCTGCCAATGAACTGATTGTCCCTCCTCATCTTTTGTTCTGTTTTTGAGTATGTGGTTGGAGAGGGACTTGAAGTCCAGAAAGTCCTTGTGTTCAAGTTCATGTACACTGTATGGGTCGTTCCTTCTTGCCATTCTCACAAGTGTGTAGTAGCCATCAGTAAATAGAAGTATGGGAGTAAATAGAAATGGGAGTAAATAGAAACTTTTCTTCTTGCAGTTTCCACTGCAGCATGCACACTATCACACTCCATGTCTAGTAGCCATCCATGATGGCTACTACACACTTGTGAGAATGGAAAGAAAGAACGACCCATAGTGTACATGAACTTGGACACAAGGACTTTCTGTACTTCAAGTCCCTCTCCAACCACATACTCAAAAACAGAACAAAAGATGAGGAGGGACAATCAGTTCATTGGCAGAAGATTAAATGGTTCCGCTACACGAAAGATGAACCAAAAACAATCTTCTTCAAGTATGATTTCACCGCCCCAACCTTCCGAAAACTGACGGTGGCACAACAGGCAACAAGAGGCACCAGAGGCACCAGAACCACACACCCCAGCTCATTGTATGAAAATCCTCCAGTGATCAGTGCCTTAAAGAAAAAAGACCTACTCACCCTGTGCACCAATGGGAGTATTCCTCACTGTTATGCAGAGTTCTATACTGTTCGTTGCTCAGACTCGCTCTCCCAGTTTAAAACTAGATTAAAGTCGCATCTCTTCAGCCAGGCATTCATATAATCCTACAGTTCAAACTACAATCCGGCCTGTAGCTCATAAATGCCAGAGGAGAACTGGCCCCCGACTGAGCCTGGGTTCTCCCAAGGTTTTTTTTCTCCATTAGGTCACCTGATGGAGTTTTAGGACACCATTAGGTCACTTGATGGAGTTTTTCGGTTCCTTGCCACTGTTGCCTTTGGCTTGCTCAGTTGGGGATATTTTGGGGATATTTAATTTAATTTTATCAATCAATAAATTCCTCTTGAAACAAACATTGTTGTATTATTTTAATTTAATACTGTGAAGCTGCTTAGATACAATCTGTATTGTGAAAAGCGCTATACAAATAAACTTGACTTGACTTGAATCGTATGGTAAATTAACTTATTTATAACTGTCTTAATTTATGTTTCAAGAACAATAGTAATTGCACATAGAGTAAGTCGAGACTTTCTTGTTTTACAGCAGAGAAGGAAGACCAGTCCTTATATCAACGCAAGCTAATCGAATAAGTCCTTTGTTTCGGGTGAGGAAGGAACATCTGGTGCCCAAAGAAGACAGAAAGCTGCGCGAGTCCATTGGTATGTCTTGTATTGAAACAATGCTGTAATATGTAGTACATCATTTGATGTTGACAATTTTACATTGTACAGGTTATCACTTGGTTTTTGACCAAGTGAAGCTCTTGAAACAAGTGACAGGAGAGTATGTAACTTGTCTGGAAAGTATCAGAGTCGCATTTGGCACGCGTGCCTTAGGTTGCCGACCCCTGGTCTAGCCTATAGTCTATGGTACCAATCACGTTAGTGAAGCCTGAGTAACATATACTGTAATCGGCATGGTCATGAATGCATGATCTTCATAAAAAATTATGATAGCCTAAAAAAAAACTGCTTAAAAAAAAAAACTGCTTTACAACATTGGGTCTTAAAGGTGCTGTATGTAGCTTTTCTACTAAAACGAATCCTTTTTTTATTGCCTGTGTGTGAAGGGGTTGTAATATCACATTAAAATGATCCACTTTTCGGGTTTTGCTATTACCTCTGAAAGCAAGTATTCTTATGTTTATGTGAAGGTGCCGGGTCGGATTTACCGCGAAATCCAGTGACGTCACCTGCATGCGCGGAGCGCTCCCGAGCCTCTCGCCTCGTCTAGCCTACTGATTTTGCACTCAACAGCGACGACACTGCAACTTATGACATGGACTTATGACTTATGCAACTTATGACATGTCTGATAACACTAAGAAACGACCTGCTCCCAGCACAACACAGACTCCAACACAAACTCCACATATTGATAAAAAAAACAATAAAACGTTTTTTTCTTTCTGCTGAAGCTCGTATTAAAGGCCAGACGTGAATCGGATGAACTTCGGGTGAAAAAACACGGATCAACATCGGCAGGGCGTTTGAATCATGGAGAGACCTTATCTACAAACCTAGAATGTATACATTTCCTGAAGAAAATGTGAAGTAGTGCTTGCAGTGGCAAAATTCGGCACGGTTGATAGGGTTCCATTCTTATCATGGTACGAGCATGGAGCATTAGTTCAACGTCAAGCTGATAAAAGTAGCCTATTATTGTAACGTTGCAGTGGGAGTTTACCTGAGTTTCTAGCATGTTGTGGGATGCTCTCTCTGGTGTGTTGCGTGACGCGTCTCAGTCTGGCCGGTATCCACAGTGCTCGCTCATAAATTCGAGCACGCGCAAGAGCACGCGCTTGTCAACTTATTGGTTGCAATCTGAAACATTACCGCTAGAGGCCGCTGAAAACTACATACAGCTCCTTTAAGTGGCTTGGAAATGCCACAAAAAAAACCTAAAACTGTTTTTCTAAACCTAAAAGCGCCAGGTAAACTCCGAATGACACGACAGACAGCACTTTCCATCAAGTTCTCCGCATCTCCAATAGTGTAAAGGAAAGAGCCACTCGCAAATAATCTTAAGGCAATGCAAACAGTTTGTGCTGTAGTTAAAGCCCGACTCCGACAAGTCGAAAATAAGTGTGCGTTTCCAACAAATTAATCATGTAAACGACAATCTCACCAGTCACGAGAAAAAATATATATCTCAGAAAGTGCACTATTGTAACGCAAAATCTCAGTTCTTCGTACCTCAGGGCCCGTTCTTCGTACGCCGCTAACTCAGTTAGCTGGATTTGATTATTGGCGATTTGGCATGATCTGGGATTGTTTGGTTCTTCGACGCTCATCCTGGACTTGCTGTCATAGCAACAGGTGCGCAAGCTTATTTCATGTTAACAGGATTAGATCCCGGCTTCATAAGCGCTGGACTTCCCGTATCAGCTCCGCTTATGAAGCCGCAGTCTAATCCTGTTAACATGAAATAAGCCTGCTCCCGAGCAGGTTTAAGCTTGCGCACCTGGGGCCCGCTCTTCGTACGTCGCTAACTCAGTTAGCTGGATTTGATTATTGGCGATTTGGCATGATCTGGGATTGTTTGGTTCTTCGACGCTCCTCCTGGACTTGCTGTCATAGCAACAGGTGCGCAAGCTTATTTCATGTTAACAGGATTAGATCCCGGCTTCATAAGCGGAGCTGATACTGTACCAGCCATTTGGATTATAGACATACTTAATTTAATGCAGCAACAAATTATTTACAGTGTAGCAAGATGATTTAAAACTCATTTACCTGTAATTAAGGTGTTGCTGTTACTGGTCCCTGGCTTTAGGTCTAAAGGCCTATTTATACTTCTGCGTCGAACTTACGCCGTAGCTACGTCGTAGGCTGTGCTTAGCGCGCGCACCCTTTGGCGTACCCTGATGCGCACCTCTCCAAAAATGTAACAACGCGTCAATTCTACGCGGACGCAAGCGCTGTGATTGGTCTGCTAGAACCCCTCCCTCGGGTTTCACATGGTCCCTCTGCATGAGTAATTGCGCGTCAACGCGGACAACGACGCAGAAGTATAAATTAAAACCAACGCGTTGCCTACAGCGTAGAGGCTCCGGCGTAGGTCCGACGCAGAAGTATAAATAGGCCTTAAGGAAGAGCTGCCCCCAGGAATGCCCTCCACAATGGGTCGGTTCTCATTTAGCCCAAGGGCCAGCTCTTCTGCCGGGGTATAACGTGGGGGTGCAGGACCACCACCTGTTTTTTTCTGCTCCGCCTTTTCCTTGGTTGCAGATAACCATAAACAGACAAACACATCATTTAAAATGTCTTTGCTAAAAGAGACTAATCAGTAGAAGTAGAAAAGATTACCAGTTTGAAGAATATTCTTGTACTTCACTTTTACTTGTTCCCATGTTCTAGTGGGTCCTGAGGTGGCTCTGACATTAAGCAATTATGAAATTATTAAAATACAAGAATATATACTGTAATAAGTGATATAACCATAACATGGAACACTTACGCATTTAATTTGTCTGTTACTTTTTGCCAGCCCTCTCTCCTGGCTTTTGCACACTTTGATTCCCAGTGTTCCCTGGCGTTTTAATTATATTTTTCAAACTCTGCATACCATTCCAGTAAAAATTCCTGCTCTGCTGCGTTGAAAAACTGAGCGCGCTCTTTGGCCATGGTGAGCAGCCAATAGCAGCGTTGCTGATCAATGTTTCTACTATCGATACATATCCCCTTTTAAACCAGAGCGTGAACGCGCAATTATCTCACTAACTCAATCCAGCTATACTAATCATATCCGGCAGGTGTGTTCGAAGAACCAAATTAGTCAGATCATGATTAGCACGATGATATCACCTTGGATGTCTCGTTTGATCTCAGATGTTTTAAGCAACGTACGAAGAACGGGCCCCAGTTGCTATGACAGCAAGTCCAGGATGAGCGTCGAAGACCCAAACAATCCAAGATCATGCCAAATCGCCAACAATCAAATCCAGCTAACTGAGTTCTTCGACGCTCATCCTGGACTTGCTGTCATAGCAACTGGGGCCCGTTCTTCGTACGTTGCTTGAAACATCCAAGATCAAATTATGAGACATCCAAGGTGATATCATCGGCCTAATCATGATCTGACTAATTCGTTTCTTCGAACACACCTGCCAGTTATGATTAGTATAGCTGGATTGAGTTATCTGAGATAACTGCGCGTTCATGCGCTGGTTTAAAAGGGGATATGTATCGATAGTAGAAACATTGATCAGCAACGCTGCTATTGGCTGCTCACCATGGCCAAAGAGCACGCACAGTTTTTCTCCGCAGCAGAGCAAGAGTTATTGAAGGTTATGCAGAATATGAAACCTTAATTAAAACGCCAGGGAACACCTCAATGTGTGCAAAAGCCAGGAGAGAGGGCTGGCAAAAAGTAGCAGACAAATGAAATGCGTAAGTGTTCCATGTTATGGTTATATCACTTATTACAGTGTATATTCTTGTATTTTAATCATTTCATAATTGCTTAATGTCAGAGCCACCTCAGGACCCACTAGAACAGTGTTCTTCAACCCTGCTCCTGGAGGACCCCCAACACTGCACGTTTTCTTTGTCTCCCTAATCAAACACACCTGATTCAACTCATCAGCTCATTAACCCATGTGATAATGAGTTGATGAATTGAATCCGGTGTGTTTGATTAGGGAGACAAAGAAAACCAGCAGTGTTGGGGGTCCTCCGGGAGCAGGGTTGAAGAACACTGCACTAGAACATGGGAACAAGTAAAAGGGAAGTACAAGAATATTCTTCAAAATGGTAATCTTTTCTACTTCTACTGTTCTTTGTCTCTTTTACAAAAGAAAAGCACCGTTAAATGTGTTTGTCTGTTTATAACAGCAACCAAGAAAAAGGCTGAGCTGAAAAAAAAAAAACAGGTGGTGGTCCTGCTCCGTCACATTATACCACATTATACCCCAGCAGTAGAGCTGGCCCTGGGGTTAAATGTGAACCGACCCATTGTGGAGGGCATCCCTGGGGGCAGCTCTTCCTCAGACCAACAGCCAGGAACCAGTAGCAGCAACACCTTCATTACTGGTAAATGAGCTTTAAATGATCTTGCTACACTGTAAAATATATCTTTTTTTTTGCCGCATTAAATTGAGTAGGCCTATATAATCCAAATGGCTGGTACAGTAATTTCAGCTGTTAAATATTGAGTAGTGATCAATTGCTTTGACTTGTGAAGGTGAAAACTGCTGAACTTAATGTAAGAATATTTTGCCATGAGTTACTGATCACATTTGTTCATATAGTGTAGTTCATTGTAATGCCATTGTGTTTCCTCTTTTGTGCAGTTTTACATAATACACCAACACTTGTACCTGTTCCCAAGAAAGTAGTGGCTGAAATATGTGCAGTAAGTGGACTTTTTCTAACTTTACATCAAAAGGGAAGAAAGTGCAACACTTTGTAATGCCCATTTGTTTCCATTGCACAGGACAGTGAAGAAACCCTCTCAGATGACTGTCCTTTGGAGGAAGTACTTGTAAGTGCATAAATAACTTTACTTCATTTATAGTAACTTGTGTACATATTATTTCTGACTGCAATATGAGTTGCAGGAGGAAAGGCCTACTGCACAAAGTGATACAGAGGTGGGCAGTGTAGTAACCTACTTGTACTTTTTATTTTTGTTGCATGAGGCTTGTGTTGACAGTTCTTTTTTATTTTTTTATTTTTTTTTATTCTTTTTATCCAAACATGGCACAGGGTGATATCCGTATATAAACGGAATCTACAACAGAAAATTTAGTATTTTGACCTGAAAAAACAGAAAAATGAAGGGGAGAAATAGAACTTGACACCTTAAAGAAGAAAAAACTGGCACTAGAGATTGAGTTGCTTCAAAAGGAACTTCAGAGTAAGTGCTAAATACACTATTTCACACAGAGTACTATTGCTGACCTTGGATAACAATATATCTTATTGCAGGCAAAAGATGACCATCATTGGCTTTTCTTGACAAAGAATAATTGAAATAAAACTCAAGGAACTAAGCATGTTGTCTTGTCTTCTATTCATTTAATGAAGGTTTTTGTTTAAAAAAAAAAAAAGGTTGGTCCAAGTGCACTGGCTGGAGGTCATCATCAGGCTGCACCTCCACCACAGGGGTCCTCTCCTTTCTGATGGTGGCACTATTGTGGAGTATGGCACATGCAACAATAATGTCACAGGCCCTGTCAGGTGCAACCCTCAGACACTGAAATCTTTCCTTTAGTTGCCCAAAGGTCATTTCAATGCGTGCCCTTGTCCTGGCTAGAGCTGCATTGAAACGGGTTTGGGTCAGGGAATGGCGTCATGAAATACTGCCTGCAGGTATAGCCCCTGTCACCAAGCAGGTTCCCGTCGTAAGCACCTGGAAAAATGCAGTTTTGTTAGGCTCAGAATAAATGTATGTAATACAGTGAGCTTGATATAAAATATTTCCTTACCACGTTCAAATAATGTGCATAAATGTGACTCTCTGAAAATCCTCGAGTCATGCACAGAACCAGGCCATTTTGCTTCCACATTTGTGATGTAGGACATGGAGTCACACACCATCTAAGATATTTTTAATCAGTCAACTGCATACTTTTTGATTACATTACTTTTTGTATTATTTGATATATTCTGGACTCGCTTCTCCAAGGTAAATGGTGAATTGTTTGATGTCAGGCTGCATGCTCAGAAAGCGGCAGTGGATTGTGCAGCGTGAGACCACCTTCAGCGACAGGTTCTTGTCGTAAAAACGGACAAGACATGGCTGCGAAAGACTTCCCGTATCACCTCCGCTTATAAAGCCGGGATCTAATCCTGTTAACATGAAATAAGCCTGCTCCCGAGCTCACCTGTTGCTATGACAGCAAGTCCAGGATGAGCGTCGAAGAACCAAACAATCCAAGATCATGCCAAATCTCCAACAATCAAATCCAGCTAACTGAGTTAGCGACGTACGAAGAACGGGCCCCTGGGGCCTGTTTCAGAAAGGAGGTTCAACTGAGTTGACTTACCCTGAGATGGGAAACTCTGAGTTTTCGGTTACAGAACAGCGGAAATTAGTTAGTTCAATCAACTCTGAGTTGACTGACTCTGAGTTAAGCGCGTACACCACCACTATAAAAAGCCATTATCAATGGAGTGCAGATATTATGAGTCACCATGGTAACAGCGCCAGACAAAAAGAGGTCTGCATATTTCTCACCAGCTTCTGCAAGCGTAAGAAGACATATTATTATTTTTTAAATATCGGCTGCAGCAGCGAAGGACAACTAGAGTTAGCTAGGGAGAAAATAGTTGCTCGAGTCAATGCGTATGTTTACATTTTAATTAGTTATACAGTGTTGGGTGTAATTAATTACCAAGTCATCTAAATACTGTCATTTAATTAAAGGGATTACTCTTAATTCTTCTGTAATTTGAAGTCAAATCTGATGTAATTGCATTAGACTATAGAACAATTCTGTATATTTAACATACATTTTTAAAAGGTATATTTTTTATGTAACCTTCTCCCTCTACACACTTTGGTCAATTCAAGAATAATCCATGCAATTGTATATTGTTTATTTGAAAGCATTAAAAGTGCAGTTTCTTGTCTCTCCTTGTATTGTTCAAGTGGTTGAGGTTGATATGGGATTTATTAATAAGTAGACCAATACTTTCTAAAGATAGTCATTATTACATGAATCTAATTACACGGTTGAAGATGTCATTTGTAGTTAGTAATTAATAACTATTTTAGAGTAACTTACCCAACTGTTATAATATCAGAGGTGAAACTGGAAGAACAGTATGTTATTCAACCTAATTTTAATTTTCATGGGTGCAATCCTGCAGGTATTAAAAGAACATGGCAGCAGCTGAAAATTAAATATAAGAACATAATTCAATCAGGTAAGGTTTGAGCATATCATGGGTGTAGGCTACCTGAATTTACAAATATTTGACATATTAAATAACTAAATAGCATCCCAGTGTCTAGCAGTGCAGCAGCATTTTTGGCTGGGGGAATTCCTGGAGGGACTTCAGAGCCAGTCACTCCCGAAGATCCAAGGGCCTTCATAAAATGTAAGAGGTTTACATATGTGTTATTTCTTATATAGGCTATTTTTGATATTTCCATTTATTTTACTTTGGGTTGGGTTTTTTGTTGGTCCCAACAGATTCCGATGGTAATATCTGTCTTTTGGAGCCTCCTGTCCCAACAAAACCTGCAGGCAGTTGTAAGTAGCCTACTCAATACACCAGAAATTATGACAAATAGTGTTATAAAGTGTACTCATCTTCACAGGACGATGGGGATAATGTTATGTGTCACATCAAACAATCTACACATTCAGATTTTTTCACATTTTTATGTGGAGTAGAATCTAAGTTTAAAGCTAAGTATAAATGGGTAGTCTTATCTCTCCCCCCGCCCCCAAAGTGGAAGAACAGCAGGAGGACGGTCCATCAACTTCTGTTGCACAGATGAACAGAGTTCAGTGATTTTCAGTAAATGCCACAGTTTAATTCTGTAGAATTTGTTTAGAACTACATTATGTAACTCTAATCTACTACTGTATATTCAGTTGCCAGTTAAGGAGTTAATAGACTTCATCTTATTGAAAAAATTGAAAAAAAAAAAAAAACAGTAAAAATAGCAATATTGTATTTATTAATTAAAGATTAATTTTATTAATAAAAATGTACTGAAAGAATGAATGAGGTGTTTAAACACCACTTCCTCTTTAAAAAAGGGGAGGAGACCGAAAGAAACTCTGGGTTTACCGAAGAAAACCTGCTCCCGGCCAGGTTAGGTTCACAGAGTAAGTTACCATGGTAACTGACTCTGAGTATAAGTTACCTCTCTTTCAGAAACGGGCTTGACTTACTCTGCTTTCTCAGGTTTAACATACCTCCCATTCTGAAACAGAAAACCCAGAGTTTCCCTCATTTCAGGGTTAACATACTCTGAGTTTTCACTTAACCTCCTTTCTGAAACAGGCGCCCCTGGTCTTTTCACGATCGGATAGCTATCCGATCTGAGAAAACGCATGAAGTGGCCAGGTGTAAACAGCCCCGGAAATCATTCTAATATTCTGATTTATTATGAGTGTTGGAAACAGTTCTGCTGCCTAATATATTTGATGAATAAAAGGTTAAAAAGAACTGCATTTATTAAAAAATATATATCATTTCTAATAATATAAATCTTCTTTACTATCACTTTTTTTAAAATCAATTTAACACATCCTTGCTGAATAAAAGTATTGATTTATTTAAAAAAAAAAAAAAAAAAATACTGACCTCAAATTACTGACCAGTAGTGTATATTGTTGTTACAAAAGATTTCTATTTTTAAAAAAATTGCTTTTTTTTTTTTTTACTTTTTATTCATCAAAGTATCCTAAAAAAGTATCACAGGTTATGAAAACATATTAAGCAGCAGAACTGTTTCCAACTTTGATAATGAATCATCATATTAGAATTATTTCTAAAGGATCATGTGATAGACTGGAGTAATGATCCTGAAAATTCAGCTTTGCATCACAGAAATAAATGATCATTTAAACCAATTATTTTAAATTGTAAAAATATATCACAATATTACTTTTTTTTCTGTATTTTTGATCAAATAAATGCAGGCTTGATGAGCAGAGGAAACTTCTTTCAAAAACATTAAAAATACTAATACTTACTTGCCCTGTAATACATGTATTCTTTGTTTTAGATGTTATTAACTTAAATTCTTATGAATAATAAAAATGTTGTAATGTATATTTGTTATTTATGGCCTGTACGCCTCATTATTGATCTGAGCTTCTACATCTTGAATTCGAATAACATTCGATAAAACATAATTGCTGGATTATTTTGACTATAATAAATAAGCAGATGAAACATAGTAGGCCTATACACTGTTTATCACAAATTACTTTGGACCAAAGTTACCATATTATAATTAATTATTAGTTCTATTCATTCATTCATTTTATTTAAATTAGCACTGGTTAAAATGTATAAAGCATGAACAAGATATGAAACAATATTTATTAATAATACACAGTTTAAATATCACAAATATCAAATTGTATTTTCATTTGCGTCCTATGCTGGCTAATTACGACGTTTAACCTGTTATCATAATGAAATTCATGCATTTATTTGCAGTGGTGGAATGTAACCAAGTACAAATACTTCGTTACTTTACTTAAGTACATTTTTCACGTATCTGTACTTTACTTAAGTAGAATCAATAGTGCATACTTTTGACTTTTACTTCGTTACTTTTTGCAGCAATTATTATACTTTCTACTCCACTACATTTCTACAACGTTTCGTTACATTTTCGGATCAGTTTTTCCCCTGCCAAAACAGGGATTGAAAAAAATCTCCATGTTTTCGGTGCTGATCGCGTTGGTGGCGCTAACAATAAAGCACCTAAAAGCTGTCACAAAGAACCAGCAAAAGTAATGAATATGTCAAATATAGCAAGAAGACATTTTAATTGTTTATTAATAAACAAGTGTTTTCTGTGTCGGCTGCAAAGATGAGGTTGACGATACTGATACGCGATCTTCGCAGTAGTGAACGCGCCAGAGAGAAATGCGCATTTCATACGGATTATAAGCAGAGAGCAGTCGGTTTTCTTTCGTTTTGAATTGTTCTGTTTAAAAGTACACATTTAAAGCTGTCTAAAGATATATTTATCAGGTCTGTGAGGCAAGTAGGATACCTTATAGCCTACGCTGAGTTTCGGTTCATTTATGAGACGAGCTCCAGTTCACTCGCCAGCGCCTACGTGTCGTGATTATCTATTTTCTACTTATTTATTAAATCCTGGCAATTGTTTGATGAAACATTGATTAAAATTGAGATACAATTAATACAAAACGAAATTCAAATTTAAAAAAGGCTTTGTGCTTTCTGTTTGAGGTCTCAGTGAAAGTTTTAAAGCAGTCTTTTAGTGCCTTTCAGAGCGGTCACGTCTGTAACATTGTTTTTTCCTCATAAATGGGAACACGAAAAATAAAATGTTCTGTGGAGAGCCAACCCTTCATCCGGTGGGTATTACTTTTGGTTTGCGCAGTGTAATTCACAGAATTACAACAAAAAAAAAAATTCTACCTAAAAGTTACATATTGTTTGTGTCCCGTAACGCATGTGTAGCCTAGATTTCCCATTAAATATAAAACGCATACTGATATTTTTCAATATGTATTAAATGCATTTTCTGAGAATTTATATTTCAAGTTTTTACTGCAAATGTCCCGTTTATAACGATGGAATTGCCAAATATTAAATAATTTATCCTCAACTAGTTTTGTGGTGTAGGTCTACGTATTGTATAATGTTAACTTCAAAAAAGGGGGGTGTCGCGATTCTGCCTTCTCCCTTCTCACACCGCGACACAGGTTCGTAGATCTGAGTGTAGCGATTTCGGATTCATATTGTTACAGCCCTAATTATTAGAATATAGACATTAAGAGAATAAATTGTTATGCAAGTACTTTTACTTTTAATACTTAAAGTACATTTAAAATCAGGTACTTTTTACTTAAGTAGGGTTTTCATTGTGGTAGGCTACTTCTACTTTTACTAAAGTAAATATGTCTCTGGTTATTTGTACTTTTACTTAAGTACTGAGATTCAGTACTTCCTCCACCACTGTTTATTTATTTGTCATTTAAACTGATGCAAACAGGGAAAGAGAGTAGAAAACACTTATTATCCTGTCGCCCCCTCTAGTGGACAGCATTAAGTATTACGGCCTTCATTGCTCAGATAACTCAAGTCGATGGATTTTTTGGGAAAGTCTGACCAGTTACAAGCAAGTTAGACCAGTCTGAGGGTCTGAGCTGAGTTTGATGAAGCATCAAAGTTCTAGGCGGAGTCAATTTCTCATAATAATAATAACAATTAATCCCAAACCTGGTAATTTTGTCAGTATTTAATTTACGTTCACTGATTCTGGCTTCTCTCTTTTCTGTCTCTTTCTTTTCAAGTGAACTGAGTAGGCTACACATGCTTAAATTCAAAAAATATAAACTTTATTTCTATTCAAAATTATTTATAGCCCATAGGCTATATGTCACACACGCCTACCTGCCTTTTGATGTAAATAAAAGACTAGAGTGGTAAATGTTACGGACATATTATCATGGTACAGTTCAGCCTATTATTGATTTTTATTTCCACTTCCCTTTTATCCAAAGAGACGGAACTATTTGCACTGTATTTATCAATGGGAAATATGCTAATATAATCTGTCATATACTGTGGCTCACATTAATGGGGTTGCTTGCAAGTCGCAGCAGCACGAATTACTTGACCAGCAACATATTTCTAAATCAAATAGTGTGTGTAGTTAACAGTGAGTGGTGGTTTCAGACATTATTTCATTAAAGGGCATTTGTCAGTGCCGCACTCGTAGCCTACTGACTCTTATTCTGCCTGACAGAAAGAAAAGCTCACAGCTTACTGAAGGCGGAGCGGTTTGACCAATCAGATGAAAGGGGCGTTTCAGCGCCGCCCACGTGTGCAAATGAAATATCGAACCCATAAACCGACTTGTAAACCATAAACGAAAAATGAAAAATCTAGCCAAAATCTAGCCCAAAAAAACGAATAAACGAGCTGGTTTTCATTTCTCCTTATTCCATTCTAAACAGGAAATGAAATGATCAAAAAGTGCACGGACCCTATGACTAGATGTCGCCTTGGCTACGGCAGTTTGGAATATTCTGGGCTCATCTGATTTTTTTGTACATAGCATAACCTACTTTGTTATGATTTTAGTATCATAATGATTAATAAATGCACGCACAATTATCATGAACTTGATTTGAACAAATGCCTATCAACTTGTGTGTGCAAAATTCAGAATTAAATGAATGTGCAGCAATTTGTACAAATAGAGAGTCTGTAGGCCTATACTGTTGTAGCCATTAAATAAGCGCATTTATTTTCATATTTGTTAAAATGTTATAATGTTATTTTTTTCCCCATGTATGTTGATTTATGAAAAGTGAACAGCACGAGTAAAAGTGAATTTCGTTTTGTATAAATTGTATCTTAATTTTATTACATTTTTCATCAGCCTGTATTTAATAAATAAGATAAATAAGATTTAATAAATAATAATAAAAAAATGATAATCTTGCATTGCACGTTAACTGGAGCGCATCTCATCCTAACTTAACGAAACTCATTGTATGCCTCACACACAGACATGAGAAATACATCAAATACACAAAGCTTGAAATGTCTTTAAACGAAATAATTCAAAACGAAAAGAAAAAGGCTACTCTCTGATTATGTAATCCATTATGTGCATTTCTCTCTATAGGCGCGTTCACTATACGGCGATCGTCAACTTCATCTTTGCAGCCGAGTCGACACTGTCAGAAAACAGGCGTCACCGGATTTACAAATGCACATCTTGCTTGTTGCACCCACACATATTATGTCGAAAATAACGAGATATTCTGTTGAAATAACATTATTAATAATAATACATATTTTATAATATTTGATTGAATGCTGAATGTTGCGCTTGTTCAGTTAATAAAATGAAAACTTTAATTGTGATCATTAAAATAATTGAATATGAAATATTTAGTGTCCAAGTTTTGCTAATTAATTAATTAATATATGTAAGGCATTCGTTCCAATCAACTGCCTTAGCCAAGGCCACTGGTCTAGTGTATATATCTATGACTTGATCAGTCAAATGAAATACAATAAACGTATAAATAAATATTACAAATTAAAAACCGATGGGAAATGTGATCGAATTTTCTAATACTATTATTTGATGACAACAATAGATTTGTAAAACAAAATCCAGCCATTTGTGTTTTTTTGTTTATTTTTTTTAAAGCAAAAAAGCAAGCTGCACCCTTTTTTAAATGTCATCTTTCATTCTGAAAGAGAATAATGAACAGATTGTAAATATTTAAAATGATTGAATGATTTGATTGTGTCATTATGATGAAGAAACAAGGCAAAAAGTGTCAAAAAACCATTTGTGGAAGGCATCCGATGAGTGTCAACCCGGCCAGATCAGCAAGTGCATCAAGGCAACCACGATTAGCCGGTGCACCAGCCAGCAAAGTGATTCAATGGTTCATAGGTGTAGCTCGCAGCCTCATCGCCCTACCCTCCACATCCTAAAGAGTGTACAGGCGGTTATTTATATAGGGCAGATAAGCCCTGTGTTTCTCTTCGACGGTAACTGTAAATTGAATTCAAGCTGCGATTTTTGAAGTTGGATATACTCGCGCGGGCAAATACAGATGTGTTAAACACGATAAGAACACAAATTGTACCTTTATTCGTTAATACAGTCGGAATTTCCCACAATGATTCTGCTTTGCTATTGGCCCACGTCACGATCAGTAAGCGCTGCTATTGGCGGTCACGATTATTAAGTATGAAAATGAAAATTCTGTCAGTAATTCCTCACCCTCATGTTGTTCCAACCCCTTCGTTCATCTTCGGAACACAAATGAAGATATTTTTGATTAAATGACTAAATTGGACTATATTAACGATGTGTTTAATGAACAAGTTTCAAACCCTTAGAAGCCTGTTCCGAACACATCGCGATATTTGGCATCAGTTCACTTCACGTGTGTCAGATGTTGGTAAGTAGTAAATACGCTGTCCGAATAATGTGTGATATATAATGTATTTTCTGTTTGTCGATATTAATCAGATTAGCTCACGTTCAGTCACGGCATTATATCTGTCATCTCCACTGAGGCTTTGCGTTTTATTGCTTTCTAATTCAAAACAGGGTGATTAAGTTACACTGCCTGTCACATGACGTGAGCATAGGCCTAAAGACCTTAAATCAGTTAATCATATTCATATCAGATTAAAAGTAGTACAATTAGTTCCAAAGTTGTATTTGTAGTAGAAGCACAGTACAAACAACACTTACCATGCTTTTACCACATTAACATTAGTTTTACTGTGGTAAGTGTAGTAAAAAGACAGTAATCACAAAACTTACCATGCTTTTACCACACTATTGGTAGTTTTAATGTGATACTTATTGTAAATGCACATTAACCACAACGCTTACCATGCTTTTACCACAGGAATGATGTAAAACAACATAATGATATTTTATTTTCTCTTTTTTCAGCTGAAAAGACCAAAAGGACCTTTCGGACTATTATTGTTTGAGGACAAGTAAACGGAGGAGACAGACAGCTGCAAAGGCAAATATTCGCAATGGTATATACATGTGTTGGTTCGAACCCTAAATCAAACATTTTATCAAGCATTTGTTGTTTCTTAAACCTTTTCTCGCAAAACCCATAGCCCAATCAGTACGAAGATAGTCTGAAAGTCTTAATAATTCACAAGATTTAACAAGTTGTCA
Organism: Leuciscus leuciscus; assembly: GCF_965113295.1. NCBI lineage: Eukaryota > Metazoa > Chordata > Actinopteri > Cypriniformes > Leuciscidae > Leuciscus > Leuciscus leuciscus. The sequence continues at coordinate 32,586,165 of NC_138737.1, read as the reverse complement.
AATTCGTACGATACTCGTACATATTTGTATACTCGTACACACACTGTCAGAAAGTTGATATTAATTGCATTGTATTGATTACAATTAGTGATGCACCGATGTGAAAATTGAGGCCGATACCGATAACCGATATTAATATTGCTGTTATGGCCGATACCGATATTTGCCGAAGTCGATATCTCTGTATAGAAAACAAATTTTAATGATTATCAAATAAAGAGCTATTTTCCAAAACACTTTTTTTTTACTTTAGAAATGACTGATATTGGGCACCTTTACCTGTGTGCAAAATATGTCACATACGACACACATGCATTATACTGCATTGCATATACAGTAATGTGTGCTGGTCAACTTGTCTAAAATTAAGAAACCCTTAGAAAACAGTAAAAAAAAAAAAACACACAAAAAACAGGAACATTGTGTAAAATTAAGATAGGCTACTTTATTTATTATTCCAATATCCAAATATCGAGGGCTTGGAACCAGAGGGGCGTAAGTGGCATTTGACAAACTTTACAGGAGAGCCAAAACAAAATTTTGACCACACTTCAATCAACTGTATTTATTAACCTTCAACCACAACATTGCAACCACATACATACTTATATGAGTAAGTTCTTAAGTGAACATATTATGGAATATTAACACGATGAACATATTCTAAAACCTTGCAAAATCTTGAAAATATGGCAAAAACATCAAATACGCCTTTTTGGCACCAAACATTTCCAATTCTTCTAAAGAAAAATAGGGCGTATCTGCTGATCAATGCAGAAATGATTGGTCAAAACATTGGTTAAAAACACCCTACAGTGTTTCCCCTATAAATTTTCCCAGCAGCGGTGCTGTTACGTGCCGGAGGTTGTCACCAAGCCACTCGCGGGGGGTCCGGGGGCATGCACCCCCGGAAGATTATTTTTTTTTAATAACCCCTTAAACCATGACTTCTGGCAAGTTTTGTGGATAGAAATGGACATTGAGACATACAAATTTATATATATATTACGGCTGGGAATCGATTAAAAAAAATTAAATAATTAAAAACGCACAATTTGCTGTGATTAATCACAATTAATCGCATTTCCCCCAAACTTGTAATAATCAATATTTAAATGTAGAATCACTAATTAAATTAAACAACACACAAAAAAGGGGAAAAAAAGAAAAATGTCCACACAAATTGGACATAAAATAGCCCTATATTAAAATATAAAACATCAATATATTATTCTTCATTCAGTTCTATGCAACATACTCAGATTTAACAGATTTATTTTTTGACTAATTATCAAAATAAAGTAACGTTACAGTCATACAAAGCTATTATTACCAGAGCATGTGATCAGAGCAGGTCATTTTACCATTGTTGCCCAGCATGGCTATTCCAGCTCAGCAAACAGAAGTCTACTACAGTACTACTGAGAAATTTCACGTTATTTGAGCGGACTTTGCTTTTCCAGTGCGTGATCGGTACATGATTGGAGCGTTTAGGCTGTGAACCACAGAGCAGAACCCGCAGCTAAAACAAGGAGCGGAACATTGAGCAGAGAGCGCAGTGCGCCGACGCCGACACACACACACACACACACACACACACACACACGGAACGGAGAGCGCGGCGCAAACACGGAGCAGAAAAGACCCGCACGTAAAGTTACTAAACAAGCTGCGCGAGAATGAAACCTGATCGCCGAACACGGAGGGGCGGGACGGCATATTTTCCATAGACAGTAAAAAATTGGACACAGCGACCCCATAGACTTCAACGTAGAAAAGTTCGTACCGCTTTCTCCTTTCCACAGGCTTGCTCGCTCTCCCGTGGCGTCTGTCATTGCTATGCAACCATGAACAGAGGCGCGCAGAGAAAACGAGCGCGCCGCGTCGCTTCTATTATGAGCGCGCTTGCCGCGCGCCCACATTTGAAATATTTGCATGTGAACGGCCCCTTATGGCAACGTGACATTAGCCTAATCAAAATATTTCCATTTGTGGCTCTTTCCTCCTTTCTTGTCAACAAGTGGATTCAGAGCCATCGCATTAGCAGTGCCGCCGGTCGCCATGTTTCAGTGTTTTTAAATGAATGTCGTGATATTACTGATCATGTGAAGATTTTTGCAGCGGCGCTGAAAATCCAGCGGCGGCGCTGCGCCGCTGCTTAATACATTGTAGGGGAAACACTGCTCTAACTTCATAACTTTTCATTTTATTTAAAATACTGTATACATAGTCATTTCATCATTTCAAACTGTTTAACATTTCATTTCTAACCGTTTAATTTCAATTCTCATTTATGAGTTCACATTCATGTCAAACAGTTTAACATTTAATTTCAAACAGTTTAATTTCTCTTGTTTATTACACATTTCACTTTTTAGTTCACTTTAGTTGAACTAAAAAGTTCACTCACTGCCCACTGTCAGAGTGTTATAGAACTCTGCATAACAGTGAGGAATACTCCCATTGGTGCACAGGGTGAGTAGGTATTTTTTCTTTAAGGCACTGATCACTGGAGGATTTTCATACAATGAGCTGGGGTGTGTGGTTCTGGTGCCTCTTGTTGCCTGTTGTGCCACCGTCAGTTTTCGGAAGGTTGGGGCGGTGAAATCATACTTGAAGAAGATTGTTTTTGGTTCATCTTTCGTGTAGCGGAACCATTTAATCTTCTGCCAATGAACTGATTGTCCCTCCTCATCTTTTGTTCTGTTTTTGAGTATGTGGTTGGAGAGGGACTTGAAGTCCAGAAAGTCCTTGTGTTCAAGTTCATGTACACTGTATGGGTCGTTCCTTCTTGCCATTCTCACAAGTGTGTAGTAGCCATCAGTAAATAGAAGTATGGGAGTAAATAGAAATGGGAGTAAATAGAAACTTTTCTTCTTGCAGTTTCCACTGCAGCATGCACACTATCACACTCCATGTCTAGTAGCCATCGATGATGGCTACTACACACTTGTGAGAATGGAAAGAAAGAACGACCCATAGTGTACATGAACTTGGACACAAGGACTTTCTGTACTTCAAGTCCCTCTCCAACCACATACTCAAAAACAGAACAAAAGATGAGGAGGGACAATCAGTTCATTGGCAGAAGATTAAATGGTTCCGCTACACGAAAGATGAACCAAAAACAATCTTCTTCAAGTATGATTTCACCGCCCCAACCTTCCGAAAACTGACGGTGGCACAACAGGCAACAAGAGGCACCAGAGGCACCAGAACCACACACCCCAGCTCATTGTATGAAAATCCTCCAGTGATCAGTGCCTTAAAGAAAAAAGACCTACTCACCCTGTGCACCAATGGGAGTATTCCTCACTGTTATGCAGAGTTCTATACTGTTCGTTGCTCAGACTCGCTCTCCCAGTTTAAAACTAGATTAAAGTCGCATCTCTTCAGCCAGGCATTCATATAATCCTACAGTTCAAACTACAATCCGGCCTGTAGCTCATAAATGCCAGAGGAGAACTGGCCCCCGACTGAGCCTGGGTTCTCCCAAGGTTTTTTTTCTCCATTAGGTCACCTGATGGAGTTTTAGGACACCATTAGGTCACTTGATGGAGTTTTTCGGTTCCTTGCCACTGTTGCCTTTGGCTTGCTCAGTTGGGGATATTTTGGGGATATTTAATTTAATTTTATCAATCAATAAATTCCTCTTGAAACAAACATTGTTGTATTATTTTAATTTAATACTGTGAAGCTGCTTAGATACAATCTGTATTGTGAAAAGCGCTATACAAATAAACTTGACTTGACTTGAATCGTATGGTAAATTAACTTATTTATAACTGTCTTAATTTATGTTTCAAGAACAATAGTAATTGCACATAGAGTAAGTCGAGACTTTCTTGTTTTACAGCAGAGAAGGAAGACCAGTCCTTATATCAACGCAAGCTAATCGAATAAGTCCTTTGTTTCGGGTGAGGAAGGAACATCTGGTGCCCAAAGAAGACAGAAAGAGTCCATTGGTATGTCTTGTATTGAAACAATGCTGTAATATGTAGTACATAATTTGATGTTGACAATTTTACATTGTACAGGTTATCACTTGGTTTTTGACCAAGTGAAGCTCTTGAAACAAGTGACAGGAGAGTATGTAACTTGTCTGGAAAGTATCAGAGTCGCATTTGGCACGCGTGCCTTAGGTTGCCGACCCCTGGTCTAGCCTATAGTCTATGGTACCAATCACGTTAGTGAAGCCTGAGAAACATATACTGTAATCGGCATGGTCATGAATGCATGATCTTCATAAAAAATTATGATAGCCTAAAAAAAAAACTGCTTAAAAAAAAAAACTGCTTTACAACATTGGGTCTTAAAGGTGCTGTATGTAGCTTTTCTACTAAAACGAATCCTTTTTTTATTGCCTGTGTGTGAAGGGGTTGTAATATCACATTAAAATGATCCACTTTTCGGGTTTTGCTATTACCTCTGAAAGCAAGTATTCTTATGTTTATGTGAAGGTGCCGGGTCGGATTTACCGCGAAATCCAGTGACGTCACCTGCATGCGCGGAGCGCTCCCGAGCCTCTCGCCTCGTCTAGCCTACTGATTTTGCACTCAACAGCGACGACACTGCAACTTATGACATGGACTTATGACTTATGCAACTTATGACATGTCTGATAACACTAAGAAACGACCTGCTCCCAGCACAACACAGACTCCAACACAAACTCCACATATTGATAAAAAAAACAATAAAACGTTTTTTTCTTTCTGCTGAAGCTCGTATTAAAGGCCAGACGTGAATCGGATGAACTTCGGGTGAAAAAACACGGATCAACATCGGCAGGGCGTTTGAATCATGGAGAGACCTTATCTACAAACCTAGAATGTATACATTTCCTGAAGAAAATGTGAAGTAGTGCTTGCAGTGGCAAAATTCGGCACGGTTGATAGGGTTCCATTCTTATCATGGTACGAGCATGGAGCATTAGTTCAACGTCAAGCTGATAAAAGTAGCCTATTATTGTAACGTTGCAGTGGGAGTTTACCTGAGTTTCTAGCATGTTGTGGGATGCTCTCTCTGGTGTGTTGCGTGACGCGTCTCAGTCTGGCCGGTATCCACAGTGCTCGCTCATAAATTCGAGCACGTGCTTGTCAACTTATTGGTTGCAATCTGAAACATCACCGCTAGAGGCCGCTGAAAACTACATACAGCTCCTTTAAGTGGCTTGGAAATGCCACAAAAAAAACCTAAAACTGTTTTTCTAAACCTAAAAGCGCCAGGTAAACTCCGAATGACACGACAGACAGCACTTTCCATCAAGTTCTCCGCATCTCCAATAGTGTAAAGGAAAGAGCCACTCGCAAATAATCTTAAGGCAATGCAAACAGTTTGTGCTGTAGTTAAAGCCCGACTCCGACAAGTCGAAAATAAGTGTGCGTTTCCAACAAATTAATCATGTAAACGACAATCTCACCAGTCACGAGAAAAAATATATATCTCAGAAAGTGCACTATTGTAACGCAAAATCTCAGTTCTCCGTTCTTCGTACGCCGCTAACTCAGTTAGCTGGATTTGATTATTGGCTATTTGGCATGATCTGGGATTGTTTGGTTCTTCGACGCTCATCCTGGACTTGCTGTCATAGCAACAGGTGCGCAAGCTTATTTCATGTTAACAGGATTAGATCCCGGCTTCATAAGCGCTGGACTTCCCGTATCAGCTCCGCTTATGAAGCCGCAGTCTAATCCTGTTAACATGAAATAAGCCTGCTCCCGAGCAGGTTTAAGCTTGCGCACCAGGGGCCCGCTCTTCGTACGTCGCTAACTCAGTTAGCTGGATTTGATTATTGGCGATTTGGCATGATCTGGCATTGTTTGGTTCTTCGACGCTCCTCCTGGACTTGCTGTCATAGCAACAGGTGCGCAAGCTTATTTCATGTTAACAGGATTAGATCCCGGCTTCATAAGCGGAGCTGATACTGTACCAGCCATTTGGATTATAGACATACTTAATTTAATGCAGCAACAAATTATTTACAGTGTAGCAAGATGATTTAAAACTCATTTACCTGTAATTAAGGTGTTGCTGTTACTGGTCCCTGGCTTTAGGTCTAAAGGCCTATTTATACTTCTGCGTCGAACTTACGCCGTAGCTACGTCGTAGGCTGTGCTTAGCGCGCGTACCCTTTGGCGTACCCTGATGCGCACCTCTCCAAAAATGTAACAACGCGTCAATTCTACGCGGACGCAAGCGCTGTGATTGGTCTGCTAGAACCCCTCCCTCGGGTTTCACATGGTCCCTCTGCATGAGTAATTGCGCGTCAACGCGGACAACGACGCAGAAGTATAAATTAAAACCAACGCGTTGCCTACAGCGTAGAGGCTCCGGCGTAGGTCCGACGCAGAAGTATAAATAGGCCTTAAGTCAAGTCAAGTCAAGTTTATTTGTATAGCGCTTTTCACAATACAGATTGTATCAAAGCAGCTTCACAGTATTCAATTTAAATAATACAACAAAGTTTGTTTCAAGAGGAATTTATTGATGATAAAATTAAATTAAATATCCCCAAAATATCCCCAACTGAGCAAGCCAAAGGCAACAGTGGCAAGGAACCGAAAAACTCCATCAAGTGACCTAATGGTGTCCTAAAACTCCATCAGGTGACCTAATGGAGAAAAAAAACCTTGGGAGAACCCAGGCTCAGTCGGGGGCCAGTTCTCCTCTGGCATTTATGAGCTAGAGGCCGGATTGTAGTTTGAACTGTGGGATTATATGAATGCCTGGCTGAAGAGATGCGACTTTAATCTAGTTTTAAACTGGGAGAGCGAGTCTGAGCAACGAACAGTATCAGGAAGACTATTCCAGAGTTTTGGAGCCAAATGTGAAAATGCTCTCCCTCCTTTGGTGGTTCTGAATATCCTAGGTATGACCAAAAGCCTTGAATTTAGTGATCTTAAAGAGCGCGATGGATTATAGGGCGATTAGAAGATCCGTTAAATAGACTGGAGCTAAGCCGTTTAGGGCTTTATAAGTCAGTAGCAATACCTTGTAATTAATACGGAACTTTATAGGTAACCAATGCAGTGATGATAAAATCGGTGTTATATGATCATATTTTCTTGATCTCGTAAGAACTCTAGCGGCGGCATTTTGGACTAACTGTAGCTTGTTTATTGAGGATGCAGGACAACCAGCTAATAAGGCATTACAGTAATCCAGTCTCGAGGTCATGAATGCATGAACTAACTTTTCTGCATCAGAAACTGATAGCATATTACGTAGCTTAGCAATGTTTCTAAGGTGGAAAAAGGCTGTTTTTGTAACATATGAAATATGATTTTCAAAAGACAGGTTGCAATCGAGTATAACACCCAGGTCTTTTACTGTAGCGGATAAAGTAACAGGACATCCTATGATGTTAAAGTTGTATTATGCGAGGTTTTGTGGGCGGTTTTTTGAACCGATAAGTATTACCTCTGTCTTGTCTGGATTTAATAAAATAAAATTACGCGTCATCCAATCTTTTATATCTTTAACACACTCTGTCAATTTGGAAAATTTAGCGTTTTCATCCGGCCTTGATGAAATATATATTTGAGTGTCATCAGCATAACAATGGAAACTAATTCCATGTTTCCTTATAATATTTCCAAGTGGCATCATATATATTGAAAATAACAGAGGGCCTAACACAGATCCCTGCGGCACTCCATAGTTTACTGGAGTTATGATCGATTTTTCTCCATTTAAATAGACAAAATGGTAGCGGTCAGATAGGTATGATTTGAACCAGCTTAGTGCTTGTCCTTGAACACCAGTATAATTTTGTAGTCGATCTAAGAGTATTGTGTGATCTATAGTATCGAACGCAGCACTAAGATCAAGTAAAACTAGTATTGAGATACAGCCTTGGTCAGAAGCTAAAAGTAAATCATTTGTGATTTTAACGAGCGCAGTTTCAGTGCTATGATGCGGTCTGAATCCAGACTGAAACTTTTCATAGATATCATTTTGTTGCAAGAAAGAGCCCAGTTGAGCGGACACCACTTTTTCTAATATTTTAGACATAAATGGAAGATTTGAAATGGGTCTATAATTTGCTAGATTATTATGATCTAATTGTGGTTTCTTAATGAGAGGTTTTATAACTGCCAGTTTAAATGTTCTTGGAACATGACCTAGAGATAAAGACGAGTTAATAATATTGAGGAGAGGCTCTTCCACTACAGGTAACACTTCTTTCAGTAGTTTAGTTGGTATAGGATCTAATAAACATGTTGTTGTTTTAGATGAAGTGATAAGTTTATTTAACTCTTTTTGTTCTATAGTTGTAAAGCACTGTAATTGTTCTTGCGGGGTGATAATTGAAGCTGAATTATAAGGCGCGATTGAAGATTGAACGTTTACAATTGTGGTTCTGATGCTTTCTATTTTCTCAGTGAAGAAGTTCATGAAATCATTACTACTGAACTGTAACGGGATATTTTGTTCAGGTGACGTCTGTTTATTTGTTAGTTTAGCCACGGTGTTAAATAAAAACCTTGGATTATTTTGGTTGTTTTCTATTAGTTTGCGGAGGTGCTCAGCCCTGGCCGCTTTTAGGGCCTTTTTATAACGTGACATACTGTCTTTCCACGCGATTCTAAAGACCTCTAAATTAGTTTGTTTCCATTTACGCTCTAAAATACGGGTTTCTCTCTTTAAAACATGCGTAGTATTGTTATACCATGGTGCTTTATTTTTCTCTCTGACCTTTTTTAATTTAATAGGTGCAACCACATCCAATGTTCTAGAGAGAATGGTGCTCATAGTGCTAGTTAGTTCTTCTAGTTCATCTGTTTGTTTGGGTTCAGGCAGCAGCTGAGACAGATTAGATAAGCAATTTGAGAAATTATCTATGGTGGATGGAAGGATTGTTCTGCCTGGTCGATAACGCAGCGCTGCATGACATATTACAGCAGTACGTAATATGCAAGTTACCATGTAGTGATCAGTGACTTCATCACTTTGTGGAATGATATCTATATCGGTTGGATCGGTTCCATGTGATATAATTAAATCGAGTGTATGATTAAGACGATGTGTTGGTCCGATGACGTTTTGCTTGACCCCAAATGAATTTAATAAATCTGTAAACGCAGCTCCTAACGCATCATTTGGATTATCTACGTGTATGTTAAAATCTCCAACAATAAATGCTTTATCGACATTGACTAATAGGTCTGAGAGAAAATCTGCAAACTCTTTTAGGAAATCAGCGTAAGGCCCTGGCGGTCTATATACGGTAGCCAAGGCTAGAGATAATAGTGATGTTTTTCTAACATCTAAGAGCGTAACATTTAGTACAAGTACTTCAAATGAAATAAACTTATAACCCGTTTTCTGAGTAACATTTAGAATATCTCTATAAATGGTTGCAACACCTCCGCCACGACCAATCAGACGGGGCTCATGCTTATAACAGTATCCAGGAGGAGTAGACTCATTAATACCGAAATAATCATTTGGTTTAAGCCAGGTTTCAGTAAGGCAAAGTACATCGAAGCTATTATCTGTGACTATTTCATTTACAATAACTGCCTTAGGTGTGAGTGATCTAATGTTTAGAAGACCTAGCTTTAGAAATAGTTTTTGTTTACTAATAGCAACATTTTCTGTTTTAATAACAATTAGATTTTTCCTAGATCCTGCATTAGATTTATTATTTGATCTCACTAAACGAGGAATAGACACGGTTTCTATGCAATGTTCTACACTAGTATTTATATCAGTTGAATTGGAGCAGCAGAGACTATGATTTGGACTTTTGGTTACTAGTCAAAGGGTATTTAACTTTTTAGAGATGTTATCTGACAGAAGAGCCGCTCCGAATCTGCTTGGGTGTAAGCCATCAGCACGGAAAAGCCTAGGACGCTCCCAAAACAGATTCCAATTATTTACAAAGAGCAGTTTCTGCTCATTACACCATGACATTAACCATTCATTTAGCGCAAATAATCTGCTGAACTTTTCATGCCCTAGTCGGTACGTGGGAAGCGGTCCTGACACAATGATCGTTGTTTCAGGCGATGTGCTGCGTACCGTATCGAATAGATTCCTGAAGTCTTTCTTCAGAATCTCCGTCTGGCGCAGCCTGATGTCGTTCACTCCCGCGTGCAGGACCACAGTTCCGACGCGCTCGTCACCTTTCAGGATCTCGGGAACGCGAGCAGCGATTTCAGAAACACGAGCACCAGGAAAGCAGTGACTTTGCACCTTACTTTTACCTAACGTAGCGTGTACGTGCCGAACGATGGAATCGCCGATGATCACAGCATCGTGTTCTGTTTCGCGTGGAGGGGAGAAGCGGTTTTGTGTGGATAACTCGAAAACCGGGAGGGTCGGAGAAAGTCTTGGTCTAAACCTGACTCGCGTCTTCCGCTGCGGAACCACCCAGGCTTCGTGGTGGCGTGTTGGAGCCGGAGTGAACGAGACCATGGCTGATTGCGACCGATGCTGAGGAACGCACGGAGTAGACGCGGTCGGAGTCAGCGGGTTAGTAACATTAAACACTGATTTGTGTGCATCGGCACGTGATGTTTCAAGAGCCAAACACCAGTCTCTCAGCTCGGCCTGTCTCAATAAAAGGTTGTGGATCTGTTTCTCAACAGCTTCCAGCTCAGACTGCAGTGCGTGCAGCTCAAATGTGTCCTCACCTGCACCAAACGGTAGACTACTTACATCTGATATATTCGCCATTTTAACAGATGGACAGTGAGTTAGCAACGAAGCTACCAGTGATGCTATCAATATTAATACTAATTTATATTATAAGTTTGTTTGTTTGTAAGTGAGTGTGGAGAAGACGCGTTCAGCCGTGATCCACGGACGTAACCTTTAAGAGTATGCAGCGTTGGATCACTAATAGGCTTGAGACGCGTCTGCTCAACAGTCCGCGTTGTAACTATGAGGTTTTTTAGTTTTTTTTTTTTAGTGGTAGGGGTGTAGAGTAGACGCACGATAGGCGAAAAAAAAATTAAAATGTTTGTTTATAAGTGAGTGTGGAGAAGACGCGTTCAGCCGTGATCCACGGACGTAACCTTTAAGAGTATGCAGCGTTGGATCACTAATAGGCTTGAGACGCGTCTGCTCAACAGTCCGCGTTGTTACAATGAGGTTTGAGCAGTAGTGCTTCTCAGTGAGGAAAAGTAGAAAATCTTCGTTGTAAGCGAGTTTAAAGAGAAAAATCAAGAATTATAAATCAAATCGATAGAGCTCCAAAAACAACAACGCATTCAGACGCGACGCATGATAATAACAGGACAAGACATTACTCACCGTGTTTGTTGAGTGATTCTTACTCACCTGAGCTTTTATGAACTCAAAGGCGCGAGAGAAAATAAAAAAATAAAAATAGCTGAGCGCACGGGTGGCGCTAACAGGCTAGCGAATTACCAGCGTGTTGTGTTAGTAGTAACGGAAGCCAGCGATGTTGGGTAAGCTGTATTTAGTAGTAGTATAAACAACTAGAAATTGTAGTAAATGATGGTTCAAAACAAGGAAATACGAGGCTATACGAGGCTAATACGGAGCTTACAGCACCGAAGCAGACAAACTCACAGCAGACAGCGAGGCAGACAGGAGCAATCGAGCGAAATCACAGGAAGAGCTGCCCCCAGGAATGCCCTCCACAATGGGTCGGTTCTCATTTAGCCCAAGGGCCAGCTCTTCTGCCGGGGTATAACGTGGGGGTGCAGGACCACCACCTGTTTTTTTCTGCTCCGCCTTTTCCTTGGTTGCAGATAACCATAAACAGACAAACACATCATTTAAAATGTCTTTGCTAAAAGAGACTAATCAGTAGAAGTAGAAAAGATTACCAGTTTGAAGAATATTCTTGTACTTCACTTTTACTTGTTCCCATGTTCTAGTGGGTCCTGAGGTGGCTCTGACATTAAGCAATTATGAAATTATTAAAATACAAGAATATATACTGTAATAAGTGATATAACCATAACATGGAACACTTACGCATTTAATTTGTCTGTTACTTTTTGCCAGCCCTCTCTCCTGGCTTTTGCACACTTTGATTCCCAGTGTTCCCTGGCGTTTTAATTATATTTTTCAAACTCTGCATACCATTCCAGTAAAAATTCCTGCTCTGCTGCGTTGAAAAACTGAGCGCGCTCTTTGGCCATGGTGAGCAGCCAATAGCAGCGTTGCTGATCAATGTTTCTACTATCGATACATATCCCCTTTTAAACCAGAGCGTGAACGCGCAATTATCTCACTAACTCAATCCAGCTATACTAATCATATCCGGCAGGTGTGTTCGAAGAACCAAATTAGTCAGATCATGATTAGCACGATGATATCACCTTGGATGTCTCGTTTGATCTCAGATGTTTTAAGCAACGTACGAAGAACGGGCCCCAGTTGCTATGACAGCAAGTCCAGGATGAGCGTCGAAGACCCAAACAATCCAAGATCATGCCAAATCGCCAACAATCAAATCCAGCTAACTGAGTTCTTCGACGCTCATCCTGGACTTGCTGTCATAGCAACTGGGGCCCGTTCTTCGTACGTTGCTTGAAACATCCAAGATCAAATTATGAGACATCCAAGGTGATATCATCGGCCTAATCATGATCTGACTAATTCGTTTCTTCGAACACACCTGCCAGTTATGATTAGTATAGCTGGATTGAGTTATCTGAGATAACTGCGCGTTCATGCGCTGGTTTAAAAGGGGATATGTATCGATAGTAGAAACATTGATCAGCAACGCTGCTATTGGCTGCTCACCATGGCCAAAGAGCACGCACAGTTTTTCTCCGCAGCAGAGCAAGAGTTATTGAAGGTTATGCAGAATATGAAACCTTAATTAAAACGCCAGGGAACACCTCAATGTGTGCAAAAGCCAGGAGAGAGGGCTGGCAAAAAGTAGCAGACAAATGAAATGCGTAAGTGTTCCATGTTATGGTTATATCACTTATTACAGTGTATATTCTTGTATTTTAATCATTTCATAATTGCTTAATGTCAGAGCCACCTCAGGACCCACTAGAACAGTGTTCTTCAACCCTGCTCCTGGAGGACCCCCAACACTGCACGTTTTCTTTGTCTCCCTAATCAAACACACCTGATTCAACTCATCAGCTCATTAACCCATGTGATAATGAGTTGATGAATTGAATCCGGTGTGTTTGATTAGGGAGACAAAGAAAACCAGCAGTGTTGGGGGTCCTCCGGGAGCAGGGTTGAAGAACACTGCACTAGAACATGGGAACAAGTAAAAGGGAAGTACAAGAATATTCTTCAAAATGGTAATCTTTTCTACTTCTACTGTTCTTTGTCTCTTTTACAAAAGAAAAGCACCGTTAAATGTGTTTGTCTGTTTATAACAGCAACCAAGAAAAAGGCTGAGCTGAAAAAAAAAAAACAGGTGGTGGTCCTGCTCCCTCACATTATACCACATTATACCCCAGCAGTAGAGCTGGCCCTGGGGTTAAATGTGAACCGACCCATTGTGGAGGGCATCCCTGGGGGCAGCTCTTCCTCAGACCAACAGCCAGGAACCAGTAGCAGCAACACCTTCATTACTGGTAAATGAGCTTTAAATGATCTTGCTACACTGTAAAATATATCTTTTTTTTTTGCCGCATTAAATTGAGTAGGCCTATATAATCCAAATGGCTGGTACAGTAATTTCAGCTGTTAAATATTGAGTAGTGATCAATTGCTTTGACTTGTGAAGGTGAAAACTGCTGAACTTAATGTAAGAATATTTTGCCATGAGTTACTGATCACATTTGTTCATATAGTGTAGTTCATTGTAATGCCATTGTGTTTCCTCTTTTGTGCAGTTTTACATAATACACCAACACTTGTACCTGTTCCCAAGAAAGTAGTGGCTGAAATATGTGCAGTAAGTGGACTTTTTCTAACTTTACATCAAAAGGGAAGAAAGTGCAACACTTTGTAATGCCCATTTGTTTCCATTGCACAGGACAGTGAAGAAACCCTCTCAGATGACTGTCCTTTGGAGGAAGTACTTGTAAGTGCATAAATAACTTTACTTCATTTATAGTAACTTGTGTACATATTATTTCTGACTGCAATATGAGTTGCAGGAGGAAAGGCCTACTGCACAAAGTGATACAGAGGTGGGCAGTGTAGTAACCTACTTGTACTTTTTATTTTTGTTGCATGAGGCTTGTGTTGACAGTTCTTTTTTATTTTTTTATTTTTTTTTATTCTTTTTATCCAAACATGGCACAGGGTGATATCCGTATATAAACGGAATCTACAACAGAAAATTTAGTATTTTGACCTGAAAAAACAGAAAAATGAAGGGGAGAAATAGAACTTGACACCTTAAAGAAGAAAAAACTGGCACTAGAGATTGAGTTGCTTCAAAAGGAACTTCAGAGTAAGTGCTAAATACACTATTTCACACAGAGTACTATTGCTGACCTTGGATAACAATATATCTTATTGCAGGCAAAAGATGACCATCATTGGCTTTTCTTGACAAAGAATAATTGAAATAAAACTCAAGGAACTAAGCATGTTGTCTTGTCTTCTATTCATTTAATGAAGGTTTTTGTTTAAAAAAAAAAAAAGGTTGGTCCAAGTGCACTGGCTGGAGGTCATCATCAGGCTGCACCTCCACCACAGGGGTCCTCTCCTTTCTGATGGTGGCACTATTGTGGAGTATGGCACATGCAACAATAATGTCACAGGCCCTGTCAGGTGCAACCCTCAGACACTGAAATCTTTCCTTTAGTTGCCCAAAGGTCATTTCAATGCGTGCCCTTGTCCTGGCTAGAGCTGCATTGAAACGGGTTTGGGTCAGGGAATGGCGTCATGAAATACTGCCTGCAGGTATAGCCCCTGTCACCAAGCAGGTTCCCGTCGTAAGCACCTGGAAAAATGCAGTTTTGTTAGGCTCAGAATAAATGTATGTAATACAGTGAGCTTGATATAAAATATTTCCTTACCACGTTCAAATAATGTGCATAAATGTGACTCTCTGAAAATCCTCGAGTCATGCACAGAACCAGGCCATTTTGCTTCCACATTTGTGATGTAGGACATGGAGTCACACACCATCTAAGATATTTTTAATCAGTCAACTGCATACTTTTTGATTACATTACTTTTTGTATTATTTGATATATTCTGGACTCGCTTCTCCAAGGTAAATGGTGAATTGTTTGATGTCAGGCTGCATGCTCAGAAAGCGGCAGTGGATTGTGCAGCGTGAGACCACCTTCAGCGACAGGTTCTTGTCGTAAAAACGGACAAGACATGGCTGCGAAAGACTTCCCGTATCACCTCCGCTTATAAAGCCGGGATCTAATCCTGTTAACATGAAATAAGCCTGCTCCCGAGCTCACCTGTTGCTATGACAGCAAGTCCAGGATGAGCGTCGAAGAACCAAACAATCCAAGATCATGCCAAATCTCCAACAATCAAATCCAGCTAACTGAGTTAGCGACGTACGAAGAACGGGCCCCTGGGGCCTGTTTCAGAAAGGAGGTTCAACTGAGTTGACTTACCCTGAGATGGGAAACTCTGAGTTTTCGGTTACAGAACAGCGGAAATTAGTTAGTTCAATCAACTCTGAGTTGACTGACTCTGAGTTAAGCGCGTGCACCACCACTATAAAAAGCCATTATCAATGGAGTGCAGATATTATGAGTCACCATGGTAACAGCGCCAGACAAAAAGAGGTCTGCATATTTCTCACCAGCTTCTGCAAGCGTAAGAAGACATATTATTATTTTTTAAATATCGGCTGCAGCAGCGAAGGACAACTAGAGTTAGCTAGGGAGAAAATAGTTGCTCGAGTCAATGCGTATGTTTACATTTTAATTAGTTATACAGTGTTGGGTGTAATTAATTACCAAGTCATCTAAATACTGTCATTTAATTAAAGGGATTACTCTTAATTCTTCTGTAATTTGAAGTCAAATCTGATGTAATTGCATTAGACTATAGAACAATTCTGTATATTTAACATACATTTTTAAAAGGTATATTTTTTATGTAACCTTCTCCCTCTACACACTTTGGTCAATTCAAGAATAATCCATGCAATTGTATATTGTTTATTTGAAAGCATTAAAAGTGCAGTTTCTTGTCTCTCCTTGTATTGTTCAAGTGGTTGAGGTTGATATGGGATTTATTAATAAGTAGACCAATACTTTCTAAAGATAGTCATTATTACATGAATCTAATTACACGGTTGAAGATGTCATTTGTAGTTAGTAATTAATAACTATTTTAGAGTAACTTACCCAACTGTTATAATATCAGAGGTGAAACTGGAAGAACAGTATGTTATTCAACCTAATTTTAATTTTCATGGGTGCAATCCTGCAGGTATTAAAAGAACATGGCAGCAGCTGAAAATTAAATATAAGAACATAATTCAATCAGGTAAGGTTTGAGCATATCATGGGTGTAGGCTACCTGAATTTACAAATATTTGACATATTAAATAACTAAATAGCATCCCAGTGTCTAGCAGTGCAGCAGCATTTTTGGCTGGGGGAATTCCTGGAGGGACTTCAGAGCCAGTCACTCCCGAAGATCCAAGGGCCTTCATAAAATGTAAGAGGTTTACATATGTGTTATTTCTTATATAGGCTATTTTTGATATTTCCATTTATTTTACTTTGGGTTGGGTTTTTTGTTGGTCCCAACAGATTCCGATGGTAATATCTGTCTTTTGGAGCCTCCTGTCCCAACAAAACCTGCAGGCAGTTGTAAGTAGCCTACTCAATACACCAGAAATTATGACAAATAGTGTTATAAAGTGTACTCATCTTCACAGGACGATGGGGATAATGTTATGTGTCACATCAAACAATCTACACATTCAGATTTTTTCACATTTTTATGTGGAGTAGAATCTAAGTTTAAAGCTAAGTATAAATGGGTAGTCTTATCTCTCCCCCCGCCCCCAAAGTGGAAGAACAGCAGGAGGACGGTCCATCAACTTCTGTTGCACAGATGAACAGAGTTCAGTGATTTTCAGTAAATGCCAAAGTTTAATTCTGTAGAATTTGTTTAGAACTACATTATGTAACTCTAATCTACTACTGTATATTCAGTTGCCAGTTAAGGAGTTAATAGACTTCATCTTATTTAAAAAATTGAAAAAAAAAAAAAACAGTAAAAATAGCAATATTGTATTTATTAATTAAAGATTAATTGTATTAATAAAAATGTACTGAAAGAATGAATGAGGTGTTTAAACACCACTTCCTCTTTAAAAAAGGGGAGGAGACCGAAAGAAACTCTGGGTTTACCGAAGAAAACCTGCTCCCGGCCAGGTTAGGTTCACAGAGTAAGTTACCATGGTAACTGACTCTGAGTATAAGTTACCTCTCTTTCAGAAACGGGCTTGACTTACTCTGCTTTCTCAGGTTTAACATACCTCCCATTCTGAAACAGAAAACCCAGAGTTTCCCTCATTTCAGGGTTAACATACTCTGAGTTTTCACTTAACCTCCTTTCTGAAACAGGCGCCCCTGGTCTTTTCACGATCGGATAGCTATCCGATCTGAGAAAACGCATGAAGTGGCCAGGTGTAAACAGCCCCGGAAATCATTCTAATATTCTGATTTATTATGAGTGTTGGAAACAGTTCTGCTGCCTAATATATTTGATGAATAAAAGGTTAAAAAGAACTGCATTTATTAAAAAATATATATAATTTCTAATAATATAAATCTTCTTTACTATCACTTTTTTTTAAATCAATTTAACACATCCTTGCTGAATAAAAGTATTGATTTATTAAAAAAATAAAAAAATAAATACTGACCTCAAATTACTGACCAGTAGTGTATATTGTTGTTACAAAAGATTTCTATTTTTTTAAAAATTGCTTTTTTTTTTCTTTCTTTTTTACTTTTTATTCATCAAAGTATCCTAAAAAAAGTATCACAGGTTATGAAAACATATTAAGCAGCAGAACTGTTTCCAACTTTGATAATGAATCATCATATTAGAATTATTTCTAAAGGATCATGTGATAGACTGGAGTAATGATCCTGAAAATTCAGCTTTGCATCACAGAAATAAATGATCATTTAAACCAATTATTTTAAATTGTAAAAATATATCACAATATTACTTTTTTTTCTGTATTTTTGATCAAATAAATGCAGGCTTGATGAGCAGAGGAAACTTCTTTCAAAAACATTAAAAATACTAATACTTATACTTGCCCTGTAATACATGTATTCTTTGTTTTAGATGTTATTAACTTAAATTCTTATGAATAATAAAAATGTTGTAATGTATATTTGTTATTTATGGCCTGTACGCCTCATTATTGATCTGAGCTTCTACATCTTGAATTCGAATAACATTCGATAAAACATAATTGCTGGATTATTTTAACTATAATAAATAAGCAGATGAAACATAGTAGGCCTATACACTGTTTATCACAAATTACTTTGGACCAAAGTTACCATATTATAATTAATTATTATAGCCTATAGTTCTATTCATTCATTCATTTTATTTAAATTAGCACTGGTTAAAATGTATAAAGCATGAACAAGATATGAAACAATATTTATTAATAATACACAGTTTAAATATCACAAATATCAAATTGTATTTTCATTTGCGTCCTATGCTGGCTAATTACGACGTTTAACCTGTTATCATAATGAAATTCATGCATTTATTTGCAGTGGTGGAATGTAACCAAGTACAAATACTTCGTTACTTTACTTAAGTACATTTTTCACGTATCTGTACTTTACTTAAGTAGAATCAATAGTGCATACTTTTGACTTTTACTTCGTTACTTTTTGCAGCAATTATTATACTTTCTACTCCACTACATTTCTACAACGTTTCGTTACATTTTCGGATCAGTTTTTCCCCTGCCAAAACAGGGATTGAAAAAAATCTCCATGTTTTCGGTGCTGATCGCGTTGGTGGCGCTAACAATAAAGCACCTAAAAGCTGTCACAAAGAACCAGCAAAAGTAATGAATATGTCAAATATAGCAAGAAGACATTTTAATTGTTTATTAATAAACAAGTGTTTTCTGTGTCGGCTGCAAAGATGAGGTTGACGATACTGATATGCGATCTTCGCAGTAGTGAACGCGCCAGAGAGAAATGCGCATTTCATACGGATTATAAGCAGAGAGCAGTCGGTTTTCTTTCGTTTTGAATTGTTCTGTTTAAAAGTACACATTTAAAGCTGTCTAAAGATATATTTATCAGGTCTGTGAGGCAAGTAGGATACCTTATAGCCTACGCTGAGTTTCGGTTCATTTATGAGACGAGCTCCAGTTCACTCGCCAGCGCCTACGTGTCGTGATTATCTATTTTCTACTTATTTATTAAATCCTGGCAATTGTTTGATGAAACATTGATTAAAATTGAGATACAATTAATACAAAACGAAATTCAAATTTAAAAAAGGCTTTGTGCTTTCTGTTTGAGGTCTCAGTGAAAGTTTTAAAGCAGTCTTTTAGTGCCTTTCAGAGCGGTCACATCTGTAACATTGTTTTTTCCTCATAAATGGGAACACGAAAAATAAAATAAAATGAATATGTTATGTTCTGTGGAGAGCCAACCCTTCATCCGGTGGGTATTACTTTTGGTTTGCGCAGTGTAATTCACAGAATTACAAAAAAAAAAAAATTCTACCTAAAAGTTACATATTGTTTGTGTCCCCATGTGTAGCCTAGATTTCCCATTAAATATAAAACGCATACTGATATTTTTCAATATGTATTAAATGCATTTTCTGAGAATTTATATTTCAAGTTTTTACTGCAAATGTCCCGTTTATAACGATGGAATTGCCAAATATTAAATAATTTATCCTCAACTAGTTTTGTGGTGTAGGTCTACGTATTGTATAATGTTAACTTCAAAAAAGGGGTGTGTCGCGATTCTGCCTTCTCCCTTCTCACACCGCGACACAGGTTCGTAGATCTGAGTGTAGCGATTTCGGATTCATATTGTTACAGCCCTAATTATTAGAATATAGACATTAAGAGAATAAATTGTTATGCAAGTACTTTTACTTTTAATACTTAAAGTACATTTAAAATCAGGTACTTTTTACTTAAGTAGGGTTTTCATTGTGGTACTTCTACTTTTACTAAAGTAAATATGTCTCTGGTTATTTGTACTTTTACTTAAGTACTGAGATTCAGTACTTCCTCCACCACTGTTTATTTATTTGTCATTTAAACTGATGCAAACAGGGAAAGAGAGTAGAAAACACTTATTATCCTGTCGCCCCCTCTAGTGGACAGCATTAAGTATTACGGCCTTCATTGCTCAGATAACTCAAGTCGATGGATTTTTTGGGAAAGTCTGACCAGTTAGAAGCAAGTTAGACCAGTCTGAGGGTCTGAGCTGAGTTTGGTGAAGCATCAAAGTTCTAGGCGGAGTCAATTTCTCATAATAATAATAACAATTAATCCCAAACCTGGTCATTTTGTCAGTATTTAATTTACGTTCACTGATTCTGGCTTCTCTCTTTTCTGTCTCTTTCTTTTCAAGTGAACTGAGTAGGCTACACATGCTTAAATTCAAAAAATATAAACTTTATTTCTATTCAAAATTATTTATAGCCCATAGGCTATATGTCACACACGCCTACCTGCCTTTTGATGTAAATAAAAGACTAGAGTGGTAAATGTTACGGACATATTATCATGGTACAGTTCAGCCTATTATTGATTTTTATTTCCACTTCCCTTTTATCCAAAGAGACGGAACTATTTGCACTGTATTTATCAATGGGAAATATGCTAATATAATCTGTCATATACTGTGGCTCACATTAATGGGGTTGCTTGCAAGTCGCAGCAGCACGAATTACTTGACCAGCAACATATTTCTAAATCAAATAGTGTGTGTAGTTAACAGTGAGTGGTGGTTTCAGACATTATTTCATTAAAGGGCATTTGTCAGTGCCGCACTCGTAGCCTACTGACTCTTATTCTGCCTGACAGAAAGAAAAGCTCACAGCTTACTGAAGGCGGAGCGGTTTGACCAATCAGATGAAAGGGGCGTTTCAGCGCCGCCCACGTGTGCAAATGAAATATCGAACCCATAAACCGACTTGTAAACCATAAACGAAAAATGAAAAATCTAGCCAAAATCTAGCCCAAAAAAACGAATAAACGAGCTGGTTTTCATTTCTCCTTATTCCATTCTAAACAGGAAATGAAATGATCAAAAAGTGCACGGACCCTATGACTAGATGTCGCCTTGGCTACGGCAGTTTGGAATATTCTGGGCTCATCTGATTTTTTTGTACATAGCATAACCTACTTTGTTATGATTTTAGTATCATAATGATTAATAAATGCACGCACAATTATCATGAACTTGATTTGAACAAATGCCTATCAACTTGTGTGTGCAAAATTCAGAATTAAATGAATGTGCAGCAATTTGTACAAATAGAGAGTCTGTAGGCCTATACTGTTGTAGCCTTTAAATAAGCGCATTTATTTTCATATTTGTTCAAATGTTATAATGTTATTTTTTTCCCCATGTATGTTGATTTATGAAAAGTGAACAGCACGAGTAAAAGTGAATTTCGTTTTGTATAAATTGTATCTTAATTTTAATACATTTTTCATCAGCCTGTATTTAATAAATAAGATAAATAAGATTTAATAAATAATAATAAAAAAATGATAATCTTGAACTGGAGCGCATCTCATCCTAACTTAACGAAACTCATTGTATGCCTCACACACAGACATGAGAAATACATCAAATACACAAAGCTTGAAATGTCTTTAAACGAAATAATTCAAAACGAAAAGAAAAAGGCTACTCTCTGATTATGTAATCCATTATGTGCATTTCTCTCTATAGGCGCGTTCACTATACGGCGATCGTCAACTTCATCTTTGCAGCCGAGTCGACACTGTCAGAAAACAGGCGTCACCGGATTTACAAATGCACATCTTGCTTGTTGCACCCACACATATTATGTCGAAAATAACGAGATATTCTGTTGAAATAACATTATTAATAATAATACATATTTTATAATATTTGATTGAATGCTGAATGTTGCGCTTGTTCAGTTAATAAAATGAAAACTTTAATTGTGATCATTAAAATAATTGAATATGATATATTTAGTGTCCAAGTTTTGCTAATTAATTAATTAATATATGTAAGGCATTCGTTCCAATCAACTGCCTTAGCCAAGGCCACTGGTCTAGTGTATATATCTATGACTTGATCAGTCAAATGAAATACAATAAACGTATAAATAAATATTACAAATTAAAAACCGATGGGAAATGTGGTGGAATTTTCTAATACTATTATTTGATGACAACAATAGATTTGTAAAACAAAATCCAGCCATTTGTGTTTTTTTGTTTATTTTTTTTAAAGCAAAAAAGCAAGCTGCACCCTTTTTTAAATGTCATCTTTCATTCTGAAAGAGAATAATGAACAGATTGTAAATATAAAAAATGATTGAATGATTTGATTGTGTCATTGATGAATTGATGAAGAAACAAGGCAAAAAGTGTCAAAAAACCATTTGTGGAAGGCATCCGATGAGTGTCAACCCGGCCAGATCAGCAAGTGCATCAAGGCAACCACGATTAGCCGGTGCACCAGCCAGCAAAGTGATTCAATGGTTCATAGGTGTAGCTCGCAGCCTCATCGCCCTACCCTCCACATCCTAAAGAATGTACAGGCGGTTATTTATATAGGGCAGATAAGCCCTGTGTTTCTCTTCGACGGTAACTGTAAATTGAATTCAAGCTGCGATTTTTGAAGTTGGATATACTCGCGCGGGCAAATACAGATGTGTTAAACACGATAAGAACACAAATTGTACCTTTATTCGTTAATACAGTCGGAATTTCCCACAATGATTCTGCTTTGCTATTGGCCCACGTCACGATCAGTAAGCGCTGCTATTGGCGGTCACGATTATTAAGTATGAAAATGAAAATTCTGTCAGTAATTCCTCACCCTCATGTTGTTCCAACCCCTTCGTTCATCTTCGGAACACAAATGAAGATATTTTTGATTAAATGACTAAATTGGACTATATTAACGATGTGTTTAATGAACAAGTTTCAAACCCTTAGAAGCCTGAAGAAGTCTCGTTCCGAACACATCGCGATATTTGGCATCAGTTCACTTCACGTGTGTCAGATGTTGGTAAGTAGTAAATACGCTGTCCGAATAATGTGTGATATATAATGTATTTTCTGTTTGTCGATATTAATCAGATTAGCTCACGTTCAGTCACGGCATTATATCTGTCATGTCCACTGAGGCTTTGCGTTTTATTGCTTTCTAATTCAAAACAGGGTGATTAAGTTACACTGCCTGTCACATGACGTGAGCATAGGCCTAAAGACCTTAAATCAGTTAATCATATTCATATCAGATTAAAAGTAGTACAATTAGTTCCAAAGTTGTATTTGTAGTAGAAGCACAGTACAAACAACACTTACCATGCTTTTACCACATTAACATTAGTTTTACTGTGGTAAGTGTAGTAAAAAGACAGTAATCACAAAACTTACCATGCTTTTACCACACTATTGGTAGTTTTAATGTGATACTTATTGTAAATGCACATTAACCACAACGCTTACCATGCTTTTACCACAGGAATGATGTAAAACAACATAATGATATTTTATTTTGTCTTTTTTCAGCTGAAAAGACCAAAAGGACCTTTCGGACTATTATTGTTTGAGGACAAGTAAACGGAGGAGACAGACAGCTGCAAAGGCAAATATTCGCAATGGTATATACATGTGTTGGTTCGAACCCTAAATCAAACATTTTATCAAGCATTTGTTGTTTCTTAAACCTTTTCTCGCAAAACCCATAGCCCAATCAGTACGAAGATAGTCTGAAAGTCTTAATAATTCACAAGATTTAACAAGTTGTCAAATTCGTACGATACTCGTACATATTTGTATACTCGTACACACACTGTCAGAAAGTTGATATTAATTGCATTGTATTGATTACAATTAGTGATGCACCGATGTGAAAATTGAGGCCGATACCGATAACCGATATTAATATTGCTGTTATGGCCGATACCGATATTTGCCGATGTCGATATCTCTGTATAGAAAACAAATTTTAATGATTATCAAATAAAGAGCTATTTTCCAAAACACTTTTTTTTTTACTTTAGAAATGACTGATATTGGGCACCTTTACCTGTGTGCAAAATATGTCACATACGACACACATGCATTATACTGCATTGCATATACAGTAATGTGTGCTGGTCAACTTGTCTAAAATTAAGAAACCCTTAGAAAACAGTAAAAAAAAACACACACAAAAAACAGGAACATTGTGTAAAATTAAGATAGGCTACTTTATTTATTATTCCAATATCCAAATATCGAGGGCTTGGAACCAGAGGGGCGTAAGTGGCATTTGACAAACTTTACAGGAGAGCCAAAACAAAATTTTGACCACACTTCAATCAACTGTATTTATTAACCTTCAACCACAACATTGCAACCACATACATACTTATATGAGTAAGTTCTTAAGTGAACATATTATGGAATATTAACACGATGAACATATTCTAAAACCTTGCAAAATCTTGAAAATATGGCAAAAACATCAAATACGCCTTTTTGGCACCAAACATTTCCAATTCTTCTAAAGAAAAATAGGGCGTATCTGCTGATCAATGCAGAAATGATTGGTCAAAACATTGGTTAAAAACACTCTAACTTCAGAACTTTTCATTTTATTTAAAATACTGTATACATAGTCATTTCATCATTTCAAACTGTTTAACATTTCATTTCTAACCGTTTAATTTCAATTCTCATTTATGAGTTCACATTCATGTCAAACAGTTTAACATTTAATTTCAAACAGTTTAATTTCTCTTGTTTATTACACATTTCACTTTTTAGTTCACTTTAGTTGAACTAAAAAGTTCACTCACTGCCCACTGTCAGAGTGTTATAGAACTCTGCATAACAGTGAGGAATACTCCCATTGGTGCACAGGGTGAGTAGGTCTTTTTTCTTTAAGGCACTGATCACTGGAGGATTTTCATACAATGAGCTGGGGTGTGTGGTTCTGGTGCCTCTTGTTGCCTGTTGTGCCACCGTCAGTTTTCGGAAGGTTGGGGCGGTGAAATCATACTTGAAGAAGATTGTTTTTGGTTCATCTTTCGTGTAGCGGAACCATTTAATCTTCTGCCAATGAACTGATTGTCCCTCCTCATCTTTTGTTCTGTTTTTGAGTATGTGGTTGGAGAGGGACTTGAAGTCCAGAAAGTCCTTGTGTTCAAGTTCATGTACACTGTATGGGTCGTTCCTTCTTGCCATTCTCACAAGTGTGTAGTAGCCATCAGTAAATAGAAGTATGGGAGTAAATAGAAATGGGAGTAAATAGAAACTTTTCTTCTTGCAGTTTCCACTGCAGCATGCACACTATCACACTCCATGTCTAGTAGCCATCCATGATGGCTACTACACACTTGTGAGAATGGAAAGAAAGAACGACCCATAGTGTACATGAACTTGGACACAAGGACTTTCTGTACTTCAAGTCCCTCTCCAACCACATACTCAAAAACAGAACAAAAGATGAGGAGGGACAATCAGTTCATTGGCAGAAGATTAAATGGTTCCGCTACACGAAAGATGAACCAAAAACAATCTTCTTCAAGTATGATTTCACCGCCCCAACCTTCCGAAAACTGACGGTGGCACAACAGGCAACAAGAGGCACCAGAGGCACCAGAACCACACACCCCAGCTCATTGTATGAAAATCCTCCAGTGATCAGTGCCTTAAAGAAAAAAGACCTACTCACCCTGTGCACCAATGGGAGTATTCCTCACTGTTATGCAGAGTTCTATACTGTTCGTTGCTCAGACTCGCTCTCCCAGTTTAAAACTAGATTAAAGTCGCATCTCTTCAGCCAGGCATTCATATAATCCTACAGTTCAAACTACAATCCGGCCTGTAGCTCATAAATGCCAGAGGAGAACTGGCCCCCGACTGAGCCTGGGTTCTCCCAAGGTTTTTTTTCTCCATTAGGTCACCTGATGGAGTTTTAGGACACCATTAGGTCACTTGATGGAGTTTTTCGGTTCCTTGCCACTGTTGCCTTTGGCTTGCTCAGTTGGGGATATTTAATTTAATTTTATCAATCAATAAATTCCTCTTGAAACAAACATTGTTGTATTATTTTAATTTAATACTGTGAAGCTGCTTAGATACAATCTGTATTGTGAAAAGCGCTATACAAATAAACTTGACTTGACTTGAATCGTATGGTAAATTAACTTATTTATAACTGTCTTAATTTATGTTTCAAGAACAATAGTAATTGCACATAGAGTAAGTCGAGACTTTCTTGTTTTACAGCAGAGAAGGAAGACCAGTCCTTATATCAACGCAAGCTAATCGAATAAGTCCTTTGTTTCGGGTGAGGAAGGAACATCTGGTGCCCAAAGAAGACAGAAAGCTGCGCGAGTCCATTGGTATGTCTTGTATTGAAACAATGCTGTAATATGTAGTACATAATTTGATGTTGACAATTTTACATTGTACAGGTTATCACTTGGTTTTTGACCAAGTGAAGCTCTTGAAACAAGTGACAGGAGAGTATGTAACTTGTCTGGAAAGTATCAGAGTCGCATTTGGCACGCGTGCCTTAGGTTGCCGACCCCTGGTCTAGCCTATAGTCTATGGTACCAATCACGTTAGTGAAGCCTGAGTAACATATACTGTAATCGGCATGGTCATGAATGCATGATCTTCATAAAAAATTATGATAGCCTAAAAAAAAACTGCTTAAAAAAAAAAACTGCTTTACAACATTGGGTCTTAAAGGTGCTGTATGTAGCTTTTCTACTAAAACGAATCCTTTTTTTATTGCCTGTGTGTGAAGGGGTTGTAATATCACATTAAAATGATCCACTTTTCGGGTTTTGCTATTACCTCTGAAAGCAAGTATTCTTATGTTTATGTGAAGGTGCCGGGTCGGATTTACCGCGAAATCCAGTGACGTCACCTGCATGCGCGGAGCGCTCCCGAGCCTCTCGCCTCGTCTAGCCTACTGATTTTGCACTCAACAGCGACGACACTGCAACTTATGACATGGACTTATGACTTATGCAACTTATGACATGTCTGATAACACTAAGAAACGACCTGCTCCCAGCACAACACAGACTCCAACACAAACTCCACATATTGATAAAAAAAACAATAAAACGTTTTTTTCTTTCTGCTGAAGCTCGTATTAAAGGCCAGACGTGAATCGGATGAACTTCGGGTGAAAAAACACGGATCAACATCGGCAGGGCGTTTGAATCATGGAGAGACCTTATCTACAAACCTAGAATGTATACATTTCCTGAAGAAAATGTGAAGTAGTGCTTGCAGTGGCAAAATTCGGCACGGTTGATAGGGTTCCATTCTTATCATGGTACGAGCATGGAGCATTAGTTCAACGTCAAGCTGATAAAAGTAGCCTATTATTGTAACGTTGCAGTGGGAGTTTACCTGAGTTTCTAGCATGTTGTGGGATGCTCTCTCTGGTGTGTTGCGTGACGCGTCTCAGTCTGGCCGGTATCCACAGTGCTCGCTCATAAATTCGAGCACGCGCAAGAGCACGCGCTTGTCAACTTATTGGTTGCAATCTGAAACATCACCGCTAGAGGCCGCTGAAAACTACATACAGCTCCTTTAAGTGGCTTGGAAATGCCACAAAAAAAAACCTAAAACTGTTTTTCTAAACCTAAAAGCGCCAGGTAAACTCCGAATGACACGACAGACAGCACTTTCCATCAAGTTCTCCGCATCTCCAATAGTGTAAAGGAAAGAGCCACTCGCAAATAATCTTAAGGCAATGCAAACAGTTTGTGCTGTAGTTAAAGCCCGACTCCGACAAGTCGAAAATAAGTGTGCGTTTCCAACAAATTAATCATGTAAACGACAATCTCACCAGTCACGAGAAAAAATATATATCTCAGAAAGTGCACTATTGTAACGCAAAATCTCAGTTCTCCGTTCTTCGTACGCCGCTAACTCAGTTAGCTGGATTTGATTATTGGCTATTTGGCATGATCTGGGATTGTTTGGTTCTTCGACGCTCATCCTGGACTTGCTGTCATAGCAACAGGTGCGCAAGCTTATTTCATGTTAACAGGATTAGATCCCGGCTTCATAAGCGCTGGACTTCCCGTATCAGCTCCGCTTATGAAGCCGCAGTCTAATCCTGTTAACATGAAATAAGCCTGCTCCCGAGCAGGTTTAAGCTTGCGCACCAGGGGCCCGCTCTTCGTACGTCGCTAACTCAGTTAGCTGGATTTGATTATTGGCGATTTGGCATGATCTGGGATTGTTTGGTTCTTCGACGCTCCTCCTGGACTTGCTGTCATAGCAACAGGTGCGCAAGCTTATTTCATGTTAACAGGATTAGATCCCGGCTTCATAAGCGGAGCTGATACTGTACCAGCCATTTGGATTATAGACATACTTAATTTAATGCAGCAACAAATTATTTACAGTGTAGCAAGATGATTTAAAACTCATTTACCTGTAATTAAGGTGTTGCTGTTACTGGTCCCTGGCTTTAGGTCTAAAGGCCTATTTATACTTCTGCGTCGAACTTACGCCGTAGCTACGTCGTAGGCTGTGCTTAGCGCGCGTACCCTTTGGCGTACCCTGATGCGCACCTCTCCAAAAATGTAACAACGCGTCAATTCTACGCGGACGCAAGCGCTGTGATTGGTCTGCTAGAACCCCTCCCTCGGGTTTCACATGGTCCCTCTGCATGAGTAATTGCGCGTCAACGCGGACAACGACGCAGAAGTATAAATTAAAACCAACGCGTTGCCTACAGCGTAGAGGCTCCGGCGTAGGTCCGACGCAGAAGTATAAATAGGCCTTAAGTCAAGTCAAGTCAAGTTTATTTGTATAGCGCTTTTCACAATACAGATTGTATCAAAGCAGCTTCACAGTATTCAATTTAAATAATACAACAAAGTTTGTTTCAAGAGGAATTTATTGATGATAAAATTAAATTAAATATCCCCAAAATATCCCCAACTGAGCAAGCCAAAGGCAACAGTGGCAAGGAACCGAAAAACTCCATCAAGTGACCTAATGGTGTCCTAAAACTCCATCAGGTGACCTAATGGAGAAAAAAAACCTTGGGAGAACCCAGGCTCAGTCGGGGGCCAGTTCTCCTCTGGCATTTATGAGCTAGAGGCCGGATTGTAGTTTGAACTGTGGGATTATATGAATGCCTGGCTGAAGAGATGCGACTTTAATCTAGTTTTAAACTGGGAGAGCGAGTCTGAGCAACGAACAGTATCAGGAAGACTATTCCAGAGTTTTGGAGCCAAATGTGAAAATGCTCTCCCTCCTTTGGTGGTTCTGAATATCCTAGGTATGACCAAAAGCCTTGAATTTAGTGATCTTAAAGAGCGCGATGGATTATAGGGCGATTAGAAGATCCGTTAAATAGACTGGAGCTAAGCCGTTTAGGGCTTTATAAGTCAGTAGCAATACCTTGTAATTAATACGGAACTTTATAGGTAACCAATGCAGTGATGATAAAATCGGTGTTATATGATCATATTTTCTTGATCTCGTAAGAACTCTAGCGGCGGCATTTTGGACTAACTGTAGCTTGTTTATTGAGGATGCAGGACAACCAGCTAATAAGGCATTACAGTAATCCAGTCTCGAGGTCATGAATGCATGAACTAACTTTTCTGCATCAGAAACTGATAGCATATTACGTAGCTTAGCAATGTTTCTAAGGTGGAAAAAGGCTGTTTTTGTAACATATGAAATATGATTTTCAAAAGACAGGTTGCAATCGAGTATAACACCCAGGTCTTTTACTGTAGCGGATAAAGTAACAGGACATCCTATGATGTTAAAGTTGTATTATGCGAGGTTTTGTGGGCGGTTTTTTGAACCGATAAGTATTACCTCTGTCTTGTCTGGATTTAATAAAAGAAAATTACGCGTCATCCAATCTTTTATATCTTTAACACACTCTGTCAATTTGGAAAATTTAGCGTTTTCATCCGGCCTTGATGAAATATATATTTGAGTGTCATCAGCATAACAATGGAAACTAATTCCATGTTTCCTTATAATATTTCCAAGTGGCATCATATATATTGAAAATAACAGAGGGCCTAACACAGATCCCTGCGGCACTCCATAGTTTACTGGAGTTATGATCGATTTTTCTCCATTTAAATAGACAAAATGGTAGCGGTCAGATAGGTATGATTTGAACCAGCTTAGTGCTTGTCCTTGAACACCAGTATAATTTTGTAGTCGATCTAAGAGTATTGTGTGATCTATAGTATCGAACGCAGCACTAAGATCAAGTAAAACTAGTATTGAGATACAGCCTTGGTCAGAAGCTAAAAGTAAATCATTTGTGATTTTAACGAGCGCAGTTTCAGTGCTATGATGCGGTCTGAATCCAGACTGAAACTTTTCATAGATATCATTTTGTTGCAAGAAAGAGCCCAGTTGAGCGGACACCACTTTTTCTAATATTTTAGACATAAATGGAAGATTTGAAATGGGTCTATAATTTGCTAGATTATTATGATCTAATTGTGGTTTCTTAATGAGAGGTTTTATAACTGCCAGTTTAAATGTTCTTGGAACATGACCTAGAGATAAAGACGAGTTAATAATATTGAGGAGAGGCTCTTCCACTACAGGTAACACTTCTTTCAGTAGTTTAGTTGGTATAGGATCTAATAAACATGTTGTTGTTTTAGATGAAGTGATAAGTTTATTTAACTCTTTTTGTTCTATAGTTGTAAAGCACTGTAATTGTTCTTGCGGGGTGATAATTGAAGCTGAATTATAAGGCGCGATTGAAGATTGAACGTTTACAATTGTGGTTCTGATGCTTTCTATTTTCTCAGTGAAGAAGTTCATGAAATCATTACTACTGAACTGTAACGGGATATTTTGTTCAGGTGACGTCTGTTTATTTGTTAGTTTAGCCACGGTGTTAAATAAAAACCTTGGATTATTTTGGTTGTTTTCTATTAGTTTGCGGAGGTGCTCAGCCCTGGCCGCTTTTAGGGCCTTTTTATAACGTGACATACTGTCTTTCCACGCGATTCTAAAGACCTCTAAATTAGTTTGTTTCCATTTACGCTCTAAAATACGGGTTTCTCTCTTTAAAACATGCGTAGTATTGTTATACCATGGTGCTTTATTTTTCTCTCTGACCTTTTTTAATTTAATAGGTGCAACCACATCCAATGTTCTAGAGAGAATGGTGCTCATAGTGCTAGTTAGTTCTTCTAGTTCATCTGTTTGTTTGGGTTCAGGCAGCAGCTGAGACAGATTAGATAAGCAATTTGAGAAATTATCTATGGTGGATGGAAGGATTGTTCTGCCTGGTCGATAACGCAGCGCTGCATGACATATTACAGCAGTACGTAATATGCAAGTTACCATGTAGTGATCAGTGACTTCATCACTTTGTGGAATGATATCTATATCGGTTGGATCGGTTCCATGTGATATAATTAAATCGAGTGTATGATTAAGACGATGTGTTGGTCCGATGACGTTTTGCTTGACCCCAAATGAATTTAATAAATCTGTAAACGCAGCTCCTAACGCATCATTTGGATTATCTACGTGTATGTTAAAATCTCCAACAATAAATGCTTTATCGACATTGACTAATAGGTCTGAGAGAAAATCTGCAAACTCTTTTAGGAAATCAGCGTAAGGCCCTGGCGGTCTATATACGGTAGCCAAGGCTAGAGATAATAGTGATGTTTTTCTAACATCTAAGAGCGTAACATTTAGTACAAGTACTTCAAATGAAATAAACTTATAACCCGTTTTCTGAGTAACATTTAGAATATCTCTATAAATGGTTGCAACACCTCCGCCACGACCAATCAGACGGGGCTCATGCTTATAACAGTATCCAGGAGGAGTAGACTCATTAATACCGAAATAATCATTTGGTTTAAGCCAGGTTTCAGTAAGGCAAAGTACATCGAAGCTATTATCTGTGACTATTTCATTTACAATAACTGCCTTAGGTGTGAGTGATCTAATGTTTAGAAGACCTAGCTTTAGAAATAGTTTTTGTTTACTAATAGCAACATTTTCTGTTTTAATAACAATTAGATTTTTCCTAGATCCTGCATTAGATTTATTATTTGATCTCACTAAACGAGGAATAGACACGGTTTCTATGCAATGTTCTACACTAGTATTTATATCAGTTGAATTGGAGCAGCAGAGACTATGATTTGGACTTTTGGTTACTAGTCAAAGGGTATTTAACTTTTTAGAGATGTTATCTGACAGAAGAGCCGCTCCGAATCTGCTTGGGTGTAAGCCATCAGCACGGAAAAGCCTAGGACGCTCCCAAAACAGATTCCAATTATTTACAAAGAGCAGTTTCTGCTCATTACACCATGACATTAACCATTCATTTAGCGCAAATAATCTGCTGAACTTTTCATGCCCTAGTCGGTACGTGGGAAGCGGTCCTGACACAATGATCGTTGTTTCAGGCGATGTGCTGCGTACCGTATCGAATAGATTCCTGAAGTCTTTCTTCAGAATCTCCGTCTGGCGCAGCCTGATGTCGTTCACTCCCGCGTGCAGGACCACAGTTCCGACGCGCTCGTCACCGTTCAGGATCTCGGGAACGCGAGCAGCGATTTCAGAAACACGAGCACCAGGAAAGCAGTGACTTTGCACCTTACTTTTACCTAACGTAGCGTGTACGTGCCGAACGATGGAATCGCCGATGATCACAGCATCGTGTTCTGTTTCGCGTGGAGGGGAGAAGCGGTTTTGTGTGGATAACTCGAAAACCGGGAGGGTCGGAGAAAGTCTTGGTCTAAACCTGACTCGCGTCTTCCGCTGCGGAACCACCCAGGCTTCGTGGTGGCGTGTTGGAGCCGGAGTGAACGAGACCATGGCTGATTGCGACCGATGCTGAGGAACGCACGGAGTAGACGCGGTCGGAGTCAGCGGGTTAGTAACGTTAAACACTGATTTGTGTGCATCGGCACGTGATGTTTCAAGAGCCAAACACCGGTCTCTCAGCTCGGCCTGTCTCAATAAAAGGTTGTGGATCTGTTTCTCAACAGCTTCCAGCTCAGACTGCAGTGCGTGCAGCTCAAATGTGTCCTCACCTGCACCAAACGGTAGACTACTTACATCTGATATATTCGCCATTTTAACAGATGGACAGTGAGTTAGCAACGAAGCTACCAGTGATGCTATCAATATTAATACTAATTTATATTATAAGTTTGTTTGTTTGTAAGTGAGTGTGGAGAAGACGCGTTCAGCCGTGATCCACGGACGTAACCTTTAAGAGTATGCAGCGTTGGATCACTAATAGGCTTGAGACGCGTCTGCTCAACAGTCCGCGTTGTAACTATGAGGTTTTTTAGTTTTTTTTTTTTAGTGGTAGGGGTGTAGAGTAGACGCACGATAGGCGAAAAAAAAATAAAAATGTTTGTTTATAAGTGAGTGTGGAGAAGACGCGTTCAGCCGTGATCCACGGACGTAACCTTTAAGAGTATGCAGCGTTGGATCACTAATAGGCTTGAGACGCGTCTGCTCAACAGTCCGCGTTGTTACAATGAGGTTTGAGCAGTAGTGCTTCTCAGTGAGGAAAAGTAGAAAATCTTCGTTGTAAGCGAGTTTAAAGAGAAAAATCAAGAATTATAAATCAAATCGATAGAGCTCCAAAAACAACAACGCATTCAGACGCGACGCATGATAATAACAGGACAAGACATTACTCACCGTGTTTGTTGAGTGATTCTTACTCACCTGAGCTTTTATGAACTCAAAGGCGCGAGAGAAAATAAAAAAAATAAAAATAGCTGAGCGCACGGGTGGCGCTAACAGGCTAGCGAATTACCAGCGTGTTGTGTTAGTAGTAACGGAAGCCAGCGATGTTGGGTAAGCTGTATTTAGTAGTAGTATAAACAACTAGAAATTGTAGTAAATGATGGTTCAAAACAAGGAAATACGAGGCTATACGAGGCTAATACGGAGCTTACAGCACCGAAGCAGACAAACTCACAGCAGACAGCGAGGCAGACAGGAGCAATCGAGCGAAATCACAGGAAGAGCTGCCCCCAGGAATGCCCTCCACAATGGGTCGGTTCTCATTTAGCCCAAGGGCCAGCTCTTCTGCCGGGGTATAACGTGGGGGTGCAGGACCACCACCTGTTTTTTTCTGCTCCGCCTTTTCCTTGGTTGCAGATAACCATAAACAGACAAACACATCATTTAAAATGTCTTTGCTAAAAGAGACTAATCAGTAGAAGTAGAAAAGATTACCAGTTTGAAGAATATTCTTGTACTTCACTTTTACTTGTTCCCATGTTCTAGTGGGTCCTGAGGTGGCTCTGACATTAAGCAATTATGAAATTATTAAAATACAAGAATATATACTGTAATAAGTGATATAACCATAACATGGAACACTTACGCATTTAATTTGTCTGTTACTTTTTGCCAGCCCTCTCTCCTGGCTTTTGCACACTTTGATTCCCAGTGTTCCCTGGCGTTTTAATTATATTTTTCAAACTCTGCATACCATTCCAGTAAAAATTCCTGCTCTGCTGCGTTGAAAAACTGAGCGCGCTCTTTGGCCATGGTGAGCAGCCAATAGCAGCGTTGCTGATCAATGTTTCTACTATCGATACATATCCCCTTTTAAACCAGAGCGTGAACGCGCAATTATCTCACTAACTCAATCCAGCTATACTAATCATATCCGGCAGGTGTGTTCGAAGAACCAAATTAGTCAGATCATGATTAGCACGATGATATCACCTTGGATGTCTCGTTTGATCTCAGATGTTTTAAGCAACGTACGAAGAACGGGCCCCAGTTGCTATGACAGCAAGTCCAGGATGAGCGTCGAAGACCCAAACAATCCAAGATCATGCCAAATCGCCAACAATCAAATCCAGCTAACTGAGTTCTTCGACGCTCATCCTGGACTTGCTGTCATAGCAACTGGGGCCCGTTCTTCGTACGTTGCTTGAAACATCCAAGATCAAATTATGAGACATCCAAGGTGATATCATCGGCCTAATCATGATCTGACTAATTCGTTTCTTCGAACACACCTGCCAGTTATGATTAGTATAGCTGGATTGAGTTATCTGAGATAACTGCGCGTTCATGCGCTGGTTTAAAAGGGGATATGTATCGATAGTAGAAACATTGATCAGCAACGCTGCTATTGGCTGCTCACCATGGCCAAAGAGCACGCACAGTTTTTCTCCGCAGCAGAGCAAGAGTTATTGAAGGTTATGCAGAATATGAAACCTTAATTAAAACGCCAGGGAACACCTCAATGTGTGCAAAAGCCAGGAGAGAGGGCTGGCAAAAAGTAGCAGACAAATGAAATGCGTAAGTGTTCCATGTTATGGTTATATCACTTATTACAGTGTATATTCTTGTATTTTAATCATTTCATAATTGCTTAATGTCAGAGCCACCTCAGGACCCACTAGAACAGTGTTCTTCAACCCTGCTCCTGGAGGACCCCCAACACTGCACGTTTTCTTTGTCTCCCTAATCAAACACACCTGATTCAACTCATCAGCTCATTAACCCATGTGATAATGAGTTGATGAATTGAATCCGGTGTGTTTGATTAGGGAGACAAAGAAAACCAGCAGTGTTGGGGGTCCTCCGGGAGCAGGGTTGAAGAACACTGCACTAGAACATGGGAACAAGTAAAAGGGAAGTACAAGAATATTCTTCAAAATGGTAATCTTTTCTACTTCTACTGTTCTTTGTCTCTTTTACAAAAGAAAAGCACCGTTAAATGTGTTTGTCTGTTTATAACAGCAACCAAGAAAAAGGCTGAGCTGAAAAAAAAAAAACAGGTGGTGGTCCTGCTCCCTCACATTATACCACATTATACCCCAGCAGTAGAGCTGGCCCTGGGGTTAAATGTGAACCGACCCATTGTGGAGGGCATCCCTGGGGGCAGCTCTTCCTCAGACCAACAGCCAGGAACCAGTAGCAGCAACACCTTCATTACTGGTAAATGAGCTTTAAATGATCTTGCTACACTGTAAAATATATCTTTTTTTTTGCCGCATTAAATTGAGTAGGCCTATATAATCCAAATGGCTGGTACAGTAATTTCAGCTGTTAAATATTGAGTAGTGATCAATTGCTTTGACTTGTGAAGGTGAAAACTGCTGAACTTAATGTAAGAATATTTTGCCATGAGTTACTGATCACATTTGTTCATATAGTGTAGTTCATTGTAATGCCATTGTGTTTCCTCTTTTGTGCAGTTTTACATAATACACCAACACTTGTACCTGTTCCCAAGAAAGTAGTGGCTGAAATATGTGCAGTAAGTGGACTTTTTCTAACTTTACATCAAAAGGGAAGAAAGTGCAACACTTTGTAATGCCCATTTGTTTCCATTGCACAGGACAGTGAAGAAACCCTCTCAGATGACTGTCCTTTGGAGGAAGTACTTGTAAGTGCATAAATAACTTTACTTCATTTATAGTAACTTGTGTACATATTATTTCTGACTGCAATATGAGTTGCAGGAGGAAAGGCCTACTGCACAAAGTGATACAGAGGTGGGCAGTGTAGTAACCTACTTGTACTTTTTATTTTTGTTGCATGAGGCTTGTGTTGACAGTTCTTTTTTATTTTTTTATTTTTTTTTATTCTTTTTATCCAAACATGGCACAGGGTGATATCCGTATATAAACGGAATCTACAACAGAAAATTTAGTATTTTGACCTGAAAAAACAGAAAAATGAAGGGGAGAAATAGAACTTGACACCTTAAAGAAGAAAAAACTGGCACTAGAGATTGAGTTGCTTCAAAAGGAACTTCAGAGTAAGTGCTATATACACTATTTCACACAGAGTACTATTGCTGACCTTGGATAACAATATATCTTATTGCAGGCAAAAGATGACCATCATTGGCTTTTCTTGACAAAGAATAATTGAAATAAAACTCAAGGAACTAAGCATGTTGTCTTGTCTTCTATTCATTTAATGAAGGTTTTTGTTTTGAAAAAAATAAAGAAAAAATGGTGTTCCACAATTCTGTCCCGTGCAGCTCTGCCACTAGGTTGGTCCAAGTGCACTGGCTGGAGGTCATCATCAGGCTGCAACTCCACCACAGGGGTCCTCTCCTTTCTGATGGTGGCACTATTGTGGAGTATGGCACATGCAACAATAATGTCACAGGCCCTGTCAGGTGCAACCCTCAGACACTGAAATCTTTCCTTTAGTTGCCCAAAGGTCATTTCAATGCGTGCCCTTGTCCTGGCTAGAGCTGCATTGAAACGGGTTTGGGTCAGGGAATGGCGTCATGAAATACTGCCTGCAGGTATAGCCCCTGTCACCAAGCAGGTTCCCGTCGTAAGCACCTGGAAAAATGCAGTTTTGTTAGGCTCAGAATAAATGTATGTAATACAGTGAGCTTGATATAAAATATTTCCTTACCACGTTCAAATAATGTGCATAAATGTGACTCTCTGAAAATCCTCGAGTCATGCACAGAACCAGGCCATTTTGCTTCCACATTTGTGATGTAGGACATGGAGTCACACACCATCTAAGATATTTTTAATCAGTCAACTGCATACTTTTTGATTACATTACTTTTTGTATTATTTGATATATTCTGGACTCGCTTCTCCAAGGTAAATGGTGAATTGTTTGATGTCAGGCTGCATGCTCAGAAAGCGGCAGTGGATTGTGCAGCGTGAGACCACCTTCAGCGACAGGTTCTTGTCGTAAAAACGGACAAGACATGGCTGCGAAAGACTTCCCGTATCACCTCCGCTTATAAAGCCGGGATCTAATCCTGTTAACATGAAATAAGCCTGCTCCCGAGCAGGTTTAAGCTTGGGCACCTGTTGCTATGACAGCAAGTCCAGGATGAGCGTCGAAGAACCAAACAATCCAAGATCATGCCAAATCTCCAACAATCAAATCCAGCTAACTGAGTTAGCGACGTACGAAGAACGGGCCCCTGGGGCCTGTTTCAGAAAGGAGGTTCAACTGAG
Source organism: Leuciscus leuciscus (assembly GCF_965113295.1). NCBI lineage: Eukaryota > Metazoa > Chordata > Actinopteri > Cypriniformes > Leuciscidae > Leuciscus > Leuciscus leuciscus. The sequence goes on along the minus strand of NC_138737.1, from coordinate 32,548,107 downwards.
TTGACTTACCCTGAGATGGGAAACTCTGAGTTTTCGGTTACAGAACAGCGGAAATTAGTTAGTTCAATCAACTCTGAGTTGACTGACTCTGAGTTAAGCGCGTGCACCACCACTATAAAAAGCCATTATCAATGGAGTGCAGATATTATGAGTCACCATGGTAACAGCGCCAGACAAAAAGAGGTCTGCATATTTCTCACCAGCTTCTGCAAGCGTAAGAAGACATATTATTATTTTTTAAATATCGGCTGCAGCAGCGAAGGACAACTAGAGTTAGCTAGGGAGAAAATAGTTGCTCGAGTCAATGCGTATGTTTACATTTTAATTAGTTATACAGTGTTGGGTGTAATTAATTACCAAGTCATCTAAATACTGTCATTTAATTAAAGGGATTACTCTTAATTCTTCTGTAATTTGAAGTCAAATCTGATGTAATTGCATTAGACTATAGAACAATTCTGTATATTTAACATACATTTTTAAAAGGTATATTTTTTATGTAACCTTCTCCCTCTACACACTTTGGTCAATTCAAGAATAATCCATGCAATTGTATATTGTTTATTTGAAAGCATTAAAAGTGCAGTTTCTTGTCTCTCCTTGTATTGTTCAAGTGGTTGAGGTTGATATGGGATTTATTAATAAGTAGACCAATACTTTCTAAAGATAGTCATTATTACATGAATCTAATTACACGGTTGAAGATGTCATTTGTAGTTAGTAATTAATAACTATTTTAGAGTAACTTACCCAACTGTTATAATATCAGAGGTGAAACTGGAAGAACAGTATGTTATTCAACCTAATTTTAATTTTCATGGGTGCAATCCTGCAGGTATTAAAAGAACATGGCAGCAGCTGAAAATTAAATATAAGAACATAATTCAATCAGGTAAGGTTTGAGCATATCATGGGTGTAGGGCTACCTGAATTTACAAATATTTGACATATTAAATAACTAAATAGCATCCCAGTGTCTAGCAGTGCAGCAGCATTTTTGGCTGGGGGAATTCCTGGAGGGACTTCAGAGCCAGTCACTCCCGAAGATCCAAGGGCCTTCATAAAATGTAAGAGGTTTACATATGTGTTATTTCTTATATAGGCTATTTTTGATATTTCCATTTATTTTACTTTGGGTTGGGTTTTTTGTTGGTCCCAACAGATTCCGATGGTAATATCTGTCTTTTGGAGCCTCCTGTCCCAACAAAACCTGCAGGCAGTTGTAAGTAGCCTACTCAATACACCAGAAATTATGACAAATAGTGTTATAAAGTGTACTCATCTTCACAGGACGATGGGGATAATGTTATGTGTCACATCAAACAATCTACACATTCAGATTTTTTCACATTTTTATGTGGAGTAGAATCTAAGTTTAAAGCTAAGTATAAATGGGTAGTCTTATCTCTCCCCCCGCCCCCAAAGTGGAAGAACAGCAGGAGGACGGTCCATCAACTTCTGTTGCACAGATGAACAGAGTTCAGTGATTTTCAGTAAATGCCACAGTTTAATTCTGTAGAATTTGTTTAGAACTACATTATGTAACTCTAATCTACTACTGTATATTCAGTTGCCAGTTAAGGAGTTAATAGACTTCATCTTATTTAAAAAATTAAAAAAAAAAAAAAAAACAGTAAAAATAGCAATATTGTATTTATTAATTAAAGATTAATTTTATTAATAAAAATGTACTGAAAGAATGAATGAGGTGTTTAAACACCACTTCCTCTTTAAAAAAGGGGAGGAGACCGAAAGAAACTCTGGGTTTACCGAAGAAAACCTGCTCCCGGCCAGGTTAGGTTCACAGAGTAAGTTACCATGGTAACTGACTCTGAGTATAAGTTACCTCTCTTTCAGAAACGGGCTTGACTTACTCTGCTTTCTCAGGTTTAACATACCTCCCATTCTGAAACAGAAAACCCAGAGTTTCCCTCATTTCAGGGTTAACATACTCAGAGTTTTCACTTAACCTCCTTTCTGAAACAGGCGCCCCTGGTCTTTTCACGATCGGATAGCTATCCGATCTGAGAAAACGCATGAAGTGGCCAGGTGTAAACAGCCCCGGAAATCATTCTAATATTCTGATTTATTATGAGTGTTGGAAACAGTTCTGCTGCCTAATATATTTGATGAATAAAAGGTTAAAAAGAACTGCATTTATTAAAAAATATATATCATTTCTAATAATATAAATCTTCTTTACTATCACTTTTTTTAAAATCAATTTAACACATCCTTGCTGAATAAAAGTATTGATTTATTTAAAAAAAAAAAAAAAAAAATACTGACCTCAAATTACTGACCAGTAGTGTATATTGTTGTTACAAAAGATTTCTATTTTTAAAAAAATTGCTTTTTTTTTTTTTTACTTTTTATTCATCAAAGTATCCTAAAAAAGTATCACAGGTTATGAAAACATATTAAGCAGCAGAACTGTTTCCAACTTTGATAATGAATCATCATATTAGAATTATTTCTAAAGGATCATGTGATAGACTGGAGTAATGATCCTGAAAATTCAGCTTTGCATCACAGAAATAAATGATCATTTAAACCAATTATTTTAAATTGTAAAAATATATCACAATATTACTTTTTTTTCTGTATTTTTGATCAAATAAATGCAGGCTTGATGAGCAGAGGAAACTTCTTTCAAAAACATTAAAAATACTAATACTTACTTGCCCTGTAATACATGTATTCTTTGTTTTAGATGTTATTAACTTAAATTCTTATGAATAATAAAAATGTTGTAATGTATATTTGTTATTTATGGCCTGTACGCCTCATTATTGATCTGAGCTTCTACATCTTGAATTCGAATAACATTCGATAAAACATAATTGCTGGATTATTTTGACTATAATAAATAAGCAGATGAAACATAGTAGGCCTATACACTGTTTATCACAAATTACTTTGGACCAAAGTTACCATATTATAATTAATTATTAGTTCTATTCATTCATTCATTTTATTTAAATTAGCACTGGTTAAAATGTATAAAGCATGAACAAGATATGAAACAATATTTATTAATAATACACAGTTTAAATATCACAAATATCAAATTGTATTTTCATTTGCGTCCTATGCTGGCTAATTACGACGTTTAACCTGTTATCATAATGAAATTCATGCATTTATTTGCAGTGGTGGAATGTAACCAAGTACAAATACTTCGTTACTTTACTTAAGTACATTTTTCACGTATCTGTACTTTACTTAAGTAGAATCAATAGTGCATACTTTTGACTTTTACTTCGTTACTTTTTGCAGCAATTATTATACTTTCTACTCCACTACATTTCTACAACGTTTCGTTACATTTTCGGATCAGTTTTTCCCCTGCCAAAACAGGGATTGAAAAAAATCTCCATGTTTTCGGTGCTGATCGCGTTGGTGGCGCTAACAATAAAGCACCTAAAAGCTGTCACAAAGAACCAGCAAAAGTAATGAATATGTCAAATATAGCAAGAAGACATTTTAATTGTTTATTAATAAACAAGTGTTTTCTGTGTCGGCTGCAAAGATGAGGTTGACGATACTGATACGCGATCTTCGCAGTAGTGAACGCGCCAGAGAGAAATGCGCATTTCATACGGATTATAAGCAGAGAGCAGTCGGTTTTCTTTCGTTTTGAATTGTTCTGTTTAAAAGTACACATTTAAAGCTGTCTAAAGATATATTTATCAGGTCTGTGAGGCAAGTAGGATACCTTATAGCCTACGCTGAGTTTCGGTTCATTTATGAGACGAGCTCCAGTTCACTCGCCAGCGCCTACGTGTCGTGATTATCTTTTTTCTACTTATTTATTAAATCCTGGCAATTGTTTGATGAAACATTGATTAAAATTGAGATACAATTAATACAAAACGAAATTCAAATTTAAAAAAGGCTTTGTGCTTTCTGTTTGAGGTCTCAGTGAAAGTTTTAAAGCAGTCTTTTAGTGCCTTTCAGAGCGGTCACGTCTGTAACATTGTTTTTTCCTCATAAATGGGAACACGAAAAATAAAATAAAATGAATATGTTATGTTCTGTGGAGAGCCAACCCTTCATCCGGTGGGTATTACTTTTGGTTTGCGCAGTGTAATTCACAGAATTACAAAAAAAAAAAAATTCTACCTAAAAGTTACATATTGTTTGTGTCCCGTAACGCATGTGTAGCCTAGATTTCCCATTAAATATAAAACGCATACTGATATTTTTCAATATGTATTAAATGCATTTTCTGAGAATTTATATTTCAAGTTTTTACTGCAAATGTCCCGTTTATAACGATGGAATTGCCAAATATTAAATAATTTATCCTCAACTAGTTTTGTGGTGTAGGTCTACGTATTGTATAATGTTAACTTCAAAAAAGGGGTGTGTCGCGATTCTGCCTTCTCCCTTCTCACACCGCGACACAGGTTCGTAGATCTGAGTGTAGCGATTTCGGATTCATATTGTTACAGCCCTAATTATTAGAATATAGACATTAAGAGAATAAATTGTTATGCAAGTACTTTTACTTTTAATACTTAAAGTACATTTAAAATCAGGTACTTTTTACTTAAGTAGGGTTTTCATTGTGGTAGGCTACTTCTACTTTTACTAAAGTAAATATGTCTCTGGTTATTTGTACTTTTACTTAAGTACTGAGATTCAGTACTTCCTCCACCACTGTTTATTTATTTGTCATTTAAACTGATGCAAACAGGGAAAGAGAGTAGAAAACACTTATTATCCTGTCGCCCCCTCTAGTGGACAGCATTAAGTATTACGGCCTTCATTGCTCAGATAACTCAAGTCGATGGATTTTTTGGGAAAGTCTGACCAGTTAGAAGCAAGTTAGACCAGTCTGAGGGTCTGAGCTGAGTTTGATGAAGCATCAAAGTTCTAGGCGGAGTCAATTTCTCATAATAATAATAACAATTAATCCCAAACCTGGTAATTTTGTCAGTATTTAATTTACGTTCACTGATTCTGGCTTCTCTCTTTTCTGTCTCTTTCTTTTCAAGTGAACTGAGTAGGCTACACATGCTTAAATTCAAAAAATATAAACTTTATTTCTATTCAAAATTATTTATAGCCCATAGGCTATATGTCACACACGCCTACCTGCCTTTTGATGTAAATAAAAGACTAGAGTGGTAAATGTTACGGACATATTATCATGGTACAGTTCAGCCTATTATTGATTTTTATTTCCACTTCCCTTTTATCCAAAGAGACGGAACTATTTGCACTGTATTTATCAATGGGAAATATGCTAATATAATCTGTCATATACTGTGGCTCACATTAATGGGGTTGCTTGCAAGTCGCAGCAGCACGAATTACTTGACCAGCAACATATTTCTAAATCAAATAGTGTGTGTAGTTAACAGTGAGTGGTGGTTTCAGACATTATTTCATTAAAGGGCATTTGTCAGTGCCGCACTCGTAGCCTACTGACTCTTATTCTGCCTGACAGAAAGAAAAGCTCACAGCTTACTGAAGGCGGAGCGGTTTGACCAATCAGATGAAAGGGGCGTTTCAGCGCCGCCCACGTGTGCAAATGAAATATCGAACCCATAAACCGACTTGTAAACCATAAACGAAAAATGAAAAATCTAGCCAAAATCTAGCCCAAAAAAACGAATAAACGAGCTGGTTTTCATTTCTCCTTATTCCATTCTAAACAGGAAATGAAATGATCAAAAAGTGCACGGACCCTATGACTAGATGTCGCCTTGGCTACGGCAGTTTGGAATATTCTGGGCTCATCTGATTTTTTTGTACATAGCATAACCTACTTTGTTATGATTTTAGTATCATAATGATTAATAAATGCACGCACAATTATCATGAACTTGATTTGAACAAATGCCTATCAACTTGTGTGTGCAAAATTCAGAATTAAATGAATGTGCAGCAATTTGTACAAATAGAGAGTCTGTAGGCCTATACTGTTGTAGCCATTAAATAAGCGCATTTATTTTCATATTTGTTAAAATGTTATAATGTTATTTTTTTCCCCATGTATGTTGATTTATGAAAAGTGAACAGCACGAGTAAAAGTGAATTTCGTTTTGTATAAATTGTATCTTAATTTTATTACATTTTTCATCAGCCTGTATTTAATAAATAAGATAAATAAGATTTAATAAATAATAATAAAAAAATGATAATCTTGAACTGGAGCGCATCTCATCCTAACTTAACGAAACTCATTGTATGCCTCACACACAGACATGAGAAATACATCAAATACACAAAGCTTGAAATGTCTTTAAACGAAATAATTCAAAACGAAAAGAAAAAGGCTACTCTCTGATTATGTAATCCATTATGTGCATTTCTCTCTATAGGCGCGTTCACTATACGGCGATCGTCAACTTCATCTTTGCAGCCGAGTCGACACTGTCAGAAAACACTAGATTATTAATAAAAATCAATGCACGCGTCACCGGATTTACAAATGCACATCTTGCTTGTTGCACCCACACATATTATGTCGAAAATAACGAGATATTATGTTGAAATAACATTATTAATAATAATACATATTTTATAATATTTGATTGAATGCTGAATGTTGCGCTTGTTCAGTTAATAAAATGAAAACTTTAATTGTGATCATTAAAATAATTGAATATGAAATATTTAGTGTCCAAGTTTTGCTAATTAATTAATTAATATATGTAAGGCATTCGTTCCAATCAACTGCCTTAGCCAAGGCCACGTCTAGAATATATCTATGACTTGATCAGTCAAATGAAATACAATAAACGTATAAATAAATATTACAAATTAAAAACCGATGGGAAATGTGGTCCAATTTTCTAATACTATTATTTGATGACAACAATAGATTTGTAAAACAAAATCCAGCCATTTGTGTTTTTTTGTTTATTTTTTTTAAAGCAAAAAACCAAGCTGCACCCTTTTTTAAATGTCATCTTTCATTCCGAAAGAGAATAATTTGCAGATTGTAAATATTTAAAATGATTGAATGATTTGATTGTGTCATTATGATGAAGAAACAAGGCAAAAAGTGTCAAAAAACCATTTGTGGAAGGCATCCGATGAGTGTCAACCCGGCCAGATCAGCAAGTGCATCAAGGCAACCACGATTAGCCGGTGCACCAGCCAGCAAAGTGATTCAATGGTTCATAGGTGTAGCTCGCAGCCTCATCGCCCTACCCTCCACATCCTAAAGAATGTACAGGCGGTTATTTATATAGGGCAGATAAGCCCTGTGTTTCTCTTCGACGGTAACTGTAAATTGAATTCAAGCTGCGATTTTTGAAGTTGGATATACTCGCGCGGGCAAATACAGATGTGTTAAACACGATAAGAACACAAATTGTACCTTTATTCGTTAATACAGTCGGTATTTCCCACAATGATTCTGCTTTGTTATTGGCCCACGTCACGATCAGTAAGCGCTGCTATTGGCGGTCACGATTATTAAGTATGAAAATGAAAATTCTGTCAGTAATTCCTCACCCTCATGTTGTTCCAACCCCTTCGTTCATCTTCGGAACACAAATGAAGATATTTTTGATTAAATGACTAAATTGGACTATATTAACGATGTGTTTAATGAACAAGTTTCAAACCCTTAGAAGCCTGAAGAAGTCTCGTTCCGAACACATCGCGATATTTGGCATCAGTTCACTTCACGTGTGTCAGATGTTGGTAAGTAGTAAATACGCTGTCCGAATAATGTGTGATATATAATGTATTTTCTGTTTGTCGATATTAATCAGATTAGCTCACGTTCAGTCACGGCATTATATCTGTCATCTCCACTGAGGCTTTGCGTTTTATTGCTTTCTAATTCAAAACAGGGTGATTAAGTTACACTGCCTGTCACATGACGTGAGCATAGGCCTAAAGACCTTAAATCAGTTAATCATATTCATATCAGATTAAAAGTAGTACAATTAGTTCCAAAGTTGTATTTGTAGTAGAAGCACAGTACAAACAACACTTACCATGCTTTTACCACATTAACATTAGTTTTACTGTGGTAAGTGTAGTAAAAAGACAGTAATCACAAAACTTACCATGCTTTTACCACACTATTGGTAGTTTTAATGTGATACTTATTGTAAATGCACATTAACCACAACGCTTACCATGCTTTTACCACAGGAATGATGTAAAACAACATAATGATATTTTATTTTCTCTTTTTTCAGCTGAAAAGACCAAAAGGACCTTTCGGACTATTATTGTTTGAGGACAAGTAAACGGAGGAGACAGACAGCTGCAAAGGCAAATATTCGCAATGGTATATACATGTGTTGGTTCGAACCCTAAATCAAACATTTTATCAAGCATTTGTTGTTTCTTAAACCTTTTCTCGCAAAACCCATAGCCCAATCAGTACGAAGATAGTCTGAAAGTCTTAATAATTCACAAGATTTAACAAGTTGTCAAATTCGTACGATACTCGTACATATTTGTATACTCGTACACACACTGTCAGAAAGTTGATATTAATTGCATTGTATTGATTACAATTAGTGATGCACCGATGTGAAAATTGAGGCCGATACCGATAACCGATATTAATATTGCTGTTATGGCCGATACCGATATTTGCCGATGTCGATATCTCTGTATAGAAAACAAATTTTAATGATTATCAAATAAAGAGCTATTTTCCAAAACACTTTTTTTTTTACTTTAGAAATGACTGATATTGGGCACCTTTACCTGTGTGCAAAATATGTCACATACGACACACATGCATTATACTGCATTGCATATACAGTAATGTGTGCTGGTCAACTTGTCTAAAATTAAGAAACCCTTAGAAAACAGTAAAAAAAAAAAAAACACACAAAAAACAGGAACATTGTGTAAAATTAAGATAGGCTACTTTATTTATTATTCCAATATCCAAATATCGAGGGCTTGGAACCAGAGGGGCGTAAGTGGCATTTGACAAACTTTACAGGAGAGCCAAAACAAAATTTTGACCACACTTCAATCAACTGTATTTATTAACCTTCAACCACAACATTGCAACCACATACATACTTATATGAGTAAGTTCTTAAGTGAACATATTATGGAATATTAACACGATGAACATATTCTAAAACCTTGCAAAATCTTGAAAATATGGCAAAAACATCAAATACGCCTTTTTGGCACCAAACATTTCCAATTCTTCTAAAGAAAAATAGGGCGTATCTGCTGATCAATGCAGAAATGATTGGTCAAAACATTGGTTAAAAACACTCTAACTTCATAACTTTTCATTTTATTTAAAATACTGTATACATAGTCATTTCATCATTTCAAACTGTTTAACATTTCATTTCTAACCGTTTAATTTCAATTCTCATTTATGAGTTCACATTCATGTCAAACAGTTTAACATTTAATTTCAAACAGTTTAATTTCTCTTGTTTATTACACATTTCACTTTTTAGTTCACTTTAGTTGAACTAAAAAGTTCACTCACTGCCCACTGTCAGAGTGTTATAGAACTCTGCATAACAGTGAGGAATACTCCCATTGGTGCACAGGGTGAGTAGGTCTTTTTTCTTTAAGGCACTGATCACTGGAGGATTTTCATACAATGAGCTGGGGTGTGTGGTTCTGGTGCCTCTTGTTGCCTGTTGTGCCACCGTCAGTTTTCGGAAGGTTGGGGCGGTGAAATCATACTTGAAGAAGATTGTTTTTGGTTCATCTTTCGTGTAGCGGAACCATTTAATCTTCTGCCAATGAACTGATTGTCCCTCCTCATCTTTTGTTCTGTTTTTGAGTATGTGGTTGGAGAGGGACTTGAAGTCCAGAAAGTCCTTGTGTTCAAGTTCATGTACACTGTATGGGTCGTTCCTTCTTGCCATTCTCACAAGTGTGTAGTAGCCATCAGTAAATAGAAGTATGGGAGTAAATAGAAATGGGAGTAAATAGAAACTTTTCTTCTTGCAGTTTCCACTGCAGCATGCACACTATCACACTCCATGTCTAGTAGCCATCCATGATGGCTACTACACACTTGTGAGAATGGAAAGAAAGAACGACCCATAGTGTACATGAACTTGGACACAAGGACTTTCTGTACTTCAAGTCCCTCTCCAACCACATACTCAAAAACAGAACAAAAGATGAGGAGGGACAATCAGTTCATTGGCAGAAGATTAAATGGTTCCGCTACACGAAAGATGAACCAAAAACAATCTTCTTCAAGTATGATTTCACCGCCCCAACCTTCCGAAAACTGACGGTGGCACAACAGGCAACAAGAGGCACCAGAGGCACCAGAACCACACACCCCAGCTCATTGTATGAAAATCCTCCAGTGATCAGTGCCTTAAAGAAAAAAGACCTACTCACCCTGTGCACCAATGGGAGTATTCCTCACTGTTATGCAGAGTTCTATACTGTTCGTTGCTCAGACTCGCTCTCCCAGTTTAAAACTAGATTAAAGTCGCATCTCTTCAGCCAGGCATTCATATAATCCTACAGTTCAAACTACAATCCGGCCTGTAGCTCATAAATGCCAGAGGAGAACTGGCCCCCGACTGAGCCTGGGTTCTCCCAAGGTTTTTTTTCTCCATTAGGTCACCTGATGGAGTTTTAGGACACCATTAGGTCACTTGATGGAGTTTTTCGGTTCCTTGCCACTGTTGCCTTTGGCTTGCTCAGTTGGGGATATTTTGGGGATATTTAATTTAATTTTATCAATCAATAAATTCCTCTTGAAACAAACATTGTTGTATTATTTTAATTTAATACTGTGAAGCTGCTTAGATACAATCTGTATTGTGAAAAGCGCTATACAAATAAACTTGACTTGACTTGAATCGTATGGTAAATTAACTTATTTATAACTGTCTTAATTTATGTTTCAAGAACAATAGTAATTGCACATAGAGTAAGTCGAGACTTTCTTGTTTTACAGCAGAGAAGGAAGACCAGTCCTTATATCAACGCAAGCTAATCGAATAAGTCCTTTGTTTCGGGTGAGGAAGGAACATCTGGTGCCCAAAGAAGACAGAAAGCTGCGCGAGTCCATTGGTATGTCTTGTATTGAAACAATGCTGTAATATGTAGTACATAATTTGATGTTGACAATTTTACATTGTACAGGTTATCACTTGGTTTTTGACCAAGTGAAGCTCTTGAAACAAGTGACAGGAGAGTATGTAACTTGTCTGGAAAGTATCAGAGTCGCATTTGGCACGCGTGCCTTAGGTTGCCGACCCCTGGTCTAGCCTATAGTCTATGGTACCAATCACGTTAGTGAAGCCTGAGTAACATATACTGTAATCGGCATGGTCATGAATGCATGATCTTCATAAAAAATTATGATAGCCTAAAAAAAAACTGCTTAAAAAAAAAACTGCTTTACAACATTGGGTCTTAAAGGTGCTGTATGTAGCTTTTCTACTAAAACGAATCCTTTTTTTATTGCCTGTGTGTGAAGGGGTTGTAATATCACATTAAAATGATCCACTTTTCGGGTTTTGCTATTACCTCTGAAAGCAAGTATTCTTATGTTTATGTGAAGGTGCCGGGTCGGATTTACCGCGAAATCCAGTGACGTCACCTGCATGCGCGGAGCGCTCCCGAGCCTCTCGCCTCGTCTAGCCTACTGATTTTGCACTCAACAGCGACGACACTGCAACTTATGACATGGACTTATGACTTATGCAACTTATGACATGTCTGATAACACTAAGAAACGACCTGCTCCCAGCACAACACAGACTCCAACACAAACTCCACATATTGATAAAAAAAACAATAAAACGTTTTTTTCTTTCTGCTGAAGCTCGTATTAAAGGCCAGACGTGAATCGGATGAACTTCGGGTGAAAAAACACGGATCAACATCGGCAGGGCGTTTGAATCATGGAGAGACCTTATCTACAAACCTAGAATGTATACATTTCCTGAAGAAAATGTGAAGTAGTGCTTGCAGTGGCAAAATTCGGCACGGTTGATAGGGTTCCATTCTTATCATGGTACGAGCATGGAGCATTAGTTCAACGTCAAGCTGATAAAAGTAGCCTATTATTAGAGGTCGACCGATATGGGTTTTTTCAGGCCGATGCCGATGCCGATCTTTTGAAATCCGGGTCGGCCGATGGCCGATTAATGCTGCCGATTTATTTTGGCTGATATTTGGCCGATTATGTGCTTGTTTTTTACCTCTATTTGAAAGATCAAATGTAACTCAAACTTAAGATAGACAAGATTTCTCAACAAAAACATTTATTGAACACTTGACCAATCTGCACTTGTTGTGACCTTGAGATATGTTTGGTAATTGTACCTGAATGAACTGAAAATTTATTTGCTACATTTCAGATTAATATATTTGTTTTCCTTAATTTTAATTAACAGTAACTTAAACACTTTGCAGTTTGAATGATGTCTTGTATAAACAAAATGACGGAGTATGTTTTTATGTTTCCACTGTTCGATCGCATCCGCGCCTCACACACACAAATATAAGTAAACACTTTGCGACTTTAAACACACGAGACTTTTCGATCGCGCCCGCGCCCCTCTCTCCCTCTCCCGAGTCTCCCTCTCTCTCTCTCTCACACACACACACCATATTGCAGCATTGCAATCTTTACATCGCAGCCTGCTTCAGAGCTAAGGCGGAGCTACAGATTAGGTGTCCCCAAAGAACCCGCGTATCTAACAGTAGTTCCGCATTACATGAATTAATTTGCACGTGAGTTTTATTTATTTTTATACCATGTATTCTCCATGTAAATTTATACACCGAACCATGACGCCCGTACCGTTTCGGTTCAATACGAATACATGTACCGTTCCACCCCTAGTCTACAGTGAAATACAGTCACACATTACACTGGTTGGCCAGCATTTTAACCATGTTTAATCCAGCTACTAGCTAACAGTATGCTAAAGTTAACTGCTGACTAGCGTCACGTTTCTAACGTCCGTTTTCAGAGCATCCAAGAGAAGCACAGGCATAACAGTAGCACTGAAATGAAGCACAGAAATCCGCACTGATATTCGGTCCGGTAAATAACGGTCGTTAAGGCACCAGTGCCGTATTAGCACCGGGTCTGTCTGTAGCTACCCAACCCTAGCGACGACGCTAGCAAAGCAAAGCCAGTCCTTCACTAACCTATAGTGCGTTGGTCACTTTTTTATAACTTATTTCTCTGCATTGAGTGACAACCCTCTCAAATATAAGACACACAAAACAGAACAAATAAAAGTATCAGATTCTCTGTCTGTAATTGCAAAATTCTTGCTTACTTATTGTGACATGATAGCTGTCCTTCTGCTGTGCTATGCAACCTCAATTACGCTATCAATATCCAAAGTAGCCGAACGTCATGTCGCCTATTCATATTTTTTCGCGAAGTTGGCAGTAACATATCAAAAGGTTTTAATTAAATATAAAGGAGTTTTCTCCAAGGAACTTAGCTCCTTCCTTACGCACTGGATGAGGTCTGCTCACTCTGCTGGAGAATGACTCCAGGCACAGCGTGCGTCGAACATGTGTTCCACAACAACAACAACACTAGGCTGCCCACAGATGCGCCCGCCTAATAATCGGCTTGATATACTGGATATTGGCCGATGCCGATTATGTTAAAAAATGCTAAAAATCGGCCGATTAATCGTCCGACCGATTAATCGGTCGACCCCTACCTATTATTGTAACGTTGCAGTGGGAGTTTACCTGAGTTTCTAGCATGTTGTGGGATGCTCTCTCTGGTGTGTTGCGTGACGCGTCTCAGTCTGGCCGGTATCCACAGTGCTCGCTCATAAATTCGAGCACGCGCAAGAGCACGCGCTTGTCAACTTATTGGTTGCAATCTGAAACATCACCGCTAGAGGCCGCTGAAAACTACATACAGCTCCTTTAAGTGGCTTGGAAATGCCACAAAAAAAACCTAAAACTGTTTTTCTAAACCTAAAAGCGCCAGGTAAACTCCGAATGACACGACAGACAGCACTTTCCATCAAGTTCTCCGCATCTCCAATAGTGTAAAGGAAAGAGCCACTCGCAAATAATCTTAAGGCAATGCAAACAGTTTGTGCTGTAGTTAAAGCCCGACTCCGACAAGTCGAAAATAAGTGTGCGTTTCCAACAAATTAATCATGTAAACGACAATCTCACCAGTCACGAGAAAAAATATATATCTCAGAAAGTGCACTATTGTAACGCAAAATCTCAGTTCTCCGTTCTTCGTACGCCGCTAACTCAGTTAGCTGGATTTGATTATTGGCTATTTGGCATGATCTGGGATTGTTTGGTTCTTCGACGCTCATCCTGGACTTGCTGTCATAGCAACAGGTGCGCAAGCTTATTTCATGTTAACAGGATTAGATCCCGGCTTCATAAGCGCTGGACTTCCCGTATCAGTTCCGCTTATGAAGCCGCAGTCTAATCCTGTTAACATGAAATAAGCCTGCTCCCGAGCAGGTTTAAGCTTGCGCACCAGGGGCCCGCTCTTCGTACGTCGCTAACTCAGTTAGCTGGATTTGATTATTGGCGATTTGGCATGATCTGGGATTGTTTGGTTCTTCGACGCTCCTCCTGGACTTGCTGTCATAGCAACAGGTGCGCAAGCTTATTTCATGTTAACAGGATTAGATCCCGGCTTCATAAGCGGAGCTGATACTGTACCAGCCATTTGGATTATAGACATACTTAATTTAATGCAGCAACAAATTATTTACAGTGTAGCAAGATGATTTAAAACTCATTTACCTGTAATTAAGGTGTTGCTGTTACTGGTCCCTGGCTTTAGGTCTAAAGGCCTATTTATACTTCTGCGTCGAACTTACGCCGTAGCTACGTCGTAGGCTGTGCTTAGCGCGCGTACCCTTTGGCGTACCCTGATGCGCACCTCTCCAAAAATGTAACAACGCGTCAATTCTACGCGGACGCAAGCGCTGTGATTGGTCTGCTAGAACCCCTCCCTCGGGTTTCACATGGTCCCTCTGCATGAGTAATTGCGCGTCAACGCGGACAACGACGCAGAAGTATAAATTAAAACCAACGCGTTGCCTACAGCGTAGAGGCTCCGGCGTAGGTCCGACGCAGAAGTATAAATAGGCCTTAAGTCAAGTCAAGTCAAGTTTATTTGTATAGCGCTTTTCACAATACAGATTGTATCAAAGCAGCTTCACAGTATTCAATTTAAATAATACAACAAAGTTTGTTTCAAGAGGAATTTATTGATGATAAAATTAAATTAAATATCCCCAAAATATCCCCAACTGAGCAAGCCAAAGGCAACAGTGGCAAGGAACCGAAAAACTCCATCAAGTGACCTAATGGTGTCCTAAAACTCCATCAGGTGACCTAATGGAGAAAAAAAACCTTGGGAGAACCCAGGCTCAGTCGGGGGCCAGTTCTCCTCTGGCATTTATGAGCTAGAGGCCGGATTGTAGTTTGAACTGTGGGATTATATGAATGCCTGGCTGAAGAGATGCGACTTTAATCTAGTTTTAAACTGGGAGAGCGAGTCTGAGCAACGAACAGTATCAGGAAGACTATTCCAGAGTTTTGGAGCCAAATGTGAAAATGCTCTCCCTCCTTTGGTGGTTCTGAATATCCTAGGTATGACCAAAAGCCTTGAATTTAGTGATCTTAAAGAGCGCGATGGATTATAGGGCGATTAGAAGATCCGTTAAATAGACTGGAGCTAAGCCGTTTAGGGCTTTATAAGTCAGTAGCAATACCTTGTAATTAATACGGAACTTTATAGGTAACCAATGCAGTGATGATAAAATCGGTGTTATATGATCATATTTTCTTGATCTCGTAAGAACTCTAGCGGCGGCATTTTGGACTAACTGTAGCTTGTTTATTGAGGATGCAGGACAACCAGCTAATAAGGCATTACAGTAATCCAGTCTCGAGGTCATGAATGCATGAACTAACTTTTCTGCATCAGAAACTGATAGCATATTACGTAGCTTAGCAATGTTTCTAAGGTGGAAAAAGGCTGTTTTTGTAACATATGAAATATGATTTTCAAAAGACAGGTTGCAATCGAGTATAACACCCAGGTCTTTTACTGTAGCGGATAAAGTAACAGGACATCCTATGATGTTAAAGTTGTATTGTGCGAGGTTTTGTGGGCGGTTTTTTGAACCGATAAGTATTACCTCTGTCTTGTCTGGATTTAATAAAAGAAAATTACGCGTCATCCAATCTTTTATATCTTTAACACACTCTGTCAATTTGGAAAATTTTGCGTTTTCATCCGGCCTTGATGAAATATATATTTGAGTGTCATCAGCATAACAATGGAAACTAATTCCATGTTTCCTTATAATATTTCCAAGTGGCATCATATATATTGAAAATAACAGAGGGCCTAACACAGATCCCTGCGGCACTCCATAGTTTACTGGAGTTATGATCGATTTTTCTCCATTTAAATAGACAAAATGGTAGCGGTCAGATAGGTATGATTTGAACCAGCTTAGTGCTTGTCCTTGAACACCAGTATAATTTTGTAGTCGATCTAAGAGTATTGTGTGATCTATAGTATCGAACGCAGCACTAAGATCAAGTAAAACTAGTATTGAGATACAGCCTTGGTCAGAAGCTAAAAGTAAATCATTTGTGATTTTAACGAGCGCAGTTTCAGTGCTATGATGCGGTCTGAATCCAGACTGAAACTTTTCATAGATATCATTTTGTTGCAAGAAAGAGCCCAGTTGAGCGGACACCACTTTTTCTAATATTTTAGACATAAATGGAAGATTTGAAATGGGTCTATAATTTGCTAGATTATTATGATCTAATTGTGGTTTCTTAATGAGAGGTTTTATAACTGCCAGTTTAAATGTTCTTGGAACATGACCTAGAGATAAAGACGAGTTAATAATATTGAGGAGAGGCTCTTCCACTACAGGTAACACTTCTTTCAGTAGTTTAGTTGGTATAGGATCTAATAAACATGTTGTTGTTTTAGATGAAGTGATAAGTTTATTTAACTCTTTTTGTTCTATAGTTGTAAAGCACTGTAATTGTTCTTGCGGGGTGATAATTGAAGCTGAATTATAAGGCGCGATTGAAGATTGAACGTTTACAATTGTGGTTCTGATGCTTTCTATTTTCTCAGTGAAGAAGTTCATGAAATCATTACTACTGAACTGTAACGGGATATTTTGTTCAGGTGACGTCTGTTTATTTGTTAGTTTAGCCACGGTGTTAAATAAAAACCTTGGATTATTTTGGTTGTTTTCTATTAGTTTGCGGAGGTGCTCAGCCCTGGCCGCTTTTAGGGCCTTTTTATAACGTGACATACTGTCTTTCCACGCGATTCTAAAGACCTCTAAATTAGTTTGTTTCCATTTACGCTCTAAAATACGGGTTTCTCTCTTTAAAACATGCGTAGTATTGTTATACCATGGTGCTTTATTTTTTTACCATGTAGTGATCAGTGACTTCATCACTTTGTGGAATGATATCTATATCGGTTGGATCGGTTCCATGTGATATAATTAAATCGAGTGTATGATTAAGACGATGTGTTGGTCCGATGACGTTTTGCTTGACCCCAAATGAATTTAATAAATCTGTAAACGCAGCTCCTAACGCATCATTTGGATTATCTACGTGTATGTTAAAATCTCCAACAATTAATGCTTTATCGACATTGACTAATAGGTCTGAGAGAAAATCTGCAAACTCTTTTAGGAAATCAGCGTAAGGCCCTGGCGGTCTATATACGGTAGCCAAGGCTAGAGATAATAGTGATGTTTTTCTAACATCTAAGAGCGTAACATTTAGTACAAGTACTTCAAATGAAATAAACTTATAACCCGTTTTCTGAGTAACATTTAGAATATCTCTATAAATGGTTGCAACACCTCCGCCACGACCAATCAGACGGGGCTCATGCTTATAACAGTATCCAGGAGGAGTAGACACATTAATACCGAAATAATCATTTGGTTTAAGCCAGGTTTCAGTAAGGCAAAGTACATCGAAGCTATTATCTGTGACTATTTCATTTACAATAACTGCCTTAGGTGTGAGTGATCTAATGTTTAGAAGACCTAGCTTTAGAAATAGTTTTTGTTTACTAATAGCAACATTTTCTGTTTTAATAACAATTAGATTTTTCCTAGATCCTGCATTAGATTTATTATTTGATCTCACTAAACGAGGAATAGACACGGTTTCTATGCAATGTTCTACACTAGTATTTATATCAGTTGAATTGGAGCAGCAGAGACTATGATTTGGACTTTTGGTTACTAGTCAAAGGGTATTTAACTTTTTAGAGATGTTATCTGACAGAAGAGCCGCTCCGAATCTGCTTGGGTGTAAGCCATCAGCACGGAAAAGCCTAGGACGCTCCCAAAACAGATTCCAATTATTTACAAAGAGCAGTTTCTGCTCATTACACCATGACATTAACCATTCATTTAGCGCAAATAATCTGCTGAACTTTTCATGCCCTAGTCGGTACGTGGGAAGCGGTCCTGACACAATGATCGTTGTTTCAGGCGATGTGCTGCGTACCGTATCGAATAGATTCCTGAAGTCTTTCTTCAGAATCTCCGTCTGGCGCAGCCTGATGTCGTTCACTCCCGCGTGCAGGACCACAGTTCCGACGCGCTCGTCACCGTTCAGGATCTCGGGAACGCGAGCAGCGATTTCAGAAACACGAGCACCAGGAAAGCAGTGACTTTGCACCTTACTTTTACCTAACGTAGCGTGTACGTGCCGAACGATGGAATCGCCGATGATCACAGCATCGTGTTCTGTTTCGCGTGGAGGGGAGAAGCGGTTTTGTGTGGATAACTCGAAAACCGGGAGGGTCGGAGAAAGTCTTGGTCTAAACCTGACTCGCGTCTTCCGCTGCGGAACCACCCAGGCTTCGTGGTGGCGTGTTGGAGCCGGAGTGAACGAGACCATGGCTGATTGCGACCGATGCTGAGGAACGCACGGAGTAGACGCGGTCGGAGTCAGCGGGTTAGTAACGTTAAACACTGATTTGTGTGCATCGGCACGTGATGTTTCAAGAGCCAAACACCGGTCTCTCAGCTCGGCCTGTCTCAATAAAAGGTTGTGGATCTGTTTCTCAACAGCTTCCAGCTCAGACTGCAGTGCGTGCAGCTCAAATGTGTCCTCACCTGCACCAAACGGTAGACTACTTACATCTGATATATTCGCCATTTTAACAGATGGACAGTGAGTTAGCAACGAAGCTACCAGTGATGCTATCAATATTAATACTAATTTATATTATAAGTTTGTTTGTTTGTAAGTGAGTGTGGAGAAGACGCGTTCAGCCGTGATCCACGGACGTAACCTTTAAGAGTATGCAGCGTTGGATCACTAATAGGCTTGAGACGCGTCTGCTCAACAGTCCGCGTTGTAACTATGAGGTTTTTTAGTTTTTTTTTTTTAGTGGTAGGGGTGTAGAGTAGACGCACGATAGGCGAAAAAAAAATAAAAATGTTTGTTTGTAAGTGAGTGTGGAGAAGACGCGTTCAGCCGTGATCCACGGACGTAACCTTTAAGAGTATGCAGCGTTGGATCACTAATAGGCTTGAGACGCGTCTGCTCAACAGTCCGCGTTGTTACAATGAGGTTTGAGCAGTAGTGCTTCTCAGTGAGGAAAAGTAGAAAATCTTCGTTGTAAGCGAGTTTAAAGAGAAAAATCAAGAATTATAAATCAAATCGATAGAGCTCCAAAAACAACAACGCATTCAGACGCGACGCATGATAATAACAGGACAAGACATTACTCACCGTGTTTGTTGAGTGATTCTTACTCACCTGAGCTTTTATGAACTCAAAGGCGCGAGAGAAAATAAAAAAATAAAAATAGCTGAGCGCACGGGTGGCGCTAACAGGCTAGCGAATTACCAGCGTGTTGTGTTAGTAGTAACGGAAGCCAGCGATGTTGGGTAAGCTGTATTTAGTAGTAGTATAAACAACTAGAAATTGTAGTAAATGATGGTTCAAAACAAGGAAATACGAGGCTATACGAGGCTAATACGGAGCTTACAGCACCGAAGCAGACAAACTCACAGCAGACAGCGAGGCAGACAGGAGCAATCGAGCGAAATCACAGGAAGAGCTGCCCCCAGGAATGCCCTCCACAATGGGTCGGTTCTCATTTAGCCCAAGGGCCAGCTCTTCTGCCGGGGTATAACGTGGGGGTGCAGGACCACCACCTGTTTTTTTCTGCTCCGCCTTTTCCTTGGTTGCAGATAACCATAAACAGACAAACACATCATTTAAAATGTCTTTGCTAAAAGAGACTAATCAGTAGAAGTAGAAAAGATTACCAGTTTGAAGAATATTCTTGTACTTCACTTTTACTTGTTCCCATGTTCTAGTGGGTCCTGAGGTGGCTCTGACATTAAGCAATTATGAAATTATTAAAATACAAGAATATATACTGTAATAAGTGATATAACCATAACATGGAACACTTACGCATTTAATTTGTCTGTTACTTTTTGCCAGCCCTCTCTCCTGGCTTTTGCACACTTTGATTCCCAGTGTTCCCTGGCGTTTTAATTATATTTTTCAAACTCTGCATACCATTGCAGTAAAAATTCCTGCTCTGCTGCGTTGAAAAACTGAGCGCGCTCTTTGGCCATGGTGAGCAGCCAATAGCAGCGTTGCTGATCAATGTTTCTACTATCGATACATATCCCCTTTTAAACCAGAGCGTGAACGCGCAATTATCTCACTAACTCAATCCAGCTATACTAATCATATCCGGCAGGTGTGTTCGAAGAACCAAATTAGTCAGATCATGATTAGCACGATGATATCATCTTGGATGTCTCGTTTGATCTCAGATGTTTTAAGCAACGTACGAAGAATGGGCCCCAGTTGCTATGACAGCAAGTCCAGGATGAGCGTCGAAGACCCAAACAATCCAAGATCATGCCAAATCGCCAACAATCAAATCCAGCTAACTGAGTTCTTCGACGCTCATCCTGGACTTGCTGTCATAGCAACTGGGGCCCGTTCTTCGTACGTTGCTTGAAACATCCAAGATCAAATTATGAGACATCCAAGGTGATATCATCGGCCTAATCATGATCTGACTAATTCGTTTCTTCGAACACACCTGCCAGTTATGATTAGTATAGCTGGATTGAGTTATCTGAGATAACTGCGCGTTCATGCGCTGGTTTAAAAGGGGATATGTATCGATAGTAGAAACATTGATCAGCAACGCTGCTATTGGCTGCTCACCATGGCCAAAGAGCACGCACAGTTTTTCTCCGCAGCAGAGCAAGAGTTATTGAAGGTTATGCAGAATATGAAACCTTAATTAAAACGCCAGGGAACACCTCAATGTGTGCAAAAGCCAGGAGAGAGGGCTGGCAAAAAGTAGCAGACAAATGAAATGCGTAAGTGTTCCATGTTATGGTTATATCACTTATTACAGTGTATATTCTTGTATTTTAATCATTTCATAATTGCTTAATGTCAGAGCCACCTCAGGACCCACTAGAACAGTGTTCTTCAACCCTGCTCCTGGAGGACCCCCAACACTGCACGTTTTCTTTGTCTCCCTAATCAAACACACCTGATTCAACTCATCAGCTCATTAACCCATGTGATAATGAGTTGATGAATTGAATCCGGTGTGTTTGATTAGGGAGACAAAGAAAACCAGCAGTGTTGGGGGTCCTCCGGGAACAGGGTTGAAGAACACTGCACTAGAACATGGGAACAAGTAAAAGGGAAGTACAAGAATATTCTTCAAAATGGTAATCTTTTCTACTTCTACTGTTCTTTGTCTCTTTTACAAAAGAAAAGCACCGTTAAATGTGTTTGTCTGTTTATAACAGCAACCAAGAAAAAGGCTGAGCTGAAAAAAAAAAAACAGGTGGTGGTCCTGCTCCCTCACATTATACCACATTATACCCCAGCAGTAGAGCTGGCCCTGGGGTTAAATGTGAACCGACCCATTGTGGAGGGCATCCCTGGGGGCAGCTCTTCCTCAGACCAACAGCCAGGAACCAGTAGCAGCAACACCTTCATTACTGGTAAATGAGCTTTAAATGATCTTGCTACACTGTAAAATATATCTTTTTTTTTGCCGCATTAAATTGAGTAGGCCTATATAATCCAAATGGCTGGTACAGTAATTTCAGCTGTTAAATATTGAGTAGTGATCAATTGCTTTGACTTGTGAAGGTGAAAACTGCTGAACTTAATGTAAGAATATTTTGCCATGAGTTACTGATCACATTTGTTCATATAGTGTAGTTCATTGTAATGCCATTGTGTTTCCTCTTTTGTGCAGTTTTACATAATACACCAACACTTGTACCTGTTCCCAAGAAAGTAGTGGCTGAAATATGTGCAGTAAGTGGACTTTTTCTAACTTTACATCAAAAGGGAAGAAAGTGCAACACTTTGTAATGCCCATTTGTTTCCATTGCACAGGACAGTGAAGAAACCCTCTCAGATGACTGTCCTTTGGAGGAAGTACTTGTAAGTGCATAAATAACTTTACTTCATTTATAGTAACTTGTGTACATATTATTTCTGACTGCAATATGAGTTGCAGGAGGAAAGGCCTACTGCACAAAGTGATACAGAGGTGGGCAGTGTAGTAACCTACTTGTACTTTTTATTTTTGTTGCATGAGGCTTGTGTTGACAGTTCTTTTTTATTTTTTTATTTTTTTTTATTCTTTTTATCCAAACATGGCACAGGGTGATATCCGTATATAAACGGAATCTACAACAGAAAATTTAGTATTTTGACCTGAAAAAACAGAAAAATGAAGGGGAGAAATAGAACTTGACACCTTAAAGAAGAAAAAACTGGCACTAGAGATTGAGTTGCTTCAAAAGGAACTTCAGAGTAAGTGCTAAATACACTATTTCACACAGAGTACTATTGCTGACCTTGGATAACAATATATCTTATTGCAGGCAAAAGATGACCATCATTGGCTTTTCTTGACAAAGAATAATTGAAATAAAACTCAAGGAACTAAGCATGTTGTCTTGTCTTCTATTCATTTAATGAAGGTTTTTGTTTAAAAAAAAAAAAAAGGTTGGTCCAAGTGCACTGGCTGGAGGTCATCATCAGGCTGCACCTCCACCACAGGGGTCCTCTCCTTTCTGATGGTGGCACTATTGTGGAGTATGGCACATGCAACAATAATGTCACAGGCCCTGTCAGGTGCAACCCTCAGACACTGAAATCTTTCCTTTAGTTGCCCAAAGGTCATTTCAATGCGTGCCCTTGTCCTGGCTAGAGCTGCATTGAAACGGGTTTGGGTCAGGGAATGGCGTCATGAAATACTGCCTGCAGGTATAGCCCCTGTCACCAAGCAGGTTCCCGTCGTAAGCACCTGGAAAAATGCAGTTTTGTTAGGCTCAGAATAAATGTATGTAATACAGTGAGCTTGATATTAAATATTTCCTTACCACGTTCAAATAATGTGCATAAATGTGACTCTCTGAAAATCCTGGAGTCATGCACAGAACCAGGCCATTTTGCTTCCACATTTGTGATGTAGGACATGGAGTCACACACCATCTAAGATATTTTTAATCAGTCAACTGCATACTTTTTGATTACATTACTTTTTGTATTATTTGATATATTCTGGACTCGCTTCTCCAAGGTAAATGGTGAATTGTTTGATGTCAGGCTGCATGCTCAGAAAGCGGCAGTGGATTGTGCAGCGTGAGACCACCTTCAGCGACAGGTTCTTGTCGTAAAAACGGACAAGACATGGCTGCGAAAGACTTCCCGTATCACCTCCGCTTATAAAGCCGGGATCTAATCCTGTTAACATGAAATAAGCCTGCTCCCGAGCTCACCTGTTGCTATGACAGCAAGTCCAGGATGAGCGTCGAAGAACCAAACAATCCAAGATCATGCCAAATCTCCAACAATCAAATCCAGCTAACTGAGTTAGCGACGTACGAAGAACGGGCCCCTGGGGCCTGTTTCAGAAAGGAGGTTCAACTGAGTTGACTTACCCTGAGATGGGAAACTCTGAGTTTTCGGTTACAGAACAGCGGAAATTAGTTAGTTCAATCAACTCTGAGTTGACTGACTCTGAGTTAAGCGCGTGCACCACCACTATAAAAAGCCATTATCAATGGAGTGCAGATATTATGAGTCACCATGGTAACAGCGCCAGACAAAAAGAGGTCTGCATATTTCTCACCAGCTTCTGCAAGCGTAAGAAGACATATTATTATTTTTTAAATATCGGCTGCAGCAGCGAAGGACAACTAGAGTTAGCTAGGGAGAAAATAGTTGCTCGAGTCAATGCGTATGTTTACATTTTAATTAGTTATACAGTGTTGGGTGTAATTAATTACCAAGTCATCTAAATACTGTCATTTAATTAAAGGGATTACTCTTAATTCTTCTGTAATTTGAAGTAAAATCTGATGTAATTGCATTAGACTATAGAACAATTCTGTATATTTAACATACATTTTTAAAAGGTATATTTTTTATGTAACCTTCTCCCTCTACACACTTTGGTCAATTCAAGAATAATCCATGCAATTGTATATTGTTTATTTGAAAGCATTAAAAGTGCAGTTTCTTGTCTCTCCTTGTATTGTTCAAGTGGTTGAGGTTGATATGGGATTTATTAATAAGTAGACCAATACTTTCTAAAGATAGTCATTATTACATGAATCTAATTACACGGTTGAAGATGTCATTTGTAGTTAGTAATTAATAACTATTTTAGAGTAACTTACCCAACTGTTATAATATCAGAGGTGAAACTGGAAGAACAGTATGTTATTCAACCTAATTTTAATTTTCATGGGTGCAATCCTGCAGGTATTAAAAGAACATGGCAGCAGCTGAAAATTAAATATAAGAACATAATTCAATCAGGTAAGGTTTGAGCATATCATGGGTGTAGGCTACCTGAATTTACAAATATTTGACATATTAAATAACTAAATAGCATCCCAGTGTCTAGCAGTGCAGCAGCATTTTTGGCTGGGGGAATTCCTGGAGGGACTTCAGAGCCAGTCACTCCCGAAGATCCAAGGGCCTTCATAAAATGTAAGAGGTTTACATATGTGTTATTTCTTATATAGGCTATTTTTGATATTTCCATTTATTTTACTTTGGGTTGGGTTTTTTGTTGGTCCCAACAGATTCCGATGGTAATATCTGTCTTTTGGAGCCTCCTGTCCCAACAAAACCTGCAGGCAGTTGTAAGTAGCCTACTCAATACACCAGAAATTATGACAAATAGTGTTATAAAGTGTACTCATCTTCACAGGACGATGGGGATAATGTTATGTGTCACATCAAACAATCTACACATTCAGATTTTTTCACATTTTTATGTGGAGTAGAATCTAAGTTTAAAGCTAAGTATAAATGGGTAGTCTTATCTCTCCCCCCGCCCCCAAAGTGGAAGAACAGCAGGAGGACGGTCCATCAACTTCTGTTGCACAGATGAACAGAGTTCAGTGATTTTCAGTAAATGCCACAGTTTAATTCTGTAGAATTTGTTTAGAACTACATTATGTAACTCTAATCTATTACTGTATATTCAGTTGCCAGTTAAGGAGTTAATAGACTTCATCTTATTTAAAAAATTGAAAAAAAAAAAAAACAGTAAAAATAGCAATATTGTATTTATTAATTAAAGATTAATTGTATTAATAAAAATGTACTGAAAGAATGAATGAGGTGTTTAAACACCACTTCCTCTTTAAAAAAGGGGAGGAGACCGAAAGAAACTCTGGGTTTACCGAAGAAAACCTGCTCCCGGCCAGGTTAGGTTCACAGAGTAAGTTACCATGGTAACTGACTCTGAGTATAAGTTACCTCTCTTTCAGAAACGGGCTTGACTTACTCTGCTTTCTCAGGTCTAACATACCTCCCATTCTGAAACAGAAAACCCAGAGTTTCCCTCATTTCAGGGTTAACATACTCTGAGTTTTCACTTAACCTCCTTTCTGAAACAGGCGCCCCTGGTCTTTTCACGATCGGATAGCTATCCGATCTGAGAAAACGCATGAAGTGGCCAGGTGTAAACAGCCCCAGAAATCATTCTAATATTCTGATTTATTATGAGTGTTGGAAACAGTTCTGCTGCCTAATATATTTGATGAATAAAAGGTTAAAAAGAACTGCATTTATTAAAAAATATATATAATTTCTAATAATATAAATCTTCTTTACTATCACTTTTTTTAAAATCAATTTAACACATCCTTGCTGAATAAAAGTATTGATTTATTTAAAAAAAAAAAAAAAAAAATACTGACCTCAAATTACTGACCAGTAGTGTATATTGTTGTTACAAAAGATTTCTATTTTTTTAAAAATTGCTTTTTTTTTTCCTTTTTTTTTCCTTTTTATTCATCAAAGTATCCTAAAAAAAGTAACACAGGTTATGAAAACATATTAAGCAGCAGAACTGTTTCCAACTTTGATAATGAATCATCATATTAGAATTATTTCTAAAGGATCATGTGATAGACTGGAGTAATGATCCTGAAAATTCAGCTTTGCATCACAGAAATAAATGATCATTTAAACCAATTATTTTAAATTGTAAAAATATATCACAATATTACTTTTTTTTCTGTATTTTTGATCAAATAAATGCAGGCTTGATGAGCAGAGGAAACTTCTTTCAAAAACATTAAAAATACTAATACTTATACTTGCCCTGTAATACATGTATTCTTTGTTTTAGATGTTATTAACTTAAATTCTTATGAATAATAAAAATGTTGTAATGTCTATTTGTTATTTATGGCCTGTACGCCTCATTATTGATCTGAGCTTCTACATCTTGAATTCGAATAACATTCGATAAAACATAATTGCTGGATTATTTTGACAATAATAAATAAGCAGATGAAACATAGTAGGCCTATACACTGTTTATCACAGATTACTTTGGACCAAAGTTACCATATTATAATTAATTATTATATAGTTCTATTCATTCATTTTATTTAAATTAGCACTGGTTAAAATGTATAAAGCATGAACAAGATATGAAACAATATGTATTAATAATACACAGTTTAAATATCACAAATATCAAATTGTATTTTCATTTGCGTCCTATGCTGGCTAATTACGACGTTTAACCTGTTATCATAATGAAATTCATGCATTTATTTGTCATTTAAACTGATGCAAACAGGGAAAGAGAGTAGAAAACACTTATTATCCTGTCGCCCCCTCTAGTGGACAGCATTAAGTATTACGGCCTTCATTGCTCAGATAACTCAAGTCGATGGATTTTTTGGGAAAGTCTGACCAGTTAGAAGCAAGTTAGACCAGTCTGAGGGTCTGAGCTGAGTTTGATGAAGCATCAAAGTTCTAGGCGGAGTCAATTTCTCATAATAATAATAACAATTAATCCCAAACCTGGTAATTTTGTCAGTATTTAATTTACGTTCACTGATTCTGGCTTCTCTCTTTTCTGTCTCTTTCTTTTCATGTGAACTGAGTAGGCTACACGTGCTTAAATTCAAAAAAATATAAACTTTATTTCTATTCAAAATTATTTATAGCCCATAGGCTATATGTCACACACGCCTACCTGCCTTTTGATGTAAATAAAAGACTAGAGTGGTAAATGTTACGGACATATTATCATGGTACAGTTCAGCCTATTATTGATTTTTATTTCCACTTCCCTTTTATCCAAAGAGACGGAACTATTTGCACTGTATTTATCAATGGGAAATATGCTAATATAATCTGTCATATACTGTGGCTCACATTAATGGGGTTGCTTGCAAGTCGCAGCAGCACGAATTACTTGACCAGCAACATATTTCTAAATCAAATAGTGTGTGTAGTTAACAGTGAGTGGTGGTTTCAGACATTATTTCATTAAAGGGCATTTGTCAGTGCCGCACTCGTAGCCTACTGACTCTTATTCTGCCTGACAGAAAGAAAAGCTCACAGCTTACTGAAGGCGGAGCGGTTTGACCAATCAGATGAAAGGGGCGTTTCAGCGCCGCCCACGTGTGCAAATGAAATATCGAACCCATAAACCGACTTGTAAACCATAAACGAAAAATGAAAAATCTAGCCAAAATCTAGCCCAAAAAAACGAATAAACGAGCTGGTTTTCATTTCTCCTTATTCCATTCTAAACAGGAAATGAAATGATCAAAAAGTGCACGGACCCTATGACTAGATGTCGCCTTGGCTACGGCAGTTTGGAATATTCTGGGCTCATCTGATTTTTTTGTACATAGCATAACCTACTTTGTTATGATTTTAGTATCATAATGATTAATAAATGCACGCACAATTATCATGAACTTGATTTGAACAAATGCCTATCAACTTGTGTGTGCAAAATTCAGAATTAAATGAATGTGCAGCAATTTGTACAAATAGAGAGTCTGTAAGGCCTATACTGTTGTAGCCTTTAAATAAGCGCATTTATTTTCATATTTGTTAAAATGTTATAATGTTATTTTTTTCCCCATGTATGTTGATTTATGAAAAGTGAACAGCACGAGTAAAAGTGAATTTCGTTTTGTATAAATTGTATCTTAATTTTAATACATTTTTCATCAGCCTGTATTTAATAAATAAGATAAATAAGATTTAATAAATAATAATAAAAAAATGATAATCTTGAACTGGAGCGCATCTCATCCTAACTTAACGAAACTCATTGTATGCCTCACACACAGACATGAGAAATACATCAAATACACAAAGCTTGAAATGTCTTTAAACGAAATAATTCAAAACGAAAAGAAAAAGGCTATTCTCTGATTATGTAATCCATTATGTGCATTTCTCTCTATAGGCGCGTTCACTATACGGCGATCGTCAACTTCATCTTTGCAGCCGAGTCGACACTGTCAGAAAACAGGCGTCACCGGATTTACAAATGCACATCTTGCTTGTTGCACCCACACATATTATGTCGAAAATAACGAGATATTCTGTTGAAATAACATTATTAATAATAATACATATTTTATAATATTTGATTGAATGCTGAATGTTGCGCTTGTTCAGTTAATAAAATGAAAACTTTAATTGTGATCATTAAAATAATTGAATATGAAATATTTAGTGTCCAAGTTTTGCTAATTAATTAATTTATATATGTAAGGCATTCGTTCCAATCAACTGCCTTAGCCAAGGCCACTGGTCTAGTGTATATATCTATGACTTGATCAGTCAAATGAAATACAATAAACGTATAAATAAATATTACAAATTAAAAACCGATGGGAAATGTGGTGGAATTTTCTAATACTATTATTTGATGACAACAATAGATTTGTAAAACAAAATCCAGCCATTTGTGTTTTTTTGTTTATTTTTTTTAAAGCAAAAAAGCAAGCTGCACCCTTTTTTAAATGTCATCTTTCATTCTGAAAGAGAATAATGAACAGATTGTAAATATTTAAAATGATTGAATGATTTGATTGTGTCATTATGATGAAGAAACAAGGCAAAAAGTGTCAAAAAACCATTTGTGGAAGGCATCCGATGAGTGTCAACCCGGCCAGATCAGCAAGTGCATCAAGGCAACCACGATTAGCCGGTGCACCAGCCAGCAAAGTGATTCAATGGTTCATAGGTGTAGCTCGCAGCCTCATCGCCCTACCCTCCACTCCACATCCTAAAGAGTGTACAGGCGGTTATTTATATAGGGCAGATAAGCCCTGTGTTTCTCTTCGACGGTAACTGTAAATTGAATTCAAGCTGCGATTTTTGAAGTTGGATATACTCGCGCGGGCAAATACAGATGTGTTAAACACGATAAGAACACAAATTGTACCTTTATTCGTTAATACAGTCGGTATTTCCCACAATGATTCTGCTTTGTTATTGGCCCACGTCACGATCAGTAAGCGCTGCTATTGGCGGTCACGATTATTAAGTATGAAAATGAAAATTCTGTCAGTAATTCCTCACCCTCATGTTGTTCCAACCCCTTCGTTCATCTTCGGAACACAAATGAAGATATTTTTGATTAAATGACTAAATTGGACTATATTAACGATGTGTTTAATGAACAAGTTTCAAACCCTTAGAAGCCTGAAGAAGTCTCGTTCCGAACACATCGCGATATTTGGCATCAGTTCACTTCACGTGTGTCAGATGTTGGTAAGTAGTAAATACGCTGTCCGAATAATGTGTGATATATAATGTACAGGGCTCCAGACTAACTTTTTTCACCTCCGTCCTGGAACCGTCCTGAAAAACTATTTGAACCGTCCTAAAGTGAATGTCAACCGTCCCAAAATAAACATGTTGTTTCTGTACTTTGTTATTATCATCTATAGTTGTTAGTTACATAATAAAAACACCATTCAAATGTTTATGATATATATTATTATATTTATTTAGCTCCATTCAAAGTAGTTATCTGTAAACAGGTAAAAAACTGATTTAATAAAAAATAACAGGAGTTAAATGCTTTATGTATTCATGCAGAACAAATTTTTTTTCTTCTTTTTTACATATACGAAAAATAACAAATACATACAGCTCAAAACGTTTTTGAGTTGGTTGGATTAAAAAATAACAAATAAATACAGGTGACTACATATCTCAAAAATATCATCATTCTTTATTCTTTCAAGCAGCAGACATATTTATTTGTATGAATTAAATATAATGAATCATTATTAAAGCTATTAACGAGCAGTGAATGCTTTTCTCTTTTTCTTTTGTTGCTTGATAAATATTAAGGACACAGACCGCATTAGGTTTATTACCCACTGTCACTTTAAGACATCATGTCCAATGACATGCGGATCCAATGCACTGATGCACATAGATACACTCACAACTGTTTAAGACATAACCGACATAGTTTACGTGAATACTCTCCAAAACGGACATTTAGACATATTTGTGTGCATTTGTCCACTCAGACACGAAAGAGAGCTCAGTTCAGTACTCGCGCGCTGTATAGGTGTCTCTGTGCATGGCTGCACGCTTCGGGTCGGGTGTGTGCGCACAGAAAACCGTACCGAATATAGCTCTTTTTTTGCGTCGTCACTCTTATTCAGATCTATATGTCTGCTCTACTCATTCTCCCAGACGTTTAAGTTTTTTAACGTTTTATGAGACATGCAGGATTCAGCGCATGTCAGCCCGTGTGCCGCTGGGTAGATCAGCACGTTACAGTACAAATGTGCGCATCAAACGCAGGACATCAGTTCTGACTGGATCGCTTCCCAAATCGTCACTATCTAACATTTTTGTCTAGTTTTTATTCGTTGACGAAAATGTCAATAGATTTTTGTCATGGTTTGTGTCATTCAAAACTAGTTTTATTTAGTTATCGTCTCGTTTTTGTCTGTGAAAATAAGCCATGTGATAGATGTACCGCGAAACAAGTCTCCGGGTGAGTAGCCGGCCAGTGATAGTAACTATAGTAACCGCATGAGAAGACGCGCTCCATTGTAGTCAGCGCTTGGTCGGTTAATTTTGGCATTTTCTAAGTAAGTTACCCTAATAGGCTAGTAATAAATGAACACACATTCAAAAATGTCTTTCGTCCTGTAGGCGTCCTGGAGAATATTTCTGTTCGTCCTAAACACATTTTCTATCGTCCCCAGGACGATAGGACGCCGTTAGTCTCGAGCCCTGATAATGTATTTTCTGTTTGTCGATATTAATCAGATTAGCTCACGTTCAGTCACGGCATTATATCTGTCATCTCCACTGAGGCTTTGCGTTTTATTGCTTTCTAATTCAAAACAGGGTGATTAAGTTACACTGCCTGTCACATGACGTGAGCATAGGCCTAAAGACCTTAAATCAGTTAATCATATTCATATCAGATTAAAAGTAGTACAATTAGTTCCAAAGTTGTATTTGTAGTAGAAGCACAGTACAAACAACACTTACCATGCTTTTACCACATTAACATTAGTTTTACTGTGGTAAGTGTAGTAAAAAGACAGTAATCACAAAACTTACCATGCTTTTACCACACTATTGGTAGTTTTAATGTGATACTTATTGTAAATGCACATTAACCACAACGCTTACCATGCTTTTACCACAGGAATGATGTAAAACAACATAATGATATTTTATTTTCTCTTTTTTCAGCTGAAAAGACCAAAAGGACCTTTCGGACTATTATTGTTTGAGGAAAAGTAAACGGAGGAGACAGACAGCTGCAAAGGCAAATATTCGCAATGGTATATACATGTGTTGGTTCGAACCCTAAATCAAACATTTTATCAAGCATTTGTTGTTTCTTAAACCTTTTCTCGCAAAACCCATAGCCCAATCAGTACGAAGATAGTCTGAAAGTCTTAATAATTCACAAGATTTAACAAGTTGTCAAATTCGTACGATACTCGTACATATTTGTATACTCGTACACACACTGTCAGAAAGTTGATATTAATTGCATTGTATTGATTACAATTAGTGATGCACCGATGTGAAAATTGAGGCCGATACCGATAACCGATATTAATATTGCTGTTATGGCCGATACCGATATTTGCCGATTTCGATATCTCTGTATAGAAAACAAATTTTAATGATTATCAAATAAAGAGCTATTTTCCAAAACACTTTTTTTTTTACTTTAGAAATGACTGATATTGGGCACCTTTACCTGTGTGCAAAATATGTCACATACGACACACATGCATTATACTGCATTGCATATACAGTAATGTGTGCTGGTCAACTTGTCTAAAATTAAGAAACCCTTAGAAAACAGTAAAAAAAAAACACACAAAAAACAGGAACATTGTGTAAAATTAAGATAGGCTACTTTATTTATTATTCCAATATCCAAATATCGAGGGCTTGGAACCAGAGGGGCGTAAGTGGCATTTGACAAACTTTACAGGAGAGCCAAAACAAAATTTTGACCACACTTCAATCAACTGTATTTATTAACCTTCAACCACAACATTGCAACCACATACATACTTATATGAGTAAGTTCTTAAGTGAACATATTATGGAATATTAACACGATGAACATATTCTAAAACCTTGCAAAATCTTGAAAATATGGCAAAAACATCAAATACGCCTTTTTGGCACCAAACATTTCCAATTCTTCTAAAGAAAAATAGGGCGTATCTGCTGATCAATGCAGAAATGATTGGTCAAAACATTGGTTAAAAACACTCTAACTTCAGAACTTTTCATTTTATTTAAAATACTGTATACATAGTCATTTCATCATTTCAAACTGTTTAACATTTCATTTCTAACCGTTTAATTTCAATTCTCATTTATGAGTTCACATTCATGTCAAACAGTTTAACATTTAATTTCAAACAGTTTAATTTCTCTTGTTTATTACACATTTCACTTTTTAGTTCACTTTAGTTGAACTAAAAAGTTCACTCACTGCCCACTGTCAGAGTGTTATAGAACTCTGCATAACAGTGAGGAATACTCCCATTGGTGCACAGGGTGAGTAGGTCTTTTTTCTTTAAGGCACTGATCACTGGAGGATTTTCATACAATGAGCTGGGGTGTGTGGTTCTGGTGCCTCTTGTTGCCTGTTGTGCCACCGTCAGTTTTCGGAAGGTTGGGGCGGTGAAATCATACTTGAAGAAGATTGTTTTTGGTTCATCTTTCGTGTAGCGGAACCATTTAATCTTCTGCCAATGAACTGATTGTCCCTCCTCATCTTTTGTTCTGTTTTTGAGTATGTGGTTGGAGAGGGACTTGAAGTCCAGAAAGTCCTTGTGTTCAAGTTCATGTACACTGTATGGGTCGTTCCTTCTTGCCATTCTCACAAGTGTGTAGTAGCCATCAGTAAATAGAAGTATGGGAGTAAATAGAAATGGGAGTAAATAGAAACTTTTCTTCTTGCAGTTTCCACTGCAGCATGCACACTATCACACTCCATGTCTAGTAGCCATCCATGATGGCTACTACACACTTGTGAGAATGGAAAGAAAGAACGACCCATAGTGTACATGAACTTGGACACAAGGACTTTCTGTACTTCAAGTCCCTCTCCAACCACATACTCAAAAACAGAACAAAAGATGAGGAGGGACAATCAGTTCATTGGCAGAAGATTAAATGGTTCCGCTACACGAAAGATGAACCAAAAACAATCTTCTTCAAGTATGATTTCACCGCCCCAACCTTCCGAAAACTGACGGTGGCACAACAGGCAACAAGAGGCACCAGAGGCACCAGAACCACACACCCCAGCTCATTGTATGAAAATCCTCCAGTGATCAGTGCCTTAAAGAAAAAAGACCTACTCACCCTGTGCACCAATGGGAGTATTCCTCACTGTTATGCAGAGTTCTATACTGTTCGTTGCTCAGACTCGCTCTCCCAGTTTAAAACTAGATTAAAGTCGCATCTCTTCAGCCAGGCATTCATATAATCCTACAGTTCAAACTACAATCCGGCCTGTAGCTCATAAATGCCAGAGGAGAACTGGCCCCCGACTGAGCCTGGGTTCTCCCAAGGTTTTTTTTCTCCATTAGGTCACCTGATGGAGTTTTAGGACACCATTAGGTCACTTGATGGAGTTTTTCGGTTCCTTGCCACTGTTGCCTTTGGCTTGCTCAGTTGGGGATATTTTGGGGATATTTAATTTAATTTTATCAATCAATAAATTCCTCTTGAAACAAACATTGTTGTATTATTTTAATTTAATACTGTGAAGCTGCTTAGATACAATCTGTATTGTGAAAAGCGCTATACAAATAAACTTGACTTGACTTGAATCGTATGGTAAATTAACTTATTTATAACTGTCTTAATTTATGTTTCAAGAACAATAGTAATTGCACATAGAGTAAGTCGAGACTTTCTTGTTTTACAGCAGAGAAGGAAGACCAGTCCTTATATCAACGCAAGCTAATCGAATAAGTCCTTTGTTTCGGGTGAGGAAGGAACATCTGGTGCCCAAAGAAGACAGAAAGCTGCGCGAGTCCATTGGTATGTCTTGTATTGAAACAATGCTGTAATATGTAGTACATCATTTGATGTTGACAATTTTACATTGTACAGGTTATCACTTGGTTTTTGACCAAGTGAAGCTCTTGAAACAAGTGACAGGAGAGTATGTAACTTGTCTGGAAAGTATCAGAGTCGCATTTGGCACGCGTGCCTTAGGTTGCCGACCCCTGGTCTAGCCTATAGTCTATGGTACCAATCACGTTAGTGAAGCCTGAGTAACATATACTGTAATCGGCATGGTCATGAATGCATGATCTTCATAAAAAATTATGATAGCCTAAAAAAAAACTGCTTAAAAAAAAAACTGCTTTACAACATTGGGTCTTAAAGGTGCTGTATGTAGCTTTTCTACTAAAACGAATCCTTTTTTTATTGCCTGTGTGTGAAGGGGTTGTAATATCACATTAAAATGATCCACTTTTCGGGTTTTGCTATTACCTCTGAAAGCAAGTATTCTTATGTTTATGTGAAGGTGCCGGGTCGGATTTACCGCGAAATCCAGTGACGTCACCTGCATGCGCGGAGCGCTCCCGAGCCTCTCGCCTCGTCTAGCCTACTGATTTTGCACTCAACAGCGACGACACTGCAACTTATGACATGGACTTATGACTTATGCAACTTATGACATGTCTGATAACACTAAGAAACGACCTGCTCCCAGCACAACACAGACTCCAACACAAACTCCACATATTGATAAAAAAAAACAATAAAACGTTTTTTTCTTTCTGCTGAAGCTCGTATTAAAGGCCAGACGTGAATCGGATGAACTTCGGGTGAAAAAACACGGATCAACATCGGCAGGGCGTTTGAATCATGGAGAGACCTTATCTACAAACCTAGAATGTATACATTTCCTGAAGAAAATGTGAAGTAGTGCTTGCAGTGGCAAAATTCGGCACGGTTGATAGGGTTCCATTCTTATCATGGTACGAGCATGGAGCATTAGTTCAACGTCAAGCTGATAAAAGTAGCCTATTATTGTAACGTTGCAGTGGGAGTTTACCTGAGTTTCTAGCATGTTGTGGGATGCTCTCTCTGGTGTGTTGCGTGACGCGTCTCAGTCTGGCCGGTATCCACAGTGCTCGCTCATAAATTCGAGCACGCGCAAGAGCACGCGCTTGTCAACTTATTGGTTGCAATCTGAAACATTACCGCTAGAGGCCGCTGAAAACTACATACAGCTCCTTTAAGTGGCTTGGAAATGCCACAAAAAAAACCTAAAACTGTTTTTCTAAACCTAAAAGCGCCAGGTAAACTCCGAATGACACGACAGACAGCACTTTCCATCAAGTTCTCCGCATCTCCAATAGTGTAAAGGAAAGAGCCACTCGCAAATAATCTTAAGGCAATGCAAACAGTTTGTGCTGTAGTTAAAGCCCGACTCCGACAAGTCGAAAATAAGTGTGCGTTTCCAACAAATTAATCATGTAAACGACAATCTCACCAGTCACGAGAAAAAATATATATCTCAGAAAGTGCACTATTGTAACGCAAAATCTCAGTTCTTCGTACCTCAGGGCCCGTTCTTCGTACGCCGCTAACTCAGTTAGCTGGATTTGATTATTGGCGATTTGGCATGATCTGGGATTGTTTGGTTCTTCGACGCTCATCCTGGACTTGCTGTCATAGCAACAGGTGCGCAAGCTTATTTCATGTTAACAGGATTAGATCCCGGCTTCATAAGCGCTGGACTTCCCGTATCAGCTCCGCTTATGAAGCCGCAGTCTAATCCTGTTAACATGAAATAAGCCTGCTCCCGAGCAGGTTTAAGCTTGCGCACCTGGGGCCCGCTCTTCGTACGTCGCTAACTCAGTTAGCTGGATTTGATTATTGGCGATTTGGCATGATCTGGGATTGTTTGGTTCTTCGACGCTCCTCCTGGACTTGCTGTCATAGCAACAGGTGCGCAAGCTTATTTCATGTTAACAGGATTAGATCCCGGCTTCATAAGCGGAGCTGATACTGTACCAGCCATTTGGATTATAGACATACTTAATTTAATGCAGCAACAAATTATTTACAGTGTAGCAAGATGATTTAAAACTCATTTACCTGTAATTAAGGTGTTGCTGTTACTGGTCCCTGGCTTTAGGTCTAAAGGCCTATTTATACTTCTGCGTCGAACTTACGCCGTAGCTACGTCGTAGGCTGTGCTTAGCGCGCGTACCCTTTGGCGTACCCTGATGCGCACCTCTCCAAAAATGTAACAACGCGTCAATTCTACGCGGACGCAAGCGCTGTGATTGGTCTGCTAGAACCCCTCCCTCGGGTTTCACATGGTCCCTCTGCATGAGTAATTGCGCGTCAACGCGGACAACGACGCAGAAGTATAAATTAAAACCAACGCGTTGCCTACAGCGTAGAGGCTCCGGCGTAGGTCCGACGCAGAAGTATAAATAGGCCTTAAGGAAGAGCTGCCCCCAGGAATGCCCTCCACAATGGGTCGGTTCTCATTTAGCCCAAGGGCCAGCTCTTCTGCCGGGGTATAACGTGGGGGTGCAGGACCACCACCTGTTTTTTTCTGCTCCGCCTTTTCCTTGGTTGCAGATAACCATAAACAGACAAACACATCATTTAAAATGTCTTTGCTAAAAGAGACTAATCAGTAGAAGTAGAAAAGATTACCAGTTTGAAGAATATTCTTGTACTTCACTTTTACTTGTTCCCATGTTCTAGTGGGTCCTGAGGTGGCTCTGACATTAAGCAATTATGAAATTATTAAAATACAAGAATATATACTGTAATAAGTGATATAACCATAACATGGAACACTTACGCATTTAATTTGTCTGTTACTTTTTGCCAGCCCTCTCTCCTGGCTTTTGCACACTTTGATTCCCAGTGTTCCCTGGCGTTTTAATTATATTTTTCAAACTCTGCATACCCTTCCAGTAAAAATTCCTGCTCTGCTGCGTTGAAAAACTGAGCGCGCTCTTTGGCCATGGTGAGCAGCCAATAGCAGCGTTGCTGATCAATGTTTCTACTATCGATACATATCCCCTTTTAAACCAGCGCGTGAACGCGCAATTATCTCACTAACTCAATCCAGCTATACTAATCATATCCGGCAGGTGTGTTCGAAGAACCAAATTAGTCAGATCATGATTAGCACGATGATATCATCTTGGATGTCTCGTTTGATCTCAGATGTTTTAAGCAACGTACGAAGAACGGGCCCCAGTTGCTATGACAGCAAGTCCAGGATGAGCGTCGAAGACCCAAACAATCCAAGATCATGCCAAATCGCCAACAATCAAATCCAGCTAACTGAGTTCTTCGACGCTCATCCTGGACTTGCTGTCATAGCAACTGGGGCCCGTTCTTCGTACGTTGCTTGAAACATCCAAGATCAAATTATGAGACATCCAAGGTGATATCATCGGCCTAATCATGATCTGACTAATTCGTTTCTTCGAACACACCTGCCAGTTATGATTAGTATAGCTGGATTGAGTTATCTGAGATAACTGCGCGTTCATGCGCTGGTTTAAAAGGGGATATGTATCGATAGTAGAAACATTGATCAGCAACGCTGCTATTGGCTGCTCACCATGGCCAAAGAGCACGCACAGTTTTTCTCCGCAGCAGAGCAAGAGTTATTGAAGGTTATGCAGAATATGAAACCTTAATTAAAACGCCAGGGAACACCTCAAAGTGTGCAAAAGCCAGGAGAGAGGGCTGGCAAAAAGTAGCAGACAAATGAAATGCGTAAGTGTTCCATGTTATGGTTATATCACTTATTACAGTGTATATTCTTGTATTTTAATCATTTCATAATTGCTTAATGTCAGAGCCACCTCAGGACCCACTAGAACAGTGTTCTTCAACCCTGCTCCTGGAGGACCCCCAACACTGCACGTTTTCTTTGTCTCCCTAATCAAACACACCTGATTCAACTCATCAGCTCATTAACCCATGTGATAATGAGTTGATGAATTGAATCCGGTGTGTTTGATTAGGGAGACAAAGAAAACCAGCAGTGTTGGGGGTCCTCCGGGAGCAGGGTTGAAGAACACTGCACTAGAACATGGGAACAAGTAAAAGGGAAGTACAAGAATATTCTTCAAAATGGTAATCTTTTCTACTTCTACTGTTCTTTGTCTCTTTTACAAAAGAAAAGCACCGTTAAATGTGTTTGTCTGTTTATAACAGCAACCAAGAAAAAGGCTGAGCTGAAAAAAAAACAAACAGGTGGTGGTCCTGCTCCCTCACATTATACCACATTATACCCCAGCAGTAGAGCTGGCCCTGGGGTTAAATGTGAACCGACCCATTGTGGAGGGCATCCCTGGGGGCAGCTCTTCCTCAGACCAACAGCCAGGAACCAGTAGCAGCAACACCTTCATTACTGGTAAATGAGCTTTAAATGATCTTGCTACACTGTAAAATATATCTTTTTTTTTGCCGCATTAAATTGAGTAGGCCTATATAATCCAAATGGCTGGTACAGTAATTTCAGCTGTTAAATATTGAGTAGTGAGAGAGAGAATAGAGGGCACCTTTCATCAAAAAAAACTGACAGTTTTATTGCTTTATGGCCCTCAAAGCCCCGCCCCCTTGACCGTGGGAATTTCCCACGCTAGCTCCTCCCACTTATGGGCTGTACAGTACACCGTGGGAATTTCCCACGCTAGCTCCTCCCACTTATGGGCTGTACATACACCGTGGGAAAATCGGATTTGTGTCACGCCTCCTTAGGGGTTGAACATTTGAAGCGTGGGAAAATTTCGCACGCTCAGTAGTTCTAAACAGTGTAAATTAAAACTTTTAAAGAAATGTACAATAAAGACATAGCCAGAGTGTGAGATCAGTGTTTTTATTAAAGAAGACAGATGTACATTCATCACTTTCAAAACATCAATGAAATAAGTTAAAATTGTATTTTTCTCTAAAAGAGATATTAAAAAATGAGTTAGTGTTATTTAAAGATGTTAAAACATTAAAACAAGTTAAGAGTTTTTTAACTTTCAGACAGTATTTGTAAAACTTTTACATAAAACACAAACTAGTTTAAAAAGTGTTACGTTTTTACATACCCAGTTGTTAAAGACTCGGAGTTTAAAGATATATAAGTGGTTCGTTGTAGTGGAGCAAAGTGTAGAGCGTCCATTCAGTCCACAGGTCAGACAGAAATAAAGCAGTCTGAGGCCTACAGAGAGCCACACACAAACCCCGCCCCTAGCCCCGCCCCAACAGATGTCACCGTGGGAAATTCCCACACCCCCCTTCAAGCTCCCAAATAGAAAACACGTCCGGTCAGCTCAGTAGCCAGACTTAAATGACCAAAGAAAACCGATGCAACGGCCCGGAGAGACCACACCCCCTAACACGCCCCTCTCAAAGCTCATAGGTTGTGTGAAATTAAGACACACCTCTCAAATGTCATTGGATGATACAAATGACATCACTCATAGGAATCCCCCTACCACAGCATCACAGTTAAGAGTTTAAAAAGCAGCGGAAACTTCAAGTGAAATACTAATTTGTTTTATCTATCGTTTTTATACCGTTTTTATGTAAACCACTTTAAACATCCATATGAAATGTGGTAAATAGTCACGGTTTCCAATATTTAATTGTCACAAAATTATTCTATAATTTTAAAAGTAGGCTATAGTCTCCTAGAGTTTTTAAGGCTCGCGCACTTATCATACCACACACACACACACACACACACACACACACACACACACACACACACACACAGAGCGCCGCTATGTCTACCGAGGTGTTATGGGGCATATGGTAGCATCCTGCATATTTAATTTTTTCTCTTTTTGACGGAATTGTGTGAATTAGTTTTATTGCAGAGCTTATTTGAAGAGATGGGTCAAATTCGACATGTTTTTTCTAGTCATACAAATCAGGTATCAGACTCCATACCACATGCAGAGATGAAGGGTTTCTTTGAAAATTAAGCGGGGAAAAAGGTGTTTTTAAAACGCATCGTATCGCAATCTTTAAAAGGAGTCATTTGAGTATTTCATTTGAGTACCCAACCGACGAAGGAGACACACCATCGAGCCAGCGCAATGTCTACAAATCATCATTATGGAGCAGAAGGAGACGAACGCTCTTTTGATTCCGAATTAGTGGAAATTCTTAACGATTTATGTGAGTATTTTTATCATAAATCATAACCTACAAAATTGAAAAGATATCTCAATAAATGCTTTTATTTTCAGATGATACATCATTCCCCGAAGGTGTCGCGCCAGGTGATTTTTTTCAAGGTACGAGGATATATTTTTGTCATGTCTTTTTTAAATATTTACTATTTAATATTTGTTTTAAAGAAAAAACTACTTTCAACAGAAATCACAGACGACGCACCGGCTCATAGCTCCACCCAACCGCCGGACCCAGCCAATCAAATTTACGAAGACGTCACGCCCAATTCAACCCCTACAGCTGTGGTCTGTGCGGACACAGAGAGTACCGAAAGTCAAACCTCACGTCCAGTCGAAGAGGAGAATTCTCCCCGTTCGAGCCCGTCTTTGGATGAGGGAAACACCGGATCGATTAACATCATTGACGCTTCACACAGAGGGGTGAAACGTCTTCGGGAAATTTATGGAGAAGAATTAATCTATCCGGAGAGAGGTAAGGGAAAAAGAAAACTATTTGGTCTAATCTTTTATATTTTTTATTCGCTGAATTTTTTTAATTAACCGAATATTGTTTTTAGAAGAAAACAGTACATCTGTTACATCGACAACTGGAGGAAAGAAACGATTCGAGAAATATTCTCCCGAGAGTCCGAATACGGATGAATACGGTAAGATTTCTTGTTTCATTAGACTATATTTTATCTATATTAAATAATTCATATAATATATATATATTTTTTTTTTTTTTTTTTCCTTTAGAAGAAATCACCTCTTCTCCAGAAAGAGGGGCCGAGGTGTTTTTGGCTTCTCAGCAATCGGTACTGGAGAGCATCAATTCGGAACGGGACTTATCAGAAAACAGTGATGAAGACGACCAGAGGTTTAGTCCTCTGTACAATCCTGCAGATCTCCGTGGATTGAGTTATGCCACTTTACGGAGTGCAAACAGAAGCTTCCAACGTGTTATCGAAATTGCCACACTACCTCTCACTTACCATCAGACAGCGGATATAGTTTCAAGAGGGCAGACCGGTATTACGGACCTTCTACATAGAGTCATTGATACACAGAATCAACACACCGCCGATTTAAGAAGTGCGGTGGAATTTTTCGGTGTTTGCCAAGACCGTGTGTTGGAAGAAAACAGACAGTTGCGCAACACGGTCTTATCACTTCAGCAAAACCTTTTGGAGGTGAGGAATGATCATTCATTGTTAATTACTGTACTGTCCCTAATATCTGAAAGATTACATATTATTCAGAGACAATCGAGGGACAGGCCTACATAAAATGATGATTGACTAGTTTTTTAAAAAACATTTCACTGTTATTGTTTTAAAATCGTATGGCTGTTATTGTTTTTTATCTAACTGTGTGAGATTTTGTATTTGTGTTTCAGTTTTTAAAATCTATTTCTCTGTTATTGTTTTTTATCTAGAGGTGTGTGTATGGGTGATTATGTTTTACTAATACCCTACATTTTATGATGTATACCTATTAAAAACATTGTGATGTATATTTAATGGCATCCTTCTGTTTCACACAATTTTAAAAATAAAAAACATATCAAAATGTTTCCTAAAAGACAGAGAACCGACTCAGAGTGTGATGATATAACTCGCTCAAGATCTAGAGGTACGTCTGAGAATAATGAGAGACTGAATATTTTAATACGTCAACAGTTAAGAGGTCTAAATAGTAGTGTTTTGTCTAATACGGAGAGATTGGATAATATTATAATCGACCAGCATCGCTGGATAGACCCGACCGAGGATGATGGAGATGAGAGCGCACAGACAGGTGGTACACTAGGGACATCTCAAACGCGGCCTACGGAGTTAAGTCGTGCGGAGATAGATGCTCTGATGACTGATGGTGGTGTTGTTCGGGGTTTCACGATAACACCACGACCGCGTTTTAACGGTGTAGAGTTACAGAGATCGTTAGATCTCAGACAAATACAGACCACCGAT
This sequence comes from Leuciscus leuciscus, assembly GCF_965113295.1. Lineage (NCBI taxonomy): Eukaryota > Metazoa > Chordata > Actinopteri > Cypriniformes > Leuciscidae > Leuciscus > Leuciscus leuciscus. Next base: position 32,505,134 of record NC_138737.1, on the reverse strand, counting down.
TTTGTAGAATATAATTCACGCCTCCATAATATCCTAAACGAGGTGGTTGACCTTTCACATCAGCTGGCGGGCGAGACGGGGTTCATAAACATAGCGCTTGCAGGAGAAAGTTTGCCGGGGTCAGTAAATGCAGTATTAACACCTGATAACAACCACGATGCTTCATTATTCATAAATCAGATTGAGCAAGTTGCTCAGAGTAATGCTGATCTGGCTAGTGACTCGACCCTAGCATTACAAATCTCAATTGTGAGAGATAAAACAGGAGGGGGAAGAAGAAAGATCAATCACCTAGCTATCAGCGAGAGTATCAGTAGGAATAAAATGCATTTATTTAGCCCCATTAATATCGATAATGAAATGTGTTTGAGCTACTGTCTAGCATATTTCCTTAATCCAGATTTCACAGATCAACGAGCGACGTCTCGTGGTTCCATCACAGAAAGCCACAAAATCACTTTCCAGAACATTCTCATTCACAGTTCCATGCTGGTGGAACGCTCTCCCCACCCTCATCCGGAATGCAGAATCCCTGACAACATTCAAAAGACAGCTGAAAACCAATCTCTTCCGTGAGCACTTAACCTTATAGAAAAAAACAAAAAAAAAACAAAAAAAAAGGTTTCCTTTCCCTTTGTAACATCACTTATCAGGCTTATGCTACTCTGAATAATACCTGAACTTCGTACTTTGAGCACTTCTTGCGTTGTTGTTGCTTTTGCCTCTTTATGATGACTCGCTGAATTTTGTCCTAATCTGTAAGTCGCTTTGGAGAAAGGCGTCTGCTAAATGACTAAATGTAAATGTAAATGTAAATGTACACACACCTGCGATGGAGATTCACACGGGATGTGGTTTTATGGCACACGAGCAGATAGGTCTCCATAATTTGTCGGTTTTCGAAAATAAATTAGACATAAAAATTGTAGTTTTTTATAGAGACTGTTCTGGTAAGGTGATTGTGTACAAAAACACAGACGAATTACACCCAAAGACAGTCCATCTATTTCTGCACGAAGGACATTTTCATCTAATAAAAAATTTAACCGGATTTATTGGAAGCTCGTACGTGTGTGAATACTGCTTCAAGGGGCATAAAGACAGAAAAACACACGAATGTCAGTTTGTTTGCAAGATATGTATGACATCTGCGTGTCGCACGTATGCGAGCAGAACAAGACAGTGTGCAGAATGTCTAAGATTCTGTAAAAACAACTTCTGTTACGAAACACATAAAAAATCACAAACCCTCGGCGAGAGGTCTCAGTGTGAATCTGTGAGATTCTGCTCAAAATGCCATGCGGTTTATAGAGCGCCCTCTGGTGGTGAAAAAATAAAACCTCACAAATGCTCTCCAGAGTATTGTGTACATTGCTGTGAGATTTTGACGAGCGACGGTGGTCACGAATGTTACATTCAGCCTCTAAAACCTGAAGCCAAAGACAAAAATTACATTTATTATGATTTTGAAACATTCGTTCAAGATGGGAGACACATAGCAAATTATGTTTGTGCAATGACAGAGACAGGCGAGACGTTTGAAGCTGCGGGGCTAGATTGTGTGGCTCGTTTGATTAAACACTTCAGACGCCCAAAATATACAGGATACACGTTTATTGCACATAACTCGTCCGGTTTTGATGCATATTTACTCCTTAATTATCTTGTCGGGGAGGGTTTGACGCCAAAAGTTATTATGCAGGGGTGTAGAATTCTATACATGTATGATACTGTGTTTAAACAACGTTTCATCGACTCATGGCAATTTATCCCCTTTAAACTAGCTAACATACCCAAGGCCCTTAACTTAGATACACAGGAGAAGGGTTATTTTCCGCACCTTTTCAATAAACCAGAAAATGGAGAATATACCGGTCCCTATCCTGCAAAAGAGTTTTACGGTTATGAGACAATGAGTAAAGCCGAGCGTGTCAGATTTGACACTTGGTACGCAGATGTATCGAATGATATCTTTGACTTCAAAAAGGAGATCGCTTTTTACTGTAGGAATGATGTAATTATTCTACGAAAAGCCTGCAAATGTTACAGAGACGAATTTATAAATTTCACAAATATCGATCCGTTCAAATCCATCACATTACCAGGTGTGTGTATGAAAACTTTCAAAACAAATTTTCTCTCGCGCGACACACTGGCTCTAACACACAGCCACGCCTATATTAATCAACACAAGACGTTTTCAAACGTATCTATCCAATGGCTTGAGTATGTCAAATTGAGTCAAAACGTGGAGATAGAACATGCAGTAAACATTGGCGAACGTGCGGTGGGGCCATATCACCTAGATGGTTATTATGAGGATGATAATGGGACAAAGATAGCCTTGGAATTCCTAGGGTGTTTTTTTCACGGCCACGACTGCAGATTTAAGGCAGAAGAAATTCAACCTTTATCGAAAGTGTGTTTTGGGGATCTCAGAAGACAGTCGGATGCAAAACTAGAGACCCTGCGAAAAGTTTATGGATTGCGCGTTATTGTTATGTGGGAATGCGAATGGGAGGGGCTGAAACAGACAGACCGTGATGTCATGCGGTTCATGTCATCTTACGAAACACACGAGAGGCTGAGAGCTCGAGATGCTCTATACGGCGGTAGAACCAATGCGTACAAGTTGTATCACAAAACAGCTGAAAATGAGAGAATCGACTATTATGATTTCACATCGTTATACCCTTTCGTCCAGGCTACTAAAACGTATCCTATAGGTCATCCTAAAATTATATTCAAGGACTTTGAAGCGATAGAGAACTACTTTGGGCTAATAAAGGCCGAAGTTCTTCCTCCGCGGGGATTGTATCATCCAGTACTGCCTTACAGGTGCGCTGGTAAGCTAATGTTTCCTCTATGTAAGACTTGTGCAGAGAATCAGATTCAGGATACACAATGCTGCCATACAGAGGCTGAGAGATGTATTACAGGCACATGGGTGACCGTTGAACTCCAGAAAGCTATTCAACACGGATATTGCGTAATAAAAATACATGAAGTCTGGCATTTCCCAGACACGTCCGATACATTATTCACCGAATATGTTAAAACATTCCTTAAACTGAAACAGGAAGCGTCGGGGTATCCGTCCGATGTAGTGACAGAGACAGAAAAACAATCTTACGTAGCTGATTACCTGGATAAGGAAGGGATCCAGTTAGATCCGTCTAAAATAATAAAAAATCCAGCAAAAAGATCCATTGCTAAGCTCATCTTGAATACACTTTGGGGTAGGTTTTGTCTGAGATCTCACCTTGCACACAGTGAACTCCTGGCAGACCCAGAAGAGTTCACTCAGCATCTCTTTAACCACGCCCACGTAATACATCATTTCTCTTTCGTATCTGATTCAGTGGCTTTGATTCAGTCGAGTAGTGCACCGCAAGACCCATCTCCCACGCGGGATGTAAATCTTTTGGTAGGCGCTTTCACGACTTGTTACGGGCGACTCGAGTTGTATAATCTTCTAGATAAATTACGCGAGAGAGTGATTTATGCCGACACAGACAGCGTGATTTTTGTATCAAAAACCGGTGATTGGATTCCTGAGACAGGATCTTATCTCGGTCAGCTGACGAGCGAGTTAGATTCTGGTCAGCATATAATCCAATTCGTTTCCTCGGGTCCTAAATCTTATGCATTTAAGACATCCGATGGTCGTTCATGTCTCAAAGCTAAAGGCATCACGTTAACAGCAGAGAATGGTGAAATAGTTACGCTACAGAGTCTGACCGATCTTGTGCGAGGTTATGTCGAAAGAGGTGTCAGATTACACCTGTCCGCAAAAACAAACACCATCACACGGAATAAGAGGAGATTCACATTACACAACAGGTCAAATGTGAAAAAATTTTCCGTGGTGTATGATAAGCGGGTACTCCAACCAGATTATACTACATTACCTTACGGATTCTAGTAATATATTTTAAAAATGTGTGAAACAGATGTGTTTGACTGCAGACTGCAACATCCTTTTTCGGCAATCGTAGCCGGTCCAAGTGGTTCTGGGAAGACTTTTTTTGTAAAGAATCTAATGTATAATTCAGAGAAAATGTCCTCTGTCAAGTTTGACAATTTTGTCTATGTGTATACATCCTGGCAGCCAATGTATGATGAAATGTTACATGCTTTTGATATTAAATTCATTGAAGGTATACCAAAGAAATTGGATGACGAATCATTATTTCCTCCTGGCAAAACATCTATACTCATCATGGATGATGTTATGATTCAAGCTGCTTCTAACGCTGAAGTCGAAAATGTGTTTACGCGCCTAGTTCATCACATGAAGATTAGCTGTTTGCTATTAATACAGAATCTGTTTTTCCAGGGTAAATCTACCAGAACAATCGGGTTAAATACAAATTATTTAATTATATTTAAAAATCCTCGAGATAAACAACAAATAGGCGTTTTAGGTCGTCAAATGTTTCCGGGTAATGCACAATTTTTTATCGAAGCGTATCAAGATGCAACCGAACGGCCTTACAGCTATTTTTTGATCGATTATAAACCACAGACACCAGAAAAATACCGACTCAGAACGGATTTACTGTCAGACTACCCGGTGGTGTACGTCCCGAGGTGAAAATGAGCACAAGGCTTTCCAGAAATCTCTATCTCTTAAAGTTATTATACAAGAGCTCACCCAAGCAGAGACGTGTTATTCTGCATTCAGCCCCCGATGAGCTAATATTAGCTCTATGTGAACTGGCTCTCAATATTCTGCATGGCAAGGTCCCTCTAACTGCGAAACAGCACGGGGCTTTAAAAAGAAGGAAAAACGAGATAAAGTACGTTGCAAATAAAAATATTAATATCACCAGGAAGAGACGTATGATTAATCAAAAGGGCGGTTTTCTGCTTCCCCTACTCAGCGTAGCACTTCCCTTTATAACTAGCCTCATAACTAGAAACTGAATCTGAAGAGAAAAATGCAACACACCGAGAAATTGTATCTAGTGCCAAAACAACAGTTGGATAGACTAAGAACTGCACCGGTTCGTGAGAATATTCATGCGTTTGTGGAGAATGATTTGGATTCATCTATTAGAGATATACTACAGAGGCATGATTTGAACACTTACGAAAAATCCAAGCTCTACACTAATGTTTTACAACGATTCTTAAATGTGGTAAAACACGGTGATATGGAAAGTAACAGTCTAACTCTTACATTACCGGAACATGCGACACCTAGCCCCTCCCACACCCCCGAGGTTAGTATTGATGACGTCAGTGATGACCCAATCTTCTCAGAAGTTTTAAACAACGTTCCTCAGAGAAGCTTGAAAAATGTAAAATATATTATGGATAAAATGTCCAAAGCCAAACACTTGTCTTCATGGACTGTTGATGGAGAATTTGTCTATAAAGGGAGAATCATTCCCGGATCCCATATATTTGATCTGGTAAAGAGCGTAACATCACCACGGATGATGCATGACAATCGACGCCCTGCCGGCTGGTACGAGTTTCTGGATGCATTTGCAACATTAAATATTCCTCATTCGACTGTAACCAATCATAATGTAAGACGGTTGCTTGAATCACTTAAAAGGAAAACACACGTGGATGACTTTGGTAGTGCACCTACTAAGTCTTTGAAAAAACGCCACACACACACACACGCACACGCCTCTGATGAAAACCTATTTAACATCCCAAGCGTAGATACAGAACAATGGATGAATTTTTAACAACTATATGTAATGGTTGTTATGTTTGTTTTTTTACAAAATATTATCATGTGTGAGATTTTCATTATGTGTATTTGTGTTTTAGTTTTTTAATCTATCCATGTTATTGCACAACATATTGTATATAACGTCCATGTATGTTGTGTTATTGTTTTGATGTCAAATAAAAGAAAGAAAACGAGATTATCCACCTGATTACGAGTCGTTTATTCATTACATATTCTTTATTTATTCGTTACACAGGAATTAATAAGACTGGAACATTTTACCAGACTGTACACACTGGATACATTTAAATCTTTTACTATCACAGACTATGGGTTTTATTTTTTTCACAAAAAGAGAGACCATAACATCATTTCTTAATAGATTATCGTTATGGTAAAATTTCATTATATCTTCATACTTAACACCTCGTGAAATATGATACAGAAAAAAGACACAATGCTCCCCGCAGGTGACAGATGTAAAATCTTGGACTTGTCTGGTAGAATGATGAACTTGGGTAGAGTTGTTTTTTAGAAAGTAGAGAATAGATGCAGGGAAAAAATCTGAATCCGGAGGATTCCCGAAGCTGTCAAAAAAACATCCGACCCCGTTTCGATCCATGTACAATGCTAACCAATGGCGGCCCGGTTCGTCCGATCGATCCGTATTACAAATTAATAGAGCTGGAAGATCTATCAACGGTTCTTTGGGGAGATGATCGCTAGCGTATACTCCTAAAAAATTTACATTACACGTAATGTTGTCCATAATTCCAGTTAGCTCCACAGTGTTCATTTCAAGTCGTTTAGTAGTGTTCTGCCAACACCTGTCTCCGATTTGATATTTCAAGAAGAGCATCATACGTAGCGTAAATCAAAATGTTTACTGTGTTTTGTAGAGGCTCTCTAAAACGTGCTTCTAACCTAATATTCCCTGATCTAATCAGTGACACATGCTGCGAACACTCTTCATCAGGAGCAAGATTATAGGCAAACAGTGTGTAGCCGTTGAGAAAATCCTCCCTGTCTATGGCCAAAGACTGGTTCTTCAGATGTCTCCCCGTGGCGGTAACCAGCTGATAATATTCTCTTACAGCATTTCCTAAATTAAATTGTGGCTGAAACGGCCGATTTGGGACATGAGCGCCGTCAGAGGTGAGATTTAAATATTCAAGATTAAAATGTTTGAACGCAAATGGGTTTTTTTCGAAGGAGCCAGTAAAAGCATCATTATCCGTCAATGCTATAATGATGGATTTTGGTAAAGTCCCGAGGAAGAGGTTTTCATGATTTGAGACGCGAGATCCAGCGGGAATACTAAAATTCTTGACACAGACTCTATCGAAAGCATACTTGGCTGTGGCCGAAAGTAAAGCTTGAGCATGACCCAAACGCACCGAAGGGGAGACAGACACTCTTTTGATAAAGAGAGAAGCGGAGATTATTTTTAGTTTATAATCGATCGCGTCCCCGCGCATAAGGCAGAATGCGTCTTTCGCTCTAGTTAAACGAATACGAATATCTACACCGTTCAATAGTAATTTCGGCTGAAAAAATATATCGCTGTGTATCGGAGCCAGTAGCTCGACAACATTGCTCCCGTCTGTAAACGCAGCTCTTTTTGTCAGTCCTGTATTTGCACCTGCCGGATCCGTAGCGTCCATATGGCCGGCTGTATCTTTGTAAAACAGTCCAGCTGAAAAGTTATTCTCTAGGGTATCTTTTCCATAATTAATGAGCATCTCCAAAATACACCTGTACGGATACGTGCTGGATGATTGTGACACTAGCCGATCTCCTAACGAAACATCCACCTGCGAGAAAATCGTTGAAGCCGGGTAATTAATCAGCGCCACGGGAGCTCCTTGCGGTACATCATTTCCATCTGGCAGAGTTATTTTAACCCGAGTGTATAGCAATGTGTTATTCAGATCAGTGTAGTCTTCACCAGTCCCTGCGATGAAAAATTCAATCGGAGAAGAATCATTAATCGCTGACACGGGAGGGATCTCCACATAAGTGTTTTTCTCAATAGCTGTTTGAGTTAAAGGCAGGGTAAAAATATCCAATTCTGATTTGATACATTCGTCTGACATGGCATGAATCAACGACATGGTTTAGAAGATAGTGTTGGTTCGTCTTTTCAAACTTGTAGATCTTTTCACACGCTTCGTGCGGCTTCTTGCTCTGCTTTTTACAACTGGGCGTTTCTTAGTGACGCGTCTAGTCTTCTTTATACCGTGACCACGCCCCCTCCTCATACGGGTCCCCGGTGGCCTTAAGCCTCTACGCATGACCATAAGACCGTGACCCCTCTGTCCCTGATCACTGTTATCATTATTAAATGACTTTGACAAGGCACTGGTAACTACATCACTTACTATATTTTTTGCCGCAGCTTTTATGTGTGGCTTTGCTATACTGAAACCCCTTCTTAGAAACGGTATCGCCATACGATATAATCCACGAAATAGACCCCCGATCCCTGATGCAAAGCCGGCCCCATACATAACACCGCTTCCGGCATAGCCCGGCATCCCATGTCCTGTTTGGGCCTGATAATATGATATGTAACGGTGGGGGTCATCCTGGTACGGATTGAGATAAGCCATTTTTAAAACAAATGTTTTCTCACTGGTCTAAAGTGCAGCTTCGTCACAACTTTTCCGTAGGTGAATCGTACGTCTTTATTCTGATCGTCTTTAATCTCGATGCCGATATCTGATATGTTGTTTTTATTAAGACGGACGTAATGAGACTTGTCGTACCTGACACTCACTGCTTTGTTAGTGATCGGTTCAATATGTATCGTCTCTAATAATGGAACATACGCGTCACCGACTGCTTGATATTCTATTATATCTATGTATACAAATAGAGTGTAAAATCCTCCAGTAATATCAGCCTGATGTGGTGCGTATGTGCGCACGTCTTCGTGTTCATCCGAACTGTTTACATTTTCTATAGGAACACCGGTTTTTAATCCTAGAATAACGGCTAGCTTACCATAAAACGTTAGTGATGCTCTCTGAGCTGCTTTCAGAAATATCTTATTCTTTATATTATCGTAGCCGAGCTGAACCCGTGATGGAAGAGTTGCGTTTATCTCTTTGAGTAATACTGAAATATCCTCAAAATAGCCGTATTTTATATTATTATGATTCGTAGATATTTTTAAGGCTTTCCGGAAAGTTTGAATATTAAGATCCCCCCGGAGTTTGGTACGTTCATCGTCATTCAAGCATTGTTCACATTCAATAATAAAACCAGCGTCTTCCTCGTTGAAAGTATGCCAAGTTTTTGGATAGTGAAACTCAACCAGAGCCACTTCCCATATTCCTTTTAAATGTATTGCCTTTGCCAATCTGGTTCTGTAATTAGATATGGTATTCTGTGGGTAAACATGGCCGGATGCATTGCACGGGAGTGTGACGTAGAATCCGTCCTCCTCAGACATCTCAGATGTTTTTTGGTTGAATGAGAACGTGAGCGACTCTCCCTAGGGTTTTAAGGGAGATTGTAGATCCATCACCTGCTTTTCATGAACCCAACTATTGAATTTTGATGGCCATCCAAACCATTTCACCAGAACGTACATGGTTTTTCCGCGTCGCTTTTTATCGAGAATTTTTTCGACTTTAAACGATTTATCATTGCTCACAATAATTTTTTGGAGTTCTTTTTCGTAAAAAAACCCCTGTATTATCTCTCCATCATAGTCCTGTATCCTGTATACGCACTTATACACGCACTTATAGTAAAGTATTCTTCGGTATAGTTCTGCTCATAGCCTTTGGTAAATATATTCCGGACTTTAGATATTCTGACCACGTCTCCCACTGAGAATTTAAAGACGGGGGTCTCTTTACGCATTTTCCCGTATAAATTGTTGAATACCACGGATTCGTTTTCTTTATTTACATCCAACGGTCGCATTTTTATGGACTTGTGATAACTGGAGTTATACCCCTCTGTCAAATCTTGCAAAATATCACAGTACCGTCTGGAATTTATCGATGTAAGATACCTCCACATTCGTCCTTTTAAAGTTTTATTAAACCTTTCGACCACACTCGCTTTTAATTCAGAAGCTGTTGAAAAATGTGTTATATTATATTTTTTCATCATCTGTTGAAAAGACTTGTTGAAAAACTCTGTGCCCTTATCTGTCTGCAACTTGATAGGTATTCGTCCCTCTCTCAAAACTGACAAAAAAGCTTTAGTTACTTCGGACGCTGATTTATTTCGCAACACCCTTGTCCAGGCATATTTTGAGAAAATATCAATAATAGTTAAAATAAAATTGATATTGTCGTTCTCTTTTGCGTAGGCTGACATATCTACTAAATCGGCCTGAAACTGCTGGTCTTTCCCATAGACAACCACACGATTCCGCTTATAATTTATTGGTGCGGTTCGATGGAGCGTGTATGTGTCTTGGCTGGATAGCCAATCACTCACATCTTTATCGGATAATCTTACACCGTGTTGTTCTAATACAGCTTGTTTTAATCTGTCTCTACCTCCGAGAGCACCCGAATTGCTGGGGTCGTAGTATATCTTTTTCATTAATTCTGCCATGTTAACGCTATGAGATTTCAGTCATAATGAATCGAGTTACAAATTTGTTCAGTATTTTATTTTATTTCACAATATAAAGTCACAAGCATTCTCAAACAATAAAATATATTTTTATTTCACCATATAAAAGTTACACAAGCATTTTCAAACAAAAGATATTTTTATTTCACCATATAAAAGTTACACAAGCATTTTCAAACAAAAGATATTTTTATTTCACCATATAAAAGTTACACAAGCATTTACAAACAAAGGATATTTTTATTTCACCATATAAAAGTTACACAAGCATTTACAAACAAAGGATATTTTTTATTTCACCATATAAAAGTTACACAAGCATTTTTATTAGAATGTAAGAAGTAGAAGGTTACAAACATCTATAATGTGAATTATATCACACAAAACAAAAAATAAAATTTCGCACATATTTCAAAATTCTTCTCCAAAATGTAATCGAGTAAAAAATCTAAAATATTACATACATCTGGATGTTCATTACTTAACAAACTGCAGACATCAGCCACATATGTACAAATACACAATATATCTCCTATTCTAAGAGAGTCGTGGCACTCAGGCATCAGCTCAAGAATGTTTTTGATAACCGCAGAAGGTGTGTTTTCACTGGTAACAGACATTTTTACCATATGATTCCATTCGTTCGATAATCCCCTCACGGCATTCATTAAATCCATTAGTCGTTTTTCATCCCGAGTTATGGTGGTGTTTGTAGTCCAATTATTCTGGATAATCTTGTGGAGCAGGTTAGATATTCCATATTTAACACGTGATTTAAAGAAATATTTTGTAATCCAAGAGGTAGAGCAGAAGTTCCCCATTTTCAAACCTGTGTGATCTCCGGATCTTCAGCCACGGCTCGTTTCCATTTATCCACAGCCGTGTATATTATTTCCTCGCAAGATTCATCGATCAGCTTGTCCCGTATTGAAGATAATTGCTCCACTATGTACATTTCATCTCTGAGGCCGTATAAAATTGCCTCAACAGCTCCTTGGATCCTCTGGAGATGCGGGCTGCCTCCGTACTGACTCAAGGCCTGCGCTAATATGTTTTTCAACTCCGGGGTGAGAAGCTTCAGACTGATTTCTTCAAAGCATCCGTAAAAATAATATGCAGAAGGTTCAAACAAACAAGTATGTCTAGTCTGCGATGGGTGATCCACCATGCAGCCGTCACAATTCTTCTTCATTTGTTGGTCTATCAAAAATTCCAGAATGACAGCCAAAATAGCTTTGATAATCCTGTGACCTGTGTCCCCGAGACATCCGTCCGTCTCATCGGTGGTTGTGTCTGGGGTCTCAGCGTCAGCGGCAGGTGTTGAAACTCCATAGTTTCTGAGGAACGCCAGATTGTGATATCCCAGTTGTGTGCAAAAATTATTTATCCATTCGATGTTTTTCTGAGGTAATCCATTTGTGATAGTCGGTAATCCATTTTTTGTAAATCCATCAGTAGCTCCAAGTAGTTGAGATGAAGTAGAAGGAGAACCGGTATCCTGAGACATGATGCGTGTGAATGAGTCAGAGTCCGGAGAGAGGGCCCTTTAAATGTCTGTACACAGTTGGGGGCGTGACGTGAATTCCGCGTCTGGTGGGGGTCGCCCACTCAGGGTGGAAAAGTTTGACTTTAATGTTGTTATAGCGTTCATACGCGCTGGTCCATTGGAAAAGCTGATTGATCTTGGAAAAAATATCTTCCACAACCGCTAGATCCTTCCATTGAAACATGAATTTCAGATCATACAATTTTAGATGTTCCTCCTCGGACACCGGCCAAGAGCATTCTGGTAAATTCTTACCAAAATCACTGCACAGGATATAGATATAATCTTCAGGATGTTTGTTGATTTGATCCGCGAGGATTCGATACCTTGTCCCCAAAGTCATTGCTGTCCATTCGGCAATGAAAAGTGGCATATCCCCGCCGTCTTTCAAATCTGGCCATACTTTTGTATAGAATAAACCCCACTCTCTCTCCGAAAAAACTAAATCCGGGTCCTCCGTTGTATTCGTTGTGAATCGTTCATCGTCATCCACGTTAACTAATCTAACCTCCATGTTGATTTTGTCATAAATATACGTACACGCACGTCCTCCAGATAAACGGAAGGCATATTTCACAGAATCTGACGGTTCGTGAAGAAATCGCGTTAAGCATGGCCCATGCGTTTCTCGTTTTTTTCGTGGAGCTAAAGTCAAATCCTCCATAGCCTCAGTAATCCTTCTCTCGGGAGTTTTGGGGTCTGACGCCATAGCCATTTTACTTTATCTGATTTGTAAAAAACCACAAGTAGTATTTCACTTGAAGTTTCCGCTGCTTTTTAAACTCTTAACTGTGATGGTGTGGTAGGGGGATTCCTATGAGTGATGTCATTTGTATCATCCAATGACATTTGAGAGGTGTGTCTTAATTTTACACAACCTATGAGCTTTGAGAGGGGCGTGTTAGGGGGTGTGGTCTCTCCGGGCCGTTGCATCGGTTTTCTTTGGTCATTTAAGTCTGGCTACTGAGCTGACCGGACGTGTTTTCTATTTGGGAGCTTGAAGGGGGGTGTGGGAATTTCCCACGGTGACATCTGGTGGGGCGGGGCTAGGGGCGGGGTTTGTGTGTGTCTCTCTGTAGGCCTCAGACTGCTTTATTTCTGTCTGACCTGTGGACTGAATGGACGCTCTACACTTTGCTCCACTACAACGAACACTTATATATCTTTAAACTCAGAGTCTTTAACAACTGGGTATGTAAAAACGTAACACTTTTTAAACTAGTTTGTGTTTTATGTAAAAGTTTTACAAATACTGTCTGAAAGTTAAAAAACTCTTAACTTGTTTTAATGTTTTAACATCTTTAAATAACACTAACTCATTTTTGAATATCTCTTTTAGAGAAAAATGCAATTTTAACTTATTTCATTGATGTTTTGAAAGTGATGAATGTACATCTGTCTTCTTTAATAAAAACACTGATCTCACACTCTGGCTATGTCTTTATTGTACATTTCTTTAAAAGTTTTAATTTACACTGTTTAGAACTACTGAGCGTGCGAAATTTTCCCACGCTTCAAATGTTCAACCCCTAAGGAGGCGTGACACAAATCCGATTTTCCCACGGTGTACTGTACAGCCCATAAGGGGGAGGAGCTAGCGTGGGAAATTCCCACGGTGTACTGTACAGCCCATAAGTGGGAGGAGCTAGCGTGGGAAATTCCCACGGTCAAAGGGGGCGGGGCTTTGAGGGCCATAAAGCAATAAAACTGTCAGTTTTTTAGATGGAAGGTGCCCTCTATTCTCTCTCTCTGTAGTGATCAATTGCTTTGACTTGTGAAGGTGAAAACTGCTGAACTTAATGTAAGAATATTTTGCCATGAGTTACTGATCACATTTGTTCATATAGTGTAGTTCATTGTAATGCCATTGTGTTTCCTCTTTTGTGCAGTTTTACATAATACACCAACACTTGTACCTGTTCCCAAGAAAGTAGTGGCTGAAATATGTGCAGTAAGTGGACTTTTTCTAACTTTACATCAAAAGGGAAGAAAGTGCAACACTTTGTAATGCCCATTTGTTTCCATTGCACAGGACAGTGAAGAAACCCTCTCAGATGACTGTCCTTTGGAGGAAGTACTTGTAAGTGCATAAATAACTTTACTTCATTTATAGTAACTTGTGTACATATTATTTCTGACTGCAATATGAGTTGCAGGAGGAAAGGCCTACTGCACAAAGTGATACAGAGGTGGGCAGTGTAGTAACCTACTTGTACTTTTTATTTTTGTTGCATGAGGCTTGTGTTGACAGTTCTTTTTTATTTTTTTTTATTTTTTTATTCTTTTTATCCAAACATGGCACAGGGTGATATCCGTATATAAACGGAATCTACAACAGAAAATTTAGTATTTTGACCTGAAAAAACAGAAAAATGAAGGGGAGAAATAGAACTTGACACCTTAAAGAAGAAAAAACTGGCACTAGAGATTGAGTTGCTTCAAAAGGAACTTCAGAGTAAGTGCTATATACACTATTTCACACAGAGTACTATTGCTGACCTTGGATAACAATAAATCTTATTGCAGGCAAAAGATGACCATCATTGGCTTTTCTTGACAAAGAATAATTGAAATAAAACTCAAGGAACTAAGCATGTTGTCTTGTCTTCTATTCATTTAATGAAGGTTTTTGTTTTGAAAAAAATAAAGAAAAAATGGTGTTCCACAATTCTGTCCCGTGCAGCTCTGCCACTAGGTTGGTCCAAGTGCACTGGCTGGAGGTCATCATCAGGCTGCACCTCCACCACAGGGGTCCTCTCCTTTCTGATGGTGGCACTATTGTGGAGTATGGCACATGCAACAATAATGTCACAGGCCCTGTCAGGTGCAACCCTCAGACACTGAAATCTTTCCTTTAGTTGCCCAAAGGTCATTTCAATGCGTGCCCTTGTCCTGGCTAGAGCTGCATTGAAACGGGTTTGGGTCAGGGAATGGCGTCATGAAATACTGCCTGCAGGTATAGCCCCTGTCCCCAAGCAGGATCCCGTCGTAAGCACCTGGAAAAATGCAGTTTTGTTAGGCTCAGAATAAATGTATGTAATACAGTGAGCTTGATATTAAATATTTCCTTACCACGTTCAAATAATGTGCATAAATGTGACTCTCTGAAAATCCTGGAGTCATGCACAGAACCAGGCCATTTTGCTTCCACATTTGTGATGTAGGACATGGAGTCACACACCATCTAAGATATTTTTAATCAGTCAACTGCATACTTTTTGATTACATTACTTTTTGTATTATTTGATATATTCTGGACTCGCTTCTCCAAGGTAAATGGTGAATTGTTTGATGTCAGGCTGCATGCTCAGAAAGCGGCAGTGGATTGTGCAGCGTGAGACCACCTTCAGCGACAGGTTCTTGTCGTAAAAACGGACAAGACATGGCTGCGAAAGACTTCCCGTATCACCTCCGCTTATAAAGCCGGGATCTAATCCTGTTAACATGAAATAAGCCTGCTCCCGAGCTCACCTGTTGCTATGACAGCAAGTCCAGGATGAGCGTCGAAGAACCAAACAATCCAAGATCATGCCAAATCTCCAACAATCAAATCCAGCTAACTGAGTTAGCGACGTACGAAGAACGGGCCCCTGGGGCCTGTTTCAGAAAGGAGGTTCAACTGAGTTGACTTACCCTGAGATGGGAAACTCTGAGTTTTCGGTTACAGAACAGCGGAAATTAGTTAGTTCAATCAACTCTGAGTTGACTGACTCTGAGTTAAGCGCGTGCACCACCACTATAAAAAGCCATTATCAATGGAGTGCAGATATTATGAGTCACCATGGTAACAGCGCCAGACAAAAAGAGGTCTGCATATTTCTCACCAGCTTCTGCAAGCGTAAGAAGACATATTATTATTTTTTAAATATCGGCTGCAGCAGCGAAGGACAACTAGAGTTAGCTAGGGAGAAAATAGTTGCTCGAGTCAATGCGTATGTTTACATTTTAATTAGTTATACAGTGTTGGGTGTAATTAATTACCAAGTCATCTAAATACTGTCATTTAATTAAAGGGATTACTCTTAATTCTTCTGTAATTTGAAGTCAAATCTGATGTAATTGCATTAGACTATAGAACAATTCTGTATATTTAACATACATTTTTAAAAGGTATATTTTTTATGTAACCTTCTCCCTCTACACACTTTGGTCAATTCAAGAATAATCCATGCAATTGTATATTGTTTATTTGAAAGCATTAAAAGTGCAGTTTCTTGTCTCTCCTTGTATTGTTCAAGTGGTTGAGGTTGATATGGGATTTATTAATAAGTAGACCAATACTTTCTAAAGATAGTCATTATTACATGAATCTAATTACACGGTTGAAGATGTCATTTGTAGTTAGTAATTAATAACTATTTTAGAGTAACTTACCCAACTGTTATAATATCAGAGGTGAAACTGGAAGAACAGTATGTTATTCAACCTAATTTTAATTTTCATGGGTGCAATCCTGCAGGTATTAAAAGAACATGGCAGCAGCTGAAAATTAAATATAAGAACATAATTCAATCAGGTAAGGTTTGAGCATATCATGGGTGTAGGCTACCTGAATTTACAAATATTTGACATATTAAATAACTAAATAGCATCCCAGTGTCTAGCAGTGCAGCAGCATTTTTGGCTGGGGGAATTCCTGGAGGGACTTCAGAGCCAGTCACTCCCGAAGATCCAAGGGCCTTCATAAAATGTAAGAGGTTTACATATGTGTTATTTCTTATATAGGCTATTTTTGATATTTCCATTTATTTTACTTTGGGTTGGGTTTTTTGTTGGTCCCAACAGATTCCGATGGTAATATCTGTCTTTTGGAGCCTCCTGTCCCAACAAAACCTGCAGGCAGTTGTAAGTAGCCTACTCAATACACCAGAAATTATGACAAATAGTGTTATAAAGTGTACTCATCTTCACAGGACGATGGGGATAATGTTATGTGTCACATCAAACAATCTACACATTCAGATTTTTTCACATTTTTATGTGGAGTAGAATCTAAGTTTAAAGCTAAGTATAAATGGGTAGTCTTATCTCTCCCCCCGCCCCCAAAGTGGAAGAACAGCAGGAGGACGGTCCATCAACTTCTGTTGCACAGATGAACAGAGTTCAGTGATTTTCAGTAAATGCCACAGTTTAATTCTGTAGAATTTGTTTAGAACTACATTATGTAACTCTAATCTATTACTGTATATTCAGTTGCCAGTTAAGGAGTTAATAGACTTCATCTTATTTAAAAAATTGAAAAAAAAAAAAAACAGTAAAAATAGCAATATTGTATTTATTAATTAAAGATTAATTGTATTAATAAAAATGTACTGAAAGAATGAATGAGGTGTTTAAACACCACTTCCTCTTTAAAAAAGGGGAGGAGACCGAAAGAAACTCTGGGTTTACCGAAGAAAACCTGCTCCCGGCCAGGTTAGGTTCACAGAGTAAGTTACCATGGTAACTGACTCTGAGTATAAGTTACCTCTCTTTCAGAAACGGGCTTGACTTACTCTGCTTTCTCAGGTCTAACATACCTCCCATTCTGAAACAGAAAACCCAGAGTTTCCCTCATTTCAGGGTTAACATACTCTGAGTTTTCACTTAACCTCCTTTCTGAAACAGGCGCCCCTGGTCTTTTCACGATCGGATAGCTATCCGATCTGAGAAAACGCATGAAGTGGCCAGGTGTAAACAGCCCCAGAAATCATTCTAATATTCTGATTTATTATGAGTGTTGGAAACAGTTCTGCTGCCTAATATATTTGATGAATAAAAGGTTAAAAAGAACTGCATTTATTAAAAAATATATATAATTTCTAATAATATAAATCTTCTTTACTATCACTTTTTTTAAAATCAATTTAACACATCCTTGCTGAATAAAAGTATTGATTTATTTAAAAAAAAAAAAAAAAAAATACTGACCTCAAATTACTGACCAGTAGTGTATATTGTTGTTACAAAAGATTTCTATTTTTTTAAAAATTGCTTTTTTTTTTCCTTTTTTTTTACTTTTTATTCATCAAAGTATCCTAAAAAAAGTAACACAGGTTATGAAAACATATTAAGCAGCAGAACTGTTTCCAACTTTGATAATGAATCATCATATTAGAATTATTTCTAAAGGATCATGTGATAGACTGGAGTAATGATCCTGAAAATTCAGCTTTGCATCACAGAAATAAATGATCATTTAAACCAATTATTTTAAATTGTAAAAATATATCACAATATTACTTTTTTTTCTGTATTTTTGATCAAATAAATGCAGGCTTGATGAGCAGAGGAAACTTCTTTCAAAAACATTAAAAATACTAATACTTATACTTGCCCTGTAATACATGTATTCTTTGTTTTAGATGTTATTAACTTAAATTCTTATGAATAATAAAAATGTTGTAATGTCTATTTGTTATTTATGGCCTGTACGCCTCATTATTGATCTGAGCTTCTACATCTTGAATTCGAATAACATTCGATAAAACATAATTGCTGGATTATTTTGACAATAATAAATAAGCAGATGAAACATAGTAGGCTTATACACTGTTTATCACAGATTACTTTGGACCAAAGTTACCATATTATAATTAATTATTATATAGTTCTATTCATTCATTTTATTTAAATTAGCACTGGTTAAAATGTATAAAGCATGAACAAGATATGAAACAATATGTATTAATAATACACAGTTTAAATATCACAAATATCAAATTGTATTTTCATTTGCGTCCTATGCTGGCTAATTACGACGTTTAACCTGTTATCATAATGAAATTCATGCATTTATTTGTCATTTAAACTGATGCAAACAGGGAAAGAGAGTAGAAAACACTTATTATCCTGTCGCCCCCTCTAGTGGACAGCATTAAGTATTACGGCCTTCATTGCTCAGATAACTCAAGTCGATGGATTTTTTGGGAAAGTCTGACCAGTTAGAAGCAAGTTAGACCAGTCTGAGGGTCTGAGCTGAGTTTGATGAAGCATCAAAGTTCTAGGCGGAGTCAATTTCTCATAATAATAATAACAATTAATCCCAAACCTGGTAATTTTGTCAGTATTTAATTTACGTTCACTGATTCTGGCTTCTCTCTTTTCTGTCTCTTTCTTTTCATGTGAACTGAGTAGGCTACACGTGCTTAAATTCAAAAAAATATAAACTTTATTTCTATTCAAAATTATTTATAGCCCATAGGCTATATGTCACACACGCCTACCTGCCTTTTGATGTAAATAAAAGACTAGAGTGGTAAATGTTACGGACATATTATCATGGTACAGTTCAGCCTATTATTGATTTTTATTTCCACTTCCCTTTTATCCAAAGAGACGGAACTATTTGCACTGTATTTATCAATGGGAAATATGCTAATATAATCTGTCATATACTGTGGCTCACATTAATGGGGTTGCTTGCAAGTCGCAGCAGCACGAATTACTTGACCAGCAACATATTTCTAAATCAAATAGTGTGTGTAGTTAACAGTGAGTGGTGGTTTCAGACATTATTTCATTAAAGGGCATTTGTCAGTGCCGCACTCGTAGCCTACTGACTCTTATTCTGCCTGACAGAAAGAAAAGCTCACAGCTTACTGAAGGCGGAGCGGTTTGACCAATCAGATGAAAGGGGCGTTTCAGCGCCGCCCACGTGTGCAAATGAAATATCGAACCCATAAACCGACTTGTAAACCATAAACGAAAAATGAAAAATCTAGCCAAAATCTAGCCCAAAAAAACGAATAAACGAGCTGGTTTTCATTTCTCCTTATTCCATTCTAAACAGGAAATGAAATGATCAAAAAGTGCACGGACCCTATGACTAGATGTCGCCTTGGCTACGGCAGTTTGGAATATTCTGGGCTCATCTGATTTTTTTGTACATAGCATAACCTACTTTGTTATGATTTTAGTATCATAATGATTAATAAATGCACGCACAATTATCATGAACTTGATTTGAACAAATGCCTATCAACTTGTGTGTGCAAAATTCAGAATTAAATGAATGTGCAGCAATTTGTACAAATAGAGAGTCTGTAAGGCCTATACTGTTGTAGCCTTTAAATAAGCGCATTTATTTTCATATTTGTTAAAATGTTATAATGTTATTTTTTTCCCCATGTATGTTGATTTATGAAAAGTGAACAGCACGAGTAAAAGTGAATTTCGTTTTGTATAAATTGTATCTTAATTTTAATACATTTTTCATCAGCCTGTATTTAATAAATAAGATAAATAAGATTTAATAAATAATAATAAAAAAATGATAATCTTGAACTGGAGCGCATCTCATCCTAACTTAACGAAACTCATTGTATGCCTCACACACAGACATGAGAAATACATCAAATACACAAAGCTTGAAATGTCTTTAAACGAAATAATTCAAAACGAAAAGAAAAAGGCTATTCTCTGATTATGTAATCCATTATGTGCATTTCTCTCTATAGGCGCGTTCACTATACGGCGATCGTCAACTTCATCTTTGCAGCCGAGTCGACACTGTCAGAAAACAGGCGTCACCGGATTTACAAATGCACATCTTGCTTGTTGCACCCACACATATTATGTCGAAAATAACGAGATATTCTGTTGAAATAACATTATTAATAATAATACATATTTTATAATATTTGATTGAATGCTGAATGTTGCGCTTGTTCAGTTAATAAAATGAAAACTTTAATTGTGATCATTAAAATAATTGAATATGAAATATTTAGTGTCCAAGTTTTGCTAATTAATTAATTTATATATGTAAGGCATTCGTTCCAATCAACTGCCTTAGCCAAGGCCACTGGTCTAGTGTATATATCTATGACTTGATCAGTCAAATGAAATACAATAAACGTATAAATAAATATTACAAATTAAAAACCGATGGGAAATGTGGTGGAATTTTCTAATACTATTATTTGATGACAACAATAGATTTGTAAAACAAAATCCAGCCATTTGTGTTTTTTTGTTTATTTTTTTTAAAGCAAAAAAGCAAGCTGCACCCTTTTTTAAATGTCATCTTTCATTCTGAAAGAGAATAATGAACAGATTGTAAATATAAAAAATGATTGAATGATTTGATTGTGTCATTATGATGAAGAAACAAGGCAAAAAGTGTCAAAAAACCATTTGTGGAAGGCATCCGATGAGTGTCAACCCGGCCAGATCAGCAAGTGCATCAAGGCAACCACGATTAGCCGGTGCACCAGCCAGCAAAGTGATTCAATGGTTCATAGGTGTAGCTCGCAGCCTCATCGCCCTACCCTCCACATCCTAAAGAGTGTACAGGCGGTTATTTATATAGGGCAGATAAGCCCTGTGTTTCTCTTCGACGGTAACTGTAAATTGAATTCAAGCTGCGATTTTTGAAGTTGGATATACTCGCGCGGGCAAATACAGATGTGTTAAACACGATAAGAACACAAATTGTACCTTTATTCGTTAATACAGTCGGTATTTCCCACAATGATTCTGCTTTGTTATTGGCCCACGTCACGATCAGTAA
The DNA here is from genome assembly GCF_965113295.1 of Leuciscus leuciscus. Lineage (NCBI taxonomy): Eukaryota > Metazoa > Chordata > Actinopteri > Cypriniformes > Leuciscidae > Leuciscus > Leuciscus leuciscus. Next base: position 32,483,798 of record NC_138737.1, on the reverse strand, counting down.
GCGCTGCTATTGGCGGTCACGATTATTAAGTATGAAAATGAAAATTCTGTCAGTAATTCCTCACCCTCATGTTGTTCCAACCCCTTCGTTCATCTTCGGAACACAAATGAAGATATTTTTGATTAAATGACTAAATTGGACTATATTAACGATGTGTTTAATGAACAAGTTTCAAACCCTTAGAAGCCTGAAGAAGTCTCGTTCCGAACACATCGCGATATTTGGCATCAGTTCACTTCACGTGTGTCAGATGTTGGTAAGTAGTAAATACGCTGTCCGAATAATGTGTGATATATAATGTATTTTCTGTTTGTCGATATTAATCAGATTAGCTCACGTTCAGTCACGGCATTATATCTGTCATCTCCACTGAGGCTTTGCGTTTTATTGCTTTCTAATTCAAAACAGGGTGATTAAGTTACACTGCCTGTCACATGACGTGAGCATAGGCCTAAAGACCTTAAATCAGTTAATCATATTCATATCAGATTAAAAGTAGTACAATTAGTTCCAAAGTTGTATTTGTAGTAGAAGCACAGTACAAACAACACTTACCATGCTTTTACCACATTAACATTAGTTTTACTGTGGTAAGTGTAGTAAAAAGACAGTAATCACAAAACTTACCATGCTTTTACCACACTATTGGTAGTTTTAATGTGATACTTATTGTAAATGCACATTAACCACAACGCTTACCATGCTTTTACCACAGGAATGATGTAAAACAACATAATGATATTTTATTTTCTCTTTTTTCAGCTGAAAAGACCAAAAGGACCTTTCGGACTATTATTGTTTGAGGACAAGTAAACGGAGGAGACAGACAGCTGCAAAGGCAAATATTCGCAATGGTATATACATGTGTTGGTTCGAACCCTAAATCAAACATTTTATCAAGCATTTGTTGTTTCTTAAACCTTTTCTCGCAAAACCCATAGCCCAATCAGTACGAAGATAGTCTGAAAGTCTTAATAATTCACAAGATTTAACAAGTTGTCAAATTCGTACGATACTCGTACATATTTGTATACTCGTACACACACTGTCAGAAAGTTGATATTAATTGCATTGTATTGATTACAATTAGTGATGCACCGATGTGAAAATTGAGGCCGATACCGATAACCGATATTAATATTGCTGTTATGGCCGATACCGATATTTGCCGATTTCGATATCTCTGTATAGAAAACAAATTTTAATGATTATCAAATAAAGAGCTATTTTCCAAAACACTTTTTTTTTTACTTTAGAAATGACTGATATTGGGCACCTTTACCTGTGTGCAAAATATGTCACATACGACACACATGCATTATACTGCATTGCATATACAGTAATGTGTGCTGGTCAACTTGTCTAAAATTAAGAAACCCTTAGAAAACAGTAAAAAAAAAACACACAAAAAACAGGAACATTGTGTAAAATTAAGATAGGCTACTTTATTTATTATTCCAATATCCAAATATCGAGGGCTTGGAACCAGAGGGGCGTAAGTGGCATTTGACAAACTTTACAGGAGAGCCAAAACAAAATTTTGACCACACTTCAATCAACTGTATTTATTAACCTTCAACCACAACATTGCAACCACATACATACTTATATGAGTAAGTTCTTAAGTGAACATATTATGGAATATTAACACGATGAACATATTCTAAAACCTTGCAAAATCTTGAAAATATGGCAAAAACATCAAATACGCCTTTTTGGCACCAAACATTTCCAATTCTTCTAAAGAAAAATAGGGCGTATCTGCTGATCAATGCAGAAATGATTGGTCAAAACATTGGTTAAAAACACTCTAACTTCAGAACTTTTCATTTTATTTAAAATACTGTATACATAGTCATTTCATCATTTCAAACTGTTTAACATTTCATTTCTAACCGTTTAATTTCAATTCTCATTTATGAGTTCACATTCATGTCAAACAGTTTAACATTTAATTTCAAACAGTTCAATTTCTCTTGTTTATTACACATTTCACTTTTTAGTTCACTTTAGTTGAACTAAAAAGTTCACTCACTGCCCACTGTCAGAGTGTTATAGAACTCTGCATAACAGTGAGGAATACTCCCATTGGTGCACAGGGTGAGTAGGTCTTTTTTCTTTAAGGCACTGATCACTGGAGGATTTTCATACAATGAGCTGGGGTGTGTGGTTCTGGTGCCTCTTGTTGCCTGTTGTGCCACCGTCAGTTTTCGGAAGGTTGGGGCGGTGAAATCATACTTGAAGAAGATTGTTTTTGGTTCATCTTTCGTGTAGCGGAACCATTTAATCTTCTGCCAATGAACTGATTGTCCCTCCTCATCTTTTGTTCTGTTTTTGAGTATGTGGTTGGAGAGGGACTTGAAGTCCAGAAAGTCCTTGTGTTCAAGTTCATGTACACTGTATGGGTCGTTCCTTCTTGCCATTCTCACAAGTGTGTAGTAGCCATCAGTAAATAGAAGTATGGGAGTAAATAGAAATGGGAGTAAATAGAAACTTTTCTTCTTGCAGTTTCCACTGCAGCATGCACACTATCACACTCCATGTCTAGTAGCCATCCATGATGGCTACTACACACTTGTGAGAATGGAAAGAAAGAACGACCCATAGTGTACATGAACTTGGACACAAGGACTTTCTGTACTTCAAGTCCCTCTCCAACCACATACTCAAAAACAGAACAAAAGATGAGGAGGGACAATCAGTTCATTGGCAGAAGATTAAATGGTTCCGCTACACGAAAGATGAACCAAAAACAATCTTCTTCAAGTATGATTTCACCGCCCCAACCTTCCGAAAACTGACGGTGGCACAACAGGCAACAAGAGGCACCAGAGGCACCAGAACCACACACCCCAGCTCATTGTATGAAAATCCTCCAGTGATCAGTGCCTTAAAGAAAAAAGACCTACTCACCCTGTGCACCAATGGGAGTATTCCTCACTGTTATGCAGAGTTCTATACTGTTCGTTGCTCAGACTCGCTCTCCCAGTTTAAAACTAGATTAAAGTCGCATCTCTTCAGCCAGGCATTCATATAATCCTACAGTTCAAACTACAATCCGGCCTGTAGCTCATAAATGCCAGAGGAGAACTGGCCCCCGACTGAGCCTGGGTTCTCCCAAGGTTTTTTTTCTCCATTAGGTCACCTGATGGAGTTTTAGGACACCATTAGGTCACTTGATGGAGTTTTTCGGTTCCTTGCCACTGTTGCCTTTGGCTTGCTCAGTTGGGGATATTTTGGGGATATTTAATTTAATTTTATCAATCAATAAATTCCTCTTGAAACAAACATTGTTGTATTATTTTAATTTAATACTGTGAAGCTGCTTAGATACAATCTGTATTGTGAAAAGCGCTATACAAATAAACTTGACTTGACTTGAATCGTATGGTAAATTAACTTATTTATAACTGTCTTAATTTATGTTTCAAGAACAATAGTAATTGCACATAGAGTAAGTCGAGACTTTCTTGTTTTACAGCAGAGAAGGAAGACCAGTCCTTATATCAACGCAAGCTAATCGAATAAGTCCTTTGTTTCGGGTGAGGAAGGAACATCTGGTGCCCAAAGAAGACAGAAAGCTGCGCGAGTCCATTGGTATGTCTTGTATTGAAACAATGCTGTAATATGTAGTACATCATTTGATGTTGACAATTTTACATTGTACAGGTTATCACTTGGTTTTTGACCAAGTGAAGCTCTTGAAACAAGTGACAGGAGAGTATGTAACTTGTCTGGAAAGTATCAGAGTCGCATTTGGCACGCGTGCCTTAGGTTGCCGACCCCTGGTCTAGCCTATAGTCTATGGTACCAATCACGTTAGTGAAGCCTGAGTAACATATACTGTAATCGGCATGGTCATGAATGCATGATCTTCATAAAAAATTATGATAGCCTAAAAAAAAACTGCTTAAAAAAAAAAACTGCTTTACAACATTGGGTCTTAAAGGTGCTGTATGTAGCTTTTCTACTAAAACGAATCCTTTTTTTATTGCCTGTGTGTGAAGGGGTTGTAATATCACATTAAAATGATCCACTTTTCGGGTTTTGCTATTACCTCTGAAAGCAAGTATTCTTATGTTTATGTGAAGGTGCCGGGTCGGATTTACCGCGAAATCCAGTGACGTCACCTGCATGCGCGGAGCGCTCCCGAGCCTCTCGCCTCGTCTAGCCTACTGATTTTGCACTCAACAGCGACGACACTGCAACTTATGACATGGACTTATGACTTATGCAACTTATGACATGTCTGATAACACTAAGAAACGACCTGCTCCCAGCACAACACAGACTCCAACACAAACTCCACATATTGATAAAAAAAACAATAAAACGTTTTTTTCTTTCTGCTGAAGCTCGTATTAAAGGCCAGACGTGAATCGGATGAACTTCGGGTGAAAAAACACGGATCAACATCGGCAGGGCGTTTGAATCATGGAGAGACCTTATCTACAAACCTAGAATGTATACATTTCCTGAAGAAAATGTGAAGTAGTGCTTGCAGTGGCAAAATTCGGCACGGTTGATAGGGTTCCATTCTTATCATGGTACGAGCATGGAGCATTAGTTCAACGTCAAGCTGATAAAAGTAGCCTATTATTGTAACGTTGCAGTGGGAGTTTACCTGAGTTTCTAGCATGTTGTGGGATGCTCTCTCTGGTGTGTTGCGTGACGCGTCTCAGTCTGGCCGGTATCCACAGTGCTCGCTCATAAATTCGAGCACGCGCAAGAGCACGCGCTTGTCAACTTATTGGTTGCAATCTGAAACATTACCGCTAGAGGCCGCTGAAAACTACATACAGCTCCTTTAAGTGGCTTGGAAATGCCACAAAAAAAACCTAAAACTGTTTTTCTAAACCTAAAAGCGCCAGGTAAACTCCGAATGACACGACAGACAGCACTTTCCATCAAGTTCTCCGCATCTCCAATAGTGTAAAGGAAAGAGCCACTCGCAAATAATCTTAAGGCAATGCAAACAGTTTGTGCTGTAGTTAAAGCCCGACTCCGACAAGTCGAAAATAAGTGTGCGTTTCCAACAAATTAATCATGTAAACGACAATCTCACCAGTCACGAGAAAAAATATATATCTCAGAAAGTGCACTATTGTAACGCAAAATCTCAGTTCTTCGTACCTCAGGGCCCGTTCTTCGTACGCCGCTAACTCAGTTAGCTGGATTTGATTATTGGCGATTTGGCATGATCTGGGATTGTTTGGTTCTTCGACGCTCATCCTGGACTTGCTGTCATAGCAACAGGTGCGCAAGCTTATTTCATGTTAACAGGATTAGATCCCGGCTTCATAAGCGCTGGACTTCCCGTATCAGCTCCGCTTATGAAGCCGCAGTCTAATCCTGTTAACATGAAATAAGCCTGCTCCCGAGCAGGTTTAAGCTTGCGCACCTGGGGCCCGCTCTTCGTACGTCGCTAACTCAGTTAGCTGGATTTGATTATTGGCGATTTGGCATGATCTGGGATTGTTTGGTTCTTCGACGCTCCTCCTGGACTTGCTGTCATAGCAACAGGTGCGCAAGCTTATTTCATGTTAACAGGATTAGATCCCGGCTTCATAAGCGGAGCTGATACTGTACCAGCCATTTGGATTATAGACATACTTAATTTAATGCAGCAACAAATTATTTACAGTGTAGCAAGATGATTTAAAACTCATTTACCTGTAATTAAGGTGTTGCTGTTACTGGTCCCTGGCTTTAGGTCTAAAGGCCTATTTATACTTCTGCGTCGAACTTACGCCGTAGCTACGTCGTAGGCTGTGCTTAGCGCGCGTACCCTTTGGCGTACCCTGATGCGCACCTCTCCAAAAATGTAACAACGCGTCAATTCTACGCGGACGCAAGCGCTGTGATTGGTCTGCTAGAACCCCTCCCTCGGGTTTCACATGGTCCCTCTGCATGAGTAATTGCGCGTCAACGCGGACAACGACGCAGAAGTATAAATTAAAACCAACGCGTTGCCTACAGCGTAGAGGCTCCGGCGTAGGTCCGACGCAGAAGTATAAATAGGCCTTAAGGAAGAGCTGCCCCCAGGAATGCCCTCCACAATGGGTCGGTTCTCATTTAGCCCAAGGGCCAGCTCTTCTGCCGGGGTATAACGTGGGGGTGCAGGACCACCACCTGTTTTTTTCTGCTCCGCCTTTTCCTTGGTTGCAGATAACCATAAACAGACAAACACATCATTTAAAATGTCTTTGCTAAAAGAGACTAATCAGTAGAAGTAGAAAAGATTACCAGTTTGAAGAATATTCTTGTACTTCACTTTTACTTGTTCCCATGTTCTAGTGGGTCCTGAGGTGGCTCTGACATTAAGCAATTATGAAATTATTAAAATACAAGAATATATACTGTAATAAGTGATATAACCATAACATGGAACACTTACGCATTTAATTTGTCTGTTACTTTTTGCCAGCCCTCTCTCCTGGCTTTTGCACACTTTGATTCCCAGTGTTCCCTGGCGTTTTAATTATATTTTTCAAACTCTGCATACCATTCCAGTAAAAATTCCTGCTCTGCTGCGTTGAAAAACTGAGCGCGCTCTTTGGCCATGGTGAGCAGCCAATAGCAGCGTTGCTGATCAATGTTTCTACTATCGATACATATCCCCTTTTAAACCAGAGCGTGAACGCGCAATTATCTCACTAACTCAATCCAGCTATACTAATCATATCCGGCAGGTGTGTTCGAAGAACCAAATTAGTCAGATCATGATTAGCACGATGATATCACCTTGGATGTCTCGTTTGATCTCAGATGTTTTAAGCAACGTACGAAGAACGGGCCCCAGTTGCTATGACAGCAAGTCCAGGATGAGCGTCGAAGACCCAAACAATCCAAGATCATGCCAAATCGCCAACAATCAAATCCAGCTAACTGAGTTCTTCGACGCTCATCCTGGACTTGCTGTCATAGCAACTGGGGCCCGTTCTTCGTACGTTGCTTGAAACATCCAAGATCAAATTATGAGACATCCAAGGTGATATCATCGGCCTAATCATGATCTGACTAATTCGTTTCTTCGAACACACCTGCCAGTTATGATTAGTATAGCTGGATTGAGTTATCTGAGATAACTGCGCGTTCATGCGCTGGTTTAAAAGGGGATATGTATCGATAGTAGAAACATTGATCAGCAACGCTGCTATTGGCTGCTCACCATGGCCAAAGAGCACGCACAGTTTTTCTCCGCAGCAGAGCAAGAGTTATTGAAGGTTATGCAGAATATGAAACCTTAATTAAAACGCCAGGGAACACCTCAAAGTGTGCAAAAGCCAGGAGAGAGGGCTGGCAAAAAGTAGCAGACAAATGAAATGCGTAAGTGTTCCATGTTATGGTTATATCACTTATTACAGTGTATATTCTTGTATTTTAATCATTTCATAATTGCTTAATGTCAGAGCCACCTCAGGACCCACTAGAACAGTGTTCTTCAACCCTGCTCCTGGAGGACCCCCAACACTGCACGTTTTCTTTGTCTCCCTAATCAAACACACCTGATTCAACTCATCAGCTCATTAACCCATGTGATAATGAGTTGATGAATTGAATCCGGTGTGTTTGATTAGGGAGACAAAGAAAACCAGCAGTGTTGGGGGTCCTCCGGGAGCAGGGTTGAAGAACACTGCACTAGAACATGGGAACAAGTAAAAGGGAAGTACAAGAATATTCTTCAAAATGGTAATCTTTTCTACTTCTACTGTTCTTTGTCTCTTTTACAAAAGAAAAGCACCGTTAAATGTGTTTGTCTGTTTATAACAGCAACCAAGAAAAAGGCTGAGCTGAAAAAAAAAAAACAGGTGGTGGTCCTGCTCCGTCACATTATACCACATTATACCCCAGCAGTAGAGCTGGCCCTGGGGTTAAATGTGAACCGACCCATTGTGGAGGGCATCCCTGGGGGCAGCTCTTCCTCAGACCAACAGCCAGGAACCAGTAGCAGCAACACCTTCATTACTGGTAAATGAGCTTTAAATGATCTTGCTACACTGTAAAATATATCTTTTTTTTTGCCGCATTAAATTGAGTAGGCCTATATAATCCAAATGGCTGGTACAGTAATTTCAGCTGTTAAATATTGAGTAGTGATCAATTGCTTTGACTTGTGAAGGTGAAAACTGCTGAACTTAATGTAAGAATATTTTGCCATGAGTTACTGATCACATTTGTTCATATAGTGTAGTTCATTGTAATGCCATTGTGTTTCCTCTTTTGTGCAGTTTTACATAATACACCAACACTTGTACCTGTTCCCAAGAAAGTAGTGGCTGAAATATGTGCAGTAAGTGGACTTTTTCTAACTTTACATCAAAAGGGAAGAAAGTGCAACACTTTGTAATGCCCATTTGTTTCCATTGCACAGGACAGTGAAGAAACCCTCTCAGATGACTGTCCTTTGGAGGAAGTACTTGTAAGTGCATAAATAACTTTACTTCATTTATAGTAACTTGTGTACATATTATTTCTGACTGCAATATGAGTTGCAGGAGGAAAGGCCTACTGCACAAAGTGATACAGAGGTGGGCAGTGTAGTAACCTACTTGTACTTTTTATTTTTGTTGCATGAGGCTTGTGTTGACAGTTCTTTTTTATTTTTTTTTATTTTTTTATTCTTTTTATCCAAACATGGCACAGGGTGATATCCGTATATAAACGGAATCTACAACAGAAAATTTAGTATTTTGACCTGAAAAAACAGAAAAATGAAGGGGAGAAATAGAACTTGACACCTTAAAGAAGAAAAAACTGGCACTAGAGATTGAGTTGCTTCAAAAGGAACTTCAGAGTAAGTGCTATATACACTATTTCACACAGAGTACTATTGCTGACCTTGGATAACAATAAATCTTATTGCAGGCAAAAGATGACCATCATTGGCTTTTCTTGACAAAGAATAATTGAAATAAAACTCAAGGAACTAAGCATGTTGTCTTGTCTTCTATTCATTTAATGAAGGTTTTTGTTTTGAAAAAAATAAAGAAAAAATGGTGTTCCACAATTCTGTCCCGTGCAGCTCTGCCACTAGGTTGGTCCAAGTGCACTGGCTGGAGGTCATCATCAGGCTGCACCTCCACCACAGGGGTCCTCTCCTTTCTGATGGTGGCACTATTGTGGAGTATGGCACATGCAACAATAATGTCACAGGCCCTGTCAGGTGCAACCCTCAGACACTGAAATCTTTCCTTTAGTTGCCCAAAGGTCATTTCAATGCGTGCCCTTGTCCTGGCTAGAGCTGCATTGAAACGGGTTTGGGTCAGGGAATGGCGTCATGAAATACTGCCTGCAGGTATAGCCCCTGTCCCCAAGCAGGATCCCGTCGTAAGCACCTGGAAAAATGCAGTTTTGTTAGGCTCAGAATAAATGTATGTAATACAGTGAGCTTGATATTAAATATTTCCTTACCACGTTCAAATAATGTGCATAAATGTGACTCTCTGAAAATCCTGGAGTCATGCACAGAACCAGGCCATTTTGCTTCCACATTTGTGATGTAGGACATGGAGTCACACACCATCTAAGATATTTTTAATCAGTCAACTGCATACTTTTTGATTACATTACTTTTTGTATTATTTGATATATTCTGGACTCGCTTCTCCAAGGTAAATGGTGAATTGTTTGATGTCAGGCTGCATGCTCAGAAAGCGGCAGTGGATTGTGCAGCGTGAGACCACCTTCAGCGACAGGTTCTTGTCGTAAAAACGGACAAGACATGGCTGCGAAAGACTTCCCGTATCACCTCCGCTTATAAAGCCGGGATCTAATCCTGTTAACATGAAATAAGCCTGCTCCCGAGCTCACCTGTTGCTATGACAGCAAGTCCAGGATGAGCGTCGAAGAACCAAACAATCCAAGATCATGCCAAATCTCCAACAATCAAATCCAGCTAACTGAGTTAGCGACGTACGAAGAACGGGCCCCTGGGGCCTGTTTCAGAAAGGAGGTTCAACTGAGTTGACTTACCCTGAGATGGGAAACTCTGAGTTTTCGGTTACAGAACAGCGGAAATTAGTTAGTTCAATCAACTCTGAGTTGACTGACTCTGAGTTAAGCGCGTGCACCACCACTATAAAAAGCCATTATCAATGGAGTGCAGATATTATGAGTCACCATGGTAACAGCGCCAGACAAAAAGAGGTCTGCATATTTCTCACCAGCTTCTGCAAGCGTAAGAAGACATATTATTATTTTTTAAATATCGGCTGCAGCAGCGAAGGACAACTAGAGTTAGCTAGGGAGAAAATAGTTGCTCGAGTCAATGCGTATGTTTACATTTTAATTAGTTATACAGTGTTGGGTGTAATTAATTACCAAGTCATCTAAATACTGTCATTTAATTAAAGGGATTACTCTTAATTCTTCTGTAATTTGAAGTCAAATCTGATGTAATTGCATTAGACTATAGAACAATTCTGTATATTTAACATACATTTTTAAAAGGTATATTTTTTATGTAACCTTCTCCCTCTACACACTTTGGTCAATTCAAGAATAATCCATGCAATTGTATATTGTTTATTTGAAAGCATTAAAAGTGCAGTTTCTTGTCTCTCCTTGTATTGTTCAAGTGGTTGAGGTTGATATGGGATTTATTAATAAGTAGACCAATACTTTCTAAAGATAGTCATTATTACATGAATCTAATTACACGGTTGAAGATGTCATTTGTAGTTAGTAATTAATAACTATTTTAGAGTAACTTACCCAACTGTTATAATATCAGAGGTGAAACTGGAAGAACAGTATGTTATTCAACCTAATTTTAATTTTCATGGGTGCAATCCTGCAGGTATTAAAAGAACATGGCAGCAGCTGAAAATTAAATATAAGAACATAATTCAATCAGGTAAGGTTTGAGCATATCATGGGTGTAGGCTACCTGAATTTACAAATATTTGACATATTAAATAACTAAATAGCATCCCAGTGTCTAGCAGTGCAGCAGCATTTTTGGCTGGGGGAATTCCTGGAGGGACTTCAGAGCCAGTCACTCCCGAAGATCCAAGGGCCTTCATAAAATGTAAGAGGTTTACATATGTGTTATTTCTTATATAGGCTATTTTTGATATTTCCATTTATTTTACTTTGGGTTGGGTTTTTTGTTGGTCCCAACAGATTCCGATGGTAATATCTGTCTTTTGGAGCCTCCTGTCCCAACAAAACCTGCAGGCAGTTGTAAGTAGCCTACTCAATACACCAGAAATTATGACAAATAGTGTTATAAAGTGTACTCATCTTCACAGGACGATGGGGATAATGTTATGTGTCACATCAAACAATCTACACATTCAGATTTTTTCACATTTTTATGTGGAGTAGAATCTAAGTTTAAAGCTAAGTATAAATGGGTAGTCTTATCTCTCCCCCCGCCCCCAAAGTGGAAGAACAGCAGGAGGACGGTCCATCAACTTCTGTTGCACAGATGAACAGAGTTCAGTGATTTTCAGTAAATGCCACAGTTTAATTCTGTAGAATTTGTTTAGAACTACATTATGTAACTCTAATCTATTACTGTATATTCAGTTGCCAGTTAAGGAGTTAATAGACTTCATCTTATTTAAAAAATTGAAAAAAAAAAAAAACAGTAAAAATAGCAATATTGTATTTATTAATTAAAGATTAATTGTATTAATAAAAATGTACTGAAAGAATGAATGAGGTGTTTAAACACCACTTCCTCTTTAAAAAAGGGGAGGAGACCGAAAGAAACTCTGGGTTTACCGAAGAAAACCTGCTCCCGGCCAGGTTAGGTTCACAGAGTAAGTTACCATGGTAACTGACTCTGAGTATAAGTTACCTCTCTTTCAGAAACGGGCTTGACTTACTCTGCTTTCTCAGGTCTAACATACCTCCCATTCTGAAACAGAAAACCCAGAGTTTCCCTCATTTCAGGGTTAACATACTCTGAGTTTTCACTTAACCTCCTTTCTGAAACAGGCGCCCCTGGTCTTTTCACGATCGGATAGCTATCCGATCTGAGAAAACGCATGAAGTGGCCAGGTGTAAACAGCCCCAGAAATCATTCTAATATTCTGATTTATTATGAGTGTTGGAAACAGTTCTGCTGCCTAATATATTTGATGAATAAAAGGTTAAAAAGAACTGCATTTATTAAAAAATATATATAATTTCTAATAATATAAATCTTCTTTACTATCACTTTTTTTAAAATCAATTTAACACATCCTTGCTGAATAAAAGTATTGATTTATTTAAAAAAAATAAAATAAAAATACTGACCTCAAATTACTGACCAGTAGTGTATATTGTTGTTACAAAAGATTTCTATTTTTTTAAAAATTGCTTTTTTTTTTCCTTTTTTTTTCCTTTTTATTCATCAAAGTATCCTAAAAAAAGTAACACAGGTTATGAAAACATATTAAGCAGCAGAACTGTTTCCAACTTTGATAATGAATCATCATATTAGAATTATTTCTAAAGGATCATGTGATAGACTGGAGTAATGATCCTGAAAATTCAGCTTTGCATCACAGAAATAAATGATCATTTAAACCAATTATTTTAAATTGTAAAAATATATCACAATATTACTTTTTTTTCTGTATTTTTGATCAAATAAATGCAGGCTTGATGAGCAGAGGAAACTTCTTTCAAAAACATTAAAAATACTAATACTTATACTTGCCCTGTAATACATGTATTCTTTGTTTTAGATGTTATTAACTTAAATTCTTATGAATAATAAAAATGTTGTAATGTCTATTTGTTATTTATGGCCTGTACGCCTCATTATTGATCTGAGCTTCTACATCTTGAATTCGAATAACATTCGATAAAACATAATTGCTGGATTATTTTGACAATAATAAATAAGCAGATGAAACATAGTAGGCTTATACACTGTTTATCACAGATTACTTTGGACCAAAGTTACCATATTATAATTAATTATTATATAGTTCTATTCATTCATTTTATTTAAATTAGCACTGGTTAAAATGTATAAAGCATGAACAAGATATGAAACAATATGTATTAATAATACACAGTTTAAATATCACAAATATCAAATTGTATTTTCATTTGCGTCCTATGCTGGCTAATTACGACGTTTAACCTGTTATCATAATGAAATTCATGCATTTATTTGTCATTTAAACTGATGCAAACAGGGAAAGAGAGTAGAAAACACTTATTATCCTGTCGCCCCCTCTAGTGGACAGCATTAAGTATTACGGCCTTCATTGCTCAGATAACTCAAGTCGATGGATTTTTTGGGAAAGTCTGACCAGTTAGAAGCAAGTTAGACCAGTCTGAGGGTCTGAGCTGAGTTTGATGAAGCATCAAAGTTCTAGGCGGAGTCAATTTCTCATAATAATAATAACAATTAATCCCAAACCTGGTAATTTTGTCAGTATTTAATTTACGTTCACTGATTCTGGCTTCTCTCTTTTCTGTCTCTTTCTTTTCATGTGAACTGAGTAGGCTACACGTGCTTAAATTCAAAAAAATATAAACTTTATTTCTATTCAAAATTATTTATAGCCCATAGGCTATATGTCACACACGCCTACCTGCCTTTTGATGTAAATAAAAGACTAGAGTGGTAAATGTTACGGACATATTATCATGGTACAGTTCAGCCTATTATTGATTTTTATTTCCACTTCCCTTTTATCCAAAGAGACGGAACTATTTGCACTGTATTTATCAATGGGAAATATGCTAATATAATCTGTCATATACTGTGGCTCACATTAATGGGGTTGCTTGCAAGTCGCAGCAGCACGAATTACTTGACCAGCAACATATTTCTAAATCAAATAGTGTGTGTAGTTAACAGTGAGTGGTGGTTTCAGACATTATTTCATTAAAGGGCATTTGTCAGTGCCGCACTCGTAGCCTACTGACTCTTATTCTGCCTGACAGAAAGAAAAGCTCACAGCTTACTGAAGGCGGAGCGGTTTGACCAATCAGATGAAAGGGGCGTTTCAGCGCCGCCCACGTGTGCAAATGAAATATCGAACCCATAAACCGACTTGTAAACCATAAACGAAAAATGAAAAATCTAGCCAAAATCTAGCCCAAAAAAACGAATAAACGAGCTGGTTTTCATTTCTCCTTATTCCATTCTAAACAGGAAATGAAATGATCAAAAAGTGCACGGACCCTATGACTAGATGTCGCCTTGGCTACGGCAGTTTGGAATATTCTGGGCTCATCTGATTTTTTTGTACATAGCATAACCTACTTTGTTATGATTTTAGTATCATAATGATTAATAAATGCACGCACAATTATCATGAACTTGATTTGAACAAATGCCTATCAACTTGTGTGTGCAAAATTCAGAATTAAATGAATGTGCAGCAATTTGTACAAATAGAGAGTCTGTAGGCCTATACTGTTGTAGCCATTAAATAAGCGCATTTATTTTCATATTTGTTCAAATGTTATAATGTTATTTTTTTCCCCATGTATGTTGATTTATGAAAAGTGAACAGCACGAGTAAAAGTGAATTTCGTTTTGTATAAATTGTATCTTAATTTTAATACATTTTTCATCAGCCTGTATTTAATAAATAAGATAAATAAGATTAAATAAATAATAAATAAAAAAAAGATAATCTTGCATTGCACGTTAACTGGAGCGCATCTCATCCTAACTTAACGAAACTCATTGTATGCCTCACACACAGACATGAGAAATACATCAAATACACAAAGCTTGAAATGTCTTTAAACGACATAATTCAAAACGAAAAGAAAAAGGCTACTCTCTGATTATGTAATCCATTATGTGCATTTCTCTCTATAGGCGCGTTCACTATACGGCGATCGTCAACTTCATCTTTGCAGCCGAGTCGACACTGTCAGAAAACACTAGATTATTAATAAAAATCAATGCACGCGTCACCGGATTTACAAATGCACATCTTGCTTGTTGCACCCACACATATTATGTCGAAAATAACGAGATATTATGTTGAAATAACATTATTAATAATAATACATATTTTATAATATTTGATTGAATGCTGAATGTTGCGCTTGTTCAGTTAATAAAATGAAAACTTTAATTGTGATCATTAAAATAATTGAATATGAAATATTTAGTGTCCAAGTTTTGCTAATTAATTAATTAATATATGTAAGGCATTCGTTCCAATCAACTGCCTTAGCCAAGGCCACGTCTAGTGTATATATCTATGACTTGATCAGTCAAATGAAATACAATAAACGTCTAAATAAATATTACAAATTAAAAACCGATCGGAAATGTGGTCCAATTTTCTAATACTATTATTTGATGACAACAATAGATTTGTAAAACAAAATCCAGCCATTTGTGTTTTTTTGTTTATTTTTTTTAAAGCAAAAAACCAAGCTGCACCCTTTTTTAAATGTCCTCTTTCATTCCGAAAGAGAATAATTTTCAGATTGTAAATATTTAAAATGATTGAATGATTTGATTGTGTCATTATGATGAAGAAACAAGGCAAAAAGTGTCAAAAAACCATTTGTGGAAGGCATCCGATGAGTGTCAACCCGGCCAGATCAGCAAGTGCATCAAGGCAACCACGATTAGCCGGTGCACCAGCCAGCAAAGTGATTCAATGGTTCATAGGTGTAGCTCACAGCCTCATCGCCCTACCCTCCACATTCTAAAGAGTGTACAGGCGGTTATTTATATAGGGCAGATAAGCCCTGTGTTTCTCTTCGACGGTAACTGTAAATTGAATTCAAGCTGCGATTTTTGAAGTTGGATATACTCGCGCGGGCAAATACAGATGTGTTAAACACGATAAAAACACAAATTGTACCTTTATTCGTTAATACAGTCGGTATTTCCCACAATGATTCTGCTTTGCTATTGGCCCACGTCACGATCAGTAAGCGCTGCTATTGGCGGTCACGATTATTAAGTATGAAAATGAAAATTCTGTCAGTAATTCCTCACCCTCATGTTGTTCCAACCCCTTCGTTCATCTTCGGAACACAAATTAAGATATTTTTGATTAAATGACTAAATTGGACTATATTAACGATGTGTTTAATGAACTTTTCTGGGCCAGCAAGTTTCAAACCCTTAGAAGCCTGAAGAAGTCTCGTTCCGAACACATCGCGATATTTGGCATCAGTTCACTTCACGTGTGTCAGATGTTGGTAAGTAGTAAATACGCTGTCCGAATAATGTGTGATATATAATGTATTTTCTGTTTGTCGATATTAATCAGATTAGCTCACGTTCAGTCACGGCATTATATCTGTCATCTCCGTCCACTGAGGCTTTGCGTTTTATTGCTTTCTAATTCAAAACAGGGTGATTAAGTTACACTGCCTGTCACATGACGTGAGCATAGGCCTAAAGACCTTAAATCAGTTAATCATATTCATATCAGATTAAAAGTAGTACAATTAGTTCCAAAGTTGTATTTGTAGTAGAAGCACAGTACAAACAACACTTACCATGCTTTTACCACATTAACATTAGTTTTACTGTGGTAAGTGTAGTAAAAAGACAGTAATCACAAAACTTACCATGCTTTTACCACACTATTGGTAGTTTTAATGTGATACTTATTGTAAATGCACATTAACCACAACGCTTACCATGCTTTTACCACAGGAATGATGTAAAACAACATAATGATATTTTATTTTCTCTTTTTTCAGCTGAAAAGACCAAAAGGACCTTTCGGACTATTATTGTTTGAGGACAAGTAAACGGAGGAGACAGACAGCTGCAAAGGCAAATATTCGCAATGGTATATACATGTGTTGGTTCGAACCCTAAATCAAACATTTTATCAAGCATTTGTTGTTTCTTAAACCTTTTCTCGCAAAACCCATAGCCCAATCAGTACGAAGATAGTCTGAAAGTCTTAATAATTCACAAGATTTAACAAGTTGTCAAATTCGTACGATACTCGTACATATTTGTATACTCGTACACACACTGTCAGAAAGTTGATATTAATTGCATTGTATTGATTACAATTAGTGATGCACCGATGTGAAAATTGAGGCCGATACCGATAACCGATATTAATATTGCTGTTATGGCCGATACCGATATTTGCCGATGTCGATATCTCTGTATAGAAAACAAATTTTAATGATTATCAAATAAAGAGCTATTTTCCAAAACACTTTTTTTTTACTTTAGAAATGACTGATATTGGGCACCTTTACCTGTGTGCAAAATATGTCACATACGACACACATGCATTATACTGCATTGCATATACAGTAATGTGTGCTGGTCAACTTGTCTAAAATTAAGAAACCCTTAGAAAACAGTAAAAAAAAAAAAAAAACACACAAAAAACAGGAACATTGTGTAAAATTAAGATAGGCTACTTTATTTATTATTCCAATATCCAAATATCGAGGGCTTGGAACCAGAGGGGCGTAAGTGGCATTTGACAAACTTTACAGGAGAGCCAAAACAAAATTTTGACCACACTTCAATCAACTGTATTTATTAACCTTCAACCACAACATTGCAACCACATACATACTTATATGAGTAAGTTCTTAAGTGAACATATTATGGAATATTAACACGATGAACATATTCTAAAACCTTGCAAAATCTTGAAAATATGGCAAAAACATCAAATACGCCTTTTTGGCACCAAACATTTCCAATTCTTGTAAAGAAAAATAGGGCGTATCTGCTGATCAATGCAGAAATGATTGGTCAAAACATTGGTTAAAAACACTCTAACTTCATAACTTTTCATTTTATTTAAAATACTGTATACATAGTCATTTCATCATTTCAAACTGTTTGTTTAACATTTCATTTCTAACCGTTTAATTTCAATTCTCATTTATGAGTTCACATTCATGTCAAACAGTTTAACATTTAATTTCAAACAGTTTAATTTCTCTTGTTTATTACACATTTCACTTTTTAGTTCACTTTAGTTGAACTAAAAAGTTCACTCACTGCCCACTGTCAGAGTGTTATAGAACTCTGCATAACAGTGAGGAATACTCCCATTGGTGCACAGGGTGAGTAGGTCTTTTTTCTTTAAGGCACTGATCACTGGAGGATTTTCATACAATGAGCTGGGGTGTGTGGTTCTGGTGCCTCTTGTTGCCTGTTGTGCCACCGTCAGTTTTCGGAAGGTTGGGGCGGTGAAATCATACTTGAAGAAGATTGTTTTTGGTTCATCTTTCGTGTAGCGGAACCATTTAATCTTCTGCCAATGAACTGATTGTCCCTCCTCATCTTTTGTTCTGTTTTTGAGTATGTGGTTGGAGAGGGACTTGAAGTCCAGAAAGTCCTTGTGTTCAAGTTCATGTACACTGTATGGGTCGTTCCTTCTTGCCATTCTCACAAGTGTGTAGTAGCCATCAGTAAATAGAAGTATGGGAGTAAATAGAAATGGGAGTAAATAGAAACTTTTCTTCTTGCAGTTTCCACTGCAGCATGCACACTATCACACTCCATGTCTAGTAGCCATCCATGATGGCTACTACACACTTGTGAGAATGGAAAGAAAGAACGACCCATAGTGTACATGAACTTGGACACAAGGACTTTCTGTACTTCAAGTCCCTCTCCAACCACATACTCAAAAACAGAACAAAAGATGAGGAGGGACAATCAGTTCATTGGCAGAAGATTAAATGGTTCCGCTACACGAAAGATGAACCAAAAACAATCTTCTTCAAGTATGATTTCACCGCCCCAACCTTCCGAAAACTGACGGTGGCACAACAGGCAACAAGAGGCACCAGAGGCACCAGAACCACACACCCCAGCTCATTGTATGAAAATCCTCCAGTGATCAGTGCCTTAAAGAAAAAAGACCTACTCACCCTGTGCACCAATGGGAGTATTCCTCACTGTTATGCAGAGTTCTATACTGTTCGTTGCTCAGACTCGCTCTCCCAGTTTAAAACTAGATTAAAGTCGCATCTCTTCAGCCAGGCATTCATATATTCCTACAGTTCAAACTACAATCCGGCCTGTAGCTCATAAATGCCAGAGGAGAACTGGCCCCCGACTGAGCCTGGGTTCTCCCAAGGTTTTTTTTCTCCATTAGGTCACCTGATGGAGTTTTAGGACACCATTAGGTCACTTGATGGAGTTTTTCGGTTCCTTGCCACTGTTGCCTTTGGCTTGCTCAGTTGGGGATATTTTGGGGATATTTAATTTAATTTTATCAATCAATAAATTCCTCTTGAAACAAACATTGTTGTATTATTTTAATTTAATACTGTGAAGCTGCTTAGATACAATCTGTATTGTGAAAAGCGCTATACAAATAAACTTGACTTGACTTGACTTGACTTGAATCGTATGGTAAATTAACTTATTTATAACTGTCTTAATTTATGTTTCAAGAACAATAGTAATTGCACATAGAGTAAGTCGAGACTTTCTTGTTTTACAGCAGAGAAGGAAGACCAGTCCTTATATCAACGCAAGCTAATCGAATAAGTCCTTTGTTTCGGGTGAGGAAGGAACATCTGGTGCCCAAAGAAGACAGAAAGCTGCGAGAGTCCATTGGTATGTCTTGTATTGAAACAATGCTGTAATATGTAGTACATAATTTGATGTTGACAATTTTACATTGTACAGGTTATCACTTGGTTTTTGACCAAGTGAAGCTCTTGAAACAAGTGACAGGAGAGTATGTAACTTGTCTGGAAAGTATCAGAGTCGCATTTGGCACGCGTGCCTTAGGTTGCCGACCCCTGGTCTAGCCTATAGTCTATGGTACCAATCACGTTAGTGAAGCCTGAGTAACATATACTGTAATCGGCATGGTCATGAATGCATGATCTTCATAAAAAATGATGATAGCCTAAAAAAAAACTGCTTAAAAAAAAAACTGCTTTACAACATTGGGTCTTAAAGGTGCTGTATGTAGCTTTTCTACTAAAACGAATCCTTTTTTTATTGCCTGTGTGTGAAGGGGTTGTAATATCACATTAAAATGATCCACTTTTCGGGTTTTGCTATTACCTCTGAAAGCAAGTATTCTTATGTTTATGTGAAGGTGCCGGGTCGGATTTACCGCGAAATCCAGTGACGTCACCTGCATGCGCGGAGCGCTCCCGAGCCTCTCGCCTCGTCTAGCCTACTGATTTTGCACTCAACAGCGACGACACTGCAACTTATGACATGGACTTGTGACTTATGCAACTTATGACATGTCTGATAACACTAAGAAACGACCTGCTCCCAGCACAACACAGACTCCAACACAAACTCCACATATTGATAAAAAAAACAATAAAACGTTTTTTTCTTTCTGCTGAAGCTCGTATTAAAGGCCAGACGTGAATCGGATGAACTTCGGGTGAAAAAACACGGATCAACATCGGCAGGGCGTTTGAATCGTGGAGAGACCTTATCTACAAACCTAGAATGTATACATTTCCTGAAGAAAATGTGAAGTAGTGCTTGCAGTGGCAAAATTCGGCACGGTTGATAGGGTTCCATTCTTATCATGGTACGAGCATGGAGCATTAGTTCAACGTCAAGCTGATAAAAGTAGCCTATTATTGTAACGTTGCAGTGGGAGTTTACCTGAGTTTCTAGCATGTTGTGGGATGCTCTCTCTGGTGTGTTGCGTGACGCGTCTCAGTCTGGCCGGTATCCACAGTGCTCGCTCCTAAATTCGAGCACGCGCAAGAGCACGCGCTTGTCAACTTATTGGTTGCAATCTGAAACATCACCGCTAGAGGCCGCTGAAAACTACATACAGCTCCTTTAAGTGGCTTGGAAATGCCACAAAAAAACCTAAAACTGTTTTTCTAAACCTAAAAGCGCCAGGTAAACTCCGAATGACACGACAGACAGCACTTTCCATCAAGTTCTCCGCATCTCCAATAGTGTAAAGGAAAGAGCCACTCGCAAATAATCTTAAGGTCAAGTCAAGTCAAGTCAAGTTTATTTGTATAGCGCTTTTCACAATACAGATTGCATCAAAGCAGCTTCACAGTATTAAATTAAAATAATACAACAAAGTTTGTTTCAAGAGGAATTTATTGATTGATTAAATTAAATTAAATATCCCCAAAATATCCCCAACTGAGCAAGCCAAAGGCAACAGTGGCAAGGAACCGAAAAACTCCATCAAGTGACCTAATGGTGTCCTAAAACTCCATCAGGTGCCTTAATGGAGAAAAAAAACCTTGGGAGAACCCAGGCTCAGTCGGGGGCCAGTTCTCCTCTGGCATTGGATAGAGGCCGGATTGTAGTTTGAACTGTAGGATTATATGAATGCCTGGCTGAAGAGATGCGACTTTAATCTAGTTTTAAACTGGGAGAGTGAGTCTGAGCAACGAACAGTATCAGGAAGACTATTCCAGAGTTTTGGAGCCAAATGTGAAAATGCTCTCCCTCCTTTGGTGGTTCTGGATATCCTAGGTATGACCAAAAGCCTTGAATTTAGTGATCTTAAAGAGCGCGATGGATTATAGGGCGATAGAAGATCCGTTAAATAGACTGGAGCTAAGCCGTTTAGGGCTTTATAAGTCAGTAGCAATACCTTGTAATTAATACGGAACTTTATAGGTAACCAATGCAGTGATGATAAAATCGGTGTTATATGATCATATTTTCTTGATCTCGTAAGAACTCTAGCGGCGGCATTTTGGACTTACTGTAGCTTGTTTATTGAGGATGCAGGACAACCAGCTAATAAAGCATTACAGTAATCCAGTCTCGAGGTCATGAATGCATGAACTAACTTTTCTGCATCAGAAACTGATAGCATATTACGTAGCTTAGCAATGTTTCTAAGGTGGAAAAAGGCTGTTTTTGTAACATGTCAAGTCAAGTCAAGTTTATTTGTATAGCGCTTTTCACAATACAGATTGTATCAAAGCAGCTTCACAGTATTAAATTAAAATAATACAACAAAGTTTGTTTCAAGAGGAATTTATTGATTGATAAAATTAAATTAAATATCCCCAAAATATCCCCAACTGAGCAAGCCAAAGGCAACAGTGGCAAGGAACCGAAAAACTTCATCAAGTGACCTAATGGTGTCCTAAAACTCCATCAGGTGACCTAATGGAGAAAAAAAAACCTTGGGAGAACCCAGGCTCAGTCGGGGGCCAGTTCTCCTCTGGCAATTATGAGCTAGAGGCCGGATTGTAGTTTGAACTGTAGGATTATATGAATGCCTGGCTGAAGAGATGCGACTTTAATCTAGTTTTAAACTGGGAGAGCGAGTCTGAGCAACGAACAGTATCAGGAAGACTATTCCAGAGTTTTGGAGCCAAATGTGAGAATGCTCTCCCTCCTTTGGTGGTTCTGGATATCCTAGGTATGACCAAAAGCCTTGAATTTAGTGATCTTAAAGAGCGCGATGGATTATAGGGTGATAAAAGATCCGTTAAATAGACTGGAGCTAAGCCGTTTAGGGCTTTATAGGTCAGTAGCAATACCTTGTAATTAATACGGAGCTTTATAGGTAACCAATGCAGTGATGATAAAATCGGTGTTATATGATCATATTTTCTTGATCTAGTAAGAACTCTAGCGGCGGCATTTTGGACTAACTGTAGCTTGTTTATTGAGGATGCAGGACAACCAGCTAGTAAAGCATTACAGTAATCCAGTCTCGAGGTCATGAATGCATGAACTAACTTTTCTGCATCAGAAACTGATAGCATATTACGTAGCTTAGCAATGTTTCTAAGGTGGAAAAATGCTGTTTTTGTAACATATGAAATATGATTTTCAAAAGACAGGTTGCAATCGAGTATGACACCCAGGTCTTTTACTGTAGAGGATAAAGTAACAGGACATCCTATGATGTTAAAGTTGTATTGTGCGAGGTTTTGTGGGCGGTTTTTTGAACCGATAAGTATTACCTCTGTCTTGTCTGGATTTAATAAAAGAAAATTACGGGTCATCCAATCTTTCATATCTTTAACACACTCTGTCAATTTGGAAAATTTTGCGTTTTCATCCGGCCGTGATGAAATATATATTTGAGTGTCATCAGCATAACAATGGAAACTAATTCCATGTTTCCTTATAATATTTCCAAGTGGCATCATATATATTGAAAATAACAGAGGGCCTAATACAGATCCCTGCGGCACTCCATAGTTTACTGGAGTTATGATCGATTTTTCTCCATTTAAATAGACAAAATGGTAGCGGTCAGATAGGTATGATTTGAACCAGCTTAGTGCTTGTCCTTGAACACCAGTATAATTTTGTAATCGATCTAAGAGTAATGTATGATCTATAGTATCGAACGCAGCACTAAGATCAAGTAAAACTAGTATTGAGATACAGCCTTGGTCAAGAAGCTAAAAGTAAATCATTTGTGATTTTAACGAGCGCAGTTTCAGTGCTATGATGCGGTCTGAATCCAGACTGAAACTTTTCATAGATCTCATTTTGTTGCAAGAAAGAGCCCAGTTGAGCGGACACCACTTTTTCTAATATTTTAGACATAAATGGAAGATTTGAAATGGGTCTATAATTTGCTAGATTATTATGATCTAATTGTGGTTTCTTAATGAGAGGTTTTATAACTGCCAGTTTAAATGTTCTTGGAACATGACCTAAAGATAAAGATGAGTTAATAATATTGAGGAGAGGCTCTTCCACTACAGGTAACACTTCTTTCAGTAGTTTAGTTGGTATAGGATCTAATAAACATGTTGTTGTTTTAGATGAAGTGATAAGTTTATTTAACTCTTTTTGTTCTATAGTTGTAAAGCACTGTAATTGTTCTTTCGGGGTGATAATTGAAGCTGAATTATAAGGCGCGATTGAAGATTGAACGTTTATAATTGTGGTTCTGATGCTTTCTATTTTCTCAGTGAAGAAGTTCATGAAATCATTACTACTGAACTGTAACGGGATATTTTGTTCGGGTGACGTCTGTTTATGTGTTAGTCTAGCCACGGTGTTAAATAGAAACCTTGGATTGTTTTGGTTGTTTTCTATTAGTTTGCGGAGGTGCTCAGCCCTGGCAGCTTTTAGGGCCTTTTTATAACGTGACATACTGTCTTTCCACGCGATTCTAAAGACCTCTAAATTAGTTTGTTTCCATTTACGCTCTAAAATACGCGTTTCTCTCTTTAAAACATGCGTAGTATTGTTATACCATGGTGCTTTATTTTTCTCTCTGACCTTTTTTAATTTAATAGGTGCAACCACATCCAATGTTCTAGAGAGAATGGTGCTCATAGTGCTAGTTAGTTCTTCTAGTTCATCTGTTTGTTTGGGTTCAGGCAGCAGCTGAGACAGATTAGATAAGCAATTTGAGAAATTATCTATGGTGGATGGGAGGATTGTTCTGCCTGGTTGATAACGCGACGCCGCATGACATATTACAGCAGTACGTAATATGCAAGTTACCATGTAGTGATCAGTGACTTCATCACTTTGTGGAATGATATCTATATCGGTCGGATCGGTTCCATGTGATATAATTAAATCGAGTGTATGATTAAGACGATGAGTTGGTCCGGTGACGTTTTGCTTGACCCCAAATGAATTTAATAAATCTGTAAACGCAGCTCCTAACGCATCATTTGGATTATCTACGTGTATGTTAAAATCTCCAACAATTAATGCTTTATCGACATTGACTAATAGGTCTGAGAGAAAATCTGCAAACTCTTTTAGGAAATCAGCGTAAGGCCCTGGCGGTCTATATACGGTAGCCAAGGCTAGAGATAATAGGGATGTTTTTCTAACATCTAAGAGCGTAACATTTAGTACAAGTACTTCAAATGAAATAAACTTATAACCCGTTTTCTGAGTAACATTTAGAATATCTTTATAAATGGTTGCAACACCTCCGCCACGGCCAATCAGACGGGGCTTATGCTTATAACAGTATCCAGGAGGAGTAGACTCATTAATACCGAAATAATCATTTGGTTTAAGCCAGGTTTCAGTAAGGCAAAGTACATCGAAGCTATTATCTGTGACTATTTCATTTACAATAACTGCCTTAGGTGTGAGTGATCTAATGTTTAGAAGACCTAGCTTTAGAAATAGTTTTTGTTTACTAATAGCAACATTTTCTGTTTTAATAACAATTAGATTTTTCCTAGATCCTGCATTAGATTTATTATTTGATCTCACTAAACGAGGAATAGACACGGTTTCTATGCAATGTTCTACACTAGTATTTATATCAGTTGAATTGGTGCAGCAGAGACTATGATTTGGACTTTTGGTTACTAGTCAAAGGGTATTTAACATTTTGGAGATGTTATCTGACAGAAGATCCGCTCCGAATCTGCTTGGGTGTAAGCCATCAGCACGGAAAAGCCTAGGATGCTCCCAAAACAGATTCCAATTATTTACAAAGAGCAGTTTCTGCTCATTGCATCATGACATTAACCATTCATTTAGCGCAAATAATCTGCTGAACTTTTCATGCCCTAGTCGGTACGTGGGAAGCGGTCCTGACACAATGATCGTTGTTTCAGGCGATGTGCTGCGTACCGTATCGATTAGATTCCTGAAGTCTTTCTTCAGAATCTCCGTCTGGCGCAGCCTGATGTCGTTCACTCCCGCGTGCAGGACCACAGTTCCGACGCGCTCGTCACCGTTCAGGATCTCGGGAACGCGAGCAGCGATTTCAGAAACACGAGCACCAGGGAAGCAGTGACTTTGCACCTTACTTTTACCTAACGTAGCGTGTACGTGCCGAACGATGGAATCGCCGATGATCACAGCATCGCGTTCTGTTTCGCGTAGAGGGGAGAAGCGGTTTTGTGTGGATAACTCGAAAACCGGGAGGGTCGGAGAAAGTCTTGGTCTAAACCTGACTCGCGTCTTCCGCTGCGGAACCACCCAGGCTTCGTGGTGGCGTGTTGGAGCCGGAGTGAACGAGACCATGGCTGATTGCGACCGATGCTGAGGAACGCACGGAGTAGACGCGGTCGGAGTCAGCGGGTTAGTAACGTTAAACACTGATTTGTGTGCATCGGCGCGTGATGTTTCAAGAGCCAAACACCGGTCTCTCAGCTCGGCCTGTCTCAATAAAAGGTTGTGGATCTGTTTCTCAACAGCTTCCAGCTCAGACTGCAGTGCGTGAAGCTCAAATGTGTCCTCACCTGCACCAAGCGGTAGACTACTTACATCTGATATATTCGCCATTTTAACAGATGGACAGTGAGTTAGCAACGAAGCTACCAGTGATGCTATCAATATTAATACTAATTTATATTATAAGTTTGTTTGTAAATGAGTGTGGAGAAGACGCGTTCAGCCGTGATCCACGGACGTAACCTTTAAGAGTATGCAGCGTTGGATCACTAATAGGCTTGAGACGCGTCTGCTCAACAGTCCGCGTTGTAACTATGAGGTTTTTTAGTGGTAGGGGTGTAGAGTAGACGCACGATAGGCGAAAAAAAAGTGTTTGTTTATAAGTGAGTGTGGAGAAGACGCGTTCAGCCGTGATCCACGGACGTAACCTTTAAGAGTATGCAGCGTTGGATCACTAATAGGCTTGAGACGCGTCTGCTCAACAGTCCGCGTTGTAACAATGAGGTTTGAGCAGTAGTGCTTCTCAGTGAGGAAAAGTAGAAAATGTTCGTTGTAAGCGAGTTTAAAGAGAAAAATCAAGAATTATAAATCAAATCGATAGAGCTCCAAAAACAACAACGCATTCAGACGCAACGCATGATAATGACAGGACAAGACATTACTCACCGTGTTTGTTGAGTGTTTCTTATTCACCTGAGCTTTTATGAACTCAAAGGCGCGAGAGAAAATAAATAAATAAAAATAGCTGAGCGCAAGGGTGGCGCGTTAACAGGCTAGCGAATTACTAGCGTGTTGTGCGTCATGGTTGGGTAAGCTGTATTTAGTAGTAATATAAACAACTAGAAATTGTAGTAAATGATGGTTCAAAACAAGGAAATACGAGGCTAAGACGGAGCTTACAGCTCCGAAGCAAACACACTCACAGCAGGCAGCGAGAAAAATCAAGAATTATAAATCAAATCGATAGAGCTCCAAAAACAACAACGCATTCAGACGCGACGCATGCATAGACTGTAAAAAATATGGACAAAGCGTCTGTGACGTCACCCATAGACTTTCTGAAGAACGGGTTTGAAGCCGTTTATGGGGGGTATGGGCGGCGCCATCTTGGAAAATCTTGGGAAACCCTAACCCCGCCCACCTTCTGACGCAGCGCGCGTCACTCAGCTCGCTCTGCTACTCCGGTTATCTCTGTGTATATTTTAGGCAACGAAATATGTTATAAAACACCATACTAACTCTTTTCGTTTTCATTTAAAGAAATCTTAAACATTATAGCCACACAAATGTGGTTCAGGCAACGCGTATTGATTATATTCACTGCACATAACGTTTGCCTATTTATAACAAAACGAAATATAAAACACAAACCTGCCTCTTTTCGTTTTAAATATAATATAAAAATATTAAACATTTTAATATGGTCCAGGCAATATGTGCATTTGTACTAAACAACAGATGTTGCAGTAAACAACATTACAGATCATCTTCGTTGTATTAAAATTTAAAATGACAAAACTCAACCCAGTCTCTTTTTGTTAAATTTCAGTTTTATCAATATTAGCTATTATAAAAGTATAAGTAAAAGGTAAAGTTACAATAAGCTATACAAATAAAGCAAACAATTCAGTCAAACATAAAAAGTCATGCGCTCGATCTAGTCTAACCATACAACGGTACAAGTTAAATATAGCTTATAAAGTTATGAAACTTCCCCTCAGCCAAAACGATTGCCCACGAGACCAAAAATCGCCCGTTAGATATAGACAAGACGAATTATATCTCATGTTTAACCACTACAGAGACGCCAGAGTCAGCGGCAAACCTCAAAACGTCTAGCCGATGAAAGGCTGCTCCAGGCGGGGTACATCGCGCCGAGCGCCCGGTCATCGCTGGATCTCACAACTGGATACAATTTTCATAAATCTTTATAAATAAACCACAGATTTGAGCTTTAAACAACTACATTCTCGCCTGAAAAACTCTTAAAACTACATTTCATGATACAGAAACAGTAGTATTATATGTCAACTGTATTAAAAAATGGCGCTTCTTATGTTGTCATTCTGCCTTTCAGCTGTCAATCAAGCTGTCAATCAAAGTTAACCACGCCCTTATTGTCATACATTTTATATCTAAATACTATCTAAACTAACGAGTTAGAAAAAAATTCACTACCCTCGCCGTTGTCAGGCACTCGGAACCTATCGAAAAATCCAATAAAAGTCCATGGGACCAACCTGTAAAAACATGATTTTATGCTGTGAAAACGGACATTTTAACATGGGGGCTATGGACATTTGCTCCCTTTTGGGACCTTCCCCTAGCGGATTTTCGATGTATTGCAGTTTTTCGCACTTCCGGGTAGGCTTCATTTTTCAGATCAGAATGTTGCCCCTTGGACGCATGATAATAACAGGACAAGACATTACTCACCGTGTTTGTTGAGTGATTCTTACTCACCTGAGCTTTTATGAACTCAAAGGCGCGAGCGCGCGAGAGAAAAATAAATAAATAAAAATAGCTGAGCGCACGGGTGGCGCGTTAACAGGCTAGCGAATTACTACCGTGTTGTGCTAGTAGCAACGGAAGCCAGCGATGTTGGGCAAGCCGTATTTAGTAGTAGTATAAACAACTAGAAATTGTAGTAAATTATGGTTCAAAATAAGGAAATACGAGGCTAAGACGGAGCTTACAGCAACGAAGCAAAAACACTCACAGCAGGCAGCGAGGCAGACAGGAGCAATCGAGTGCCATCTCCAATAGTGTAAAGGAAAGAGCCACTCGCAAATAATCTTAAGGCAATGCAAACAGTTTGTGCTGTAGTTAAAGCCCGACTCCGACAAGTCGAAAATAAGTGTGTGTTTCCAACAAATTAATCATGTAAACGACAATCTCACCAGTCACGAGAAAAAATATATATCTCAGAAAGTGCACTATTGTAACGCAAAATCTCAGTTCTTCGTACCTCAGGGCCCGTTCTTCGTACGTCGCTAACTCAGTTAGCTGGATTTGATTATTGGCGATTTGGCATGATCTGGGATTGTTTGGTTCTTCGACGCTCATCCTGGACTTGCTGTCATAGCAACAGGTGCGCAAGCTTATTTCATGTTAACAGGATTAGATCCCTGCTTCATAAGCGCTGGACTTCCCGTATCAGCTCCGCTTATGAAGCCGCAGTCTAATCCTGTTAACATGAAATAAGCCTGCTCCCGAGCAGGTTTAAGCTTGCGCACCTGGGGCCCGTTCTTCGTACGTCGCTAACTCAGTTAGCTGGATTTGATTATTGGCGATTTGGCATGATCTGGGATTGTTTGGTTCTTCGACGCTCCTCCTGGACTTGCTGTCATAGCAACAGGTGCGCAAGCTTATTTCATGTTAACAGGATTAGATCCCGGCTTCATAAGCGGAGCTGATACTGTACCAGCCATTTGGATTATAGACATACTTAATTTAATGCAGCAACAAATTATTTACAGTGTAGCAAGATGATTTAAAACTCATTTACCTGTAATTAAGGTGTTGTTGTTACTGGTCCCTGGCTTTAGGTCTAAAGGCCTATTTATACTTCTGCGTCGAACTTACGCCGTAGCTACGTCGTAGGCTGTGCTTAGCGCGCGTACCCTTTGGCGTACCCTGATGCGCACCTCTCCAAAAATGTAACAACGCGTCAATTCTACGCGGACGCAAGCGCTGTGATTGGTCTGCTAGAACCCCTCCCTCGGGTTTCACATGGTCCCTCTGCATGAGTAATTGCGCGTCAACGCGGACAACGACGCAGAAGTATAAATTAAAACCAACGCGTTGCCTACAGCGTAGAGGCTCCGGCGTAGGTCCGACGCAGAAGTATAAATAGGCCTTAAGGAAGAGCTGCCCCCAGGAATGCCCTCCACAATGGGTCGGTTCTCATTTAGCCCAAGGGCCAGCTCTTCTGCCGGGGTATAACGTGGGGGTGCAGGACCACCACCTGTTTTTTTCTGCTCCGCCTTTTCCTTGGTTGCAGATAACCATAAACAGACAAACACATCATTTAAAATGTCTTTGCTAAAAGAGACTAATCAGTAGAAGTAGAAAAGATTACCAGTTTGAAGAATATTCTTGTACTTCACTTTTACTTGTTCCCATGTTCTAGTGGGTCCTGAGGTGGCTCTGACATTAAGCAATTATGAAATTATTAAAATACAAGAATATATACTGTAATAAGTGATATAACCATAACATGGAACACTTACGCATTTAATTTGTCTGTTACTTTTTGCCAGCCCTCTCTCCTGGCTTTTGCACACTTTGATTCCCAGTGTTCCCTGGCGTTTTAATTATATTTTTCAAACTCTGCATACCCTTCCAGTAAAAATTCCTGCTCTGCTGCGTTGAAAAACTGAGCGCGCTCTTTGGCCATGGTGAGCAGCCAATAGCAGCGTTGCTGATCAATGTTTCTACTATCGATACATATCCCCTTTTAAACCAGCGCGTGAACGCGCAATTATCTCACTAACTCAATCCAGCTATACTAATCATATCCGGCAGGTGTGTTCGAAGAACCAAATTAGTCAGATCATGATTAGCACGATGATATCATCTTGGATGTCTCGTTTGATCTCAGATGTTTTAAGCAACGTACGAAGAACGGGCCCCAGTTGCTATGACAGCAAGTCCAGGATGAGCGTCGAAGACCCAAACAATCCAAGATCATGCCAAATCGCCAACAATCAAATCCAGCTAACTGAGTTCTTCGACGCTCATCCTGGACTTGCTGTCATAGCAACTGGGGCCCGTTCTTCGTACGTTGCTTGAAACATCCAAGATCAAATTATGAGACATCCAAGGTGATATCATCGGCCTAATCATGATCTGACTAATTCGTTTCTTCGAACACACCTGCCAGTTATGATTAGTATAGCTGGATTGAGTTATCTGAGATAACTGCGCGTTCATGCGCTGGTTTAAAAGGGGATATGTATCGATAGTAGAAACATTGATCAGCAACGCTGCTATTGGCTGCTCACCATGGCCAAAGAGCGCGCACAGTTTTTCTCCGCAGCAGAGCAAGAGTTATTGAAGGTTATGCAGAATATGAAACCTTAATTAAAACGCCAGGGAACACCTCAAAGTGTGCAAAAGCCAGGAGAGAGGGCTGGCAAAAAGTAGCAGACAAATGAAATGCGTAAGTGTTCCATGTTATGGTTATATCACTTATTACAGTGTATATTCTTGTATTTTAATCATTTCATAATTGCTTAATGTCAGAGCCACCTCAGGACCCACTAGAACAGTGTTCTTCAACCCTGCTCCTGGAGGACCCCCAACACTGCACGTTTTCTTTGTCTCCCTAATCAAACACACCTGATTCAACTCATCAGCTCATTAACCCATGTGATAATGAGTTGATGAATTGAATCCGGTGTGTTTGATTAGGGAGACAAAGAAAACCAGCAGTGTTGGGGGTCCTCCGGGAGCAGGGTTGAAGAACACTGCACTAGAACATGGGAACAAGTAAAAGGGAAGTACAAGAATATTCTTCAAAATGGTAATCTTTTCTACTTCTACTGTTCTTTGTCTCTTTTACAAAAGAAAAGCACCGTTAAATGTGTTTGTCTGTTTATAACAGCAACCAAGAAAAAGGCTGAGCTGAAAAAAAAAAAAACAGGTGGTGGTCCTGCTCCCTCACATTACACCACATTATACCCCAGCAGTAGAGCTGGCCCTGGGGTTAAATGTGAACCGACCCATTGTGGAGGGCATCCCTGGGGGCAGCTCTTCCTCAGACCAACAGCCAGGAACCAGTAGCAGCAACACCTTCATTACTGGTAAATGAGCTTTAAATGATCTTGCTACACTGTAAAATATATCTTTTTTTTTGCCGCATTAAATTAAGTAGGCCTATATAATCCAAATGGCTGGTACAGTAATTTCAGCTGTTAAATATTGAGTAGTGATCAATTGCTTTGACTTGTGAAGGTGAAAACTGCTGAAGTTAATGTAAGAATATTTTGCCATGAGTTACTGATCACATTTGTTCATATAGTGTAGTTCATTGTAATGCCATTGTGTTTCCTCTTTTGTGCAGTTTTACATAATACACCAACACTTGTACCTGTTCCCAAGAAAGTAGTGGCTGAAATATGTGCAGTAAGTGGACTTTTTCTAACTTTACATCAAAAGGGAAGAAAGTGCAACACTTTGTAATGCCCATTTGTTTCCATTGCACAGGACAGTGAAGAAACCCTCTCAGATGACTGTCCTTTGGAGGAAGTACTTGTAAGTGCATAAATAACTTTACTTCATTTATAGTAACTTGTGTACATATTATTTCTGACTGCAATATGAGTTGCAGGAGGAAAGGCCTACTGCACAAAGTGATACAGAGGTGGGCAGTGTAGTAACCTACTTGTACTTTTTATTTTTGTTGCATGAGGCTTGTGTTGACAGTTCTTTTTAATTTTTTTATATTTTTTTATTCTTTTTATCCAAACATGGCACAGGGTGATATCCGTATATAAACGGAATCTACAACAGAAAATGTAGTATTTTGACCTGAAAAAACAGAAAAACGAAGGGGAGAAATAGAACTTGACACCTTAAAGAAGAAAAAACTGCCACTAGAGATTGAGTTGCTTCAAAAGGAACTTCAGAGTAAGTGCTAAATACACTATTTCACACAGAGTACTATTGCTGACCTTGGATAACAATATATCTTATTGCAGGCAAAAGATGACCATCATTGGCTTTTCTTGACAAAGAATAATTGAAATAAAACTCAAGGAACTAAGCATGTTGTCTTGTCTTCTATTCATTTAATGAAGGTTTTTGTTTAAAAAAAAAAAAAAAAAAAATGGTGTTCCACAATTCTGTCCCGTGCAGCTCTGCCACTAGGTTGGTCCAAGTGCACTGGCTGGAGGTCATCATCAGGCTGCACCTCCACCACAGGGGTCCTCTCCTTTCTGATGGTGGCACTATTGTGGAGTATGGCACATGCAACAATAATGTCACAGGCCCTGTCAGGTGCAACCCTCAGACACTGAAATCTTTCCTTTAGTTGCCCAAAGGTCATTTCAATGCGTGCCCTTGTCCTGGCTAGAGCTGCATTGAAACGGGTTTGTGGTCCGGGGTTTGGGTCAGGGAATGGCGTCATGAAATACTGCCTGCAGGTATAGCCCCTGTCACCAAGCAGGATCCCGTCGTAAGCACCTGGAAAAATGCAGTTTTGTTAGGCTCAGAATAAATGTATGTAATACAGTGAGCTTGATATTAAATATTTCCTTACCACGTTCAAATAATGTGCATAAATGTGACTCTCTGAAAATCCTGGAGTCATGCACAGAACCAGGCCATTTTGCTTCCACATTTGTGATGTAGGACATGGAGTCACACACCATCTAAGATATTTTTAATCGGTCAACTGCATACTTTTTGATTACATTACTTTTTGTATTATTTGATATATTCTGGACTCGCTTCTCCAAGGTAAATGGTGAATTGTTTGATGTCAGGCTGCATGCTCAGAAAGCGGCAGTGGATTGTGCAGCGTGAGACCACCTTCAGCGACAGGTTCTTGTCGTAAAAACGGACAAGACATGGCTGCGAAAGACTTCCCGTATCACCTCCGCTTATAAAGCCGGGATCTAATCCTGTTAACATGAAATAAGCCTGCTCCCGAGCAGGTTTAAGCTTGGGCACCTGTTGCTATGACAGCAAGTCCAGGATGAGCGTCGAAGAACCAAACAATCCAAGATCATGCCAAATCTCCAACAATCAAATCCAGCTAACTGAGTTAGCGACGTACGAAGAACGGGCCCCTGGGGCCTGTTTCAGAAAGGAGGTTCAACTGAGTTGACTTACCCTGAGATGGGAAACTCTGAGTTTTCGGTTACAGAACAGCGGAAATTAGTTCAATCAACTCTGAGTTGACTGACTCTGGGTTAAGCGCGTACACCACCACTATAAAAAGCCATTATCAATGGAGTGCAGATATTATGAGTCACCATGGTAACAGCGCCAGACAAAAAGAGGTCTGCATATTTCTCACCAGCTTCTGCAAGCGTAAGAAGACATATTATTATTTTTTAAATATCGGCTGCAGCAGCGAAGGACAACTAGAGTTAGCTAGGGAGAAAATAGTTGCTCGAGTCAATGCGTATGTTTACATTTTAATTAGTTATACAGTGTTGGGTGTAATTAATTACCAAGTCATCTAAATACTGTCATTTAATTAAAGGGATTACTCTTAATTCTTCTGTAATTTGAAGTCAAATCTGATGTAATTGCATTAGACTATAGAACAATTCTGTATATTTAACATACATTTTTAAAAGGTATATTTTTTATGTAACCTTCTCCCTCTACACACTTTGGTCAATTCAAGAATAATCCATGCAATTGTATATTGTTTATTTGAAAGCATTAAAAGTGCAGTTTCTTGTCTCTCCTTGTATTGTTCAAGTGGTTGAGGTTGATATGGGATTTATTAATAAGTAGACCAATACTTTCTAAAGATAGTCATTATTACATGAATCTAATTACACGGTTGAAGATGTCATTTGTAGTTAGTAATTAATAACTATTTTAGAGTAACTTACCCAACTGTTATAATATCAGAGGTGAAACTGGAAGAACAGTATGTTATTCAACCTAATTTTAATTTTCATGGGTGCAATCCTGCAGGTATTAAAAGAACATGGCAGCAGCTGAAAATTAAATATAAGAACATAATTCAATCAGGTAAGGTTTGAGCATATCATGGGTGTAGGCTACCTGAATTTACAAATATTTGACATATTAAATAACTAAATAGCATCCCAGTGTCTTTTGGAGCCTCCTGTCCCAACAAAACCTGCAGGCAGTTGTAAGTAGCCTACTCAATACACCAGAAATTATGACAAATAGTGTTATAAAGTGTACTCATCTTCACAGGACGATGGGGATAATGTTATGTGTCACATCAAACAATCTACACATTCAGATTTTTTCACATTTTTATGTGGAGTAGAATCTAAGTTTAAAGCTAAGTATAAATGGGTAGTCTTATCTCTCCCCCCGCCCCCAAAGTGGAAGAACAGCAGGAGGACGGTCCATCAACTTCTGTTGCACAGATGAACAGAGTTCAGTGATTTTCAGTAAATGCCACAGTTTAATTCTGTAGAATTTGTTTAGAACTACATTATGTAACTCTAATCTACTACTGTATATTCAGTTGCCAGTTAAGGAGTTAATAGACTTCATCTTATTTAAAGAATTGAAAAAAAAAAAAAAAACAGTAAAAATAGCAATATTGTATTTATTAATTAAAGATTAATTTTATTAATAAAAATGTACTGAAAGAATGAATGAGGTGTTTAAACACCACTTCCTCTTTAAAAAAGGGGAGGAGACCGAAAGAAACTCTGGGTTTACCGAAGAAAACCTGCTCCCGGCCAGGTTAGGTTCACAGAGTAAGTTACCATGGTAACTGACTCTGAGTATAAGTTACCTCTCTTTCAGAAACGGGCTTGACTTACTCTGCTTTCTCAGGTTTAACATACCTCCCATTCTGAAACAGAAAACCCAGAGTTTCCCTCATTTCAGGGTTAACATACTCTGAGTTTTCACTTAACCTCCTTTCTGAAACAGGCGCCCCTGGTCTTTTCACGATCGGATAGCTATCCGATCTGAGAAAACGCATGAAGTGGCCAGGTGTAAACAGCCCCAGAAATCATTCTAATATTCTGATTTATTATGAGTGTTGGAAACAGTTCTGCTGCCTAATATATTTGATGAATAAAAGGTTACAAAGAACTGCATTTATTAAAAAATATATATCATTTCTAATAATATAAATCTTCTTTACTATCACTTTTATTTATCAATTTAACACATCCTTGCTGAATAAAAGTATTGATTTATTTAAAAATAAATAAAAAATAAATACTGACCTCAAATTACTGACCAGTAGTGTATATTGTTGTTACAAAAGATTTCTATTTTTTAAAAAATTGCTTTTTTTATTTTTTTATTTTTTTTTACTTTTTATTCATCAAAGTATCCTAAAAAAAGTATCACAGGTTATGAAAACATATTAAGCAGCAGAACTGTTTCCAACTTTGATAATGAATCATCATATTAGAATTATTTCTAAAGGATCATGTGATAGACTGGAGTAATGATCCTGAAAATTCAGCTTTGCATCACAGAAATAAATGATCATTTAAACCAATTATTTTAAATTGTAAAAATATATCACAATATTACTTTTTTTTCTGTATTTTTGATCAAATAAATGCAGGCTTGATGAGCAGAGGAAACTTCTTTCAAAAACATTAAAAATACTAATACTTATACTTGCCCTGTAATACATGTATTCTTTGTTTTAGATGTTATTAACTTAAATTCTTATGAATAATAAAAATGTTGTAATGTCTATTTGTTATTTATGGCCTGTACGCCTCATTATTGATCTGAGCTTCTACATCTTGAATTCGAATAACATTCGATAAAACATAATTGCTGGATTATTTTGACTATAATAAATAAGCAGATGAAACATAGTAGGCCTATACACTGTTTATCACAGATTACTTTGGACCAAAGTTACCATATTATAATTAATTATTATATAGTTCTATTCATTCATTTTATTTAAATTAGCACTGGTTAAAATGTATAAAGCATGAACAAGATATGAAACAATATTTATTAATAATACACAGTTTAAATATCACAAATATCAAATTGTATTTTCATTTGCGTCCTATGCTGGCTAATTACGACGTTTAACCTGTTATCATAATGAAATTCATGCATTTATTTGTCATTTAAACTGATGCAAACAGGGAAAGAGAGTAGAAAACACTTATTATCCTGTCGCCCCCTCTAGTGGACAGCATTAAGTATTACGGCCTTCATTGCTCAGATAACTCAAGTCGATGGATTTTTTGGGAAAGTCTGACCAGTTAGAAGCAAGTTAGACCAGTCTGAGGGTCTGAGCTGAGTTTGGTGAAGCATCAAAGTTCTAGGCGGAGTCAATTTCTCATAATAATAATAACAATTAATCCCAAACCTGGTAATTTTGTCAGTATTTAATTTACGTTCACTGATTCTGGCTTCTCTCTTTTCTGTCTCTTTCTTTTCATGTGAACTGAGTAGGCTACACGTGCTTAAATTCAAAAAAATATAAACTTTATTTCTATTCAAAATTATTTATAGCCCATAGGCTATATGTCACACACGCCTACCTGCCTTTTGATGTAAATAAAAGACTAGAGGGGTAAATGTTACGGACATATTATCATGGTACAGTTCAGCCTATTATTGATTTTTATTTCCACTTCCCTTTTATCCAAAGAGACGGAACTATTTGCACTGTTTTATCAATGGGAAATATGCTAATATAATCTGTCATATACTGTGGCTCACATTAATGGGGTTGCTTGCAAGTCGCAGCAGCACGAATTACGTGACCAGCAACATATTTCTAAATCAAATACTGTGTGTAGTTAACAGTGAGTGGTGGTTTCAGACATTATTTCATTAAAGGGCATTTGTCAGTGCCGCACTCGTAGCCTACTGACTCTTATTCTGCCTGACAGAAAGAAAAGCTCACAGCTTACTGAAGGCGGAGCGGTTTGACCAATCAGATGAAAGGGGCGTTTCAGCGCCGCCCACGTGTGCAAATGAAATATCGAACCCATAAACCGACTTGTAAACCATAAACGAAAAATGAAAAATCTAGCCAAAATCTAGCCAAAAAAAACGAATAAACGAGCTGGTTTTCATTTCTCCTTATTCCATTCTAAACAGGAAATGAAATGATCAAAAAGTGCACGGACCCTATGACTAGATGTCGCCTTGGCTACGGCAGTTTGGAATATTCTGGGCTCATCTGATTTTTTTGTACATAGCATAACCTACTTTGTTATGATTTTAGTATCATAATGATTAATAAATGCACGCACAATTATCATGAACTTGATTTGAACAAATGCCTATCAACTTGTGTGTGCAAAATTCAGAATTAAATGAATGTGCAGCAATTTGTTCAAATAGAGAGTCTGTAGGCCTATACTGTTGTAGCCTTTAAATAAGCGCATTTATTTTCATATTTGTTCAAATGTTATAATGTTATTTTTTTCCCCATGTATGTTGATTTATGAAAAGTGAACAGCACGAGTAAAAGTGAATTTCGTTTTGTATAAATTGTATCTTAATTTTAATACATTTTTCATCAGCCTGTATCTATAAATAAGATAAATAAGATTTAATAAATAATAATAAAAAAAAAGATAATCTTGCATTGCACGTTAACTGGAGCGCATAACTTAACGAAACTCATTGTATGCCTCACACACAGACATGAGAAATACATCAAATACACAAAGCTTGAAATGTCTTTAAACGAAATAATTCAAAACGAAAAGAAAAAGGCTACTCTCTGATTATGTAATCCATTATGTGCATTTCTCTCTATAGGCGCGTTCACTATACGGCGATCGTCAACTTCATCTTTGCAGCCGAGTCGACACTGTCAGAAAACACTAGATTATTAATAAAAATCAATGCACGCGTCACCGGATTTACAAATGCACATCTTGCTTGTTGCACCCACACATATTATGTCGAAAATAACGAGATATTATGTTGAAATAACATTATTAATAATAATACATATTTTATAATATTTGATTGAATGCTGAATGTTGCGCTTGTTCAGTTAATAAAATGAAAACTTTAATTGTGATCATTAAAATAATTGAATATGAAATATTTAGTGTCCAAGTTTTGCTAATTAACCCTTTCACGCATAGTGGTCACTACAGTGGACAGCTATTAAAAATGCATTTTCTTGAATTTGCACGGGTTTTTATGGCAAAGTTGCACATCAATCTCTTCATTGGACCCTTGTGCATCATCCTATAAATTGCAATCAAGTGGCAAGCCTTTGTATTTCGATTTTTTCCCCCTCCAAATCAAGATGGCCAAGGGTCAGTCAGACATGCCAAGTTGCTTCAGAATATCCACCCATTCCTTCTAATCTAGGAGACTCTTGTAGGTAAAAAAAATATTTGCAGCATCAAGCAGTATCTAATGAGTCATATCACAGTAAAATTTTCCAAGTTTTTATTTTAGATTGAGAGAAAACTCTGATTAATCACATGTCCACTGTAGTGGACGTCATGCATCAACTGCTATATTTCAGCTACAATTCATAATTATAATGTGAATATTGTTTTTGAAATTTAAAACTTAAAAACTTAATCTGCAGTGACTTTTTTACTGTAAATAAATGTACTTGTATTATTAGAATGTAATTTTCATTGACATTGAAAAAAGTCATGTGATTACATATGTATGACACTTGTAATGCATTACTTTATTTGTTAGATCAAAAAGTAATCTGATTTCATAATGCACGTTATTGTAATGTGTTTTTTACTCATAACATCAAAATTAATCTGATTACGTAATGCATGTTACTTGTAATGTGTTTCTTTACTCATAACATCAAAAAGTAATCTGATTACGTAATGCATGTTACTTGTAATGCGTTTCCTTACTCATAACATCAAAAAGTAATCTGATTATGTAATATGCGTTATTGTAATGCGTTTCTTTACTCATAACATCACAAAGTAATCTGATTACGTAATGCATGTTACTTGTAATGCGTTTCTTTACTTGTTACATCAAAAAGTAATCTGATTAGGTAATGCACATTACTTGTAGTTAATTACCTGTTAGATCAAAAAGTAATCTGATTAGGTAATGCATGTTACTTGTAACACATTACTTTACTTGTAACATCAAAAAAGTAATCTGAATGCGTTATGCATGTTAGTTGTAGTGCGTTACCCTCAACACTGATCATTTCAGATGAGATTAAAAAAACGTATCGCTAGGTTTTCTCAGAGGAGGGCTATGATAGAAATGTGCATGTCCATCTTGAACATAATCAGAATTATCAGCTAATAAGGGTAAATCTCCATACTCTGGTGCACTGGAGGGAGCATCTGAGTGGTTTCCA
This sequence comes from Leuciscus leuciscus, assembly GCF_965113295.1. Taxonomy (NCBI): domain Eukaryota; kingdom Metazoa; phylum Chordata; class Actinopteri; order Cypriniformes; family Leuciscidae; genus Leuciscus; species Leuciscus leuciscus. The sequence continues at coordinate 32,443,824 of NC_138737.1, read as the reverse complement.
CAGTTGTACCTTGACAGGCTGAAAATTCTGATGGAATCACGTCCTCATGTTCTGATATCAAAGATACGCGAAGTGCAACTTGTATGAAGCTGTATGAAGCCTTTGCAATATTTTGCATTTAGATTTTTTGTATATATTTTATAGTTTTCACATGATTTGATATAATTGTATTGATTAGTTCGTTAAATTCACATACTTTATGTGTTTGATTATTGTCTTATATTAAATCTAGTATATCTTAATTTTAAACCAAACGCATGCCGTCCACTCAAGTGGACATCTGAAGATCTCTTTGAAAAATTTGTAAAAAAATTAAATAAAAATCAATTCTTGTTTTTCATGCCCTAAGAGCAATAAAAACACATAGGAAAAAAATCCTGACTGAGGATATCATAATTCATGCATGAAAGGGTTAATTAATTAATATATGTAAGGCATTCGTTCCAATCAACTGCCTTAGCCAAGGCCACGTCTAGTGTATATATCTATGACTTGATCAGTCAAATGAAATACAATAAACGTCTAAATAAATATTACAAATTAAAAACCGATCGGAAATGTGGTCCAATTTTCTAATACTATTATTTGATGACAACAATAGATTTGTAAAACAAAATCCAGCCATTTGTGTTTTTTTGTTTATTTTTTTTAAAGCAAAAAACCAAGCTGCACCCTTTTTTAAATGTCCTCTTTCATTCCGAAAGAGAATAATTTTCAGATTGTAAATATTTAAAATGATTGAATGATTTGATTGTGTCATTATGATGAAGAAACAAGGCAAAAAGTGTCAAAAAACCATTTGTGGAAGGCATCCGCTGAGTGTCAACCCGGCCAGATCAGCAAGTGCATCAAGGCAACCACGATTAGCCGGTGCACCAGCCAGCAAAGTGATTCAATGGTTCATAGGTGTAGCTCGCAGCCTCATCGCCCTACCCTCCACATTCTAAAGAGTGTACAGGCGGTTATTTATATAGGGCAGATAAGCCCTGTGTTTCTCTTCGACGGTAACTGTAAATTGAATTCAAGCTGCGATTTTTGAAGTTGGATATACTCGCGCGGGCAAATACAGATGTGTTAAACACGATAAGAACACAAATTGTACCTTTATTCGTTAATATAGTCGGTATTTCCCACAATGATTCTGCTTTGCTATTGGCCCACGTCACGATCAGTAAGCGCTGCTATTGGCGGTCACGATTATTAAGTATGAAAATGAAAATTCTGTCAGTAATTCCTCACCCTCATGTTGTTCCAACCACTTCGTTCATCTTCGGAACACAAATTAAGATATTTTTGATTAAATGACTAAATTGGACTATATTAACGATGTGTTTAATGAACTTTTCTGGGCCAGCAAGTTTCAAACCCTTAGAACCCTGAAGAAGTCTCGTTCCGAACACATCGCGATATTTGGCATCAGTTCACTTCACGTGTGTCAGATGTTGGTAAGTAGTAAATACGCTGTCCGAATAATGTGTGATATATAATGTATTTTCTGTTTGTCGATATTAATCAGATTGGCTCACGTTCAGTCACGGCATTATATCTGTCATCTCCACTGAGGCTTTGCGTTTTATTGCTTTCTAATTCAAAACAGGGTGATTAAGTTACACTGCCTGTCACATGACGTGAGCATAGGCCTAAAGACCTTAAATCAGTTAATCATATTCATATCAGATTATAAGTAGTACAATTAGTTCCAAAGTTGTATTTGTAGTAGAAGCACAGTACAAACAACACTTACCATGCTTTTACCACATTAACATTAGTTTTACTGTGGTAAGTGTAGTAAAAAGACAGTAATCACAAAACTTACCATGCTTTTACCACACTATTGGTAGTTTTAATGTGATACTTATTGTAAATGCACATTAACCACAACGCTTACCATGCTTTTACCACAGGAATGATGTAAAACAACATAATGATATTTTATTTTCTCTTTTTTCAGCTGAAAAGACCAAAAGGACCTTTCGGACTATTATTGTTTGAGGACAAGTAAACGGAGGAGACAGACAGCTGCAAAGGCAAATATTCGCAATGGTATATACATGTGTTGGTTCGAACCCTAAATCAAACATTTTATCAAGCATTTGTTGTTTCTTAAACCTTTTCTCGCAAAACCCATAGCCCAATCAGTACGAAGATAGTCTGAAAGTCTTAATAATTCACAAGATTTAACAAGTTGTCAAATTCGTACGATACTCGTACATATTTGTATACTCGTACACACACTGTCAGAAAGTTGATATTAATTGCATTGTATTGATTACAATTAGTGATGCACCGATGTGAAAATTGAGGCCGATACCGATATTAATATTGCTGTTATGGCCGATACCGATATTTGCCGATGTCGATATCTCTGTATAGAAAACAAATTTTAATGATTATCAAATAAAGAGCTATTTTCCAAAACACTTTTTTTTTACTTTAGAAATGACTGATATTGGGCACCTTTACCTGTGTGCAAAATATGTCACATACGACACACATGCATTATACTGCATTGCATATACAGTAATGTGTGCTGGTCAACTTGTCTAAAATTAAGAAACCCTTAGAAAACAGTAAAAAAAAAAAAACACACAAAAAACAGGAACATTGTGTAAAATTAAGATAGGCTACTTTATTTATTATTCCAATATCCAAATATCGAGGGCTTGGAACCAGAGGGGCGTAAGTGGCATTTGACAAACTTTACAGGAGAGCCAAAACAAAATTTTGACCACACTTCAATCAACTGTATTTATTAACCTTCAACCACAACATTGCAACCACATACATACTTATATGAGTAAGTTCTTAAGTGAACATATTATGGAATATTAACACGATGAACATATTCTAAAACCTTGCAAAATCTTGAAAATATGGCAAAAACATCAAATACGCCTTTTTGGCACCAAACATTTCCAATTCTTGTAAAGAAAAATAGGGCGTATCTGCTGATCAATGCAGAAATGATTGGTCAAAACATTGGTTAAAAACACTCTAACTTCATAACTTTTCATTTTATTTAAAATACTGTATACATAGTCATTTCATCATTTCAAACTGTTTAACATTTCATTTCTAACCGTTTAATTTCAATTCTCATTTATGAGTTCACATTCATGTCAAACAGTTTAACATTTAATTTCAAACAGTTTAATTTCTCTTGTTTATTACACATTTCACTTTTTAGTTCACTTTAGTTGAACTAAAAAGTTCACTCACTGCCCACTGTCAGAGTGTTATAGAACTCTGCATAACAGTGAGGAATACTCCCATTGGTGCACAGGGTGAGTAGGTCTTTTTTCTTTAAGGTACTGATCACTGGAGGATTTTCATACAACGAGCTGGGGTGTGTGGTTCTGGTGCCTCTTGTTGCCTGTTGTGCCACCGTCAGTTTTCGGAAGGTTGGGGCGGTGAAATCATACTTGAAGAAGATTGTTTTTGGTTCATCTTTCGTGTAGCGGAACCATTTAATCTTCTGCCAATGAACTGATTGTCCCTCCTCATCTTTTGTTCTGTTTTTGAGTATGTGGTTGGAGAGGGACTTGAAGTCCAGAAAGTCCTTGTGTTCAAGTTCATGTACACTGTATGGGTCGTTCCTTCTTGCCATTCTCACAAGTGTGTAGTAGCCATCAGTAAATAGAAGTATGGGAGTAAATAGAAATGGGAGTAAATAGAAACTTTTCTTCTTGCAGTTTCCACTGCAGCATGCACACTATCACACTCCATGTCTAGTAGCCATCCATGATGGCTACTACACACTTGTGAGAATGGAAAGAAAGAACGACCCATAGTGTACATGAACTTGGACACAAGGACTTTCTGTACTTCAAGTCCCTCTCCAACCACATACTCAAAAACAGAACAAAAGATGAGGAGGGACAATCAGTTCATTGGCAGAAGATTAAATGGTTCCGCTACACGAAAGATGAACCAAAAACAATCTTCTTCAAGTATGATTTCACCGCCCCAACCTTCCGAAAACTGACGGTGGCACAACAGGCAACAAGAGGCACCAGAGGCACCAGAACCACACACCCCAGCTCATTGTATGAAAATCCTCCAGTGATCAGTGCCTTAAAGAAAAAAGACCTACTCACCCTGTGCACCAATGGGAGTATTCCTCACTGTTATGCAGAGTTCTATACTGTTCGTTGCTCAGACTCGCTCTCCCAGTTTAAAACTAGATTAAAGTCGCATCTCTTCAGCCAGGCATTCATATAATCCTACAGTTCAAACTACAATCCGGCCTGTAGCTCATAAATGCCAGAGGAGAACTGGCCCCCGACTGAGCCTGGGTTCTCCCAAGGTTTTTTTTCTCCATTAGGTCACCTGATGGAGTTTTAGGACACCATTAGGTCACTTGATGGAGTTTTTCGGTTCCTTGCCACTGTTGCCTTTGGCTTGCTCAGTTGGGGATATTTTGGGGATATTTAATTTAATTTTATCAATCAATAAATTCCTCTTGAAACAAACATTGTTGTATTATTTTAATTTAATACTGTGAAGCTGCTTAGATACAATCTGTATTGTGAAAAGCGCTATACAAATAAACTTGACTTGACTTGACTTGACTTGAATCGTATGGTAAATTAACTTATTTATAACTGTCTTAATTTATGTTTCAAGAACAATAGTAATTGCACATAGAGTAAGTCGAGACTTTCTTGTTTTACAGCAGAGAAGGAAGACCAGTCCTTATATCAACGCAAGCTAATCGAATAAGTCCTTTGTTTCGGGTGAGGAAGGAACATCTGGTGCCCAAAGAAGACAGAAAGCTGCGCGAGTCCATTGGTATGTCTTGTATTGAAACAATGCTGTAATATGTAGTACATAATTTGATGTTGACAATTTTACATTGTACAGGTTATCACTTGGTTTTTGACCAAGTGAAGCTCTTGAAACAAGTGACAGGAGAGTATGTAACTTGTCTGGAAAGTATCAGAGTCGCATTTGGCACGCGTGCCTTAGGTTGCCGACCCCTGGTCTAGCCTATAGTCTATGGTACCAATCACGTTAGTGAAGCCTGAGTAACATATACTGTAATCGGCATGGTCATGAATGCATGATCTTCATAAAAAATTATGATAGCCTAAAAAAAAACTGCTTAAAAAAAAAACTGCTTTACAACATTGGGTCTTAAAGGTGCTGTATGTAGCTTTTCTACTAAAACGAATCCTTTTTTTATTGCCTGTGTGTGAAGGGGTTGTAATATCACATTAAAATGATCCACTTTTCGGGTTTTGCTATTACCTCTGAAAGCAAGTATTCTTATGTTTATGTGAAGGTGCCGGGTCGGATTTACCGCGAAATCCAGTGACGTCACCTGCATGCGCGGAGCGCTCCCGAGCCTCTCGCCTCGTCTAGCCTACTGATTTTGCACTCAACAGCGACGACACTGCAACTTATGACATGGACTTGTGACTTATGCAACTTATGACATGTCTGATAACACTAAGAAACGACCTGCTCCCAGCACAACACAGACTCCAACACAAACTCCACATATTGATAAAAAAAACAATAAAACGTTTTTTTCTTTCTGCTGAAGCTCGTATTAAAGGCCAGACGTGAATCGGATGAACTTCGGGTGAAAAAACACGGATCAACATCGGCAGGGCGTTTGAATCGTGGAGAGACCTTATCTACAAACCTAGAATGTATACATTTCCTGAAGAAAATGTGAAGTAGTGCTTGCAGTGGCAAAATTCGGCACGGTTGATAGGGTTCCATTCTTATCATGGTACGAGCATGGAGCATTAGTTCAACGTCAAGCTGATAAAAGTAGCCTATTATTGTAACGTTGCAGTGGGAGTTTACCTGAGTTTCTAGCATGTTGTGGGATGCTCTCTCTGGTGTGTTGCGTGACGCGTCTCAGTCTGGCCGGTATCCACAGTGCTCGCTCCTAAATTCGAGCACGCGCAAGAGCACGCGCTTGTCAACTTATTGGTTGCAATCTGAAACATCACCGCTAGAGGCCGCTGAAAACTACATACAGCTCCTTTAAGTGGCTTGGAAATGCCACAAAAAAACCTAAAACTGTTTTTCTAAACCTAAAAGCGCCAGGTAAACTCCGAATGACACGACAGACAGCACTTTCCATCAAGTTCTCCGCATCTCCAATAGTGTAAAGGAAAGAGCCACTCGCAAATAATCTTAAGGTCAAGTCAAGTCAAGTCAAGTTTATTTGTATAGCGCTTTTCACAATACAGATTGCATCAAAGCAGCTTCACAGTATTAAATTAAAATAATACAACAAAGTTTGTTTCAAGAGGAATTTATTGATTGATTAAATTAAATTAAATATCCCCAAAATATCCCCAACTGAGCAAGCCAAAGGCAACAGTGGCAAGGAACCGAAAAACTCCATCAAGTGACCTAATGGTGTCCTAAAACTCAATCAGGTGCCTTAATGGAGAAAAAAAACCTTGGGAGAACCCAGGCTCAGTCGGGGGCCAGTTCTCCTCTGGCATTGGATAGAGGCCGGATTGTAGTTTGAACTGTAGGATTATATGAATGCCTGGCTGAAGAGATGCGACTTTAATCTAGTTTTAAACTGGGAGAGTGAGTCTGAGCAACGAACAGTATCAGGAAGACTATTCCAGAGTTTTGGAGCCAAATGTGAAAATGCTCTCCCTCCTTTGGTGGTTCTGGATATCCTAGGTATGACCAAAAGCCTTGAATTTAGTGATCTTAAAGAGCGCGATGGATTATAGGGCGATAGAAGATCCGTTAAATAGACTGGAGCTAAGCCGTTTAGGGCTTTATAAGTCAGTAGCAATACCTTGTAATTAATACGGAACTTTATAGGTAACCAATGCAGTGATGATAAAATCGGTGTTATATGATCATATTTTCTTGATCTCGTAAGAACTCTAGCGGCGGCATTTTGGACTAACTGTAGCTTGTTTATTGAGGATGCAGGACAACCAGCTAATAAAGCATTACAGTAATCCAGTCTCGAGGTCATGAATGCATGAACTAACTTTTCTGCATCAGAAACTGATAGCATATTACGTAGCTTAGCAATGTTTCTAAGGTGGAAAAAGGCTGTTTTTGTAACATGTCAAGTCAAGTCAAGTCAAGTTTATTTGTATAGCGCTTTTCACAATACAGATTGTATCAAAGCAGCTTCACAGTATTAAATTAAAATAATACAACAAAGTTTGTTTCAAGAGGAATTTATTGATTGATAAAATTAAATTAAATATCCCCAAAATATCCCCAACTGAGCAAGCCAAAGGCAACAGTGGCAAGGAACCGAAAAACTTCATCAAGTGACCTAATGGTGTCCTAAAACTCCATCAGGTGACCTAATGGAGAAAAAAAAACCTTGGGAGAACCCAGGCTCAGTCGGGGGCCAGTTCTCCTCTGGCATTTATGAGCTAGAGGCCGGATTGTAGTTTGAACTGTAGGATTATATGAATGCCTGGCTGAAGAGATGCGACTTTAATCTAGTTTTAAACTGGGAGAGCGAGTCTGAGCAACGAACAGTATCAGGAAGACTATTCCAGAGTTTTGGAGCCAAATGTGAGAATGCTCTCCCTCCTTTGGTGGTTCTGGATATCCTAGGTATGACCAAAAGCCTTGAATTTAGTGATCTTAAAGAGCGCGATGGATTATAGGGTGATAAAAGATCCGTTAAATAGACTGGAGCTAAGCCGTTTAGGGCTTTATAGGTCAGTAGCAATACCTTGTAATTAATACGGAGCTTTATAGGTAACCAATGCAGTGATGATAAAATCGGTGTTATATGATCATATTTTCTTGATCTAGTAAGAACTCTAGCGGCGGCATTTTGGACTAACTGTAGCTTGTTTATTGAGGATGCAGGACAACCAGCTAGTAAAGCATTACAGTAATCCAGTCTCGAGGTCATGAATGCATGAACTAACTTTTCTGCATCAGAAACTGATAGCATATTACGTAGCTTAGCAATGTTTCTAAGGTGGAAAAATGCTGTTTTTGTAACATATGAAATATGATTTTCAAAAGACAGGTTGCAATCGAGTATGACACCCAGGTCTTTTACTGTAGAGGATAAAGTAACAGGACATCCTATGATGTTAAAGTTGTATTGTGCGAGGTTTTGTGGGCGGTTTTTTGAACCGATAAGTATTACCTCTGTCTTGTCTGGATTTAATAAAAGAAAATTACGGGTCATCCAATCTTTCATATCTTTAACACACTCTGTCAATTTGGAAAATTTTGCGTTTTCATCCGGCCGTGATGAAATATATATTTGAGTGTCATCAGCATAACAATGGAAACTAATTCCATGTTTCCTTATAATATTTCCAAGTGGCATCATATATATTGAAAATAACAGAGGGCCTAATACAGATCCCTGCGGCACTCCATAGTTTACTGGAGTTATGATCGATTTTTCTCCATTTAAATAGACAAAATGGTAGCGGTCAGATAGGTATGATTTGAACCAGCTTAGTGCTTGTCCTTGAACACCAGTATAATTTTGTAGTCGATCTAAGAGTAATGTATGATCTATAGTATCGAACGCAGCACTAAGATCAAGTAAAACTAGTATTGAGATACAGCCTTGGTCAAGAAGCTAAAAGTAAATCATTTGTGATTTTAACGAGCGCAGTTTCAGTGCTATGATGCGGTCTGAATCCAGACTGAAACTTTTCATAGATCTCATTTTGTTGCAAGAAAGAGCCCAGTTGAGCGGACACCACTTTTTCTAATATTTTAGACATAAATGGAAGATTTGAAATGGGTCTATAATTTGCTAGATTATTATGATCTAATTGTGGTTTCTTAATGAGAGGTTTTATAACTGCCAGTTTAAATGTTCTTGGAACATGACCTAAAGATAAAGATGAGTTAATAATATTGAGGAGAGGCTCTTCCACTACAGGTAACACTTCTTTCAGTAGTTTAGTTGGTATAGGATCTAATAAACATGTTGTTGTTTTAGATGAAGTGATAAGTTTATTTAACTCTTTTTGTTCTATAGTTGTAAAGCACTGTAATTGTTCTTTCGGGGTGATAATTGAAGCTGAATTATAAGGCGCGATTGAAGATTGAACGTTTATAATTGTGGTTCTGATGCTTTCTATTTTCTCAGTGAAGAAGTTCATGAAATCATTACTACTGAACTGTAACGGGATATTTTGTTCGGGTGACGTCTGTTTATGTGTTAGTCTAGCCACGGTGTTAAATAGAAACCTTGGATTGTTTTGGTTGTTTTCTATTAGTTTGCGGAGGTGCTCAGCCCTGGCAGCTTTTAGGGCCTTTTTATAACGTGACATACTGTCTTTCCACGCGATTCTAAAGACCTCTAAATTAGTTTGTTTCCATTTACGCTCTAAAATACGCGTTTCTCTCTTTAAAACATGCGTAGTATTGTTATACCATGGTGCTTTATTTTTCTCTCTGACCTTTTTTAATTTAATAGGTGCAACCACATCCAATGTTCTAGAGAGAATGGTGCTCATAGTGCTAGTTAGTTCTTCTAGTTCATCTGTTTGTTTGGGTTCAGGCAGCAGCTGAGACAGATTAGATAAGCAATTTGAGAAATTATCTATGGTGGATGGGAGGATTGTTCTGCCTGGTTGATAACGCGACGCCGCATGACATATTACAGCAGTACGTAATATGCAAGTTACCATGTAGTGATCAGTGACTTCATCACTTTGTGGAATGATATCTATATCGGTCGGATCGGTTCCATGTGATATAATTAAATCGAGTGTATGATTAAGACGATGAGTTGGTCCGGTGACGTTTTGCTTGACCCCAAATGAATTTAATAAATCTGTAAACGCAGCTCCTAACGCATCATTTGGATTATCTACGTGTATGTTAAAATCTCCAACAATTAATGCTTTATCGACATTGACTAATAGGTCTGAGAGAAAATCTGCAAACTCTTTTAGGAAATCAGCGTAAGGCCCTGGCGGTCTATATACGGTAGCCAAGGCTAGAGATAATAGGGATGTTTTTCTAACATCTAAGAGCGTAACATTTAGTACAAGTACTTCAAATGAAATAAACTTATAACCCGTTTTCTGAGTAACATTTAGAATATCTTTATAAATGGTTGCAACACCTCCGCCACGGCCAATCAGACGGGGCTTATGCTTATAACAGTATCCAGGAGGAGTAGACTCATTAATACCGAAATAATCATTTGGTTTAAGCCAGGTTTCAGTAAGGCAAAGTACATCGAAGCTATTATCTGTGACTATTTCATTTACAATAACTGCCTTAGGTGTGAGTGATCTAATGTTTAGAAGACCTAGCTTTAGAAATAGTTTTTGTTTACTAATAGCAACATTTTCTGTTTTAATAACAATTAGATTTTTCCTAGATCCTGCATTAGATTTATTATTTGATCTCACTAAACGAGGAATAGACACGGTTTCTATGCAATGTTCTACACTAGTATTTATATCAGTTGAATTGGTGCAGCAGAGACTATGATTTGGACTTTTGGTTACTAGTCAAAGGGTATTTAACATTTTGGAGATGTTATCTGACAGAAGATCCGCTCCGAATCTGCTTGGGTGTAAGCCATCAGCACGGAAAAGCCTAGGATGCTCCCAAAACAGATTCCAATTATTTACAAAGAGCAGTTTCTGCTCATTGCACCATGACATTAACCATTCATTTAGCGCAAATAATCTGCTGAACTTTTCATGCCCTAGTCGGTACGTGGGAAGCGGTCCTGACACAATGATCGTTGTTTCAGGCGATGTGCTGCGTACCGTATCGATTAGATTCCTGAAGTCTTTCTTCAGAATCTCCGTCTGGCGCAGCCTGATGTCGTTCACTCCCGCGTGCAGGACCACAGTTCCGACGCGCTCGTCACCGTTCAGGATCTCGGGAACGCGAGCAGCGATTTCAGAAACACGAGCACCAGGGAAGCAGTGACTTTGCACCTTACTTTTACCTAACGTAGCGTGTACGTGCCGAACGATGGAATCGCCGATGATCACAGCATCGCGTTCTGTTTCGCGTAGAGGGGAGAAGCGGTTTTGTGTGGATAACTCGAAAACCGGGAGGGTCGGAGAAAGTCTTGGTCTAAACCTGACTCGCGTCTTCCGCTGCGGAACCACCCAGGCTTCGTGGTGGCGTGTTGGAGCCGGAGTGAACGAGACCATGGCTGATTGCGACCGATGCTGAGGAACGCACGGAGTAGACGCGGTCGGAGTCAGCGGGTTAGTAACGTTAAACACTGATTTGTGTGCATCGGCGCGTGATGTTTCAAGAGCCAAACACCGGTCTCTCAGCTCGGCCTGTCTCAATAAAAGGTTGTGGATCTGTTTCTCAACAGCTTCCAGCTCAGACTGCAGTGCGTGAAGCTCAAATGTGTCCTCACCTGCACCAAGCGGTAGACTACTTACATCTGATATATTCGCCATTTTAACAGATGGACAGTGAGTTAGCAACGAAGCTACCAGTGATGCTATCAATATTAATACTAATTTATATTATAAGTTTGTTTGTAAATGAGTGTGGAGAAGACGCGTTCAGCCGTGATCCACGGACGTAACCTTTAAGAGTATGCAGCGTTGGATCACTAATAGGCTTGAGACGCGTCTGCTCAACAGTCCGCGTTGTAACTATGAGGTTTTTTAGTGGTAGGGGTGTAGAGTAGACGCACGATAGGCGAAAAAAAAGTGTTTGTTTATAAGTGAGTGTGGAGAAGACGCGTTCAGCCGTGATCCACGGACGTAACCTTTAAGAGTATGCAGCGTTGGATCACTAATAGGCTTGAGACGCGTCTGCTCAACAGTCCGCGTTGTAACAATGAGGTTTGAGCAGTAGTGCTTCTCAGTGAGGAAAAGTAGAAAATGTTCGTTGTAAGCGAGTTTAAAGAGAAAAATCAAGAATTATAAATCAAATCGATAGAGCTCCAAAAACAACAACGCATTCAGACGCAACGCATGATAATGACAGGACAAGACATTACTCACCGTGTTTGTTGAGTGTTTCTTATTCACCTGAGCTTTTATGAACTCAAAGGCGCGAGAGAAAATAAATAAATAAAAATAGCTGAGCGCAAGGGTGGCGCGTTAACAGGCTAGCGAATTACTAGCGTGTTGTGCGTCATGGTTGGGTAAGCTGTATTTAGTAGTAATATAAACAACTAGAAATTGTAGTAAATGATGGTTCAAAACAAGGAAATACGAGGCTAAGACGGAGCTTACAGCTCCGAAGCAAACACACTCACAGCAGGCAGCGAGAAAAATCAAGAATTATAAATCAAATCGATAGAGCTCCAAAAACAACAACGCATTCAGACGCGACGCATGCATAGACTGTAAAAAATATGGACAAAGCGTCTGTGACGTCACCCATAGACTTTCTGAAGAACGGGTTTGAAGCCGTTTATGGGGGGTATGGGCGGCGCCATCTTGGAAAATCTTGGGAAACCCTAACCCCGCCCACCTTCTGACGCAGCGCGCGTCACTCAGCTCGCTCTGCTACTCCGGTTATCTCTGTGTATATTTTAGGCAACGAAATATGTTATAAAACACCATACTAACTCTTTTCGTTTTCATTTAAAGAAATCTTAAACATTATAGCCACACAAATGTGGTTCAGGCAACGCGTATTGATTATATTCACTGCACATAACGTTTGCCTATTTATAACAAAACGAAATATAAAACACAAACCTGCCTCTTTTCGTTTTAAATATAATATAAAAATATTAAACATTTTAATATGGTCCAGGCAATATGTGCATTTGTACTAAACAACAGATGTTGCAGTAAACAACATTACAGATCATCTTCGTTGTATTAAAATTTAAAATGACAAAACTCAACCCAGTCTCTTTTTGTTAAATTTCAGTTTTATCAATATTAGCTATTATAAAAGTATAAGTAAAAGGTAAAGTTACAATAAGCTATACAAATAAAGCAAACAATTCAGTCAAACATAAAAAGTCATGCGCTCGATCTAGTCTAACCATACAACGGTACAAGTTAAATATAGCTTATAAAGTTATGAAACTTCCCCTCAGCCAAAACGATTGCCCACGAGACCAAAAATCGCCCGTTAGATATAGACAAGACGAATTATATCTCATGTTTAACCACTACAGAGACGCCAGAGTCAGCGGCAAACCTCAAAACGTCTAGCCGATGAAAGGCTGCTCCAGGCGGGGTACATCGCGCCGAGCGCCCGGTCATCGCTGGATCTCACAACTGGATACAATTTTCATAAATCTTTATAAATAAACCACAGATTTGAGCTTTAAACAACTACATTCTCGCCTGAAAAACTCTTAAAACTACATTTCATGATACAGAAACAGTAGTATTATATGTCAACTGTATTAAAAAATGGCGCTTCTTATGTTGTCATTCTGCCTTTCAGCTGTCAATCAAGCTGTCAATCAAAGTTAACCACGCCCTTATTGTCATACATTTTATATCTAAATACTATCTAAACTAACGAGTTAGAAAAAAATTCACTACCCTCGCCGTTGTCAGGCACTCGGAACCTATCGAAAAATCCAATAAAAGTCCATGGGACCAACCTGTAAAAACATGATTTTATGCTGTGAAAACGGACATTTTAACATGGGGGCTATGGACATTTGCTCCCTTTTGGGACCTTCCCCTAGCGGATTTTCGATGTATTGCAGTTTTTCGCACTTCCGGGTAGGCTTCATTTTTCAGATCAGAATGTTGCCCCTTGGACGCATGATAATAACAGGACAAGACATTACTCACCGTGTTTGTTGAGTGATTCTTACTCACCTGAGCTTTTATGAACTCAAAGGCGCGAGCGCGCGAGAGAAAAATAAATAAATAAAAATAGCTGAGCGCACGGGTGGCGCGTTAACAGGCTAGCGAATTACTACCGTGTTGTGCTAGTAGCAACGGAAGCCAGCGATGTTGGGCAAGCCGTATTTAGTAGTAGTATAAACAACTAGAAATTGTAGTAAATTATGGTTCAAAATAAGGAAATACGAGGCTAAGACGGAGCTTACAGCAACGAAGCAAAAACACTCACAGCAGGCAGCGAGGCAGACAGGAGCAATCGAGTGCCATCTCCAATAGTGTAAAGGAAAGAGCCACTCGCAAATAATCTTAAGGCAATGCAAACAGTTTGTGCTGTAGTTAAAGCCCGACTCCGACAAGTCGAAAATAAGTGTGTGTTTCCAACAAATTAATCATGTAAACGACAATCTCACCAGTCACGAGAAAAAATATATATCTCAGAAAGTGCACTATTGTAACGCAAAATCTCAGTTCTTCGTACCTCAGGGCCCGTTCTTCGTACGTCGCTAACTCAGTTAGCTGGATTTGATTATTGGCGATTTGGCATGATCTGGGATTGTTTGGTTCTTCGACGCTCATCCTGGACTTGCTGTCATAGCAACAGGTGCGCAAGCTTATTTCATGTTAACAGGATTAGATCCCTGCTTCATAAGCGCTGGACTTCCCGTATCAGCTCCGCTTATGAAGCCGCAGTCTAATCCTGTTAACATGAAATAAGCCTGCTCCCGAGCAGGTTTAAGCTTGCGCACCTGGGGCCCGTTCTTCGTACGTCGCTAACTCAGTTAGCTGGATTTGATTATTGGCGATTTGGCATGATCTGGGATTGTTTGGTTCTTCGACGCTCCTCCTGGACTTGCTGTCATAGCAACAGGTGCGCAAGCTTATTTCATGTTAACAGGATTAGATCCCGGCTTCATAAGCGGAGCTGATACTGTACCAGCCATTTGGATTATAGACATACTTAATTTAATGCAGCAACAAATTATTTACAGTGTAGCAAGATGATTTAAAACTCATTTACCTGTAATTAAGGTGTTGTTGTTACTGGTCCCTGGCTTTAGGTCTAAAGGCCTATTTATACTTCTGCGTCGAACTTACGCCGTAGCTACGTCGTAGGCTGTGCTTAGCGCGCGTACCCTTTGGCGTACCCTGATGCGCACCTCTCCAAAAATGTAACAACGCGTCAATTCTACGCGGACGCAAGCGCTGTGATTGGTCTGCTAGAACCCCTCCCTCGGGTTTCACATGGTCCCTCTGCATGAGTAATTGCGCGTCAACGCGGACAACGACGCAGAAGTATAAATTAAAACCAACGCGTTGCCTACAGCGTAGAGGCTCCGGCGTAGGTCCGACGCAGAAGTATAAATAGGCCTTAAGGAAGAGCTGCCCCCAGGAATGCCCTCCACAATGGGTCGGTTCTCATTTAGCCCAAGGGCCAGCTCTTCTGCCGGGGTATAACGTGGGGGTGCAGGACCACCACCTGTTTTTTTCTGCTCCGCCTTTTCCTTGGTTGCAGATAACCATAAACAGACAAACACATCATTTAAAATGTCTTTGCTAAAAGAGACTAATCAGTAGAAGTAGAAAAGATTACCAGTTTGAAGAATATTCTTGTACTTCACTTTTACTTGTTCCCATGTTCTAGTGGGTCCTGAGGTGGCTCTGACATTAAGCAATTATGAAATTATTAAAATACAAGAATATATACTGTAATAAGTGATATAACCATAACATGGAACACTTACGCATTTAATTTGTCTGTTACTTTTTGCCAGCCCTCTCTCCTGGCTTTTGCACACTTTGATTCCCAGTGTTCCCTGGCGTTTTAATTATATTTTTCAAACTCTGCATACCCTTCCAGTAAAAATTCCTGCTCTGCTGCGTTGAAAAACTGAGCGCGCTCTTTGGCCATGGTGAGCAGCCAATAGCAGCGTTGCTGATCAATGTTTCTACTATCGATACATATCCCCTTTTAAACCAGCGCGTGAACGCGCAATTATCTCACTAACTCAATCCAGCTATACTAATCATATCCGGCAGGTGTGTTCGAAGAACCAAATTAGTCAGATCATGATTAGCACGATGATATCATCTTGGATGTCTCGTTTGATCTCAGATGTTTTAAGCAACGTACGAAGAACGGGCCCCAGTTGCTATGACAGCAAGTCCAGGATGAGCGTCGAAGACCCAAACAATCCAAGATCATGCCAAATCGCCAACAATCAAATCCAGCTAACTGAGTTCTTCGACGCTCATCCTGGACTTGCTGTCATAGCAACTGGGGCCCGTTCTTCGTACGTTGCTTGAAACATCCAAGATCAAATTATGAGACATCCAAGGTGATATCATCGGCCTAATCATGATCTGACTAATTCGTTTCTTCGAACACACCTGCCAGTTATGATTAGTATAGCTGGATTGAGTTATCTGAGATAACTGCGCGTTCATGCGCTGGTTTAAAAGGGGATATGTATCGATAGTAGAAACATTGATCAGCAACGCTGCTATTGGCTGCTCACCATGGCCAAAGAGCGCGCACAGTTTTTCTCCGCAGCAGAGCAAGAGTTATTGAAGGTTATGCAGAATATGAAACCTTAATTAAAACGCCAGGGAACACCTCAAAGTGTGCAAAAGCCAGGAGAGAGGGCTGGCAAAAAGTAGCAGACAAATGAAATGCGTAAGTGTTCCATGTTATGGTTATATCACTTATTACAGTGTATATTCTTGTATTTTAATCATTTCATAATTGCTTAATGTCAGAGCCACCTCAGGACCCACTAGAACAGTGTTCTTCAACCCTGCTCCTGGAGGACCCCCAACACTGCACGTTTTCTTTGTCTCCCTAATCAAACACACCTGATTCAACTCATCAGCTCATTAACCCATGTGATAATGAGTTGATGAATTGAATCCGGTGTGTTTGATTAGGGAGACAAAGAAAACCAGCAGTGTTGGGGGTCCTCCGGGAGCAGGGTTGAAGAACACTGCACTAGAACATGGGAACAAGTAAAAGGGAAGTACAAGAATATTCTTCAAAATGGTAATCTTTTCTACTTCTACTGTTCTTTGTCTCTTTTACAAAAGAAAAGCACCGTTAAATGTGTTTGTCTGTTTATAACAGCAACCAAGAAAAAGGCTGAGCTGAAAAAAAAAAAAACAGGTGGTGGTCCTGCTCCCTCACATTACACCACATTATACCCCAGCAGTAGAGCTGGCCCTGGGGTTAAATGTGAACCGACCCATTGTGGAGGGCATCCCTGGGGGCAGCTCTTCCTCAGACCAACAGCCAGGAACCAGTAGCAGCAACACCTTCATTACTGGTAAATGAGCTTTAAATGATCTTGCTACACTGTAAAATATATCTTTTTTTTTGCCGCATTAAATTAAGTAGGCCTATATAATCCAAATGGCTGGTACAGTAATTTCAGCTGTTAAATATTGAGTAGTGATCAATTGCTTTGACTTGTGAAGGTGAAAACTGCTGAAGTTAATGTAAGAATATTTTGCCATGAGTTACTGATCACATTTGTTCATATAGTGTAGTTCATTGTAATGCCATTGTGTTTCCTCTTTTGTGCAGTTTTACATAATACACCAACACTTGTACCTGTTCCCAAGAAAGTAGTGGCTGAAATATGTGCAGTAAGTGGACTTTTTCTAACTTTACATCAAAAGGGAAGAAAGTGCAACACTTTGTAATGCCCATTTGTTTCCATTGCACAGGACAGTGAAGAAACCCTCTCAGATGACTGTCCTTTGGAGGAAGTACTTGTAAGTGCATAAATAACTTTACTTCATTTATAGTAACTTGTGTACATATTATTTCTGACTGCAATATGAGTTGCAGGAGGAAAGGCCTACTGCACAAAGTGATACAGAGGTGGGCAGTGTAGTAACCTACTTGTACTTTTTATTTTTGTTGCATGAGGCTTGTGTTGACAGTTCTTTTTAATTTTTTTATATTTTTTTATTCTTTTTATCCAAACATGGCACAGGGTGATATCCGTATATAAACGGAATCTACAACAGAAAATGTAGTATTTTGACCTGAAAAAACAGAAAAACGAAGGGGAGAAATAGAACTTGACACCTTAAAGAAGAAAAAACTGCCACTAGAGATTGAGTTGCTTCAAAAGGAACTTCAGAGTAAGTGCTAAATACACTATTTCACACAGAGTACTATTGCTGACCTTGGATAACAATATATCTTATTGCAGGCAAAAGATGACCATCATTGGCTTTTCTTGACAAAGAATAATTGAAATAAAACTCAAGGAACTAAGCATGTTGTCTTGTCTTCTATTCATTTAATGAAGGTTTTTGTTTAAAAAAAAAAAAAAAAAAAATGGTGTTCCACAATTCTGTCCCGTGCAGCTCTGCCACTAGGTTGGTCCAAGTGCACTGGCTGGAGGTCATCATCAGGCTGCACCTCCACCACAGGGGTCCTCTCCTTTCTGATGGTGGCACTATTGTGGAGTATGGCACATGCAACAATAATGTCACAGGCCCTGTCAGGTGCAACCCTCAGACACTGAAATCTTTCCTTTAGTTGCCCAAAGGTCATTTCAATGCGTGCCCTTGTCCTGGCTAGAGCTGCATTGAAACGGGTTTGTGGTCCGGGGTTTGGGTCAGGGAATGGCGTCATGAAATACTGCCTGCAGGTATAGCCCCTGTCACCAAGCAGGATCCCGTCGTAAGCACCTGGAAAAATGCAGTTTTGTTAGGCTCAGAATAAATGTATGTAATACAGTGAGCTTGATATTAAATATTTCCTTACCACGTTCAAATAATGTGCATAAATGTGACTCTCTGAAAATCCTGGAGTCATGCACAGAACCAGGCCATTTTGCTTCCACATTTGTGATGTAGGACATGGAGTCACACACCATCTAAGATATTTTTAATCGGTCAACTGCATACTTTTTGATTACATTACTTTTTGTATTATTTGATATATTCTGGACTCGCTTCTCCAAGGTAAATGGTGAATTGTTTGATGTCAGGCTGCATGCTCAGAAAGCGGCAGTGGATTGTGCAGCGTGAGACCACCTTCAGTGACAGGTTCTTGTCGTAAAAACGGACAAGACATGGCTGCGAAAGACTTCCCGTATCACCTCCGCTTATAAAGCCGGGATCTAATCCTGTTAACATGAAATAAGCCTGCTCCCGAGCAGGTTTAAGCTTGGGCACCTGTTGCTATGACAGCAAGTCCAGGATGAGCGTCGAAGAACCAAACAATCCAAGATCATGCCAAATCTCCAACAATCAAATCCAGCTAACTGAGTTAGCGACGTACGAAGAACGGGCCCCTGGGGCCTGTTTCAGAAAGGAGGTTCAACTGAGTTGACTTACCCTGAGATGGGAAACTCTGAGTTTTCGGTTACAGAACAGCGGAAATTAGTTCAATCAACTCTGAGTTGACTGACTCTGGGTTAAGCGCGTACACCACCACTATAAAAAGCCATTATCAATGGAGTGCAGATATTATGAGTCACCATGGTAACAGCGCCAGACAAAAAGAGGTCTGCATATTTCTCACCAGCTTCTGCAAGCGTAAGAAGACATATTATTATTTTTTAAATATCGGCTGCAGCAGCGAAGGACAACTAGAGTTAGCTAGGGAGAAAATAGTTGCTCGAGTCAATGCGTATGTTTACATTTTAATTAGTTATACAGTGTTGGGTGTAATTAATTACCAAGTCATCTAAATACTGTCATTTAATTAAAGGGATTACTCTTAATTCTTCTGTAATTTGAAGTAAAATCTGATGTAATTGCATTAGACTATAGAACAATTCTGTATATTTAACATACATTTTTAAAAGGTATATTTTTTATGTAACCTTCTCCCTCTACACACTTTGGTCAATTCAAGAATAATCCATGCAATTGTATATTGTTTATTTGAAAGCATTAAAAGTGCAGTTTCTTGTCTCTCCTTGTATTGTTCAAGTGGTTGAGGTTGATATGGGATTTATTAATAAGTAGACCAATACTTTCTAAAGATAGTCATTATTACATGAATCTAATTACACGGTTGAAGATGTCATTTGTAGTTAGTAATTAATAACTATTTTAGAGTAACTTACCCAACTGTTATAATATCAGAGGTGAAACTGGAAGAACAGTATGTTATTCAACCTAATTTTAATTTTCATGGGTGCAATCCTGCAGGTATTAAAAGAACATGGCAGCAGCTGAAAATTAAATATAAGAACATAATTCAATCAGGTAAGGTTTGAGCATATCATGGGTGTAGGCTACCTGAATTTACAAATATTTGACATATTAAATAACTAAATAGCATCCCAGTGTCTTTTGGAGCCTCCTGTCCCAACAAAACCTGCAGGCAGTTGTAAGTAGCCTACTCAATACACCAGAAATTATGACAAATAGTGTTATAAAGTGTACTCATCTTCACAGGACGATGGGGATAATGTTATGTGTCACATCAAACAATCTACACATTCAGATTTTTTCACATTTTTATGTGGAGTAGAATCTAAGTTTAAAGCTAAGTATAAATGGGTAGTCTTATCTCTCCCCCCGCCCCCAAAGTGGAAGAACAGCAGGAGGACGGTCCATCAACTTCTGTTGCACAGATGAACAGAGTTCAGTGATTTTCAGTAAATGCCACAGTTTAATTCTGTAGAATTTGTTTAGAACTACATTATGTAACTCTAATCTACTACTGTATATTCAGTTGCCAGTTAAGGAGTTAATAGACTTCATCTTATTTAAAGAATTGAAAAAAAAAAAAAAAACAGTAAAAATAGCAATATTGTATTTATTAATTAAAGATTAATTTTATTAATAAAAATGTACTGAAAGAATGAATGAGGTGTTTAAACACCACTTCCTCTTTAAAAAAGGGGAGGAGACCGAAAGAAACTCTGGGTTTACCGAAGAAAACCTGCTCCCGGCCAGGTTAGGTTCACAGAGTAAGTTACCATGGTAACTGACTCTGAGTATAAGTTACCTCTCTTTCAGAAACGGGCTTGACTTACTCTGCTTTCTCAGGTTTAACATACCTCCCATTCTGAAACAGAAAACCCAGAGTTTCCCTCATTTCAGGGTTAACATACTCTGAGTTTTCACTTAACCTCCTTTCTGAAACAGGCGCCCCTGGTCTTTTCACGATCGGATAGCTATCCGATCTGAGAAAACGCATGAAGTGGCCAGGTGTAAACAGCCCCAGAAATCATTCTAATATTCTGATTTATTATGAGTGTTGGAAACAGTTCTGCTGCCTAATATATTTGATGAATAAAAGGTTACAAAGAACTGCATTTATTAAAAAATATATATCATTTCTAATAATATAAATCTTCTTTACTATCACTTTTATTTATCAATTTAACACATCCTTGCTGAATAAAAGTATTGATTTATTTAAAAATAAATAAAAAATAAATACTGACCTCAAATTACTGACCAGTAGTGTATATTGTTGTTACAAAAGATTTCTATTTTTTAAAAAATTGCTTTTTTTATTTTTTTATTTTTTTTTACTTTTTATTCATCAAAGTATCCTAAAAAAAGTATCACAGGTTATGAAAACATATTAAGCAGCAGAACTGTTTCCAACTTTGATAATGAATCATCATATTAGAATTATTTCTAAAGGATCATGTGATAGACTGGAGTAATGATCCTGAAAATTCAGCTTTGCATCACAGAAATAAATGATCATTTAAACCAATTATTTTAAATTGTAAAAATATATCACAATATTACTTTTTTTTCTGTATTTTTGATCAAATAAATGCAGGCTTGATGAGCAGAGGAAACTTCTTTCAAAAACATTAAAAATACTAATACTTATACTTGCCCTGTAATACATGTATTCTTTGTTTTAGATGTTATTAACTTAAATTCTTATGAATAATAAAAATGTTGTAATGTCTATTTGTTATTTATGGCCTGTACGCCTCATTATTGATCTGAGCTTCTACATCTTGAATTCGAATAACATTCGATAAAACATAATTGCTGGATTATTTTGACTATAATAAATAAGCAGATGAAACATAGTAGGCCTATACACTGTTTATCACAGATTACTTTGGACCAAAGTTACCATATTATAATTAATTATTATATAGTTCTATTCATTCATTTTATTTAAATTAGCACTGGTTAAAATGTATAAAGCATGAACAAGATATGAAACAATATTTATTAATAATACACAGTTTAAATATCACAAATATCAAATTGTATTTTCATTTGCGTCCTATGCTGGCTAATTACGACGTTTAACCTGTTATCATAATGAAATTCATGCATTTATTTGTCATTTAAACTGATGCAAACAGGGAAAGAGAGTAGAAAACACTTATTATCCTGTCGCCCCCTCTAGTGGACAGCATTAAGTATTACGGCCTTCATTGCTCAGATAACTCAAGTCGATGGATTTTTTGGGAAAGTCTGACCAGTTAGAAGCAAGTTAGACCAGTCTGAGGGTCTGAGCTGAGTTTGGTGAAGCATCAAAGTTCTAGGCGGAGTCAATTTCTCATAATAATAATAACAATTAATCCCAAACCTGGTAATTTTGTCAGTATTTAATTTACGTTCACTGATTCTGGCTTCTCTCTTTTCTGTCTCTTTCTTTTCATGTGAACTGAGTAGGCTACACGTGCTTAAATTCAAAAAAATATAAACTTTATTTCTATTCAAAATTATTTATAGCCCATAGGCTATATGTCACACACGCCTACCTGCCTTTTGATGTAAATAAAAGACTAGAGGGGTAAATGTTACGGACATATTATCATGGTACAGTTCAGCCTATTATTGATTTTTATTTCCACTTCCCTTTTATCCAAAGAGACGGAACTATTTGCACTGTTTTATCAATGGGAAATATGCTAATATAATCTGTCATATACTGTGGCTCACATTAATGGGGTTGCTTGCAAGTCGCAGCAGCACGAATTACGTGACCAGCAACATATTTCTAAATCAAATACTGTGTGTAGTTAACAGTGAGTGGTGGTTTCAGACATTATTTCATTAAAGGGCATTTGTCAGTGCCGCACTCGTAGCCTACTGACTCTTATTCTGCCTGACAGAAAGAAAAGCTCACAGCTTACTGAAGGCGGAGCGGTTTGACCAATCAGATGAAAGGGGCGTTTCAGCGCCGCCCACGTGTGCAAATGAAATATCGAACCCATAAACCGACTTGTAAACCATAAACGAAAAATGAAAAATCTAGCCAAAATCTAGCCAAAAAAAACGAATAAACGAGCTGGTTTTCATTTCTCCTTATTCCATTCTAAACAGGAAATGAAATGATCAAAAAGTGCACGGACCCTATGACTAGATGTCGCCTTGGCTACGGCAGTTTGGAATATTCTGGGCTCATCTGATTTTTTTGTACATAGCATAACCTACTTTGTTATGATTTTAGTATCATAATGATTAATAAATGCACGCACAATTATCATGAACTTGATTTGAACAAATGCCTATCAACTTGTGTGTGCAAAATTCAGAATTAAATGAATGTGCAGCAATTTGTTCAAATAGAGAGTCTGTAGGCCTATACTGTTGTAGCCTTTAAATAAGCGCATTTATTTTCATATTTGTTCAAATGTTATAATGTTATTTTTTTCCCCATGTATGTTGATTTATGAAAAGTGAACAGCACGAGTAAAAGTGAATTTCGTTTTGTATAAATTGTATCTTAATTTTAATACATTTTTCATCAGCCTGTATCTATAAATAAGATAAATAAGATTTAATAAATAATAATAAAAAAAAAGATAATCTTGCATTGCACGTTAACTGGAGCGCATAACTTAACGAAACTCATTGTATGCCTCACACACAGACATGAGAAATACATCAAATACACAAAGCTTGAAATGTCTTTAAACGAAATAATTCAAAACGAAAAGAAAAAGGCTACTCTCTGATTATGTAATCCATTATGTGCATTTCTCTCTATAGGCGCGTTCACTATACGGCGATCGTCAACTTCATCTTTGCAGCCGAGTCGACACTGTCAGAAAACACTAGATTATTAATAAAAATCAATGCACGCGTCACCGGATTTACAAATGCACATCTTGCTTGTTGCACCCACACATATTATGTCGAAAATAACGAGATATTATGTTGAAATAACATTATTAATAATAATACATATTTTATAATATTTGATTGAATGCTGAATGTTGCGCTTGTTCAGTTAATAAAATGAAAACTTTAATTGTGATCATTA
Organism: Leuciscus leuciscus; assembly: GCF_965113295.1. NCBI lineage: Eukaryota > Metazoa > Chordata > Actinopteri > Cypriniformes > Leuciscidae > Leuciscus > Leuciscus leuciscus. The sequence continues at coordinate 32,419,836 of NC_138737.1, read as the reverse complement.
AAATAATTGAATATGAAATATTTAGTGTCCAAGTTTTGCTAATTAACCCTTTCACGCATAGTGGTCACTACAGTGGACAGCTATTAAAAATGCATTTTCTTGAATTTGCACGGGTTTTTATGGCAAAGTTGCACATCAATCTCTTCATTGGACCCTTGTGCATCATCCTATAAATTGCAATCAAGTGGCAAGCCTTTGTATTTCGATTTTTTCCCCCTCCAAATCAAGATGGCCAAGGGTCAGTCAGACATGCCAAGTTGCTTCAGAATATCCACCCATTCCTTCTAATCTAGGAGACTCTTGTAGGTAAAAAAAATATTTGCAGCATCAAGCAGTATCTAATGAGTCATATCACAGTAAAATTTTCCAAGTTTTTATTTTAGATTGAGAGAAAACTCTGATTAATCACATGTCCACTGTAGTGGACGTCATGCATCAACTGCTATATTTCAGCTACAATTCATAATTATAATGTGAATATTGTTTTTGAAATTTAAAACTTAAAAACTTAATCTGCAGTGACTTTTTTACTGTAAATAAATGTACTTGTATTATTAGAATGTAATTTTCATTGACATTGAAAAAAGTCATGTGATTACATATGTATGACACTTGTAATGCATTACTTTATTTGTTAGATCAAAAAGTAATCTGATTTCATAATGCACGTTATTGTAATGTGTTTTTTACTCATAACATCAAAATTAATCTGATTACGTAATGCATGTTACTTGTAATGTGTTTCTTTACTCATAACATCAAAAAGTAATCTGATTACGTAATGCACTGTACATGAACTTGGACACAAGGACTTTCTGTACTTCAAGTCCCTCTCCAACCACATACTCAAAAACAGAACAAAAGATGAGGAGGGACAATCAGTTCATTGGCAGAAGATTAAATGGTTCCGCTACACGAAAGATGAACCAAAAACAATCTTCTTCAAGTATGATTTCACCGCCCCAACCTTCCGAAAACTGACGGTGGCACAACAGGCAACAAGAGGCACCAGAGGCACCAGAACCACACACCCCAGCTCATTGTATGAAAATCCTCCAGTGATCAGTGCCTTAAAGAAAAAAGACCTACTCACCCTGTGCACCAATGGGAGTATTCCTCACTGTTATGCAGAGTTCTATACTGTTCGTTGCTCAGACTCGCTCTCCCAGTTTAAAACTAGATTAAAGTCGCATCTCTTCAGCCAGGCATTCATATAATCCTACAGTTCAAACTACAATCCGGCCTGTAGCTCATAAATGCCAGAGGAGAACTGGCCCCCGACTGAGCCTGGGTTCTCCCAAGGTTTTTTTTCTCCATTAGGTCACCTGATGGAGTTTTAGGACACCATTAGGTCACTTGATGGAGTTTTTCGGTTCCTTGCCACTGTTGCCTTTGGCTTGCTCAGTTGGGGATATTTTGGGGATATTTAATTTAATTTTATCAATCAATAAATTCCTCTTGAAACAAACATTGTTGTATTATTTTAATTTAATACTGTGAAGCTGCTTAGATACAATCTGTATTGTGAAAAGCGCTATACAAATAAACTTGACTTGACTTGACTTGACTTGAATCGTATGGTAAATTAACTTATTTATAACTGTCTTAATTTATGTTTCAAGAACAATAGTAATTGCACATAGAGTAAGTCGAGACTTTCTTGTTTTACAGCAGAGAAGGAAGACCAGTCCTTATATCAACGCAAGCTAATCGAATAAGTCCTTTGTTTCGGGTGAGGAAGGAACATCTGGTGCCCAAAGAAGACAGAAAGCTGCGCGAGTCCATTGGTATGTCTTGTATTGAAACAATGCTGTAATATGTAGTACATAATTTGATGTTGACAATTTTACATTGTACAGGTTATCACTTGGTTTTTGACCAAGTGAAGCTCTTGAAACAAGTGACAGGAGAGTATGTAACTTGTCTGGAAAGTATCAGAGTCGCATTTGGCACGCGTGCCTTAGGTTGCCGACCCCTGGTCTAGCCTATAGTCTATGGTACCAATCACGTTAGTGAAGCCTGAGTAACATATACTGTAATCGGCATGGTCATGAATGCATGATCTTCATAAAAAATTATGATAGCCTAAAAAAAAACTGCTTAAAAAAAAAACTGCTTTACAACATTGGGTCTTAAAGGTGCTGTATGTAGCTTTTCTACTAAAACGAATCCTTTTTTTATTGCCTGTGTGTGAAGGGGTTGTAATATCACATTAAAATGATCCACTTTTCGGGTTTTGCTATTACCTCTGAAAGCAAGTATTCTTATGTTTATGTGAAGGTGCCGGGTCGGATTTACCGCGAAATCCAGTGACGTCACCTGCATGCGCGGAGCGCTCCCGAGCCTCTCGCCTCGTCTAGCCTACTGATTTTGCACTCAACAGCGACGACACTGCAACTTATGACATGGACTTGTGACTTATGCAACTTATGACATGTCTGATAACACTAAGAAACGACCTGCTCCCAGCACAACACAGACTCCAACACAAACTCCACATATTGATAAAAAAAACAATAAAACGTTTTTTTCTTTCTGCTGAAGCTCGTATTAAAGGCCAGACGTGAATCGGATGAACTTCGGGTGAAAAAACACGGATCAACATCGGCAGGGCGTTTGAATCGTGGAGAGACCTTATCTACAAACCTAGAATGTATACATTTCCTGAAGAAAATGTGAAGTAGTGCTTGCAGTGGCAAAATTCGGCACGGTTGATAGGGTTCCATTCTTATCATGGTACGAGCATGGAGCATTAGTTCAACGTCAAGCTGATAAAAGTAGCCTATTATTGTAACGTTGCAGTGGGAGTTTACCTGAGTTTCTAGCATGTTGTGGGATGCTCTCTCTGGTGTGTTGCGTGACGCGTCTCAGTCTGGCCGGTATCCACAGTGCTCGCTCCTAAATTCGAGCACGCGCAAGAGCACGCGCTTGTCAACTTATTGGTTGCAATCTGAAACATCACCGCTAGAGGCCGCTGAAAACTACATACAGCTCCTTTAAGTGGCTTGGAAATGCCACAAAAAAACCTAAAACTGTTTTTCTAAACCTAAAAGCGCCAGGTAAACTCCGAATGACACGACAGACAGCACTTTCCATCAAGTTCTCCGCATCTCCAATAGTGTAAAGGAAAGAGCCACTCGCAAATAATCTTAAGGTCAAGTCAAGTCAAGTCAAGTTTATTTGTATAGCGCTTTTCACAATACAGATTGCATCAAAGCAGCTTCACAGTATTAAATTAAAATAATACAACAAAGTTTGTTTCAAGAGGAATTTATTGATTGATTAAATTAAATTAAATATCCCCAAAATATCCCCAACTGAGCAAGCCAAAGGCAACAGTGGCAAGGAACCGAAAAACTCCATCAAGTGACCTAATGGTGTCCTAAAACTCAATCAGGTGCCTTAATGGAGAAAAAAAACCTTGGGAGAACCCAGGCTCAGTCGGGGGCCAGTTCTCCTCTGGCATTGGATAGAGGCCGGATTGTAGTTTGAACTGTAGGATTATATGAATGCCTGGCTGAAGAGATGCGACTTTAATCTAGTTTTAAACTGGGAGAGTGAGTCTGAGCAACGAACAGTATCAGGAAGACTATTCCAGAGTTTTGGAGCCAAATGTGAAAATGCTCTCCCTCCTTTGGTGGTTCTGGATATCCTAGGTATGACCAAAAGCCTTGAATTTAGTGATCTTAAAGAGCGCGATGGATTATAGGGCGATAGAAGATCCGTTAAATAGACTGGAGCTAAGCCGTTTAGGGCTTTATAAGTCAGTAGCAATACCTTGTAATTAATACGGAACTTTATAGGTAACCAATGCAGTGATGATAAAATCGGTGTTATATGATCATATTTTCTTGATCTCGTAAGAACTCTAGCGGCGGCATTTTGGACTAACTGTAGCTTGTTTATTGAGGATGCAGGACAACCAGCTAATAAAGCATTACAGTAATCCAGTCTCGAGGTCATGAATGCATGAACTAACTTTTCTGCATCAGAAACTGATAGCATATTACGTAGCTTAGCAATGTTTCTAAGGTGGAAAAAGGCTGTTTTTGTAACATGTCAAGTCAAGTCAAGTCAAGTTTATTTGTATAGCGCTTTTCACAATACAGATTGTATCAAAGCAGCTTCACGGTATTAAATTAAAATAATACAACAAAGTTTGTTTCAAGAGGAATTTATTGATTGATAAAATTAAATTAAATATCCCCAAAATATCCCCAACTGAGCAAGCCAAAGGCAACAGTGGCAAGGAACCGAAAAACTTCATCAAGTGACCTAATGGTGTCCTAAAACTCCATCAGGTGACCTAATGGAGAAAAAAAAACCTTGGGAGAACCCAGGCTCAGTCGGGGGCCAGTTCTCCTCTGGCATTTATGAGCTAGAGGCCGGATTGTAGTTTGAACTGTAGGATTATATGAATGCCTGGCTGAAGAGATGCGACTTTAATCTAGTTTTAAACTGGGAGAGCGAGTCTGAGCAACGAACAGTATCAGGAAGACTATTCCAGAGTTTTGGAGCCAAATGTGAGAATGCTCTCCCTCCTTTGGTGGTTCTGGATATCCTAGGTATGACCAAAAGCCTTGAATTTAGTGATCTTAAAGAGCGCGATGGATTATAGGGTGATAAAAGATCCGTTAAATAGACTGGAGCTAAGCCGTTTAGGGCTTTATAGGTCAGTAGCAATACCTTGTAATTAATACGGAGCTTTATAGGTAACCAATGCAGTGATGATAAAATCGGTGTTATATGATCATATTTTCTTGATCTAGTAAGAACTCTAGCGGCGGCATTTTGGACTAACTGTAGCTTGTTTATTGAGGATGCAGGACAACCAGCTAGTAAAGCATTACAGTAATCCAGTCTCGAGGTCATGAATGCATGAACTAACTTTTCTGCATCAGAAACTGATAGCATATTACGTAGCTTAGCAATGTTTCTAAGGTGGAAAAATGCTGTTTTTGTAACATATGAAATATGATTTTCAAAAGACAGGTTGCAATCGAGTATGACACCCAGGTCTTTTACTGTAGAGGATAAAGTAACAGGACATCCTATGATGTTAAAGTTGTATTGTGCGAGGTTTTGTGGGCGGTTTTTTGAACCGATAAGTATTACCTCTGTCTTGTCTGGATTTAATAAAAGAAAATTACGGGTCATCCAATCTTTCATATCTTTAACACACTCTGTCAATTTGGAAAATTTTGCGTTTTCATCCGGCCGTGATGAAATATATATTTGAGTGTCATCAGCATAACAATGGAAACTAATTCCATGTTTCCTTATAATATTTCCAAGTGGCATCATATATATTGAAAATAACAGAGGGCCTAATACAGATCCCTGCGGCACTCCATAGTTTACTGGAGTTATGATCGATTTTTCTCCATTTAAATAGACAAAATGGTAGCGGTCAGATAGGTATGATTTGAACCAGCTTAGTGCTTGTCCTTGAACACCAGTATAATTTTGTAGTCGATCTAAGAGTAATGTATGATCTATAGTATCGAACGCAGCACTAAGATCAAGTAAAACTAGTATTGAGATACAGCCTTGGTCAAGAAGCTAAAAGTAAATCATTTGTGATTTTAACGAGCGCAGTTTCAGTGCTATGATGCGGTCTGAATCCAGACTGAAACTTTTCATAGATCTCATTTTGTTGCAAGAAAGAGCCCAGTTGAGCGGACACCACTTTTTCTAATATTTTAGACATAAATGGAAGATTTGAAATGGGTCTATAATTTGCTAGATTATTATGATCTAATTGTGGTTTCTTAATGAGAGGTTTTATAACTGCCAGTTTAAATGTTCTTGGAACATGACCTAAAGATAAAGATGAGTTAATAATATTGAGGAGAGGCTCTTCCACTACAGGTAACACTTCTTTCAGTAGTTTAGTTGGTATAGGATCTAATAAACATGTTGTTGTTTTAGATGAAGTGATAAGTTTATTTAACTCTTTTTGTTCTATAGTTGTAAAGCACTGTAATTGTTCTTTCGGGGTGATAATTGAAGCTGAATTATAAGGCGCGATTGAAGATTGAACGTTTATAATTGTGGTTCTGATGCTTTCTATTTTCTCAGTGAAGAAGTTCATGAAATCATTACTACTGAACTGTAACGGGATATTTTGTTCGGGTGACGTCTGTTTATGTGTTAGTCTAGCCACGGTGTTAAATAGAAACCTTGGATTGTTTTGGTTGTTTTCTATTAGTTTGCGGAGGTGCTCAGCCCTGGCAGCTTTTAGGGCCTTTTTATAACGTGACATACTGTCTTTCCACGCGATTCTAAAGACCTCTAAATTAGTTTGTTTCCATTTACGCTCTAAAATACGCGTTTCTCTCTTTAAAACATGCGTAGTATTGTTATACCATGGTGCTTTATTTTTCTCTCTGACCTTTTTTAATTTAATAGGTGCAACCACATCCAATGTTCTAGAGAGAATGGTGCTCATAGTGCTAGTTAGTTCTTCTAGTTCATCTGTTTGTTTGGGTTCAGGCAGCAGCTGAGACAGATTAGATAAGCAATTTGAGAAATTATCTATGGTGGATGGGAGGATTGTTCTGCCTGGTTGATAACGCGACGCCGCATGACATATTACAGCAGTACGTAATATGCAAGTTACCATGTAGTGATCAGTGACTTCATCACTTTGTGGAATGATATCTATATCGGTCGGATCGGTTCCATGTGATATAATTAAATCGAGTGTATGATTAAGACGATGAGTTGGTCCGGTGACGTTTTGCTTGACCCCAAATGAATTTAATAAATCTGTAAACGCAGCTCCTAACGCATCATTTGGATTATCTACGTGTATGTTAAAATCTCCAACAATTAATGCTTTATCGACATTGACTAATAGGTCTGAGAGAAAATCTGCAAACTCTTTTAGGAAATCAGCGTAAGGCCCTGGCGGTCTATATACGGTAGCCAAGGCTAGAGATAATAGGGATGTTTTTCTAACATCTAAGAGCGTAACATTTAGTACAAGTACTTCAAATGAAATAAACTTATAACCCGTTTTCTGAGTAACATTTAGAATATCTTTATAAATGGTTGCAACACCTCCGCCACGGCCAATCAGACGGGGCTTATGCTTATAACAGTATCCAGGAGGAGTAGACTCATTAATACCGAAATAATCATTTGGTTTAAGCCAGGTTTCAGTAAGGCAAAGTACATCGAAGCTATTATCTGTGACTATTTCATTTACAATAACTGCCTTAGGTGTGAGTGATCTAATGTTTAGAAGACCTAGCTTTAGAAATAGTTTTTGTTTACTAATAGCAACATTTTCTGTTTTAATAACAATTAGATTTTTCCTAGATCCTGCATTAGATTTATTATTTGATCTCACTAAACGAGGAATAGACACGGTTTCTATGCAATGTTCTACACTAGTATTTATATCAGTTGAATTGGTGCAGCAGAGACTATGATTTGGACTTTTGGTTACTAGTCAAAGGGTATTTAACATTTTGGAGATGTTATCTGACAGAAGATCCGCTCCGAATCTGCTTGGGTGTAAGCCATCAGCACGGAAAAGCCTAGGATGCTCCCAAAACAGATTCCAATTATTTACAAAGAGCAGTTTCTGCTCATTGCACCATGACATTAACCATTCATTTAGCGCAAATAATCTGCTGAACTTTTCATGCCCTAGTCGGTACGTGGGAAGCGGTCCTGACACAATGATCGTTGTTTCAGGCGATGTGCTGCGTACCGTATCGATTAGATTCCTGAAGTCTTTCTTCAGAATCTCCGTCTGGCGCAGCCTGATGTCGTTCACTCCCGCGTGCAGGACCACAGTTCCGACGCGCTCGTCACCGTTCAGGATCTCGGGAACGCGAGCAGCGATTTCAGAAACACGAGCACCAGGGAAGCAGTGACTTTGCACCTTACTTTTACCTAACGTAGCGTGTACGTGCCGAACGATGGAATCGCCGATGATCACAGCATCGCGTTCTGTTTCGCGTAGAGGGGAGAAGCGGTTTTGTGTGGATAACTCGAAAACCGGGAGGGTCGGAGAAAGTCTTGGTCTAAACCTGACTCGCGTCTTCCGCTGCGGAACCACCCAGGCTTCGTGGTGGCGTGTTGGAGCCGGAGTGAACGAGACCATGGCTGATTGCGACCGATGCTGAGGAACGCACGGAGTAGACGCGGTCGGAGTCAGCGGGTTAGTAACGTTAAACACTGATTTGTGTGCATCGGCACGTGATGTTTCAAGAGCCAAACACCGGTCTCTCAGCTCGGCCTGTCTCAATAAAAGGTTGTGGATCTGTTTCTCAACAGCTTCCAGCTCAGACTGCAGTGCGTGAAGCTCAAATGTGTCCTCACCTGCACCAAGCGGTAGACTACTTACATCTGATATATTCGCCATTTTAACAGATGGACAGTGAGTTAGCAACGAAGCTACCAGTGATGCTATCAATATTAATACTAATTTATATTATAAGTTTGTTTGTAAATGAGTGTGGAGAAGACGCGTTCAGCCGTGATCCACGGACGTAACCTTTAAGAGTATGCAGCGTTGGATCACTAATAGGCTTGAGACGCGTCTGCTCAACAGTCCGCGTTGTAACTATGAGGTTTTTTAGTGGTAGGGGTGTAGAGTAGACGCACGATAGGCGAAAAAAAAGTGTTTGTTTATAAGTGAGTGTGGAGAAGACGCGTTCAGCCGTGATCCACGGACGTAACCTTTAAGAGTATGCAGCGTTGGATCACTAATAGGCTTGAGACGCGTCTGCTCAACAGTCCGCGTTGTAACAATGAGGTTTGAGCAGTAGTGCTTCTCAGTGAGGAAAAGTAGAAAATGTTCGTTGTAAGCGAGTTTAAAGAGAAAAATCAAGAATTATAAATCAAATCGATAGAGCTCCAAAAACAACAACGCATTCAGACGCAACACATGATAATGACAGGACAAGACATTACTCACCGTGTTTGTTGAGTGTTTCTTATTCACCTGAGCTTTTATGAACTCAAAGGCGCGAGAGAAAATAAATAAATAAAAATAGCTGAGCGCAAGGGTGGCGCGTTAACAGGCTAGCGAATTACTAGCGTGTTGTGCGTCATGGTTGGGTAAGCTGTATTTAGTAGTAATATAAACAACTAGAAATTGTAGTAAATGATGGTTCAAAACAAGGAAATACGAGGCTAAGACGGAGCTTACAGCTCCGAAGCAAACACACTCACAGCAGGCAGCGAGAAAAATCAAGAATTATAAATCAAATCGATAGAGCTCCAAAAACAACAACGCATTCAGACGCGACGCATGCATAGACTGTAAAAAATATGGACAAAGCGTCTGTGACGTCACCCATAGACTTTCTGAAGAACGGGTTTGAAGCCGTTTGCCATCTTGGAAAATCTTGGGAAACCCTAACCCCGCCCACCTTCTGACGCAGCGCGCGTCACTCAGCTCGCTCTGCTACTCCGGTTATCTCTGTGTATATTTTAGGCAACGAAATATGTTATAAAACACCATACTAACTCTTTTCGTTTTCATTTAAAGAAATCTTAAACATTATAGCCACACAAATGTGGTTCAGGCAACGCGTATTGATTATATTCACTGCACATAACGTTTGCCTATTTATAACAAAACGAAATATAAAACACAAACCTGCCTCTTTTCGTTTTAAATATAATATAAAAATATTAAACATTTTAATATGGTCCAGGCAATATGTGCATTTGTACTAAACAACAGATGTTGCAGTAAACAACATTACAGATCATCTTCGTTGTATTAAAATTTAAAATGACAAAACTCAACCCAGTCTCTTTTTGTTAAATTTCAGTTTTATCAATATTAGCTATTATAAAAGTATAAGTAAAAGGTAAAGTTACAATAAGCTATACAAATAAAGCAAACAATTCAGTCAAACATAAAAAGTCATGCGCTCGATCTAGTCTAACCATACAACGGTACAAGTTAAATATAGCTTATAAAGTTATGAAACTTCCCCTCAGCCAAAACGATTGCCCACGAGACCAAAAATCGCCCGTTAGATATAGACAAGACGAATTATATCTCATGTTTAACCACTACAGAGACGCCAGAGTCAGCGGCAAACCTCAAAACGTCTAGCCGATGAAAGGCTGCTCCAGGCGGGGTACATCGCGCCGAGCGCCCGGTCATCGCTGGATCTCACAACTGGATACAATTTTCATAAATCTTTATAAATAAACCACAGATTTGAGCTTTAAACAACTACATTCTCGCCTGAAAAACTCTTAAAACTACATTTCATGATACAGAAACAGTAGTATTATATGTCAACTGTATTAAAAAATGGCGCTTCTTATGTTGTCATTCTGCCTTTCAGCTGTCAATCAAGCTGTCAATCAAAGTTAACCACGCCCTTATTGTCATACATTTTATATCTAAATACTATCTAAACTAACGAGTTAGAAAAAAATTCACTACCCTCGCCGTTGTCAGGCACTCGGAACCTATCGAAAAATCCAATAAAAGTCCATGGGACCAACCTGTAAAAACATGATTTTATGCTGTGAAAACGGACATTTTAACATGGGGGCTATGGACATTTGCTCCCTTTTGGGACCTTCCCCTAGCGGATTTTCGATGTATTGCAGTTTTTCGCACTTCCGGGTAGGCTTCATTTTTCAGATCAGAATGTTGCCCCTTGGACGCATGATAATAACAGGACAAGACATTACTCACCGTGTTTGTTGAGTGATTCTTACTCACCTGAGCTTTTATGAACTCAAAGGCGCGAGCGCGCGAGAGAAAAATAAATAAATAAAAATAGCTGAGCGCACGGGTGGCGCGTTAACAGGCTAGCGAATTACTACCGTGTTGTGCTAGTAGCAACGGAAGCCAGCGATGTTGGGCAAGCCGTATTTAGTAGTAGTATAAACAACTAGAAATTGTAGTAAATTATGGTTCAAAATAAGGAAATACGAGGCTAAGACGGAGCTTACAGCAACGAAGCAAAAACACTCACAGCAGGCAGCGAGGCAGACAGGAGCAATCGAGTGCCATCTCCAATAGTGTAAAGGAAAGAGCCACTCGCAAATAATCTTAAGGCAATGCAAACAGTTTGTGCTGTAGTTAAAGCCCGACTCCGACAAGTCGAAAATAAGTGTGTGTTTCCAACAAATTAATCATGTAAACGACAATCTCACCAGTCACGAGAAAAAATATATATCTCAGAAAGTGCACTATTGTAACGCAAAATCTCAGTTCTTCGTACCTCAGGGCCCGTTCTTCGTACGTCGCTAACTCAGTTAGCTGGATTTGATTATTGGCGATTTGGCATGATCTGGGATTGTTTGGTTCTTCGACGCTCATCCTGGACTTGCTGTCATAGCAACAGGTGCGCAAGCTTATTTCATGTTAACAGGATTAGATCCCTGCTTCATAAGCGCTGGACTTCCCGTATCAGCTCCGCTTATGAAGCCGCAGTCTAATCCTGTTAACATGAAATAAGCCTGCTCCCGAGCAGGTTTAAGCTTGCGCACCTGGGGCCCGTTCTTCGTACGTCGCTAACTCAGTTAGCTGGATTTGATTATTGGCGATTTGGCATGATCTGGGATTGTTTGGTTCTTCGACGCTCCTCCTGGACTTGCTGTCATAGCAACAGGTGCGCAAGCTTATTTCATGTTAACAGGATTAGATCCCGGCTTCATAAGCGGAGCTGATACTGTACCAGCCATTTGGATTATAGACATACTTAATTTAATGCAGCAACAAATTATTTACAGTGTAGCAAGATGATTTAAAACTCATTTACCTGTAATTAAGGTGTTGTTGTTACTGGTCCCTGGCTTTAGGTCTAAAGGCCTATTTATACTTCTGCGTCGAACTTACGCCGTAGCTACGTCGTAGGCTGTGCTTAGCGCGCGTACCCTTTGGCGTACCCTGATGCGCACCTCTCCAAAAATGTAACAACGCGTCAATTCTACGCGGACGCAAGCGCTGTGATTGGTCTGCTAGAACCCCTCCCTCGGGTTTCACATGGTCCCTCTGCATGAGTAATTGCGCGTCAACGCGGACAACGACGCAGAAGTATAAATTAAAACCAACGCGTTGCCTACAGCGTAGAGGCTCCGGCGTAGGTCCGACGCAGAAGTATAAATAGGCCTTAAGGAAGAGCTGCCCCCAGGAATGCCCTCCACAATGGGTCGGTTCTCATTTAGCCCAAGGGCCAGCTCTTCTGCCGGGGTATAACGTGGGGGTGCAGGACCACCACCTGTTTTTTTCTGCTCCGCCTTTTCCTTGGTTGCAGATAACCATAAACAGACAAACACATCATTTAAAATGTCTTTGCTAAAAGAGACTAATCAGTAGAAGTAGAAAAGATTACCAGTTTGAAGAATATTCTTGTACTTCACTTTTACTTGTTCCCATGTTCTAGTGGGTCCTGAGGTGGCTCTGACATTAAGCAATTATGAAATTATTAAAATACAAGAATATATACTGTAATAAGTGATATAACCATAACATGGAACACTTACGCATTTAATTTGTCTGTTACTTTTTGCCAGCCCTCTCTCCTGGCTTTTGCACACTTTGATTCCCAGTGTTCCCTGGCGTTTTAATTATATTTTTCAAACTCTGCATACCCTTCCAGTAAAAATTCCTGCTCTGCTGCGTTGAAAAACTGAGCGCGCTCTTTGGCCATGGTGAGCAGCCAATAGCAGCGTTGCTGATCAATGTTTCTACTATCGATACATATCCCCTTTTAAACCAGCGCGTGAACGCGCAATTATCTCACTAACTCAATCCAGCTATACTAATCATATCCGGCAGGTGTGTTCGAAGAACCAAATTAGTCAGATCATGATTAGCACGATGATATCATCTTGGATGTCTCGTTTGATCTCAGATGTTTTAAGCAACGTACGAAGAACGGGCCCCAGTTGCTATGACAGCAAGTCCAGGATGAGCGTCGAAGACCCAAACAATCCAAGATCATGCCAAATCGCCAACAATCAAATCCAGCTAACTGAGTTCTTCGACGCTCATCCTGGACTTGCTGTCATAGCAACTGGGGCCCGTTCTTCGTACGTTGCTTGAAACATCCAAGATCAAATTATGAGACATCCAAGGTGATATCATCGGCCTAATCATGATCTGACTAATTCGTTTCTTCGAACACACCTGCCAGTTATGATTAGTATAGCTGGATTGAGTTATCTGAGATAACTGCGCGTTCATGCGCTGGTTTAAAAGGGGATATGTATCGATAGTAGAAACATTGATCAGCAACGCTGCTATTGGCTGCTCACCATGGCCAAAGAGCGCGCACAGTTTTTCTCCGCAGCAGAGCAAGAGTTATTGAAGGTTATGCAGAATATGAAACCTTAATTAAAACGCCAGGGAACACCTCAAAGTGTGCAAAAGCCAGGAGAGAGGGCTGGCAAAAAGTAGCAGACAAATGAAATGCGTAAGTGTTCCATGTTATGGTTATATCACTTATTACAGTGTATATTCTTGTATTTTAATCATTTCATAATTGCTTAATGTCAGAGCCACCTCAGGACCCACTAGAACAGTGTTCTTCAACCCTGCTCCTGGAGGACCCCCAACACTGCACGTTTTCTTTGTCTCCCTAATCAAACACACCTGATTCAACTCATCAGCTCATTAACCCATGTGATAATGAGTTGATGAATTGAATCCGGTGTGTTTGATTAGGGAGACAAAGAAAACCAGCAGTGTTGGGGGTCCTCCGGGAGCAGGGTTGAAGAACACTGCACTAGAACATGGGAACAAGTAAAAGGGAAGTACAAGAATATTCTTCAAAATGGTAATCTTTTCTACTTCTACTGTTCTTTGTCTCTTTTACAAAAGAAAAGCACCGTTAAATGTGTTTGTCTGTTTATAACAGCAACCAAGAAAAAGGCTGAGCTGAAAAAAAAAAAAACAGGTGGTGGTCCTGCTCCCTCACATTACACCACATTATACCCCAGCAGTAGAGCTGGCCCTGGGGTTAAATGTGAACCGACCCATTGTGGAGGGCATCCCTGGGGGCAGCTCTTCCTCAGACCAACAGCCAGGAACCAGTAGCAGCAACACCTTCATTACTGGTAAATGAGCTTTAAATGATCTTGCTACACTGTAAAATATATCTTTTTTTTTGCCGCATTAAATTAAGTAGGCCTATATAATCCAAATGGCTGGTACAGTAATTTCAGCTGTTAAATATTGAGTAGTGATCAATTGCTTTGACTTGTGAAGGTGAAAACTGCTGAAGTTAATGTAAGAATATTTTGCCATGAGTTACTGATCACATTTGTTCATATAGTGTAGTTCATTGTAATGCCATTGTGTTTCCTCTTTTGTGCAGTTTTACATAATACACCAACACTTGTACCTGTTCCCAAGAAAGTAGTGGCTGAAATATGTGCAGTAAGTGGACTTTTTCTAACTTTACATCAAAAGGGAAGAAAGTGCAACACTTTGTAATGCCCATTTGTTTCCATTGCACAGGACAGTGAAGAAACCCTCTCAGATGACTGTCCTTTGGAGGAAGTACTTGTAAGTGCATAAATAACTTTACTTCATTTATAGTAACTTGTGTACATATTATTTCTGACTGCAATATGAGTTGCAGGAGGAAAGGCCTACTGCACAAAGTGATACAGAGGTGGGCAGTGTAGTAACCTACTTGTACTTTTTATTTTTGTTGCATGAGGCTTGTGTTGACAGTTCTTTTTTTTTATTTTTTTTTTTTTTATTCTTTTTATCCAAACATGGCACAGGGTGATATCCGTATATAAACGGAATCTACAACAGAAAATTTAGTATTTTGACCTGAAAAAACAGAAAAATGAAGGGGAGAAATAGAACTTGACACCTTAAAGAAGAAAAAACTGCCACTAGAGATTGAGTTGCTTCAAAAGGAACTTCAGAGTAAGTGCTAAATACACTATTTCACACAGAGTACTATTGCTGACCTTGGATAACAATATATCTTATTGCAGGCAAAAGATGACCATCATTGGCTTTTCTTGACAAAGAATAATTGAAATAAAACTCAAGGAACTAAGCATGTTGTCTTGTCTTCTATTCATTTAATGAAGGTTTTTGTTTAAAAAAAAAAAAAAAAAAAATGGTGTTCCACAATTCTGTCCCGTGCAGCTCTGCCACTAGGTTGGTCCAAGTGCACTGGCTGGAGGTCATCATCAGGCTGCACCTCCACCACAGGGGTCCTCTCCTTTCTGATGGTGGCACTATTGTGGAGTATGGCACATGCAACAATAATGTCACAGGCCCTGTCAGGTGCAACCCTCAGACACTGAAATCTTTCCTTTAGTTGCCCAAAGGTCATTTCAATGCGTGCCCTTGTCCTGGCTAGAGCTGCATTGAAACGGGTTTGTGGTCCGGGGTTTGGGTCAGGGAATGGCGTCATGAAATACTGCCTGCAGGTATAGCCCCTGTCACCAAGCAGGATCCCGTCGTAAGCACCTGGAAAAATGCAGTTTTGTTAGGCTCAGAATAAATGTATGTAATACAGTGAGCTTGATATTAAATATTTCCTTACCACGTTCAAATAATGTGCATAAATGTGACTCTCTGAAAATCCTGGAGTCATGCACAGAACCAGGCCATTTTGCTTCCACATTTGTGATGTAGGACATGGAGTCACACACCATCTAAGATATTTTTAATCGGTCAACTGCATACTTTTTGATTACATTACTTTTTGTATTATTTGATATATTCTGGACTCGCTTCTCCAAGGTAAATGGTGAATTGTTTGATGTCAGGCTGCATGCTCAGAAAGCGGCAGTGGATTGTGCAGCGTGAGACCACCTTCAGCGACAGGTTCTTGTCGTAAAAACGGACAAGACATGGCTGCGAAAGACTTCCCGTATCACCTCCGCTTATAAAGCCGGGATCTAATCCTGTTAACATGAAATAAGCCTGCTCCCGAGCAGGTTTAAGCTTGGGCACCTGTTGCTATGACAGCAAGTCCAGGATGAGCGTCGAAGAACCAAACAATCCAAGATCATGCCAAATCTCCAACAATCAAATCCAGCTAACTGAGTTAGCGACGTACGAAGAACGGGCCCCTGGGGCCTGTTTCAGAAAGGAGGTTCAACTGAGTTGACTTACCCTGAGATGGGAAACTCTGAGTTTTCGGTTACAGAACAGCGGAAATTAGTTAGTTCAATCAACTCTGAGTTGACTGACTCTGAGTTAAGCGCGTACACCACCACTATAAAAAGCCATTATCAATGGAGTGCAGATATTATGAGTCACCATGGTAACAGCGCCAGACAAAAAGAGGTCTGCATATTTCTCACCAGCTTCTGCAAGCGTAAGAAGACATATTATTATTTTTTAAATATCGGCTGCAGCAGCGAAGGACAACTAGAGTTAGCTAGGGAGAAAATAGTTGCTCGAGTCAATGCGTATGTTTACATTTTAATTAGTTATACAGTGTTGGGTGTAATTAATTACCAAGTCATCTAAATACTGTCATTTAATTAAAGGGATTACTCTTAATTCTTCTGTAATTTGAAGTAAAATCTGATGTAATTGCATTAGACTATAGAACAATTCTGTATATTTAACATACATTTTTAAAAGGTATATTTTTTATGTAACCTTCTCCCTCTACACACTTTGGTCAATTCAAGAATAATCCATGCAATTGTATATTGTTTATTTGAAAGCATTAAAAGTGCAGTTTCTTGTCTCTCCTTGTATTGTTCAAGTGGTTGAGGTTGATATGGGATTTATTAATAAGTAGACCAATACTTTCTAAAGATAGTCATTATTACATGAATCTAATTACACGGTTGAAGATGTCATTTGTAGTTAGTAATTAATAACTATTTTAGAGTAACTTACCCAACTGTTATAATATCAGAGGTGAAACTGGAAGAACAGTATGTTATTCAACCTAATTTTAATTTTCATGGGTGCAATCCTGCAGGTATTAAAAGAACATGGCAGCAGCTGAAAATTAAATATAAGAACATAATTCAATCAGGTAAGGTTTGAGCATATCATGGGTGTAGGCTACCTGAATTTACAAATATTTGACATATTAAATAACTAAATAGCATCCCAGTGTCTTTTGGAGCCTCCTGTCCCAACAAAACCTGCAGGCAGTTGTAAGTAGCCTACTCAATACACCAGAAATTATGACAAATAGTGTTATAAAGTGTACTCATCTTCACAGGACGATGGGGATAATGTTATGTGTCACATCAAACAATCTACACATTCAGATTTTTTCACATTTTTATGTGGAGTAGAATCTAAGTTTAAAGCTAAGTATAAATGGGTAGTCTTATCTCTCCCCCCGCCCCCAAAGTGGAAGAACAGCAGGAGGACGGTCCATCAACTTCTGTTGCACAGATGAACAGAGTTCAGTGATTTTCAGTAAATGCCACAGTTTAATTCTGTAGAATTTGTTTAGAACTACATTATGTAACTCTAATCTACTACTGTATATTCAGTTGCCAGTTAAGGAGTTAATAGACTTCATCTTATTTAAAAAATTGAAAAAAAAAAAAAACAGTAAAAATAGCAATATTGTATTTATTAATTAAAGATTAATTTTATTAATAAAAATGTACTGAAAGAATGAATGAGGTGTTTAAACACCACTTCCTCTTTAAAAAAGGGGAGGAGACCGAAAGAAACTCTGGGTTTACCGAAGAAAACCTGCTCCCGGCCAGGTTAGGTTCACAGAGTAAGTTACCATGGTAACTGACTCTGAGTATAAGTTACCTCTCTTTCAGAAACGGGCTTGACTTACTCTGCTTTCTCAGGTTTAACATACCTCCCATTCTGAAACAGAAAACCCAGAGTTTCCCTCATTTCAGGGTTAACATACTCTGAGTTTTCACTTAACCTCCTTTCTGAAACAGGCGCCCCTGGTCTTTTCACGATCGGATAGCTATCCGATCTGAGAAAACGCATGAAGTGGCCAGGTGTAAACAGCCCCAGAAATCATTCTAATATTCTGATTTATTATGAGTGTTGGAAACAGTTCTGCTGCCTAATATATTTGATGAATAAAAGGTTACAAAGAACTGCATTTATTAAAAAATATATATCATTTCTAATAATATAAATCTTCTTTACTATCACTTTTATTTATCAATTTAACACATCCTTGCTGAATAAAAGTATTGATTTATTTAAAAATAAATAAAAAATAAATACTGACCTCAAATTACTGACCAGTAGTGTATATTGTTGTTACAAAAGATTTCTATTTTTTAAAAAATTGCTTTTTTTATTTTTTTATTTTTTTTTACTTTTTATTCATCAAAGTATCCTAAAAAAAAGTATCACAGGTTATGAAAACATATTAAGCAGCAGAACTGTTTCCAACTTTGATAATGAATCATCATATTAGAATTATTTCTAAAGGATCATGTGATAGACTGGAGTAATGATCCTGAAAATTCAGCTTTGCATCACAGAAATAAATGATCATTTAAACCAATTATTTTAAATTGTAAAAATATATCACAATATTACTTTTTTTTCTGTATTTTTGATCAAATAAATGCAGGCTTGATGAGCAGAGGAAACTTCTTTCAAAAACATTAAAAATACTAATACTTATACTTGCCCTGTAATACATGTATTCTTTGTTTTAGATGTTATTAACTTAAATTCTTATGAATAATAAAAATGTTGTAATGTCTATTTGTTATTTATGGCCTGTACGCCTCATTATTGATCTGAGCTTCTACATCTTGAATTCGAATAACATTCGATAAAACATAATTGCTGGATTATTTTGACTAATAAATAAGCAGATGAAACATAGTAGGCCTATACACTGTTTATCACAGATTACTTTGGACCAAAGTTACCATATTATAATTAATTATTATATAGTTCTATTCATTCATTTTATTTAAATTAGCACTGGTTAAAATGTATAAAGCATGAACAAGATATGAAACAATATTTATTAATAATACACAGTTTAAATATCACAAATATCAAATTGTATTTTCATTTGCGTCCTATGCTGGCTAATTACGACGTTTAACCTGTTATCATAATGAAATTCATGCATTTATTTGTCATTTAAACTGATGCAAACAGGGAAAGAGAGTAGAAAACACTTATTATCCTGTCGCCCCCTCTAGTGGACAGCATTAAGTATTACGGCCTTCATTGCTCAGATAACTCAAGTCGATGGATTTTTTGGGAAAGTCTGACCAGTTAGAAGCAAGTTAGACCAGTCTGAGGGTCTGAGCTGAGTTTGGTGAAGCATCAAAGTTCTAGGCGGAGTCAATTTCTCATAATAATAATAACAATTAATCCCAAACCTGGTAATTTTGTCAGTATTTAATTTACGTTCACTGATTCTGGCTTCTCTCTTTTCTGTCTCTTTCTTTTCATGTGAACTGAGTAGGCTACACATGCTTAAATTCAAAAAATATAAACTTTATTTCTATTCAAAATTATTTATAGCCCATAGGCTATATGTCACACACGCCTACCTGCCTTTTGATGTAAATAAAAGACTAGAGTGGTAAATGTTACGGACATATTATCATGGTACAGTTCAGCCTATTATTGATTTTTATTTCCACTTCCCTTTTATCCAAAGAGACGGAACTATTTGCACTGTATTTATCAATGGGAAATATGCTAATATAATCTGTCATATACTGTGGCTCACATTAATGGGGTTGCTTGCAAGTCGCAGCAGCACGAATTACGTGACCAGCAACATATTTCTAAATCAAATAGTGTGTGTAGTTAACAGTGAGTGGTGGTTTCAGACATTATTTCATTAAAGGGCATTTGTCAGTGCCGCACTCGTAGCCTACTGACTCTTATTCTGCCTGACAGAAAGAAAAGCTCACAGCTTACTGAAGGCGGAGCGGTTTGACCAATCAGATGAAAGGGGCGTTTCAGCGCCGCCCACGTGTGCAAATGAAATATCGAACCCATAAACCGACTTGTAAACCATTAACGAAAAATGAAAAATCTAGCCAAAATCTAGCCCAAAAAAACGAATAAACGAGCTGGTTTTCATTTCTCCTTATTCCATTCTAAACAGGAAATGAAATGATCAAAAAGTGCACGGACCCTATGACTAGATGTCGCCTTGGCTACGGCAGTTTGGAATATTCTGGGCTCATCTGATTTTTTTGTACATAGCATAACCTACTTTGTTATGATTTTAGTATCATAATGATTAATAAATGCACGCACAATTATCATGAACTTGATTTGAACAAATGCCTATCAACTTGTGTGTGCAAAATTCAGAATTAAATGAATGTGCAGCAATTTGTACAAATAGAGAGTCTGTAGGCCTATACTGTTGTAGCCATTAAATAAGCGCATTTATTTTCATATTTGTTCAAATGTTATAATGTTATTTTTTTCCCCATGTATGTTGATTTATGAAAAGTGAACAGCACGAGTAAAAGTGAATTTCGTTTTGTATAAATTGTATCTTAATTTTAATACATTTTTCATCAGCCTGTATTTAATAAATAAGATAAATAAGATTAAATAAATAATAATAAAAAAAAAGATAATCTTGCATTGCACGTTAACTGGAGCGCATCTCATCCTAACTTAACGAAACTCATTGTATGCCTCACACACAGACATGAGAAATACATCAAATACACAAAGCTTGAAATGTCTTTAAACGACATAATTCAAAACGAAAAGAAAAAGGCTACTCTCTGATTATGTAATCCATTATGTGCATTTCTCTCTATAGGCGCGTTCACTATACGGCGATCGTCAACTTCATCTTTGCAGCCGAGTCGACACTGTCAGAAAACACTAGATTATTAATAAAAATCAATGCACGCGTCACCGGATTTACAAATGCACATCTTGCTTGTTGCACCCACACATATTATGTCGAAAATAACGAGATATTATGTTGAAATAACATTATTAATAATAATACATATTTTATAATATTTTATTGAATGCTGAATGTTGCACTTGTTCAGTTAATAAAATGAAAACTTTAATTGTGATCATTAAAATAATTGAATATGAAATATTTAGTGTCCAAGTTTTGCTAATTAATTAATTAATATATGTAAGGCATTCGTTCCAATCAACTGCCTTAGCCAAGGCCACGTCTAGTGTATATATCTATGACTTGATCAGTCAAATGAAATACAATAAACGTCTAAATAAATATTACAAATTAAAAACCGATCGGAAATGTGGTCCAATTTTCTAATACTATTATTTGATGACAACAATAGATTTGTAAAACAAAATCCAGCCATTTGTGTTTTTTTGTTTATTTTTTTTAAAGCAAAAAACCAAGCTGCACCCTTTTTTAAATGTCCTCTTTCATTCCGAAAGAGAATAATTTTCAGATTGTAAATATTTAAAATGATTGAATGATTTGATTGTGTCATTATGATGAAGAAACAAGGCAAAAAGTGTCAAAAAACCATTTGTGGAAGGCATCCGATGAGTGTCAACCCGGCCAGATCAGCAAGTGCATCAAGGCAACCACGATTAGCCGGTGCACCAGCCAGCAAAGTGATTCAATGGTTCATAGGTGTAGCTCGCAGCCTCATCGCCCTACCCTCCACATTCTAAAGAGTGTACAGGCGGTTATTTATATAGGGCAGATAAGCCCTGTGTTTCTCTTCGACGGTAACTGTAAATTGAATTCAAGCTGCGATTTTTGAAGTTGGATATACTCGCGCGGGCAAATACAGATGTGTTAAACACGATAAGAACACAAATTGTACCTTTATTCGTTAATATAGTCGGTATTTCCCACAATGATTCTGCTTTGCTATTGGCCCACGTCACGATCAGTAAGCGCTGCTATTGGCGGTCACGATTATTAAGTATGAAAATGAAAATTCTGTCAGTAATTCCTCACCCTCATGTTGTTCCAACCCCTTCGTTCATCTTCGGAACACAAATTAAGATATTTTTGATTAAATGACTAAATTGGACTATATTAACGATGTGTTTAATGAACTTTTCTGGGCCAGCAAGTTTCAAACCCTTAGAAGCCTGAAGAAGTCTCGTTCCGAACACATCGCGATATTTGGCATCAGTTCACTTCACGTGTGTCAGATGTTGGTAAGTAGTAAATACGCTGTCCGAATAATGTGTGATATATAATGTATTTTCTGTTTGTCGATATTAATCAGATTAGCTCACGTTCAGTCACGGCATTATATCTGTCATCTCCGTCCACTGAGGCTTTGCGTTTTATTGCTTTCTAATTCAAAACAGGGTGATTAAGTTACACTGCCTGTCACATGACGTGAGCATAGGCCTAAAGACCTTAAATCAGTTAATCATATTCATATCAGATTAAAAGTAGTACAATTAGTTCCAAAGTTGTATTTGTAGTAGAAGCACAGTACAAACAACACTTACCATGCTTTTACCACATTAACATTAGTTTTACTGTGGTAAGTGTAGTAAAAAGACAGTAATCACAAAACTTACCATGCTTTTACCACACTATTGGTAGTTTTAATGTGATACTTATTGTAAATGCACATTAACCACAACGCTTACCATGCTTTTACCACAGGAATGATGTAAAACAACATAATGATATTTTATTTTCTCTTTTTTCAGCTGAAAAGACCAAAAGGACCTTTCGGACTATTATTGTTTGAGGACAAGTAAACGGAGGAGACAGACAGCTGCAAAGGCAAATATTCGCAATGGTATATACATGTGTTGGTTCGAACCCTAAATCAAACATTTTATCAAGCATTTGTTGTTTCTTAAACCTTTTCTCGCAAAACCCATAGCCCAATCAGTACGAAGATAGTCTGAAAGTCTTAATAATTCACAAGATTTAACAAGTTGTCAAATTCGTACGATACTCGTACATATTTGTATACTCGTACACACACTGTCAGAAAGTTGATATTAATTGCATTGTATTGATTACAATTAGTGATGCACCGATGTGAAAATTGAGGCCGATACCGATAACCGATATTAATATTGCGGTTATGGCCGATACCGATATTTGCCGATGTCGATATCTCTGTATAGAAAACAAATTTTAATGATTATCAAATAAAGAGCTATTTTCCAAAACACTTTTTTTTTACTTTAGAAATGACTGATATTGGGCACCTTTACCTGTGTGCAAAATATGTCACATACGACACACATGCATTATACTGCATTGCATATACAGTAATGTGTGCTGGTCAACTTGTCTAAAATTAAGAAACCCTTAGAAAACAGTAAAATGAAAAAAACACACAAAAAACAGGAACATTGTGTAAAATTAAGATAGGCTACTTTATTTATTATTCCAATATCCAAATATCGAGGGCTTGGAACCAGAGGGGCGTAAGTGGCATTTGACAAACTTTACAGGAGAGCCAAAACAAAATTTTGACCACACTTCAATCAACTGTATTTATTAACCTTCAACCACAACATTGCAACCACATACATACTTATATGAGTAAGTTCTTAAGTGAACATATTATGGAATATTAACACGATGAACATATTCTAAAACCTTGCAAAATCTTGAAAATATGGCAAAAACATCAAATACGCCTTTTTGGCACCAAACATTTCCAATTCTTGTAAAGAAAAATAGGGCGTATCTGCTGATCAATGCAGAAATGATTGGTCAAAACATTGGTTAAAAACACTCTAACTTCATAACTTTTCATTTTATTTAAAATACTGTATACATAGTCATTTCATCATTTCAAACTGTTTAACATTTCATTTCTAACCGTTTAATTTCAATTCTCATTTATGAGTTCACATTCATGTCAAACAGTTTAACATTTAATTTCAAACAGTTTAATTTCTCTTGTTTATTACACATTTCACTTTTTAGTTCACTTTAGTTGAACTAAAAAGTTCACTCACTGCCCACTGTCAGAGTGTTATAGAACTCTGCATAACAGTGAGGAATACTCCCATTGGTGCACAGGGTGAGTAGGTCTTTTTTCTTTAAGGCACTGATCACTGGAGGATTTTCATACAACGAGCTGGGGTGTGTGGTTCTGGTGCCTCTTGTTGCCTGTTGTGCCACCGTCAGTTTTCGGAAGGTTGGGGCGGTGAAATCATACTTGAAGAAGATTGTTTTTGGTTCATCTTTCGTGTAGCGGAACCATTTAATCTTCTGCCAATGAACTGATTGTCCCTCCTCATCTTTTGTTCTGTTTTTGAGTATGTGGTTGGAGAGGGACTTGAAGTCCAGAAAGTCCTTGTGTTCAAGTTCATGTACACTGTATGGGTCGTTCCTTCTTGCCATTCTCACAAGTGTGTAGTAGCCATCAGTAAATAGAAGTATGGGAGTAAATAGAAATGGGAGTAAATAGAAACTTTTCTTCTTGCAGTTTCCACTGCAGCATGCACACTATCACACTCCATGTCTAGTAGCCATCCATGATGGCTACTACACACTTGTGAGAATGGAAAGAAAGAACGACCCATAGTGTACATGAACTTGGACACAAGGACTTTCTGTACTTCAAGTCCCTCTCCAACCACATACTCAAAAACAGAACAAAAGATGAGGAGGGACAATCAGTTCATTGGCAGAAGATTAAATGGTTCCGCTACACGAAAGATGCCGGGTGCCGGGTCTGATTTTGCACTCAACAGCGACGACACTGCAACTTATGACATGGACTTGTGACTTATGCAACTTATGACATGTCTGATAACACTAAGAAACGACCTGCTCCCAGCACAACACAGACTCCAACACAAACTCCACATATTGATAAAAAAAACAATAAAACGTTTTTTTCTTTCTGCTGAAGCTCGTATTAAAGGCCAGACGTGAATCGGATGAACTTCGGGTGAAAAAACACGGATCAACATCGGCAGGGCGTTTGAATCGTGGAGAGACCTTATCTACAAACCTAGAATGTATACATTTCCTGAAGAAAATGTGAAGTAGTGCTTGCAGTGGCAAAATTCGGCACGGTTGATAGGGTTCCATTCTTATCATGGTACGAGCATGGAGCATTAGTTCAACGTCAAGCTGATAAAAGTAGCCTATTATTGTAACGTTGCAGTGGGAGTTTACCTGAGTTTCTAGCATGTTGTGGGATGCTCTCTCTGGTGTGTTGCGTGACGCGTCTCAGTCTGGCCGGTATCCACAGTGCTCGCTCCTAAATTCGAGCACGCGCAAGAGCACGCGCTTGTCAACTTATTGGTTGCAATCTGAAACATCACCGCTAGAGGCCGCTGAAAACTACATACAGCTCCTTTAAGTGGCTTGGAAATGCCACAAAAAAACCTAAAACTGTTTTTCTAAACCTAAAAGCGCCAGGTAAACTCCGAATGACACGACAGACAGCACTTTCCATCAAGTTCTCCGCATCTCCAATAGTGTAAAGGAAAGAGCCACTCGCAAATAATCTTAAGGTCAAGTCAAGTCAAGTCAAGTTTATTTGTATAGCGCTTTTCACAATACAGATTGCATCAAAGCAGCTTCACAGTATTAAATTAAAATAATACAACAAAGTTTGTTTCAAGAGGAATTTATTGATTGATTAAATTAAATTAAATATCCCCAAAATATCCCCAACTGAGCAAGCCAAAGGCAACAGTGGCAAGGAACCGAAAAACTCCATCAAGTGACCTAATGGTGTCCTAAAACTCCATCAGGTGCCTTAATGGAGAAAAAAAACCTTGGGAGAACCCAGGCTCAGTCGGGGGCCAGTTCTCCTCTGGCATTGGATAGAGGCCGGATTGTAGTTTGAACTGTAGGATTATATGAATGCCTGGCTGAAGAGATGCGACTTTAATCTAGTTTTAAACTGGGAGAGTGAGTCTGAGCAACGAACAGTATCAGGAAGACTATTCCAGAGTTTTGGAGCCAAATGTGAAAATGCTCTCCCTCCTTTGGTGGTTCTGGATATCCTAGGTATGACCAAAAGCCTTGAATTTAGTGATCTTAAAGAGCGCGATGGATTATAGGGCGATAGAAGATCCGTTAAATAGACTGGAGCTAAGCCGTTTAGGGCTTTATAAGTCAGTAGCAATACCTTGTAATTAATACGGAACTTTATAGGTAACCAATGCAGTGATGATAAAATCGGTGTTATATGATCATATTTTCTTGATCTCGTAAGAACTCTAGCGGCGGCATTTTGGACTTACTGTAGCTTGTTTATTGAGGATGCAGGACAACCAGCTAATAAAGCATTACAGTAATCCAGTCTCGAGGTCATGAATGCATGAACTAACTTTTCTGCATCAGAAACTGATAGCATATTACGTAGCTTAGCAATGTTTCTAAGGTGGAAAAAGGCTGTTTTTGTAACATGTCAAGTCAAGTCAAGTTTATTTGTATAGCGCTTTTCACAATACAGATTGTATCAAAGCAGCTTCACAGTATTAAATTAAAATAATACAACAAAGTTTGTTTCAAGAGGAATTTATTGATTGATAAAATTAAATTAAATATCCCCAAAATATCCCCAACTGAGCAAGCCAAAGGCAACAGTGGCAAGGAACCGAAAAACTTCATCAAGTGACCTAATGGTGTCCTAAAACTCCATCAGGTGACCTAATGGAGAAAAAAAAACCTTGGGAGAACCCAGGCTCAGTCGGGGGCCAGTTCTCCTCTGGCAATTATGAGCTAGAGGCCGGATTGTAGTTTGAACTGTAGGATTATATGAATGCCTGGCTGAAGAGATGCGACTTTAATCTAGTTTTAAACTGGGAGAGCGAGTCTGAGCAACGAACAGTATCAGGAAGACTATTCCAGAGTTTTGGAGCCAAATGTGAGAATGCTCTCCCTCCTTTGGTGGTTCTGGATATCCTAGGTATGACCAAAAGCCTTGAATTTAGTGATCTTAAAGAGCGCGATGGATTATAGGGTGATAAAAGATCCGTTAAATAGACTGGAGCTAAGCCGTTTAGGGCTTTATAGGTCAGTAGCAATACCTTGTAATTAATACGGAGCTTTATAGGTAACCAATGCAGTGATGATAAAATCGGTGTTATATGATCATATTTTCTTGATCTAGTAAGAACTCTAGCGGCGGCATTTTGGACTAACTGTAGCTTGTTTATTGAGGATGCAGGACAACCAGCTAGTAAAGCATTACAGTAATCCAGTCTCGAGGTCATGAATGCATGAACTAACTTTTCTGCATCAGAAACTGATAGCATATTACGTAGCTTAGCAATGTTTCTAAGGTGGAAAAATGCTGTTTTTGTAACATATGAAATATGATTTTCAAAAGACAGGTTGCAATCGAGTATGACACCCAGGTCTTTTACTGTAGAGGATAAAGTAACAGGACATCCTATGATGTTAAAGTTGTATTGTGCGAGGTTTTGTGGGCGGTTTTTTGAACCGATAAGTATTACCTCTGTCTTGTCTGGATTTAATAAAAGAAAATTACGGGTCATCCAATCTTTCATATCTTTAACACACTCTGTCAATTTGGAAAATTTTGCGTTTTCATCCGGCCGTGATGAAATATATATTTGAGTGTCATCAGCATAACAATGGAAACTAATTCCATGTTTCCTTATAATATTTCCAAGTGGCATCATATATATTGAAAATAACAGAGGGCCTAATACAGATCCCTGCGGCACTCCATAGTTTACTGGAGTTATGATCGATTTTTCTCCATTTAAATAGACAAAATGGTAGCGGTCAGATAGGTATGATTTGAACCAGCTTAGTGCTTGTCCTTGAACACCAGTATAATTTTGTAGTCGATCTAAGAGTAATGTATGATCTATAGTATCGAACGCAGCACTAAGATCAAGTAAAACTAGTATTGAGATACAGCCTTGGTCAAGAAGCTAAAAGTAAATCATTTGTGATTTTAACGAGCGCAGTTTCAGTGCTATGATGCGGTCTGAATCCAGACTGAAACTTTTCATAGATCTCATTTTGTTGCAAGAAAGAGCCCAGTTGAGCGGACACCACTTTTTCTAATATTTTAGACATAAATGGAAGATTTGAAATGGGTCTATAATTTGCTAGATTATTATGATCTAATTGTGGTTTCTTAATGAGAGGTTTTATAACTGCCAGTTTAAATGTTCTTGGAACATGACCTAAAGATAAAGATGAGTTAATAATATTGAGGAGAGGCTCTTCCACTACAGGTAACACTTCTTTCAGTAGTTTAGTTGGTATAGGATCTAATAAACATGTTGTTGTTTTAGATGAAGTGATAAGTTTATTTAACTCTTTTTGTTCTATAGTTGTAAAGCACTGTAATTGTTCTTTCGGGGTGATAATTGAAGCTGAATTATAAGGCGCGATTGAAGATTGAACGTTTATAATTGTGGTTCTGATGCTTTCTATTTTCTCAGTGAAGAAGTTCATGAAATCATTACTACTGAACTGTAACGGGATATTTTGTTCGGGTGACGTCTGTTTATGTGTTAGTCTAGCCACGGTGTTAAATAGAAACCTTGGATTGTTTTGGTTGTTTTCTATTAGTTTGCGGAGGTGCTCAGCCCTGGCAGCTTTTAGGGCCTTTTTATAACGTGACATACTGTCTTTCCACGCGATTCTAAAGACCTCTAAATTAGTTTGTTTCCATTTACGCTCTAAAATACGCGTTTCTCTCTTTAAAACATGCGTAGTATTGTTATACCATGGTGCTTTATTTTTCTCTCTGACCTTTTTTAATTTAATAGGTGCAACCACATCCAATGTTCTAGAGAGAATGGTGCTCATAGTGCTAGTTAGTTCTTCTAGTTCATCTGTTTGTTTGGGTTCAGGCAGCAGCTGAGACAGATTAGATAAGCAATTTGAGAAATTATCTATGGTGGATGGGAGGATTGTTCTGCCTGGTTGATAACGCGACGCCGCATGACATATTACAGCAGTACGTAATATGCAAGTTACCATGTAGTGATCAGTGACTTCATCACTTTGTGGAATGATATCTATATCGGTCGGATCGGTTCCATGTGATATAATTAAATCGAGTGTATGATTAAGACGATGAGTTGGTCCGGTGACGTTTTGCTTGACCCCAAATGAATTTAATAAATCTGTAAACGCAGCTCCTAACGCATCATTTGGATTATCTACGTGTATGTTAAAATCTCCAACAATTAATGCTTTATCGACATTGACTAATAGGTCTGAGAGAAAATCTGCAAACTCTTTTAGGAAATCAGCGTAAGGCCCTGGCGGTCTATATACGGTAGCCAAGGCTAGAGATAATAGGGATGTTTTTCTAACATCTAAGAGCGTAACATTTAGTACAAGTACTTCAAATGAAATAAACTTATAACCCGTTTTCTGAGTAACATTTAGAATATCTTTATAAATGGTTGCAACACCTCCGCCACGGCCAATCAGACGGGGCTTATGCTTATAACAGTATCCAGGAGGAGTAGACTCATTAATACCGAAATAATCATTTGGTTTAAGCCAGGTTTCAGTAAGGCAAAGTACATCGAAGCTATTATCTGTGACTATTTCATTTACAATAACTGCCTTAGGTGTGAGTGATCTAATGTTTAGAAGACCTAGCTTTAGAAATAGTTTTTGTTTACTAATAGCAACATTTTCTGTTTTAATAACAATTAGATTTTTCCTAGATCCTGCATTAGATTTATTATTTGATCTCACTAAACGAGGAATAGACACGGTTTCTATGCAATGTTCTACACTAGTATTTATATCAGTTGAATTGGTGCAGCAGAGACTATGATTTGGACTTTTGGTTACTAGTCAAAGGGTATTTAACATTTTGGAGATGTTATCTGACAGAAGATCCGCTCCGAATCTGCTTGGGTGTAAGCCATCAGCACGGAAAAGCCTAGGATGCTCCCAAAACAGATTCCAATTATTTACAAAGAGCAGTTTCTGCTCATTGCACCATGACATTAACCATTCATTTAGCGCAAATAATCTGCTGAACTTTTCATGCCCTAGTCGGTACGTGGGAAGCGGTCCTGACACAATGATCGTTGTTTCAGGCGATGTGCTGCGTACCGTATCGATTAGATTCCTGAAGTCTTTCTTCAGAATCTCCGTCTGGCGCAGCCTGATGTCGTTCACTCCCGCGTGCAGGACCACAGTTCCGACGCGCTCGTCACCGTTCAGGATCTCGGGAACGCGAGCAGCGATTTCAGAAACACGAGCACCAGGGAAGCAGTGACTTTGCACCTTACTTTTACCTAACGTAGCGTGTACGTGCCGAACGATGGAATCGCCGATGATCACAGCATCGCGTTCTGTTTCGCGTAGAGGGGAGAAGCGGTTTTGTGTGGATAACTCGAAAACCGGGAGGGTCGGAGAAAGTCTTGGTCTAAACCTGACTCGCGTCTTCCGCTGCGGAACCACCCAGGCTTCGTGGTGGCGTGTTGGAGCCGGAGTGAACGAGACCATGGCTGATTGCGACCGATGCTGAGGAACGCACGGAGTAGACGCGGTCGGAGTCAGCGGGTTAGTAACGTTAAACACTGATTTGTGTGCATCGGCGCGTGATGTTTCAAGAGCCAAACACCGGTCTCTCAGCTCGGCCTGTCTCAATAAAAGGTTGTGGATCTGTTTCTCAACAGCTTCCAGCTCAGACTGCAGTGCGTGAAGCTCAAATGTGTCCTCACCTGCACCAAGCGGTAGACTACTTACATCTGATATATTCGCCATTTTAACAGATGGACAGTGAGTTAGCAACGAAGCTACCAGTGATGCTATCAATATTAATACTAATTTATATTATAAGTTTGTTTGTAAATGAGTGTGGAGAAGACGCGTTCAGCCGTGATCCACGGACGTAACCTTTAAGAGTATGCAGCGTTGGATCACTAATAGGCTTGAGACGCGTCTGCTCAACAGTCCGCGTTGTAACTATGAGGTTTTTTAGTGGTAGGGGTGTAGAGTAGACGCACGATAGGCGAAAAAAAAGTGTTTGTTTATAAGTGAGTGTGGAGAAGACGCGTTCAGCCGTGATCCACGGACGTAACCTTTAAGAGTATGCAGCGTTGGATCACTAATAGGCTTGAGACGCGTCTGCTCAACAGTCCGCGTTGTAACAATGAGGTTTGAGCAGTAGTGCTTCTCAGTGAGGAAAAGTAGAAAATGTTCGTTGTAAGCGAGTTTAAAGAGAAAAATCAAGAATTATAAATCAAATCGATAGAGCTCCAAAAACAACAACGCATTCAGACGCAACGCATGATAATGACAGGACAAGACATTACTCACCGTGTTTGTTGAGTGTTTCTTATTCACCTGAGCTTTTATGAACTCAAAGGCGCGAGAGAAAATAAATAAATAAAAATAGCTGAGCGCAAGGGTGGCGCGTTAACAGGCTAGCGAATTACTAGCGTGTTGTGCGTCATGGTTGGGTAAGCTGTATTTAGTAGTAATATAAACAACTAGAAATTGTAGTAAATGATGGTTCAAAACAAGGAAATACGAGGCTAAGACGGAGCTTACAGCTCCGAAGCAAACACACTCACAGCAGGCAGCGAGAAAAATCAAGAATTATAAATCAAATCGATAGAGCTCCAAAAACAACAACGCATTCAGACGCGACGCATGCATAGACTGTAAAAAATATGGACAAAGCGTCTGTGACGTCACCCATAGACTTTCTGAAGAACGGGTTTGAAGCCGTTTATGGGGGGTATGGGCGGCGCCATCTTGGAAAATCTTGGGAAACCCTAACCCCGCCCACCTTCTGACGCAGCGCGCGTCACTCAGCTCGCTCTGCTACTCCGGTTATCTCTGTGTATATTTTAGGCAACGAAATATGTTATAAAACACCATACTAACTCTTTTCGTTTTCATTTAAAGAAATCTTAAACATTATAGCCACACAAATGTGGTTCAGGCAACGCGTATTGATTATATTCACTGCACATAACGTTTGCCTATTTATAACAAAACGAAATATAAAACACAAACCTGCCTCTTTTCGTTTTAAATATAATATAAAAATATTAAACATTTTAATATGGTCCAGGCAATATGTGCATTTGTACTAAACAACAGATGTTGCAGTAAACAACATTACAGATCATCTTCGTTGTATTAAAATTTAAAATGACAAAACTCAACCCAGTCTCTTTTTGTTAAATTTCAGTTTTATCAATATTAGCTATTATAAAAGTATAAGTAAAAGGTAAAGTTACAATAAGCTATACAAATAAAGCAAACAATTCAGTCAAACATAAAAAGTCATGCGCTCGATCTAGTCTAACCATACAACGGTACAAGTTAAATATAGCTTATAAAGTTATGAAACTTCCCCTCAGCCAAAACGATTGCCCACGAGACCAAAAATCGCCCGTTAGATATAGACAAGACGAATTATATCTCATGTTTAACCACTACAGAGACGCCAGAGTCAGCGGCAAACCTCAAAACGTCTAGCCGATGAAAGGCTGCTCCAGGCGGGGTACATCGCGCCGAGCGCCCGGTCATCGCTGGATCTCACAACTGGATACAATTTTCATAAATCTTTATAAATAAACCACAGATTTGAGCTTTAAACAACTACATTCTCGCCTGAAAAACTCTTAAAACTACATTTCATGATACAGAAACAGTAGTATTATATGTCAACTGTATTAAAAAATGGCGCTTCTTATGTTGTCATTCTGCCTTTCAGCTGTCAATCAAGCTGTCAATCAAAGTTAACCACGCCCTTATTGTCATACATTTTATATCTAAATACTATCTAAACTAACGAGTTAGAAAAAAATTCACTACCCTCGCCGTTGTCAGGCACTCGGAACCTATCGAAAAATCCAATAAAAGTCCATGGGACCAACCTGTAAAAACATGATTTTATGCTGTGAAAACGGACATTTTAACATGGGGGCTATGGACATTTGCTCCCTTTTGGGACCTTCCCCTAGCGGATTTTCGATGTATTGCAGTTTTTCGCACTTCCGGGTAGGCTTCATTTTTCAGATCAGAATGTTGCCCCTTGGACGCATGATAATAACAGGACAAGACATTACTCACCGTGTTTGTTGAGTGATTCTTACTCACCTGAGCTTTTATGAACTCAAAGGCGCGAGCGCGCGAGAGAAAAATAAATAAATAAAAATAGCTGAGCGCACGGGTGGCGCGTTAACAGGCTAGCGAATTACTACCGTGTTGTGCTAGTAGCAACGGAAGCCAGCGATGTTGGGCAAGCCGTATTTAGTAGTAGTATAAACAACTAGAAATTGTAGTAAATTATGGTTCAAAATAAGGAAATACGAGGCTAAGACGGAGCTTACAGCAACGAAGCAAAAACACTCACAGCAGGCAGCGAGGCAGACAGGAGCAATCGAGTGCCATCTCCAATAGTGTAAAGGAAAGAGCCACTCGCAAATAATCTTAAGGCAATGCAAACAGTTTGTGCTGTAGTTAAAGCCCGACTCCGACAAGTCGAAAATAAGTGTGTGTTTCCAACAAATTAATCATGTAAACGACAATCTCACCAGTCACGAGAAAAAATATATATCTCAGAAAGTGCACTATTGTAA
The DNA here is from genome assembly GCF_965113295.1 of Leuciscus leuciscus. Taxonomy (NCBI): domain Eukaryota; kingdom Metazoa; phylum Chordata; class Actinopteri; order Cypriniformes; family Leuciscidae; genus Leuciscus; species Leuciscus leuciscus. The sequence goes on along the minus strand of NC_138737.1, from coordinate 32,386,433 downwards.
CGCAAAATCTCAGTTCTTCGTACCTCAGGGCCCGTTCTTCGTACGTCGCTAACTCAGTTAGCTGGATTTGATTATTGGCGATTTGGCATGATCTGGGATTGTTTGGTTCTTCGACGCTCATCCTGGACTTGCTGTCATAGCAACAGGTGCGCAAGCTTATTTCATGTTAACAGGATTAGATCCCTGCTTCATAAGCGCTGGACTTCCCGTATCAGCTCCGCTTATGAAGCCGCAGTCTAATCCTGTTAACATGAAATAAGCCTGCTCCCGAGCAGGTTTAAGCTTGCGCACCTGGGGCCCGTTCTTCGTACGTCGCTAACTCAGTTAGCTGGATTTGATTATTGGCGATTTGGCATGATCTGGGATTGTTTGGTTCTTCGACGCTCCTCCTGGACTTGCTGTCATAGCAACAGGTGCGCAAGCTTATTTCATGTTAACAGGATTAGATCCCGGCTTCATAAGCGGAGCTGATACTGTACCAGCCATTTGGATTATAGACATACTTAATTTAATGCAGCAACAAATTATTTACAGTGTAGCAAGATGATTTAAAACTCATTTACCTGTAATTAAGGTGTTGCTGTTACTGGTCCCTGGCTTTAGGTCTAAAGGCCTATTTATACTTCTGCGTCGAACTTACGCCGTAGCTACGTCGTAGGCTGTGCTTAGCGCGCGTACCCTTTGGCGTACCCTGATGCGCACCTCTCCAAAAATGTAACAACGCGTCAATTCTACGCGGACGCAAGCGCTGTGATTGGTCTGCTAGAACCCCTCCCTCGGGTTTCACATGGTCCCTCTGCATGAGTAATTGCGCGTCAACGCGGACAACGACGCAGAAGTATAAATTAAAACCAACGCGTTGCCTACAGCGTAGAGGCTCCGGCGTAGGTCCGACGCAGAAGTATAAATAGGCCTTAAGGAAGAGCTGCCCCCAGGAATGCCCTCCACAATGGGTCGGTTCTCATTTAGCCCAAGGGCCAGCTCTTCTGCCGGGGTATAACGTGGGGGTGCAGGACCACCACCTGTTTTTTTCTGCTCCGCCTTTTCCTTGGTTGCAGATAACCATAAACAGACAAACACATCATTTAAAATGTCTTTGCTAAAAGAGACTAATCAGTAGAAGTAGAAAAGATTACCAGTTTGAAGAATATTCTTGTACTTCACTTTTACTTGTTCCCATGTTCTAGTGGGTCCTGAGGTGGCTCTGACATTAAGCAATTATGAAATGATTAAAATACAAGAATATATACTGTAATAAGTGATATAACCATAACATGGAACACTTACGCATTTAATTTGTCGGTTACTTTTTGCCAGCCCTCTCTCCTGGCTTTTGCACACTTTGATTCCCAGTGTTCCCTGGCGTTTTAATTATATTTTTCAAACTCTGCATACCCTTCCAGTAAAAATTCCTGCTCTGCTGCGTTGAAAAACTGAGCGCGCTCTTTGGCCATGGTGAGCAGCCAATAGCAGCGTTGCTGATCAATGTTTCTACTATCGATACATATCCCCTTTTAAACCAGCGCGTGAACGCGCAATTATCTCACTAACTCAATCCAGCTATACTAATCATATCCGGCAGGTGTGTTCGAAGAACCAAATTAGTCAGATCATGATTAGCACGATGATATCATCTTGGATGTCTCGTTTGATCTCAGATGTTTTAAGCAACGTACGAAGAACGGGCCCCAGTTGCTATGACAGCAAGTCCAGGATGAGCGTCGAAGACCCAAACAATCCAAGATCATGCCAAATCGCCAACAATCAAATCCAGCTAACTGAGTTCTTCGACGCTCATCCTGGACTTGCTGTCATAGCAACTGGGGCCCGTTCTTCGTACGTTGCTTGAAACATCCAAGATCAAATTATGAGACATCCAAGGTGATATCATCGGCCTAATCATGATCTGACTAATTCGTTTCTTCGAACACACCTGCCAGTTATGATTAGTATAGCTGGATTGAGTTATCTGAGATAACTGCGCGTTCATGCGCTGGTTTAAAAGGGGATATGTATCGATAGTAGAAACATTGATCAGCAACGCTGCTATTGGCTGCTCACCATGGCCAAAGAGCGCGCACAGTTTTTCTCCGCAGCAGAGCAAGAGTTATTGAAGGTTATGCAGAATATGAAACCTTAATTAAAACGCCAGGGAACACCTCAAAGTGTGCAAAAGCCAGGAGAGAGGGCTGGCAAAAAGTAGCAGACAAATGAAATGCGTAAGTGTTCCATGTTATGGTTATATCACTTATTACAGTGTATATTCTTGTATTTTAATCATTTCATAATTGCTTAATGTCAGAGCCACCTCAGGACCCACTAGAACAGTGTTCTTCAACCCTGCTCCTGGAGGACCCCCAACACTGCACGTTTTCTTTGTCTCCCTAATCAAACACACCTGATTCAACTCATCAGCTCATTAACCCATGTGATAATGAGTTGATGAATTGAATCCGGTGTGTTTGATTAGGGAGACAAAGAAAACCAGCAGTGTTGGGGGTCCTCCGGGAGCAGGGTTGAAGAACACTGCACTAGAACATGGGAACAAGTAAAAGGGAAGTACAAGAATATTCTTCAAAATGGTAATCTTTTCTACTTCTACTGTTCTTTGTCTCTTTTACAAAAGAAAAGCACCGTTAAATGTGTTTGTCTGTTTATAACAGCAACCAAGAAAAAGGCTGAGCTGAAAAAAAAAAAAACAGGTGGTGGTCCTGCTCCCTCACATTACACCACATTATACCCCAGCAGTAGAGCTGGCCCTGGGGTTAAATGTGAACCGACCCATTGTGGAGGGCATCCCTGGGGGCAGCTCTTCCTCAGACCAACAGCCAGGAACCAGTAGCAGCAACACCTTCATTACTGGTAAATGAGCTTTAAATGATCTTGCTACACTGTAAAATATATCTTTTTTTTTGCCGCATTAAATTAAGTAGGCCTATATAATCCAAATGGCTGGTACAGTAATTTCAGCTGTTAAATATTGAGTAGTGATCAATTGCTTTGACTTGTGAAGGTGAAAACTGCTGAAGTTAATGTAAGAATATTTTGCCATGAGTTACTGATCACATTTGTTCATATAGTGTAGTTCATTGTAATGCCATTGTGTTTCCTCTTTTGTGCAGTTTTACATAATACACCAACACTTGTACCTGTTCCCAAGAAAGTAGTGGCTGAAATATGTGCAGTAAGTGGACTTTTTCTAACTTTACATCAAAAGGGAAGAAAGTGCAACACTTTGTAATGCCCATTTGTTTCCATTGCACAGGACAGTGAAGAAACCCTCTCAGATGACTGTCCTTTGGAGGAAGTACTTGTAAGTGCATAAATAACTTTACTTCATTTATAGTAACTTGTGTACATATTATTTCTGACTGCAATATGAGTTGCAGGAGGAAAGGCCTACTGCACAAAGTGATACAGAGGTGGGCAGTGTAGTAACCTACTTGTACTTTTTATTTTTGTTGCATGAGGCTTGTGTTGACAGTTCTTTTTAATTTTTTTATATTTTTTTATTCTTTTTATCCAAACATGGCACAGGGTGATATCCGTATATAAACGGAATCTACAACAGAAAATTTAGTATTTTGACCTGAAAAAACAGAAAAATGAAGGGGAGAAATAGAACTTGACACCTTAAAGAAGAAAAAACTGCCACTAGAGATTGAGTTGCTTCAAAAGGAACTTCAGAGTAAGTGCTAAATACACTATTTCACACAGAGTACTATTGCTGACCTTGGATAACAATATATCTTATTGCAGGCAAAAGATGACCATCATTGGCTTTTCTTGACAAAGAATAATTGAAATAAAACTCAAGGAACTAAGCATGTTGTCTTGTCTTCTATTCATTTAATGAAGGTTTTTGTTTAAAAAAAAAAAAAAAAAAAATGGTGTTCCACAATTCTGTCCCGTGCAGCTCTGCCACTAGGTTGGTCCAAGTGCACTGGCTGGAGGTCATCATCAGGCTGCACCTCCACCACAGGGGTCCTCTCCTTTCTGATGGTGGCACTATTGTGGAGTATGGCACATGCAACAATAATGTCACAGGCCCTGTCAGGTGCAACCCTCAGACACTGAAATCTTTCCTTTAGTTGCCCAAAGGTCATTTCAATGCGTGCCCTTGTCCTGGCTAGAGCTGCATTGAAACGGGTTTGTGGTCCGGGGTTTGGGTCAGGGAATGGCGTCATGAAATACTGCCTGCAGGTATAGCCCCTGTCACCAAGCAGGATCCCGTCGTAAGCACCTGGAAAAATGCAGTTTTGTTAGGCTCAGAATAAATGTATGTAATACAGTGAGCTTGATATTAAATATTTCCTTACCACGTTCAAATAATGTGCATAAATGTGACTCTCTGAAAATCCTGGAGTCATGCACAGAACCAGGCCATTTTGCTTCCACATTTGTGATGTAGGACATGGAGTCACACACCATCTAAGATATTTTTAATCGGTCAACTGCATACTTTTTGATTACATTACTTTTTGTATTATTTGATATATTCTGGACTCGCTTCTCCAAGGTAAATGGTGAATTGTTTGATGTCAGGCTGCATGCTCAGAAAGCGGCAGTGGATTGTGCAGCGTGAGACCACCTTCAGCGACAGGTTCTTGTCGTAAAAACGGACAAGACATGGCTGCGAAAGACTTCCCGTATCACCTCCGCTTATAAAGCCGGGATCTAATCCTGTTAACATGAAATAAGCCTGCTCCCGAGCAGGTTTAAGCTTGGGCACCTGTTGCTATGACAGCAAGTCCAGGATGAGCGTCGAAGAACCAAACAATCCAAGATCATGCCAAATCTCCAACAATCAAATCCAGCTAACTGAGTTAGCGACGTACGAAGAACGGGCCCCTGGGGCCTGTTTCAGAAAGGAGGTTCAACTGAGTTGACTTACCCTGAGATGGGAAACTCTGAGTTTTCGGTTACAGAACAGCGGAAATTAGTTAGTTCAATCAACTCTGAGTTGACTGACTCTGAGTTAAGCGCGTACACCACCACTATAAAAAGCCATTATCAATGGAGTGCAGATATTATGAGTCACCATGGTAACAGCGCCAGACAAAAAGAGGTCTGCATATTTCTCACCAGCTTCTGCAAGCGTAAGAAGACATATTATTATTTTTTAAATATCGGCTGCAGCAGCGAAGGACAACTAGAGTTAGCTAGGGAGAAAATAGTTGCTCGAGTCAATGCGTATGTTTACATTTTAATTAGTTATACAGTGTTGGGTGTAATTAATTACCAAGTCATCTAAATACTGTCATTTAATTAAAGGGATTACTCTTAATTCTTCTGTAATTTGAAGTAAAATCTGATGTAATTGCATTAGACTATAGAACAATTCTGTATATTTAACATACATTTTTAAAAGGTATATTTTTTATGTAACCTTCTCCCTCTACACACTTTGGTCAATTCAAGAATAATCCATGCAATTGTATATTGTTTATTTGAAAGCATTAAAAGTGCAGTTTCTTGTCTCTCCTTGTATTGTTCAAGTGGTTGAGGTTGATATGGGATTTATTAATAAGTAGACCAATACTTTCTAAAGATAGTCATTATTACATGAATCTAATTACACGGTTGAAGATGTCATTTGTAGTTAGTAATTAATAACTATTTTAGAGTAACTTACCCAACTGTTATAATATCAGAGGTGAAACTGGAAGAACAGTATGTTATTCAACCTAATTTAAATTTTCATGGGTGCAATCCTGCAGGTATTAAAAGAACATGGCAGCAGCTGAAAATTAAATATAAGAACATAATTCAATCAGGTAAGGTTTGAGCATATCATGGGTGTAGGCTACCTGAATTTACAAATATTTGACATATTAAATAACTAAATAGCATCCCAGTGTCTTTTGGAGCCTCCTGTCCCAACAAAACCTGCAGGCAGTTGTAAGTAGCCTACTCAATACACCAGAAATTATGACAAATAGTGTTATAAAGTGTACTCATCTTCACAGGACGATGGGGATAATGTTATGTGTCACATCAAACAATCTACACATTCAGATTTTTTCACATTTTTATGTGGAGTAGAATCTAAGTTTAAAGCTAAGTATAAATGGGTAGTCTTATCTCTCCCCCCGCCCCCAAAGTGGAAGAACAGCAGGAGGACGGTCCATCAACTTCTGTTGCACAGATGAACAGAGTTCAGTGATTTTCAGTAAATGCCACAGTTTAATTCTGTAGAATTTGTTTAGAACTACATTATGTAACTCTAATCTACTACTGTATATTCAGTTGCCAGTTAAGGAGTTAATAGACTTCATCTTATTTAAAAAATTGAAAAAAAAAAAAAACAGTAAAAATAGCAATATTGTATTTATTAATTAAAGATTAATTTTATTAATAAAAATGTACTGAAAGAATGAATGAGGTGTTTAAACACCACTTCCTCTTTAAAAAAGGGGAGGAGACCGAAAGAAACTCTGGGTTTACCGAAGAAAACCTGCTCCCGGCCAGGTTAGGTTCACAGAGTAAGTTACCATGGTAACTGACTCTGAGTATAAGTTACCTCTCTTTCAGAAACGGGCTTGACTTACTCTGCTTTCTCAGGTTTAACATACCTCCCATTCTGAAACAGAAAACCCAGAGTTTCCCTCATTTCAGGGTTAACATACTCTGAGTTTTCACTTAACCTCCTTTCTGAAACAGGCGCCCCTGGTCTTTTCACGATCGGATAGCTATCCGATCTGAGAAAACGCATGAAGTGGCCAGGTGTAAACAGCCCCAGAAATCATTCTAATATTCTGATTTATTATGAGTGTTGGAAACAGTTCTGCTGCCTAATATATTTGATGAATAAAAGGTTACAAAGAACTGCATTTATTAAAAAATATATATCATTTCTAATAATATAAATCTTCTTTACTATCACTTTTATTTATCAATTTAACACATCCTTGCTGAATAAAAGTATTGATTTATTTAAAAATAAATAAAAAATAAATACTGACCTCAAATTACTGACCAGTAGTGTATATTGTTGTTACAAAAGATTTCTATTTTTTAAAAAATTGCTTTTTTTATTTTTTTATTTTTTTTTACTTTTTATTCATCAAAGTATCCTAAAAAAAGTATCACAGGTTATGAAAACATATTAAGCAGCAGAACTGTTTCCAACTTTGATAATGAATCATCATATTAGAATTATTTCTAAAGGATCATGTGATAGACTGGAGTAATGATCCTGAAAATTCAGCTTTGCATCACAGAAATAAATGATCATTTAAACCAATTATTTTAAATTGTAAAAATATATCACAATATTACTTTTTTTTCTGTATTTTTGATCAAATAAATGCAGGCTTGATGAGCAGAGGAAACTTCTTTCAAAAACATTAAAAATACTAATACTTATACTTGCCCTGTAATACATGTATTCTTTGTTTTAGATGTTATTAACTTAAATTCTTATGAATAATAAAAATGTTGTAATGTCTATTTGTTATTTATGGCCTGTACGCCTCATTATTGATCTGAGCTTCTACATCTTGAATTCGAATAACATTCGATAAAACATAATTGCTGGATTATTTTGACTATAATAAATAAGCAGATGAAACATAGTAGGCCTATACACTGTTTATCACAGATTACTTTGGACCAAAGTTACCATATTATAATTAATTATTATATAGTTCTATTCATTCATTTTATTTAAATTAGCACTGGTTAAAATGTATAAAGCATGAACAAGATATGAAACAATATTTATTAATAATACACAGTTTAAATATCACAAATATCAAATTGTATTTTCATTTGCGTCCTATGCTGGCTAATTACGACGTTTAACCTGTTATCATAATGAAATTCATGCATTTATTTGTCATTTAAACTGATGCAAACAGGGAAAGAGAGTAGAAAACACTTATTATCCTGTCGCCCCCTCTAGTGGACAGCATTAACTATTACGGCCTTCATTGCTCAGATAACTCAAGTCGATGGATTTTTTGGGAAAGTCTGACCAGTTAGAAGCAAGTTAGACCAGTCTGAGGGTCTGAGCTGAGTTTGGTGAAGCATCAAAGTTCTAGGCGGAGTCAATTTCTCATAATAATAATAACAATTAATCCCAAACCTGGTAATTTTGTCAGTATTTAATTTACGTTCACTGATTCTGGCTTCTCTCTTTTCTGTCTCTTTCTTTTCATGTGAACTGAGTAGGCTACACATGCTTAAATTCAAAAAATATAAACTTTATTTCTATTCAAAATTATTTATAGCCCATAGGCTATATGTCACACACGCCTACCTGCCTTTTGATGTAAATAAAAGACTAGAGTGGTAAATGTTACGGACATATTATCATGGTACAGTTCAGCCTATTATTGATTTTTATTTCCACTTCCCTTTTATCCAAAGAGACGGAACTATTTGCACTGTATTTATCAATGGGAAATATGCTAATATAATCTGTCATATACTGTGGCTCACATTAATGGGGTTGCTTGCAAGTCGCAGCAGCACGAATTACTTGACCAGCAACATATTTCTAAATCAAATAGTGTGTGTAGTTAACAGTGAGTGGTGGTTTCAGACATTATTTCATTAAAGGGCATTTGTCAGTGCCGCACTCGTAGCCTACTGACTCTTATTCTGCCTGACAGAAAGAAAAGCTCACAGCTTACTGAAGGCGGAGCGGTTTGACCAATCAGATGAAAGGGGCGTTTCAGCGCCGCCCACGTGTGCAAATGAAATATCGAACCCATAAACCGACTTGTAAACCATTAACGAAAAATGAAAAATCTAGCCAAAATCTAGCCCAAAAAAACGAATAAACGAGCTGGTTTTCATTTCTCCTTATTCCATTCTAAACAGGAAATGAAATGATCAAAAAGTGCACGGACCCTATGACTAGATGTCGCCTTGGCTACGGCAGTTTGGAATATTCTGGGCTCATCTGATTTTTTTGTACATAGCATAACCTACTTTGTTATGATTTTAGTATCATAATGATTAATAAATGCACGCACAATTATCATGAACTTGATTTGAACAAATGCCTATCAACTTGTGTGTGCAAAATTCAGAATTAAATGAATGTGCAGCAATTTGTACAAATAGAGAGTCTGTAGGCCTATACTGTTGTAGCCATTAAATAAGCGCATTTATTTTCATATTTGTTCAAATGTTATAATGTTATTTTTTTCCCCATGTATGTTGATTTATGAAAAGTGAACAGCACGAGTAAAAGTGAATTTCGTTTTGTATAAATTGTATCTTAATTTTAATACATTTTTCATCAGCCTGTATTTAATAAATAAGATAAATAAGATTAAATAAATAATAATAAAAAAAAAGATAATCTTGCATTGCACGTTAACTGGAGCGCATCTCATCCTAACTTAACGAAACTCATTGTATGCCTCACACACAGACATGAGAAATACATCAAATACACAAAGCTTGAAATGTCTTTAAACGACATAATTCAAAACGAAAAGAAAAAGGCTACTCTCTGATTATGTAATCCATTATGTGCATTTCTCTCTATAGGCGCGTTCACTATATGGCGATCGTCAACTTCATCTTTGCAGCCGAGTCGACACTGTCAGAAAACACTAGATTATTAATAAAAATCAATGCACGCGTCACCGGATTTACAAATGCACATCTTGCTTGTTGCACCCACACATATTATGTCGAAAATAACGAGATATTATGTTGAAATAACATTATTAATAATAATACATATTTTATAATATTTTATTGAATGCTGAATGTTGCACTTGTTCAGTTAATAAAATGAAAACTTTAATTGTGATCATTAAAATAATTGAATATGAAATATTTAGTGTCCAAGTTTTGCTAATTAATTAATTAATATATGTAAGGCATTCGTTCCAATCAACTGCCTTAGCCAAGGCCACGTCTAGTGTATATATCTATGACTTGATCAGTCAAATGAAATACAATAAACATCTAAATAAATATTACAAATTAAAAACCGATCGGAAATGTGGTCCAATTTTCTAATACTATTATTTGATGACAACAATAGATTTGTAAAACAAAATCCAGCCATTTGTGTTTTTTTGTTTATTTTTTTTAAAGCAAAAAACCAAGCTGCACCCTTTTTTAAATGTCCTCTTTCATTCCGAAAGAGAATAATTTTCAGATTGTAAATATTTAAAATGATTGAATGATTTGATTGTGTCATTATGATGAAGAAACAAGGCAAAAAGTGTCAAAAAACCATTTGTGGAAGGCATCCGATGAGTGTCAACCCGGCCAGATCAGCAAGTGCATCAAGGCAACCACGATTAGCCGGTGCACCAGCCAGCAAAGTGATTCAATGGTTCATAGGTGTAGCTCGCAGCCTCATCGCCCTACCCTCCACATTCTAAAGAGTGTACAGGCGGTTATTTATATAGGGCAGATAAGCCCTGTGTTTCTCTTCGACGGTAACTGTAAATTGAATTCAAGCTGCGATTTTTGAAGTTGGATATACTCGCGCGGGCAAATACAGATGTGTTAAACACTATAAAAACACAAATTGTACCTTTATTCGTTAATACAGTCGGTATTTCCCACAATGATTCTGCTTTGCTATTGGCCCACGTCACGATCAGTAAGCGCTGCTATTGGCGGTCACGATTATTAAGTATGAAAATGAAAATTCTGTCAGTAATTCCTCACCCTCATGTTGTTCCAACCCCTTCGTTCATCTTCGGAACACAAATTAAGATATTTTTGATTAAATGACTAAATTGGACTATATTAACGATGTGTTTAATGAACTTTTCTGGGCCAGCAAGTTTCAAACCCTTAGAAGCCTGAAGAAGTCTCGTTCCGAACACATCGCGATATTTGGCATCAGTTCACTTCACGTGTGTCAGATGTTGGTAAGTAGTAAATACGCTGTCCGAATAATGTGTGATATATAATGTATTTTCTGTTTGTCGATATTAATCAGATTAGCTCACGTTCAGTCACGGCATTATATCTGTCATCTCCGTCCACTGAGGCTTTGCGTTTTATTGCTTTCTAATTCAAAACAGGGTGATTAAGTTACACTGCCTGTCACATGACGTGAGCATAGGCCTAAAGACCTTAAATCAGTTAATCATATTCATATCAGATTAAAAGTAGTACAATTAGTTCCAAAGTTGTATTTGTAGTAGAAGCACAGTACAAACAACACTTACCATGCTTTTACCACATTAACATTAGTTTTACTGTGGTAAGTGTAGTAAAAAGACAGTAATCACAAAACTTACCATGCTTTTACCACACTATTGGTAGTTTTAATGTGATACTTATTGTAAATGCACATTAACCACAACGCTTACCATGCTTTTACCACAGGAATGATGTAAAACAACATAATGATATTTTATTTTCTCTTTTTTCAGCTGAAAAGACCAAAAGGACCTTTCGGACTATTATTGTTTGAGGACAAGTAAACGGAGGAGACAGACAGCTGCAAAGGCAAATATTCGCAATGGTATATACATGTGTTGGTTCGAACCCTAAATCAAACATTTTATCAAGCATTTGTTGTTTCTTAAACCTTTTCTCGCAAAACCCATAGCCCAATCAGTACGAAGATAGTCTGAAAGTCTTAATAATTCACAAGATTTAACAAGTTGTCAAATTCGTACGATACTCGTACATATTTGTATACTCGTACACACACTGTCAGAAAGTTGATATTAATTGCATTGTATTGATTACAATTAGTGATGCACCGATGTGAAAATTGAGGCCGATACCGATAACCGATATTAATATTGCGGTTATGGCCGATACCGATATTTGCCGATGTCGATATCTCTGTATAGAAAACAAATTTTAATGATTATCAAATAAAGAGCTATTTTCCAAAACACTTTTTTTTTACTTTAGAAATGACTGATATTGGGCACCTTTACCTGTGTGCAAAATATGTCACATACGACACACATGCATTATACTGCATTGCATATACAGTAATGTGTGCTGGTCAACTTGTCTAAAATTAAGAAACCCTTAGAAAACAGTAAAAAGAAAAAAACACACAAAAAACAGGAACATTGTGTAAAATTAAGATAGGCTACTTTATTTATTATTCCAATATCCAAATATCGAGGGCTTGGAACCAGAGGGGCGTAAGTGGCATTTGACAAACTTTACAGGAGAGCCAAAACAAAATTTTGACCACACTTCAATCAACTGTATTTATTAACCTTCAACCACAACATTGCAACCACATACATACTTATATGAGTAAGTTCTTAAGTGAACATATTATGGAATATTAACACGATGAACATATTCTAAAACCTTGCAAAATCTTGAAAATATGGCAAAAACATCAAATACGCCTTTTTGGCACCAAACATTTCCAATTCTTCTAAAGAAAAATAGGGCGTATCTGCTGATCAATGCAGAAATGATTGGTCAAAACATTGGTTAAAAACACTCTAACTTCATAACTTTTCATTTTATTTAAAATACTGTATACATAGTCATTTCATCATTTCAAACTGTTTAACATTTCATTTCTAACCGTTTAATTTCAATTCTCATTTATGAGTTCACATTCATGTCAAACAGTTTAACATTTAATTTCAAACAGTTTAATTTCTCTTGTTTATTACACATTTCACTTTTTAGTTCACTTTAGTTGAACTAAAAAGTTCACTCACTGCCCACTGTCAGAGTGTTATAGAACTCTGCATAACAGTGAGGAATACTCCCATTGGTGCACAGGGTGAGTAGGTCTTTTTTCTTTAAGGCACTGATCACTGGAGGATTTTCATACAACGAGCTGGGGTGTGTGGTTCTGGTGCCTCTTGTTGCCTGTTGTGCCACCGTCAGTTTTCGGAAGGTTGGGGCGGTGAAATCATACTTGAAGAAGATTGTTTTTGGTTCATCTTTCGTGTAGCGGAACCATTTAATCTTCTGCCAATGAACTGATTGTCCCTCCTCATCTTTTGTTCTGTTTTTGAGTATGTGGTTGGAGAGGGACTTGAAGTCCAGAAAGTCCTTGTGTTCAAGTTCATGTACACTGTATGGGTCGTTCCTTCTTGCCATTCTCACAAGTGTGTAGTAGCCATCAGTAAATAGAAGTATGGGAGTAAATAGAAATGGGAGTAAATAGAAACTTTTCTTCTTGCAGTTTCCACTGCAGCATGCACACTATCACACTCCATGTCTAGTAGCCGTCCATGATGGCTACTACACACTTGTGAGAATGGAAAGAAAGAACGACCCATAGTGTACATGAACTTGGACACAAGGACTTTCTGTACTTCAAGTCCCTCTCCAACCACATACTCAAAAACAGAACAAAAGATGAGGAGGGACAATCAGTTCATTGGCAGAAGATTAAATGGTTCCGCTACACGAAAGATGAACCAAAAACAATCTTCTTCAAGTATGATTTCACCGCCCCAACCTTCCGAAAACTGACGGTGGCACAACAGGCAACAAGAGGCACCAGAGGCACCAGAACCACACCCCCCAGCTCATTGTATGAAAATCCTCCAGTGATCAGTGCCTTAAAGAAAAAAGACCTACTCACCCTGTGCACCAATGGGAGTATTCCTCACTGTTATGCAGAGTTCTATACTGTTCGTTGCTCAGACTCGCTCTCCCAGTTTAAAACTAGATTAAAGTCGCATCTCTTCAGCCAGGCATTCATATAATCCTACAGTTCAAACTACAATCCGGCCTGTAGCTCATAAATGCCAGAGGAGAACTGGCCCCCGACTGAGCCTGGGTTCTCCCAAGGTTTTTTTTCTCCATTAGGTCACCTGATGGAGTTTTAGGACACCATTAGGTCACTTGATGGAGTTTTTCGGTTCCTTGCCACTGTTGCCTTTGGCTTGCTCAGTTGGGGATATTTTGGGGATATTTAATTTAATTTTATCAATCAATAAATTCCTCTTGAAACAAACATTGTTGTATTATTTTAATTTAATACTGTGAAGCTGCTTAGATACAATCTGTATTGTGAAAAGCGCTATACAAATAAACTTGACTTGACTTGACTTGAATCGTATGGTAAATTAACTTATTTATAACTGTCTTAATTTATGTTTCAAGAACAATAGTAATTGCACATAGAGTAAGTCGAGACTTTCTTGTTTTACAGCAGAGAAGGAAGACCAGTCCTTATATCAACGCAAGCTAATCGAATAAGTCCTTTGTTTCGGGTGAGGAAGGAACATCTGGTGCCCAAAGAAGACAGAAAGCTGCGAGAGTCCATTGGTATGTCTTGTATTGAAACAATGCTGTAATATGTAGTACATAATTTGATGTTGACAATTTTACATTGTACAGGTTATCACTTGGTTTTTGACCAAGTGAAGCTCTTGAAACAAGTGACAGGAGAGTATGTAACTTGTCTGGAAAGTATCAGAGTCGCATTTGGCACGCGTGCCTTAGGTTGCCGACCCCTGGTCTAGCCTATAGTCTATGGTACCAATCACGTTAGTGAAGCCTGAGTAACATATACTGTAATCGGCATGGTCATGAATGCATGATCTTCATAAAAAATTATGATAGCCTAAAAAAAAACTGCTTAAAAAAAAAACTGCTTTACAACATTGGGTCTTAAAGGTGCTGTATGTAGCTTTTCTACTAAAACGAATCCTTTTTTTATTGCCTGTGTGTGAAGGGGTTGTAATATCACATTAAAATGATCCACTTTTCGGGTTTTGCTATTACCTCTGAAAGCAAGTATTCTTATGTTTATGTGAAGGTGCCGGGTCGGATTTACCGCGAAATCCAGTGACGTCACCTGCATGCGCGGAGCGCTCCCGAGCCTCTCGCCTCGTCTAGCCTACTGATTTTGCACTCAACAGCGACGACACTGCAACTTATGACATGGACTTGTGACTTATGCAACTTATGACATGTCTGATAACACTAAGAAACGACCTGCTCCCAGCACAACACAGACTCCAACACAAACTCCACATATTGATAAAAAAAACAATAAAACGTTTTTTTCTTTCTGCTGAAGCTCGTATTAAAGCACAGGCGTGAATAGGATGAACTTCGGGTGAAAAAACACGGATCAACATCGGCAGGGCGTTTGAATCGTGGAGAGACCTTATCTACAAACCTAGAATGTATACATTTCCTGAAGAAAATGTGAAGTAGTGCTTGCAGTGGCAAAATTCGGCACGGTTGATAGGGTTCCATTCTTATCATGGTACGAGCATGGAGCATTAGTTCAACGTCAAGCTGATAAAAGTAGCCTATTATTGTAACGTTGCAGTGGGAGTTTACCTGAGTTTCTAGCATGTTGTGGGATGCTCTCTCTGGTGTGTTGCGTGACGCGTCTCAGTCTGGCCGGTATCCACAGTGCTCGCTCCTAAATTCGAGCACGCGCAAGAGCACGCGCTTGTCAACTTATTGGTTGCAATCTGAAACATCACCGCTAGAGGCCGCTGAAAACTACATACAGCTCCTTTAAGTGGCTTGGAAATGCCACAAAAAAACCTAAAACTGTTTTTCTAAACCTAAAAGCGCCAGGTAAACTCCGAATGACACGACAGACAGCACTTTCCATCAAGTTCTCCGCATCTCCAATAGTGTAAAGGAAAGAGCCACTCGCAAATAATCTTAAGGTCAAGTCAAGTCAAGTCAAGTTTATTTGTATAGCGCTTTTCACAATACAGATTGCATCAAAGCAGCTTCACAGTATTAAATTAAAATAATACAACAAAGTTTGTTTCAAGAGGAATTTATTGATTGATTAAATTAAATTAAATATCCCCAAAATATCCCCAACTGAGCAAGCCAAAGGCAACAGTGGCAAGGAACCGAAAAACTCCATCAAGTGACCTAATGGTGTCCTAAAACTCCATCAGGTGCCTTAATGGAGAAAAAAAACCTTGGGAGAACCCAGGCTCAGTCGGGGGCCAGTTCTCCTCTGGCATTGGATAGAGGCCGGATTGTAGTTTGAACTGTAGGATTATATGAATGCCTGGCTGAAGAGATGCGACTTTAATCTAGTTTTAAACTGGGAGAGTGAGTCTGAGCAACGAACAGTATCAGGAAGACTATTCCAGAGTTTTGGAGCCAAATGTGAAAATGCTCTCCCTCCTTTGGTGGTTCTGGATATCCTAGGTATGACCAAAAGCCTTGAATTTAGTGATCTTAAAGAGCGCGATGGATTATAGGGCGATAGAAGATCCGTTAAATAGACTGGAGCTAAGCCGTTTAGGGCTTTATAAGTCAGTAGCAATACCTTGTAATTAATACGGAACTTTATAGGTAACCAATGCAGTGATGATAAAATCGGTGTTATATGATCATATTTTCTTGATCTCGTAAGAACTCTAGCGGCGGCATTTTGGACTAACTGTAGCTTGTTTATTGAGGATGCAGGACAACCAGCTAATAAAGCATTACAGTAATCCAGTCTCGAGGTCATGAATGCATGAACTAACTTTTCTGCATCAGAAACTGATAGCATATTACGTAGCTTAGCAATGTTTCTAAGGTGGAAAAAGGCTGTTTTTGTAACATGTCAAGTCAAGTCAAGTCAAGTTTATTTGTATAGCGCTTTTCACAATACAGATTGTATCAAAGCAGCTTCACAGTATTCAATTAAAATAATACAACAAAGTTTGTTTCAAGAGGAATTTATTGATTGATAAAATTAAATTAAATATCCCCAAAATATCCCCAACTGAGCAAGCCAAAGGCAACAGTGGCAAGGAACCGAAAAACTTCATCAAGTGACCTAATGGTGTCCTAAAACTCCATCAGGTGACCTAATGGAGAAAAAAAAACCTTGGGAGAACCCAGGCTCAGTCGGGGGCCAGTTCTCCTCTGGCATTTATGAGCTAGAGGCCGGATTGTAGTTTGAACTGTAGGATTATATGAATGCCTGGCTGAAGAGATGCGACTTTAATCTAGTTTTAAACTGGGAGAGCGAGTCTGAGCAACGAACAGTATCAGGAAGACTATTCCAGAGTTTTGGAGCCAAATGTGAGAATGCTCTCCCTCCTTTGGTGGTTCTGGATATCCTAGGTATGACCAAAAGCCTTGAATTTAGTGATCTTAAAGAGCGCGATGGATTATAGGGTGATAAAAGATCCGTTAAATAGACTGGAGCTAAGCCGTTTAGGGCTTTATAGGTCAGTAGCAATACCTTGTAATTAATACGGAGCTTTATAGGTAACCAATGCAGTGATGATAAAATCGGTGTTATATGATCATATTTTCTTGATCTAGTAAGAACTCTAGCGGCGGCATTTTGGACTAACTGTAGCTTGTTTATTGAGGATGCAGGACAACCAGCTAGTAAAGCATTACAGTAATCCAGTCTCGAGGTCATGAATGCATGAACTAACTTTTCTGCATCAGAAACTGATAGCATATTACGTAGCTTAGCAATGTTTCTAAGGTGGAAAAATGCTGTTTTTGTAACATATGAAATATGATTTTCAAAAGACAGGTTGCAATCGAGTATGACACCCAGGTCTTTTACTGTAGAGGATAAAGTAACAGGACATCCTATGATGTTAAAGTTGTATTGTGCGAGGTTTTGTGGGCGGTTTTTTGAACCGATAAGTATTACCTCTGTCTTGTCTGGATTTAATTAAAGAAAATTACGGGTCATCCAATCTTTCATATCTTTAACACACTCTGTCAATTTGGAAAATTTTGCGTTTTCATCCGGCCGTGATGAAATATATATTTGAGTGTCATCAGCATAACAATGGAAACTAATTCCATGTTTCCTTATAATATTTCCAAGTGGCATCATATATATTGAAAATAACAGAGGGCCTAATACAGATCCCTGCGGCACTCCATAGTTTACTGGAGTTATGATCGATTTTTCTCCATTTAAATAGACAAAATGGTAGCGGTCAGATAGGTATGATTTGAACCAGCTTAGTGCTTGTCCTTGAACACCAGTATAATTTTGTAGTCGATCTAAGAGTAATGTATGATCTATAGTATCGAACGCAGCACTAAGATCAAGTAAAACTAGTATTGAGATACAGCCTTGGTCAAGAAGCTAAAAGTAAATCATTTGTGATTTTAACGAGCGCAGTTTCAGTGCTATGATGCGGTCTGAATCCAGACTGAAACTTTTCATAGATCTCATTTTGTTGCAAGAAAGAGCCCAGTTGAGCGGACACCACTTTTTCTAATATTTTAGACATAAATGGAAGATTTGAAATGGGTCTATAATTTGCTAGATTATTATGATCTAATTGTGGTTTCTTAATGAGAGGTTTTATAACTGCCAGTTTAAATGTTCTTGGAACATGACCTAAAGATAAAGATGAGTTAATAATATTGAGGAGAGGCTCTTCCACTACAGGTAACACTTCTTTCAGTAGTTTAGTTGGTATAGGATCTAATAAACATGTTGTTGTTTTAGATGAAGTGATAAGTTTATTTAACTCTTTTTGTTCTATAGTTGTAAAGCACTGTAATTGTTCTTTCGGGGTGATAATTGAAGCTGAATTATAAGGCGCGATTGAAGATTGAACGTTTATAATTGTGGTTCTGATGCTTTCTATTTTCTCAGTGAAGAAGTTCATGAAATCATTACTACTGAACTGTAACGGGATATTTTGTTCGGGTGACGTCTGTTTATGTGTTAGTCTAGCCACGGTGTTAAATAGAAACCTTGGATTGTTTTGGTTGTTTTCTATTAGTTTGCGGAGGTGCTCAGCCCTGGCAGCTTTTAGGGCCTTTTTATAACGTGACATACTGTCTTTCCACGCGATTCTAAAGACCTCTAAATTAGTTTGTTTCCATTTACGCTCTAAAATACGCGTTTCTCTCTTTAAAACATGCGTAGTATTGTTATACCATGGTGCTTTATTTTTCTCTCTGACCTTTTTTTATTTAATAGGTGCAACCACATCCAATGTTCTAGAGAGAATGGTGCTCATAGTGCTAGTTAGTTCTTCTAGTTCATCTGTTTGTTTGGGTTCAGGCAGCAGCTGAGACAGATTAGATAAGCAATTTGAGAAATTATCTATGGTGGATGGGAGGATTGTTCTGCCTGGTTGATAACGCGACGCCGCATGACATATTACAGCAGTACGTAATATGCAAGTTACCATGTAGTGATCAGTGACTTCATCACTTTGTGGAATGATATCTATATCGGTCGGATCGGTTCCATGTGATATAATTAAATCGAGTGTATGATTAAGACGATGAGTTGGTCCGGTGACGTTTTGCTTGACCCCAAATGAATTTAATAAATCTGTAAACGCAGCTCCTAACGCATCATTTGGATTATCTACGTGTATGTTAAAATCTCCAACAATTAATGCTTTATCGACATTGACTAATAGGTCTGAGAGAAAATCTGCAAACTCTTTTAGGAAATCAGCGTAAGGCCCTGGCGGTCTATATACGGTAGCCAAGGCTAGAGATAATAGGGATGTTTTTCTAACATCTAAGAGCGTAACATTTAGTACAAGTACTTCAAATGAAATAAACTTATAACCCGTTTTCTGAGTAACATTTAGAATATCTTTATAAATGGTTGCAACACCTCCGCCACGGCCAATCAGACGGGGCTTATGCTTATAACAGTATCCAGGAGGAGTAGACTCATTAATACCGAAATAATCATTTGGTTTAAGCCAGGTTTCAGTAAGGCAAAGTACATCGAAGCTATTATCTGTGACTATTTCATTTACAATAACTGCCTTAGGTGTGAGTGATCTAATGTTTAGAAGACCTAGCTTTAGAAATAGTTTTTGTTTACTAATAGCAACATTTTCTGTTTTAATAACAATTAGATTTTTCCTAGATCCTGCATTAGATTTATTATTTGATCTCACTAAACGAGGAATAGACACGGTTTCTATGCAATGTTCTACACTAGTATTTATATCAGTTGAATTGGTGCAGCAGAGACTATGATTTGGACTTTTGGTTACTAGTCAAAGGGTATTTAACATTTTGGAGATGTTATCTGACAGAAGATCCGCTCCGAATCTGCTTGGGTGTAAGCCATCAGCACGGAAAAGCCTAGGATGCTCCCAAAACAGATTCCAATTATTTACAAAGAGCAGTTTCTGCTCATTGCACCATGACATTAACCATTCATTTAGCGCAAATAATCTGCTGAACTTTTCATGCCCTAGTCGGTACGTGGGAAGCGGTCCTGACACAATGATCGTTGTTTCAGGCGATGTGCTGCGTACCGTATCGATTAGATTCCTGAAGTCTTTCTTCAGAATCTCCGTCTGGCGCAGCCTGATGTCGTTCACTCCCGCGTGCAGGACCACAGTTCCGACGCGCTCGTCACCGTTCAGGATCTCGGGAACGCGAGCAGCGATTTCAGAAACACGAGCACCAGGGAAGCAGTGACTTTGCACCTTACTTTTACCTAACGTAGCGTGTACGTGCCGAACGATGGAATCGCCGATGATCACAGCATCGCGTTCTGTTTCGCGTAGAGGGGAGAAGCGGTTTTGTGTGGATAACTCGAAAACCGGGAGGGTCGGAGAAAGTCTTGGTCTAAACCTGACTCGCGTCTTCCGCTGCGGAACCACCCAGGCTTCGTGGTGGCGTGTTGGAGCCGGAGTGAACGAGACCATGGCTGATTGCGACCGATGCTGAGGAACGCACGGAGTAGACGCGGTCGGAGTCAGCGGGTTAGTAACGTTAAACACTGATTTGTGTGCATCGGCACGTGATGTTTCAAGAGCCAAACACCGGTCTCTCAGCTCGGCCTGTCTCAATAAAAGGTTGTGGATCTGTTTCTCAACAGCTTCCAGCTCAGACTGCAGTGCGTGAAGCTCAAATGTGTCCTCACCTGCACCAAGCGGTAGACTACTTACATCTGATATATTCGCCATTTTAACAGATGGACAGTGAGTTAGCAACGAAGCTACCAGTGATGCTATCAATATTAATACTAATTTATATTATAAGTTTGTTTGTAAATGAGTGTGGAGAAGACGCGTTCAGCCGTGATCCACGGACGTAACCTTTAAGAGTATGCAGCGTTGGATCACTAATAGGCTTGAGACGCGTCTGCTCAACAGTCCGCGTTGTAACTATGAGGTTTTTTAGTGGTAGGGGTGTAGAGTAGACGCACGATAGGCGAAAAAAAAGTGTTTGTTTATAAGTGAGTGTGGAGAAGACGCGTTCAGCCGTGATCCACGGACGTAACCTTTAAGAGTATGCAGCGTTGGATC
This sequence comes from Leuciscus leuciscus, assembly GCF_965113295.1. NCBI lineage: Eukaryota > Metazoa > Chordata > Actinopteri > Cypriniformes > Leuciscidae > Leuciscus > Leuciscus leuciscus. The sequence goes on along the minus strand of NC_138737.1, from coordinate 32,365,290 downwards.
ACTAATAGGCTTGAGACGCGTCTGCTCAACAGTCCGCGTTGTAACAATGAGGTTTGAGCAGTAGTGCTTCTCAGTGAGGAAAAGTAGAAAATGTTCGTTGTAAGCGAGTTTAAAGAGAAAAATCAAGAATTATAAATCAAATCGATAGAGCTCCAAAAACAACAACGCATTCAGACGCAACACATGATAATGACAGGACAAGACATTACTCACCGTGTTTGTTGAGTGTTTCTTATTCACCTGAGCTTTTATGAACTCAAAGGCGCGAGAGAAAATAAATAAATAAAAATAGCTGAGCGCAAGGGTGGCGCGTTAACAGGCTAGCGAATTACTAGCGTGTTGTGCGTCATGGTTGGGTAAGCTGTATTTAGTAGTAATATAAACAACTAGAAATTGTAGTAAATGATGGTTCAAAACAAGGAAATACGAGGCTAAGACGGAGCTTACAGCTCCGAAGCAAACACACTCACAGCAGGCAGCGAGAAAAATCAAGAATTATAAATCAAATCGATAGAGCTCCAAAAACAACAACGCATTCAGACGCGACGCATGCATAGACTGTAAAAAATATGGACAAAGCGTCTGTGACGTCACCCATAGACTTTCTGAAGAACGGGTTTGAAGCCGTTTGCCATCTTGGAAAATCTTGGGAAACCCTAACCCCGCCCACCTTCTGACGCAGCGCGCGTCACTCAGCTCGCTCTGCTACTCCGGTTATCTCTGTGTATATTTTAGGCAACGAAATATGTTATAAAACACCATACTAACTCTTTTCGTTTTCATTTAAAGAAATCTTAAACATTATAGCCACACAAATGTGGTTCAGGCAACGCGTATTGATTATATTCACTGCACATAACGTTTGCCTATTTATAACAAAACGAAATATAAAACACAAACCTGCCTCTTTTCGTTTTAAATATAATATAAAAATATTAAACATTTTAATATGGTCCAGGCAATATGTGCATTTGTACTAAACAACAGATGTTGCAGTAAACAACATTACAGATCATCTTCGTTGTATTAAAATTTAAAATGACAAAACTCAACCCAGTCTCTTTTTGTTAAATTTCAGTTTTATCAATATTAGCTATTATAAAAGTATAAGTAAAAGGTAAAGTTACAATAAGCTATACAAATAAAGCAAACAATTCAGTCAAACATAAAAAGTCATGCGCTCGATCTAGTCTAACCATACAACGGTACAAGTTAAATATAGCTTATAAAGTTATGAAACTTCCCCTCAGCCAAAACGATTGCCCACGAGACCAAAAATCGCCCGTTAGATATAGACAAGACGAATTATATCTCATGTTTAACCACTACAGAGACGCCAGAGTCAGCGGCAAACCTCAAAACGTCTAGCCGATGAAAGGCTGCTCCAGGCGGGGTACATCGCGCCGAGCGCCCGGTCATCGCTGGATCTCACAACTGGATACAATTTTCATAAATCTTTATAAATAAACCACAGATTTGAGCTTTAAACAACTACATTCTCGCCTGAAAAACTCTTAAAACTACATTTCATGATACAGAAACAGTAGTATTATATGTCAACTGTATTAAAAAATGGCGCTTCTTATGTTGTCATTCTGCCTTTCAGCTGTCAATCAAGCTGTCAATCAAAGTTAACCACGCCCTTATTGTCATACATTTTATATCTAAATACTATCTAAACTAACGAGTTAGAAAAAAATTCACTACCCTCGCCGTTGTCAGGCACTCGGAACCTATCGAAAAATCCAATAAAAGTCCATGGGACCAACCTGTAAAAACATGATTTTATGCTGTGAAAACGGACATTTTAACATGGGGGCTATGGACATTTGCTCCCTTTTGGGACCTTCCCCTAGCGGATTTTCGATGTATTGCAGTTTTTCGCACTTCCGGGTAGGCTTCATTTTTCAGATCAGAATGTTGCCCCTTGGACGCATGATAATAACAGGACAAGACATTACTCACCGTGTTTGTTGAGTGATTCTTACTCACCTGAGCTTTTATGAACTCAAAGGCGCGAGCGCGCGAGAGAAAAATAAATAAATAAAAATAGCTGAGCGCACGGGTGGCGCGTTAACAGGCTAGCGAATTACTACCGTGTTGTGCTAGTAGCAACGGAAGCCAGCGATGTTGGGCAAGCCGTATTTAGTAGTAGTATAAACAACTAGAAATTGTAGTAAATTATGGTTCAAAATAAGGAAATACGAGGCTAAGACGGAGCTTACAGCAACGAAGCAAAAACACTCACAGCAGGCAGCGAGGCAGACAGGAGCAATCGAGTGCCATCTCCAATAGTGTAAAGGAAAGAGCCACTCGCAAATAATCTTAAGGCAATGCAAACAGTTTGTGCTGTAGTTAAAGCCCGACTCCGACAAGTCGAAAATAAGTGTGTGTTTCCAACAAATTAATCATGTAAACGACAATCTCACCAGTCACGAGAAAAAATATATATCTCAGAAAGTGCACTATTGTAACGCAAAATCTCAGTTCTTCGTACCTCAGGGCCCGTTCTTCGTACGTCGCTAACTCAGTTAGCTGGATTTGATTATTGGCGATTTGGCATGATCTGGGATTGTTTGGTTCTTCGACGCTCATCCTGGACTTGCTGTCATAGCAACAGGTGCGCAAGCTTATTTCATGTTAACAGGATTAGATCCCTGCTTCATAAGCGCTGGACTTCCCGTATCAGCTCCGCTTATGAAGCCGCAGTCTAATCCTGTTAACATGAAATAAGCCTGCTCCCGAGCAGGTTTAAGCTTGCGCACCTGGGGCCCGTTCTTCGTACGTCGCTAACTCAGTTAGCTGGATTTGATTATTGGCGATTTGGCATGATCTGGGATTGTTTGGTTCTTCGACGCTCCTCCTGGACTTGCTGTCATAGCAACAGGTGCGCAAGCTTATTTCATGTTAACAGGATTAGATCCCGGCTTCATAAGCGGAGCTGATACTGTACCAGCCATTTGGATTATAGACATACTTAATTTAATGCAGCAACAAATTATTTACAGTGTAGCAAGATGATTTAAAACTCATTTACCTGTAATTAAGGTGTTGTTGTTACTGGTCCCTGGCTTTAGGTCTAAAGGCCTATTTATACTTCTGCGTCGAACTTACGCCGTAGCTACGTCGTAGGCTGTGCTTAGCGCGCGTACCCTTTGGCGTACCCTGATGCGCACCTCTCCAAAAATGTAACAACGCGTCAATTCTACGCGGACGCAAGCGCTGTGATTGGTCTGCTAGAACCCCTCCCTCGGGTTTCACATGGTCCCTCTGCATGAGTAATTGCGCGTCAACGCGGACAACGACGCAGAAGTATAAATTAAAACCAACGCGTTGCCTACAGCGTAGAGGCTCCGGCGTAGGTCCGACGCAGAAGTATAAATAGGCCTTAAGGAAGAGCTGCCCCCAGGAATGCCCTCCACAATGGGTCGGTTCTCATTTAGCCCAAGGGCCAGCTCTTCTGCCGGGGTATAACGTGGGGGTGCAGGACCACCACCTGTTTTTTTCTGCTCCGCCTTTTCCTTGGTTGCAGATAACCATAAACAGACAAACACATCATTTAAAATGTCTTTGCTAAAAGAGACTAATCAGTAGAAGTAGAAAAGATTACCAGTTTGAAGAATATTCTTGTACTTCACTTTTACTTGTTCCCATGTTCTAGTGGGTCCTGAGGTGGCTCTGACATTAAGCAATTATGAAATTATTAAAATACAAGAATATATACTGTAATAAGTGATATAACCATAACATGGAACACTTACGCATTTAATTTGTCTGTTACTTTTTGCCAGCCCTCTCTCCTGGCTTTTGCACACTTTGATTCCCAGTGTTCCCTGGCGTTTTAATTATATTTTTCAAACTCTGCATACCCTTCCAGTAAAAATTCCTGCTCTGCTGCGTTGAAAAACTGAGCGCGCTCTTTGGCCATGGTGAGCAGCCAATAGCAGCGTTGCTGATCAATGTTTCTACTATCGATACATATCCCCTTTTAAACCAGCGCGTGAACGCGCAATTATCTCACTAACTCAATCCAGCTATACTAATCATATCCGGCAGGTGTGTTCGAAGAACCAAATTAGTCAGATCATGATTAGCACGATGATATCATCTTGGATGTCTCGTTTGATCTCAGATGTTTTAAGCAACGTACGAAGAACGGGCCCCAGTTGCTATGACAGCAAGTCCAGGATGAGCGTCGAAGACCCAAACAATCCAAGATCATGCCAAATCGCCAACAATCAAATCCAGCTAACTGAGTTCTTCGACGCTCATCCTGGACTTGCTGTCATAGCAACTGGGGCCCGTTCTTCGTACGTTGCTTGAAACATCCAAGATCAAATTATGAGACATCCAAGGTGATATCATCGGCCTAATCATGATCTGACTAATTCGTTTCTTCGAACACACCTGCCAGTTATGATTAGTATAGCTGGATTGAGTTATCTGAGATAACTGCGCGTTCATGCGCTGGTTTAAAAGGGGATATGTATCGATAGTAGAAACATTGATCAGCAACGCTGCTATTGGCTGCTCACCATGGCCAAAGAGCGCGCACAGTTTTTCTCCGCAGCAGAGCAAGAGTTATTGAAGGTTATGCAGAATATGAAACCTTAATTAAAACGCCAGGGAACACCTCAAAGTGTGCAAAAGCCAGGAGAGAGGGCTGGCAAAAAGTAGCAGACAAATGAAATGCGTAAGTGTTCCATGTTATGGTTATATCACTTATTACAGTGTATATTCTTGTATTTTAATCATTTCATAATTGCTTAATGTCAGAGCCACCTCAGGACCCACTAGAACAGTGTTCTTCAACCCTGCTCCTGGAGGACCCCCAACACTGCACGTTTTCTTTGTCTCCCTAATCAAACACACCTGATTCAACTCATCAGCTCATTAACCCATGTGATAATGAGTTGATGAATTGAATCCGGTGTGTTTGATTAGGGAGACAAAGAAAACCAGCAGTGTTGGGGGTCCTCCGGGAGCAGGGTTGAAGAACACTGCACTAGAACATGGGAACAAGTAAAAGGGAAGTACAAGAATATTCTTCAAAATGGTAATCTTTTCTACTTCTACTGTTCTTTGTCTCTTTTACAAAAGAAAAGCACCGTTAAATGTGTTTGTCTGTTTATAACAGCAACCAAGAAAAAGGCTGAGCTGAAAAAAAAAAAAACAGGTGGTGGTCCTGCTCCCTCACATTACACCACATTATACCCCAGCAGTAGAGCTGGCCCTGGGGTTAAATGTGAACCGACCCATTGTGGAGGGCATCCCTGGGGGCAGCTCTTCCTCAGACCAACAGCCAGGAACCAGTAGCAGCAACACCTTCATTACTGGTAAATGAGCTTTAAATGATCTTGCTACACTGTAAAATATATCTTTTTTTTTGCCGCATTAAATTAAGTAGGCCTATATAATCCAAATGGCTGGTACAGTAATTTCAGCTGTTAAATATTGAGTAGTGATCAATTGCTTTGACTTGTGAAGGTGAAAACTGCTGAAGTTAATGTAAGAATATTTTGCCATGAGTTACTGATCACATTTGTTCATATAGTGTAGTTCATTGTAATGCCATTGTGTTTCCTCTTTTGTGCAGTTTTACATAATACACCAACACTTGTACCTGTTCCCAAGAAAGTAGTGGCTGAAATATGTGCAGTAAGTGGACTTTTTCTAACTTTACATCAAAAGGGAAGAAAGTGCAACACTTTGTAATGCCCATTTGTTTCCATTGCACAGGACAGTGAAGAAACCCTCTCAGATGACTGTCCTTTGGAGGAAGTACTTGTAAGTGCATAAATAACTTTACTTCATTTATAGTAACTTGTGTACATATTATTTCTGACTGCAATATGAGTTGCAGGAGGAAAGGCCTACTGCACAAAGTGATACAGAGGTGGGCAGTGTAGTAACCTACTTGTACTTTTTATTTTTGTTGCATGAGGCTTGTGTTGACAGTTCTTTTTAATTTTTTTATATTTTTTTATTTTTTATCCAAACATGGCACAGGGTGATATCCGTATATAAACGGAATCTACAACAGAAAATTTAGTATTTTGACCTGAAAAAACAGAAAAATGAAGGGGAGAAATAGAACTTGACACCTTAAAGAAGAAAAAACTGCCACTAGAGATTGAGTTGCTTCAAAAGGAACTTCAGAGTAAGTGCTAAATACACTATTTCACACAGAGTACTATTGCTGACCTTGGATAACAATATATCTTATTGCAGGCAAAAGATGACCATCATTGGCTTTTCTTGACAAAGAATAATTGAAATAAAACTCAAGGAACTAAGCATGTTGTCTTGTCTTCTATTCATTTAATGAAGGTTTTTGTTTAAAAAAAAAAAAAAAAAAATGGTGTTCCACAATTCTGTCCCGTGCAGCTCTGCCACTAGGTTGGTCCAAGTGCACTGGCTGGAGGTCATCATCAGGCTGCACCTCCACCACAGGGGTCCTCTCCTTTCTGATGGTGGCACTATTGTGGAGTATGGCACATGCAACAATAATGTCACAGGCCCTGTCAGGTGCAACCCTCAGACACTGAAATCTTTCCTTTAGTTGCCCAAAGGTCATTTCAATGCGTGCCCTTGTCCTGGCTAGAGCTGCATTGAAACGGGTTTGTGGTCCGGGGTTTGGGTCAGGGAATGGCGTCATGAAATACTGCCTGCAGGTATAGCCCCTGTCACCAAGCAGGATCCCGTCGTAAGCACCTGGAAAAATGCAGTTTTGTTAGGCTCAGAATAAATGTATGTAATACAGTGAGCTTGATATTAAATATTTCCTTACCACGTTCAAATAATGTGCATAAATGTGACTCTCTGAAAATCCTGGAGTCATGCACAGAACCAGGCCATTTTGCTTCCACATTTGTGATGTAGGACATGGAGTCACACACCATCTAAGATATTTTTAATCAGTCAACTGCATACTTTTTGATTACATTACTTTTTGTATTATTTGATATATTCTGGACTCGCTTCTCCAAGGTAAATGGTGAATTGTTTGATGTCAGGCTGCATGCTCAGAAAGCGGCAGTGGATTGTGCAGCGTGAGACCACCTTCAGCGACAGGTTCTTGTCGTAAAAACGGACAAGACATGGCTGCGAAAGACTTCCCGTATCACCTCCGCTTATAAAGCCGGGATCTAATCCTGTTAACATGAAATAAGCCTGCTCCCGAGCAGGTTTAAGCTTGGGCACCTGTTGCTATGACAGCAAGTCCAGGATGAGCGTCGAAGAACCAAACAATCCAAGATCATGCCAAATCTCCAACAATCAAATCCAGCTAACTGAGTTAGCGACGTACGAAGAACGGGCCCCTGGGGCCTGTTTCAGAAAGGAGGTTCAACTGAGTTGACTTACCCTGAGATGGGAAACTCTGAGTTTTCGGTTACAGAACAGCGGAAATTAGTTCAATCAACTCTGAGTTGACTGACTCTGAGTTAAGCGCGTACACCACCACTATAAAAAGCCATTATCAATGGAGTGCAGATATTATGAGTCACCATGGTAACAGCGCCAGACAAAAAGAGGTCTGCATATTTCTCACCAGCTTCTGCAAGCGTAAGAAGACATATTATTATTTTTTAAATATCGGCTGCAGCAGCGAAGGACAACTAGAGTTAGCTAGGGAGAAAATAGTTGCTCGAGTCAATGCGTATGTTTACATTTTCATTAGTATACTGTATACAGTGTTGGGTGTAATTAATTACCAAGTCATCTAAATACTGTCATTTAATTAAAGGGATTACTCTTAATTCTTCTGTAATTTGAAGTAAAATCTGATGTAATTGCATTAGACTATAGAACAATTCTGTATATTTAACATACATTTTTAAAAGGTATATTTTTTATGTAACCTTCTCCCTCTACACACTTTGGTCAATTCAAGAATAATCCATGCAATTGTATATTGTTTATTTGAAAGCATTAAAAGTGCAGTTTCTTGTCTCTCCTTGTATTGTTCAAGTGGTTGAGGTTGATATGGGATTTATTAATAAGTAGACCAATACTTTCTAAAGATAGTCATTATTACATGAATCTAATTACACAGTTGAAGATGTCATTTGTAGTTAGTAATTAATAACTATTTTAGAGTAACTTACCCAACTGTTATAATATCAGAGGTGAAACTGGAAGAACAGTATGTTATTCAACCTAATTTTAATTTTCATGGGTGCAATCCTGCAGGTATTAAAAGAACATGGCAGCAGCTGAAAATTAAATATAAGAACATAATTCAATCAGGTAAGGTTTGAGCATATCATGGGTGTAGGCTACCTGAATTTACAAATATTTGACATATTAAATAACTAAATAGCATCCCAGTGTCTTTTGGAGCCTCCTGTCCCAACAAAACCTGCAGGCAGTTGTAAGTAGCCTACTCAATACACCAGAAATTATGACAAATAGTGTTATAAAGTGTACTCATCTTCACAGGACGATGGGGATAATGTTATGTGTCACATCAAACAATCTACACATTCAGATTTTTTCACATTTTTATGTGGAGTAGAATCTAAGTTTAAAGCTAAGTATAAATGGGTAGTCTTATCTCTCCCCCCGCCCCCAAAGTGGAAGAACAGCAGGAGGACGGTCCATCAACTTCTGTTGCACAGATGAACAGAGTTCAGTGATTTTCAGTAAATGCCACAGTTTAATTCTGTAGAATTTGTTTAGAACTACATTATGTAACTCTAATCTACTACTGTATATTCAGTTGCCAGTTAAGGAGTTAATAGACTTCATCTTATTTAAAGAATTGAAAAAAAAAAAAAACAGTAAAAATAGCAATATTGTATTTATTAATTAAAGATTAATTTTATTAATAAAAATGTACTGAAAGAATGAATGAGGTGTTTAAACACCACTTCCTCTTTAAAAAAGGGGAGGAGACCGAAAGAAACTCTGGGTTTACCGAAGAAAACCTGCTCCCGGCCAGGTTAGGTTCACAGAGTAAGTTACCATGGTAACTGACTCTGAGTATAAGTTACCTCTCTTTCAGAAACGGGCTTGACTTACTCTGCTTTCTCAGGTTTAACATACCTCCCATTCTGAAACAGAAAACCCAGAGTTTCCCTCATTTCAGGGTTAACATACTCTGAGTTTTCACTTAACCGCCTTTCTGAAACAGGCGCCCCTGGTCTTTTCACGATCGGATAGCTATCCGATCTGAGAAAACGCATGAAGTGGCCAGGTGTAAACAGCCCCAGAAATCATTCTAATATTCTGATTTATTATGAGTGTTGGAAACAGTTCTGCTGCCTAATATATTTGATGAATAAAAGGTTACAAAGAACTGCATTTATTAAAAAATATATATCATTTCTAATAATATAAATCTTCTTTACTATCACTTTTTTTAAAATCAATTTAACACATCCTTGCTGAATAAAAGTATTGATTTATTTTAAAAAAATAATAAAAAAATACTGACCTCAAATTACTGACCAGTAGTGTATATTGTTGTTACAAAAGATTTCTATTTTTAAAAAAATAGCTTTTTTTTTTCTTTTTTTTTCTTTTTTTTTTTTTTACTTTTTATTCATCAAAGTATCCTAAAAAAAGTATCACAGGTTATGAAAACATATTAAGCAGCAGAACTGTTTCCAACTTTGATAATGAATCATCATATTAGAATTATTTCTAAAGGATCATGTGATAGACTGGAGTAATGATCCTGAAAATTCAGCTTTGCATCACAGAAATAAATGATCATTTAAACCAATTATTTTAAATTGTAAAAATATATCACAATATTACTTTTTTTTCTGTATTTTTGATCAAATAAATGCAGGCTTGATGAGCAGAGGAAACTTCTTTCAAAAACATTAAAAATACTAATACTTATACTTGCCCTGTAATACATGTATTCTTTGTTTTAGATGTTATTAACTTAAATTCTTATGAATAATAAAAATGTTGTAATGTCTATTTGTTATTTATGGCCTGTACGCCTCATTATTGATCTGAGCTTCTTCATCTTGAATTCGAATAACATTCGATAAAACATAATTGCTGGATTATTTTGACTATAATAAATAAGCAGATGAAACATAGTAGGCCTATACACTGTTTATCACAGATTACTTTGGACCAAAGTTACCATATTATAATTAATTATTATATAGTTCTATTCATTCATTTTATTTAAATTAGCACTGGTTAAAATGTATAAAGCATGAACAAGATATGAAACAATATTTATTAATAATACACAGTTTAAATATCACAAATATCAAATTGTATTTTCATTTGCGTCCTATGCTGGCTAATTACGACGTTTAACCTGTTATCATAATGAAATTCATGCATTTATTTGTCATTTAAACTGATGCAAACAGGGAAAGAGAGTAGAAAACACTTATTATCCTGTCGCCCCCTCTAGTGGACAGCATTAAGTATTACGGCCTTCATTGCTCAGATAACTCAAGTCGATGGATTTTTTGGGAAAGTCTGACCAGTTAGAAGCAAGTTAGACCAGTCTGAGGGTCTGAGCTGAGTTTGGTGAAGCATCAAAGTTCTAGGCGGAGTCAATTTCTCATAATAATAATAACAATTAATCCCAAACCTGGTAATTTTGTCAGTATTTAATTTACGTTCACTGATTCTGGCTTCTCTCTTTTCTGTCTCTTTCTTTTCATGTGAACTGAGTAGGCTACACATGCTTAAATTCAAAAAATATAAACTTTATTTCTATTCAAAATTATTTATAGCCCATAGGCTATATGTCACACACGCCTACCTGCCTTTTGATGTAAATAAAAGACTAGAGTGGTAAATGTTACGGACATATTATCATGGTACAGTTCAGCCTATTATTGATTTTTATTTCCACTTCCCTTTTATCCAAAGAGACGGAACTATTTGCACTGTATTTATCAATGGGAAATATGCTAATATAATCTGTCATATACTGTGGCTCACATTAATGGGGTTGCTTGCAAGTCGCAGCAGCACGAATTACGTGACCAGCAACATATTTCTAAATCAAATAGTGTGTGTAGTTAACAGTGAGTGGTGGTTTCAGAAATTATTTCATTAAAGGGCATTTGTCAGTGCCGCACTCGTAGCCTACTGACTCTTATTCTGCCTGACAGAAAGAAAAGCTCACAGCTTACTGAAGGCGGAGCGGTTTGACCAATCAGATGAAAGGGGCGTTTCAGCGCCGCCCACGTGTGCAAATGAAATATCGAACCCATAAACCGACTTGTAAACCATTAACGAAAAATGAAAAATCTAGCCAAAATCTAGCCCAAAAAAACGAATAAACGAGCTGGTTTTCATTTCTCCTTATTCCATTCTAAACAGGAAATGAAATGATCAAAAAGTGCACGGACCCTATGACTAGATGTCGCCTTGGCTACGGCAGTTTGGAATATTCTGGGCTCATCTGATTTTTTTGTACATAGCATAACCTACTTTGTTATGATTTTAGTATCATAATGATTAATAAATGCACGCACAATTATCATGAACTTGATTTGAACAAATGTCTATCAACTTGTGTGCTGCACATTCAGAATTAAATGAATGTGCAGCAATTTGTACAAATAGAGAGTCTGTAGGCCTATACTGTTGTAGCCATTAAATAAGCGCATTTATTTTCATATTTGTTCAAATGTTATAATGTTATTTTTTTCCCCATGTATGTTGATTTATGAAAAGTGAACAGCACGAGTAAAAGTGAATTTCGTTTTGTATAAATTGTATCTTAATTTTAATACATTTTTCATCAGCCTGTATTTAATAAATAAGATAAATAAGATTTAATAAATAATAATAAAAAAAATGATAATCTTGCATTGCACGTTAACTGGAGCGCATCTCCTCCTAACTTAACGAAACTCATTGTATGCCTCACACACAGACATGAGAAATACATCAAATACACAAAGCTTGAAATGTCTTTAAACGAAATAATTCAAAACGAAAAGAAAAAGGCTACTCTCTGATTATGTAATCCATTATGTGCATTTCTCTCTATAGGCGCGTTCACTATACGGCGATCGTCAACTTCATCTTTGCAGCCGAGTCGACACTGTCAGAAAACACTAGATTATTAATAAAAATCAATGCACTCGTCACCGGATTTACAAATGCACATCTTGCTTGTTGCACCCACACATATTATGTCGAAATAACGAGATATTATGTTGAAATAACATTATTAATAATAATACATATTTTATAATATTTGATTGAATGCTGAATGTTGCGCTTGTTCAGTTAATAAAATGAAAACTTTAATTGTGATCATTAAAATAATTGAATATGAAATATTTAGTGTCCAAGTTTTGCTAATTAATTAATTAATATATGTAAGGCATTCGTTCCAATCAACTGCCTTAGCCAAGGCCACGTCTAGTGTATATATCTATGACTTGATCAGTCAAATGAAATACAATAAACGTATAAATAAATATTACAAATTAAAAACCGATCGGAAATGTGGTCCAATTTTCTAATACTATTATTTGATGACAACAATAGATTTGTAAAACAAAATCCAGCCATTTGTGTTTTTTTGTTTATTTTTTTTAAAGCAAAAAACCAAGCTGCACCCTTTTTTAAATGTCCTCTTTCATTCCGAAAGAGAATAATTTTCAGATTGTAAATATTTAAAATGATTGAATGATTTGATTGTGTCATTATGATGAAGAAACAAGGCAAAAAGTGTCAAAAAACCATTTGTGGAAGGCATCCGATGAGTGTCAACCCGGCCAGATCAGCAAGTGCATCAAGGCAACCACGATTAGCCGGTGCACCAGCCAGCAAAGTGACTCAATGGTTCATAAGTGTAGCTCGCAGCCTCATCGCCCTACCCTCCACATCCTAAAGAGTGTACAGGCGGTTATTTATATAGGGCAGATAAGCCCTGTGTTTCTCTTCGACGGTAACTGTAAATTGAATTGAAGCTGCGATTTTTGAAGTTGGATATACTCGCGCGGGCAAATACAGATGTGTTAAACACGAAAAGAACACAAATTGTACCTTTATTCGTTAATACAGTCGGTATTTCCCACAATGATTCTGCTTTGCTATTGGCCCACGTCACGATCAGTAAGCGCTGCTATTGGCGGTCACGATTATTAAGTATGAAAATGAAAATTCTGTCAGTAATTCCTCACCCTCATGTTGTTCCAACCCCTTCGTTCATCTTCGGAACACAAATTAAGATATTTTTGATTAAATGACTAAATTGGACTATATTAACGATGTGTTTAATGAACAAGTTTCAAACCCTTAGAAGCCTGAAGAAGTCTCGTTCCGAACACATCGCGATATTTGGCATCAGTTCACGTGTGTCAGATGTTGGTAAGTAGTAAATACGCTGTCCGAATAATGTGTGATATATAATGTATTTTCTGTTTGTCGATATTAATCAGATTAGCTCACGTTCAGTCACGGCATTATATCTGTCATCTCCGTCCACTGAGGCTTTGCGTTTTATTGCTTTCTAATTCAAAACAGGGTGATTAAGTTACACTGCCTGTCACATGACGTGAGCATAGGCCTAAAGACCTTAAATCAGTTAATCATATTCATATCAGATTAAAAGTAGTACAATTAGTTCCAAAGTTGTATTTGTAGTAGAAGCACAGTACAAACAACACTTACCATGCTTTTACCACATTAACATTAGTTTTACTGTGGTAAGTGTAGTAAAAAGACAGTAATCACAAAACTTACCATGCTTTTACCACACTATTGGTAGTTTTAATGTGATACTTATTGTAAATGCACATTAACCACAACGCTTACCATGCTTTTACCACAGGAATGATGTAAAACAACATAATGATATTTTATTTTCTCTTTTTTCAGCTGAAAAGACCAAAAGGACCTTTCGGACTATTATTGTTTGAGGACAAGTAAACGGAGGAGACAGACAGCTGCAAAGGCAAATATTCGCAATGGTATATACATGTGTTGGTTCGAACCCTAAATCAAACATTTTATCAAGCATTTGTTGTTTCTTAAACCTTTTCTCGCAAAACCCATAGCCCAATCAGTACGAAGATAGTCTGAAAGTCTTAATAATTCACAAGATTTAACAAGTTGTCAAATTCGTACGATACTCGTACATATTTGTATACTCGTACACACACTGTCAGAAAGTTGATATTAATTGCATTGTATTGATTACAATTAGTGATGCACCGATGTGAAAATTGAGGCCGATACCGATAACCGATATTAATATTGCTGTTATGGCCGATACCGATATTTGCCGATGTCGATATCTCTGTATAGAAAACAAATTTTAATGATTATCAAATAAAGAGCTATTTTCCAAAACACTTTTTTTTTACTTTAGAAATGACTGATATTGGGCACCTTTACCTGTGTGCAAAACATGTCACATACGACACACATGCATTATACTGCATTGCATATACAGTAATGTGTGCTGGTCAACTTGTCTAAAATTAAGAAACCCTTAGAAAACAGTAAAAAAAAAAAAAAACACACAAAAAACAGGAACATTGTGTAAAATTAAGATAGGCTACTTTATTTATTATTCCAATATCCAAATATCGAGGGCTTGGAACCAGAGGGGCGTAAGTGGCATTTGACAAACTTTACAGGAGAGCCAAAACAAAATTTTGACCACACTTCAATCAACTGTATTTATTAACCTTCAACCACAACATTGCAACCACATACATACTTATATGAGTAAGTTCTTAAGTGAACATATTATGGAATATTAACACGATGAACATATTCTAAAACCTTGCAAAATCTTGAAAATATGGCAAAAACATCAAATACGCCTTTTTGGCACCAAACATTTCCAATTCTTCTAAAGAAAAATAGGGCGTATCTGCTGATCAATGCAGAAATGATTGGTCAAAACATTGGTTAAAAACACTCTAACTTCATAACTTTTCATTTTATTTAAAATACTGTATACATAGTCATTTCATCATTTCAAACTGTTTAACATTTCATTTCTAACCGTTTAATTTCAATTCTCATTTATGAGTTCACATTCATGTCAAACAGTTTAACATTTAATTTCAAACAGTTTAATTTCTCTTGTTTATTACACATTTCACTTTTTAGTTCACTTTAGTTGAACTAAAAAGTTCACTCACTGCCCACTGTCAGAGTGTTATAGAACTCTGCATAACAGTGAGGAATACTCCCATTGGTGCACAGGGTGAGTAGGTCTTTTTTCTTTAAGGCACTGATCACTGGAGGATTTTCATACAATGAGCTGGGGTGTGTGGTTCTGGTGCCTCTTGTTGCCTGTTGTGCCACCGTCAGTTTTCGGAAGGTTGGGGCGGTGAAATCATACTTGAAGAAGATTGTTTTTGGTTCATCTTTCGTGTAGCGGAACCATTTAATCTTCTGCCAATGAACTGATTGTCCCTCCTCATCTTTTGTTCTGTTTTTGAGTATGTGGTTGGAGAGGGACTTGAAGTCCAGAAAGTCCTTGTGTTCAAGTTCATGTACACTGTATGGGTCGTTCTTTCTTGCCATTCTCACAAGTGTGTAGTAGCCATCAGTAAATAGAAGTATGGGAGTAAATAGAAATGGGAGTAAATAGAAACTTTTCTTCTTGCAGTTTCCACTGCAGCATGCACACTATCACACTCCATGTCTAGTAGCCATCCATGATGGCTACTACACACTTGTGAGAATGGAAAGAAAGAACGACCCATAGTGTACATGAACTTGGACACAAGGACTTTCTGTACTTCAAGTCCCTCTCCAACCACATACTCAAAAACAGAACAAAAGATGAGGAGGGACAATCAGTTCATTGGCAGAAGATTAAATGGTTCCGCTACACGAAAGATGAACCAAAAACAATCTTCTTCAAGTATGATTTCACCGCCCCAACCTTCCGAAAACTGACGGTGGCACAACAGGCAACAAGAGGCACCAGAGGCACCAGAACCACACACCCCAGCTCATTGTATGAAAATCCTCCAGTGATCAGTGCCTTAAAGAAAAAAGACCTACTCACCCTGTGCACCAATGGGAGTATTCCTCACTGTTATGCAGAGTTCTATAACACTCTGACAGTGGGCAGTGAGTGAACTTTTTAGTTCAACTAAAGTGAACTAAAAAGTGAAATGTGTAATAAACAAGAGAAATTAAACTGTGTGAACTTAAATGTTAAACTGTTTGAAATTAAATGTTAAACTGTTTGACATGAATGTGAACTCATAAATGAGAATTGAAATTAAACGGTTAGAAATGAAATGTTAAACAGTTTGAAATGATGAAATGAAATGACTATGTATACAGTATTTTAAATAAAATGAAAAGTTATGAAGTTAGAGTGTTTTTAACCAATGTTTTGACCAATCATTTCTGCATTGATCAGCAGATACGCCCTATTTTTCTTTAGAGGAATTGGAAATGTTTGGTGCCAAAAAGGCGTATTTGATGTTTTTGCCATATTTTCAAGATTTTGCAAGGTTTTAGAATATGTTCATCGTGTTAATATTCCATAATATGTTCACTTAAGAACTTACTCATATAAGTATGTATGTGGTTGCAATGTTGTGGTTGAAGGTTAATAAATACAGTTGATTGAAGCGTGGTCAAAATTTTGTTTTGGCTCTCCTGTAAAGTTTGTCAAATGCCACTTGCGCCCTTCTGGCTCCAAACAATGTGTAGGCCATACATGTATTTTTTAGAGCCAGAAGGGCGTAAGTGGACATACGCCCCTCTGGCTCCAAACAATGCTCAAACTTTTGTGTTAGGTCTTTGTTGTTTTGTTGCTTTATTCAATACAGGTTGATTTCTGATGCGTCTTTTTGGCACAACTAGATAGAGCTCATCAAGACCTTTAATTTGATATATAGAACTCATTTTCGCCCAAAATGCCACTTACGCCCCTCTGGTTCCAAGCCCTCGATATGATACAAAAAAAAATACCACAGGGAAAAGGGCTTCTATTTGTGACGTGCTGTCTTTGCGTTTGAACATTGCACATTTTAAACAGGACACTCATTAACTGAATAAATGTTAGCCAATACAAACATATTTATAGAAAACAGTTGACAATGAATAGACAGGAGTCCAATAATAGCATAACGAATCATTCTTAAAATAATAACAAGTAGCCTAGGCTATAAGACCAATCCGACATGGGCTGTGTTAACAGTAAAACGTCCGTCATTTAACGAATTTTAAAAACACGGATGGATAATACAAAATACTTTCTGATATTTTGACAGAAAAAAAACAAGCAAGAACAAAATTTAAACTTAGCCCGTCAATTTTTCATTTTACAATTATCTTCTCTCTCTGTGTGTGCACGCGTCCGTGTTTGTGAGAGAGAGAGCTCGCGCAGCACTGATACAACGGTAGCCTACTTTTTAATCCATAAGTAACGAACGCGCTAGTTTTCATACAAAATAAATATGTAACATAATTAGGTAGGCTACTTTAGTTATTATTAATACAATAACGTAACACATGAAGGCTATACGTTTCTCAACACTGAGAATGAATCAATAAACGCCTGTTTCTCCACTCGCGCTTATCAGTAATCCACAAATCACACGTGCTGTCACTTTTGAGAAAAATCTAATTCGAACGGGTATCAAATATCAAGCAATATATTCAAATATCTACGAGTCAAAAAACGATCAGTCAAAAATGTGTCATGAAGAGGAAAAAAACATAAGTCGCACTGGACTGCGTTAACAATGTTACGGACGGGACAGTTGACGTGAGCGCTCTGAAAGCGCCACTAAGACTGCTTTAAAACTTTCACAGAGACCTCAAACAGAAAGCACAAAAAGCCTGTCTTTAAATTTAATTTCGTTTTGTATTAATTGTATCTTAATTTTGATAAATGTTTCATCAACCAATTGCCTGGATTGAATTAAATAAGAAGTAAATATAGTAGAAAATATTTAATCAGGACACGGAGGCGAGGGCGCGTGAACCTGGAGCGCGTCTCATCAATGAACCGAAATCTACCTGCCTCACAGACCGGAGACATATATAGAAAGCTTGAAATGTCTATTTTTAAACAGAACAATTCAAAACGAAAGAAAACAGACTGTTCTCTGCTTATGTCATCTGTATGAAATGTGTATTTATCTCAGGCACATTCACTACTGCTAAGATCGAGTCAGCATCGTCAACTTCATCTTCAACTTCACACGTCAAATGTCGGCCTGTTCACATCGGCCATATTTTGACATCGGAACGATACCGATGTGTAAAAAAATGACCATATCGGCCGATATTATATCGGCGGCCGATATATCGTGCACCACTAATTACAATTATTACAAATTGGTCCCCGTCTGTTTATGTTCCAGTGATACATGACGTCTCTCCACACCTCATAACCTACCTCTGTTTGCAGGGGTGGAAAAGCTTATCTTACTTGTCACATGACATCAGAGACTCGATTATTTTGTCATAATCAGATCAGTTACACTGCTGATAACTGTCCCGTTTGCATGTAAATCATTTTCACATGATTATTGCTTGCTATTAAAGACGTACTTTTATTCATAGAAATGCCCCCACATATCAGTGAACTTATAATATAAAAATGCTTTTAAAATTTAATTATTCAACACTCTTTACAGAAAAAAATATCCTACAGTTATACATAAACTGACTATTTGCAAGTAATGTATTAAAATTACCTTCCTTTCCGTCTTGCAGGATTACTTGGTCCTTTTTTTTTTTTAAAGCTCTACAATATCAAACTCAACAGCTCTTTTAAGAGCCAACCCTCACAAGAGCTACTAGTGAGTCGCAGCGAATCTTGCCGGGATCAGCCCTTCCCAGGTAAAGTTTCTAGAATATTGAAATCGGTATTTACTCATCAAATGCTCTCTCCTGAATCGCCGCCGCTAGAGTTCTTACGAGATCAAGAAAATATGATCATATAACAGCGATTTTATCATCACTGCATTGGTTACCTATAAAGTTCCGTATTAATTATAAGGTATTGCTACTGACTTATAAAGCTCTAAACGGCTTAGCTCCAGTCTATTTAACGGATCTTCTATCGCCCCTATAATCCATCGCGCTCTTTAAGATCACTAAATTCAAGGCTTTTGGTCATACCTAGGATATCCAGAACCACCAAAGGAGGGAGAGCATTTTCACATTTGGCTCCAAAACTCTGGAATAGTCTTCCTGATACTGTTCGTTGCTCAGACTCGCTCTCCCAGTTTAAAACTAGATTAAAGTCGCATCTCTTCAGCCAGGCATTCATATAATCCTACAGTTCAAACTACAATCCGGCCTGTAGCTCATAAATGCCAGAGGAGAACTGGCCCCCGACTGAGCCTGGGTTCTCCCAAGGTTTTTTTTCTCCATTAGGTCACCTGATGGAGTTTTAGGACACCATTAGGTCACTTGATGGAGTTTTTCGGTTCCTTGCCACTGTTGCCTTTGCCTTGCTCAGTTGGGGATATTTAATTTAATTTTATCAATCAATAAATTCCTCTTGAAACAAACATTGTTGTATTATTTTAATTTAATACTGTGAAGCTGCTTTGATACAATCTGTATTGTGAAAAGCGCTATACAAATAAACTTGACTTGACTTGACTTGACTTGAATCGTATGGTAAATTAACTTATTTATAACTGTCTTAATTTATGTTTCAAGAACAATAGTAATTGCACATAGAGTAAGTCGAGACTTTCTTGTTTTACAGCAGAGAAGGAAGACCAGTCCTTATATCAACGCAAGCTAATCGAATAAGTCCTTTGTTTCGGGTGAGGAAGGAACATCTGGTGCCCAAAGAAGACAGAAAGCTGCGCGAGTCCATTGGTATGTCTTGTATTGAAACAATGCTGTAATATGTAGTACATAATTTGATGTTGACAATTTTACATTGTACAGGTTATCACTTGGTTTTTGACCAAGTGAAGCTCTTGAAACAAGTGACAGGAGAGTATGTAACTTGTCTGGAAAGTATCAGAGTCGCATTTGGCACGCGTGCCTTAGGTTGCCGACCCCTGGTCTAGCCTATAGTCTATGGTACCAATCACGTTAGTGAAGCCTGAGTAACATATACTGTAATCGGCATGGTCATGAATGCATGATCTTCATAAAAAATTATGATAGCCTAAAAAAAAACTGCTTAAAAAAAAAACTGCTTTACAACATTGGGTCTTAAAGGTGCTGTATGTAGCTTTTCTACTAAAACGAATCCTTTTTTTATTGCCTGTGTGTGAAGGGGTTGTAATATCACATTAAAATGATCCACTTTTCGGGTTTTGCTATTACCTCTGAAAGCAAGTATTCTTATGTTTATGTGAAGGTGCCGGGTCGGATTTACCGCGAAATCCAGTGACGTCACCTGCATGCGCGGAGCGCTCCCGAGCCTCTCGCCTCGTCTAGCCTACTGATTTTGCACTCAACAGCGACGACACTGCAACTTATGACATGGACTTGTGACTTATGCAACTTATGACATGTCTGATAACACTAAGAAACGACCTGCTCCCAGCACAACACAGACTCCAACACAAACTCCACATATTGATAAAAAAAACAATAAAACGTTTTTTTCTTTCTGCTGAAGCTCGTATTAAAGGCCAGACGTGAATCGGATGAACTTCGGGTGAAAAAACACGGATCAACATCGGCAGGGCGTTTGAATCATGGAGAGACCTTATCTACAAACCTAGAATGTATACATTTCCTGAAGAAAATGTGAAGTAGTGCTTGCAGTGGCAAAATTCGGCACGGTTGATAGGGTTCCATTCTTATCATGGTACGAGCATGGAGCATTAGTTCAACGTCAAGCTGATAAAAGTAGCCTATTATTGTAACGTTGCAGTGGGAGTTTACCTGAGTTTCTAGCATGTTGTGGGATGCTCTCTCTGGTGTGTTGCATGACGCGTCTCAGTCTGGCCGGTATCCACAGTGCTCGCTCATAAATTCGAGCACGCGCAAGAGCACGCGCTTGTCAACTTATTGGTTGCAATCTGAAACATCACCGCTAGAGGCCGCTGAAAACTACATACAGCTCCTTTAAGTGGCTTGGAAATGCCACAAAAAAACCTAAAACTGTTTTTTTAAACCTAAAAGCGCCAGGTAAACTCCGAATGACACGACAGACAGCACTTTCCATCAAGTTCTCCGCATCTCCAATAGTGTAAAGGAAAGAGCCACTCGCAAATAATCTTAAGGCAATGCAAACAGTTTGTGCTGTAGTTAAAGCCCGACTCCGACAAGTCGAAAATAAGTGTGCGTTTCCAACAAATTAATCATGTAAACGACAATCTCACCAGTCACGAGAAAAAATATATATCTCAGAAAGTGCACTATTGTAACGCAAAATCTCAGTTCTTCGTACCTCAGGGCCCGTTCTTCGTACGTCGCTAACTCAGTTAGCTGGATTTGATTATTGGCGATTTGGCATGATCTGGGATTGTTTGGTTCTTCGACGCTCATCCTGGACTTGCTGTCATAGCAACAGGTGCGCAAGCTTATTTCATGTTAACAGGATTAGATCCCGGCTTCATAAGCGCTGGACTTCCCGTATCAGCTCCGCTTATGAAGCCGCAGTCTAATCCTGTTAACATGAAATAAGCCTGCTCCCGAGCAGGTTTAAGCTTGCGCACCTGGGGCCCGTTCTTCGTACGTCGCTAACTCAGTTAGCTGGATTTGATTATTGGCGATTTGGCATGATCTGGGATTGTTTGGTTCTTCGACGCTCCTCCTGGACTTGCTGTCATAGCAACAGGTGCGCAAGCTTATTTCATGTTAACAGGATTAGATCCCGACTTCATAAGCGGAGCTGATACTGTACCAGCCATTTGGATTATAGACATACTTAATTTAATGCAGCAACAAATTATTTACAGTGTAGCAAGATGATTTAAAACTCATTTACCTGTAATTAAGGTGTTGCTGTTACTGGTCCCTGGCTTTAGGTCTAAAGGCCTATTTATACTTCTGCGTCGAACTTACGCCGTAGCTACGTCGTAGGCTGTGCTTAGCGCGCGTACCCTTTGGCGTACCCTGATGCGCACCTCTCCAAAAATGTAACAACGCGTCAATTCTACGCGGACGCAAGCGCTGTGATTGGTCTGCTAGAACCCCTCCCTCGGGTTTCACATGGTCCCTCTGCATGAGTAATTGCGCGTCAACGCGGACAACGACGCAGAAGTATAAATTAAAACCAACGCGTTGCCTACAGCGTAGAGGCTCCGGCGTAGGTCCGACGCAGAAGTATAAATAGGCCTTAAGTCAAGTCAAGTCAAGTTTATTTGTATAGCGCTTTTCACAATACAGATTGTATCAAAGCAGCTTCACAGTATTCAATTTAAATAATACAACAAAGTTTGTTTCAAGAGGAATTTATTGATGATAAAATTAAATTAAATATCCCCAAAATATCCCCAACTGAGCAAGCCAAAGGCAACAGTGGCAAGGAACCGAAAAACTCCATCAAGTGACCTAATGGTGTCCTAAAACTCCATCAGGTGACCTAATGGAGAAAAAAAACCTTGGGAGAACCCAGGCTCAGTCGGGGGCCAGTTCTCCTCTGGCATTTATGAGCTAGAGGCCGGATTGTAGTTTGAACTGTGGGATTATATGAATGCCTGGCTGAAGAGATGCGACTTTAATCTAGTTTTAAACTGGGAGAGCGAGTCTGAGCAACGAACAGTATCAGGAAGACTATTCCAGAGTTTTGGAGCCAAATGTGAAAATGCTCTCCCTCCTTTGGTGGTTCTGAATATCCTAGGTATGACCAAAAGCCTTGAATTTAGTGATCTTAAAGAGCGCGATGGATTATAGGGCGATAGAAGATCCGTTAAATAGACTGGAGCTAAGCCGTTTAGGGCTTTATAAGTCAGTAGCAATACCTTGTAATTAATACGGAACTTTATAGGTAACCAATGCAGTGATGATAAAATCGGTGTTATATGATCATATTTTCTTGATCTCGTAAGAACTCTAGCGGCGGCATTTTGGACTAACTGTAGCTTGTTTATTGAGGATGCAGGACAACCAGCTAATAAGGCATTACAGTAATCCAGTCTCGAGGTCATGAATGCATGAACTAACTTTTCTGCATCAGAAACTGATAGCATATTACGTAGCTTAGCAATGTTTCTAAGGTGGAAAAAGGCTGTTTTTGTAACATATGAAATATGATTTTCAAAAGACAGGTTGCAATCGAGTATAACACCCAGGTCTTTTACTGTAGCGGATAAAGTAACAGGACATCCTATGATGTTAAAGTTGTATTGTGCGAGGTTTTGTGGGCGGTTTTTTGAACCGATAAGTATTACCTCTGTCTTGTCTGGATTTAATAAAAGAAAATTACGCGTCATCCAATCTTTTATATCTTTAACACACTCTGTCAATTTGGAAAATTTTGCGTTTTCATCCGGCCTTGATGAAATATATATTTGAGTGTCATCAGCATAACAATGGAAACTAATTCCATGTTTCCTTATAATATTTCCAAGTGGCATCATATATATTGAAAATAACAGAGGGCCTAACACAGATCCCTGCGGCACTCCATAGTTTACTGGAGTTATGATCGATTTTTCTCCATTTAAATAGACAAAATGGTAGCGGTCAGATAGGTATGATTTGAACCAGCTTAGTGCTTGTCCTTGAACACCAGTATAATTTTGTAGTCGATCTAAGAGTATTGTGTGATCTATAGTATCGAACGCAGCACTAAGATCAAGTAAAACTAGTATTGAGATACAGCCTTGGTCAGAAGCTAAAAGTAAATCATTTGTGATTTTAACGAGCGCAGTTTCAGTGCTATGATGCGGTCTGAATCCAGACTGAAACTTTTCATAGATATCATTTTGTTGCAAGAAAGAGCCCAGTTGAGCGGACACCACTTTTTCTAATATTTTAGACATAAATGGAAGATTTGAAATGGGTCTATAATTTGCTAGATTATTATGATCTAATTGTGGTTTCTTAATGAGAGGTTTTATAACTGCCAGTTTAAATGTTCTTGGAACATGACCTAGAGATAAAGACGAGTTAATAATATTGAGGAGAGGCTCTTCCACTACAGGTAACACTTCTTTCAGTAGTTTAGTTGGTATAGGATCTAATAAACATGTTGTTGTTTTAGATGAAGTGATAAGTTTATTTAACTCTTTTTGTTCTATAGTTGTAAAGCACTGTAATTGTTCTTGCGGGGTGATAATTGAAGCTGAATTATAAGGCGCGATTGAAGATTGAACGTTTACAATTGTGGTTCTGATGCTTTCTATTTTCTCAGTGAAGAAGTTCATGAAATCATTACTACTGAACTGTAACGGGATATTTTGTTCAGGTGACGTCTGTTTATTTGTTAGTTTAGCCACGGTGTTAAATAAAAACCTTGGATTATTTTGGTTGTTTTCTATTAGTTTGCGGAGGTGCTCAGCCCTGGCCGCTTTTAGGGCCTTTTTATAACGTGACATACTGTCTTTCCACGCGATTCTAAAGACCTCTAAATTAGTTTGTTTCCATTTACGCTCTAAAATACGGGTTTCTCTCTTTAAAACATGCGTAGTATTGTTATACCATGGTGCTTTATTTTTTTACCATGTAGTGATCAGTGACTTCATCACTTTGTGGAATGATATCTATATCGGTTGGATCGGTTCCATGTGATATAATTAAATCGAGTGTATGATTAAGACGATGTGTTGGTCCGATGACGTTTTGCTTGACCCCAAATGAATTTAATAAATCTGTAAACGCAGCTCCTAACGCATCATTTGGATTATCTACGTGTATGTTAAAATCTCCAACAATTAATGCTTTATCGACATTGACTAATAGGTCTGAGAGAAAATCTGCAAACTCTTTTAGGAAATCAGCGTAAGGCCCTGGCGGTCTATATACGGTAGCCAAGGCTAGAGATAATAGTGATGTTTTTCTAACATCTAAGAGCGTAACATTTAGTACAAGTACTTCAAATGAAATAAACTTATAACCCGTTTTCTGAGTAACATTTAGAATATCTCTATAAATGGTTGCAACACCTCCGCCACGACCAATCAGACGGGGCTCATGCTTATAACAGTATCCAGGAGGAGTAGACTCATTAATACCGAAATAATCATTTGGTTTAAGCCAGGTTTCAGTAAGGCAAAGTACATCGGAGCTATTATCTGACTATTTCATTTACAATAACTGCCTTAGGTGTGAGTGATCTAATGTTTAGAAGACCTAGCTTTAGAAATAGTTTTTGTTTACTAATAGCAACATTTTCTGTTTTAATAACAATTAGATTTTTCCTAGATCCTGCATTAGATTTATTATTTGATCTCACTAAACGAGGAATAGACACGGTTTCTATGCAATGTTCTACACTAGTATTTATATCAGTTGAATTGGAGCAGCAGAGACTATGATTTGGACTTTTGGTTACTAGTCAAAGGGTATTTAACTTTTTAGAGATGTTATCAGACAGAAGAGCCGCTCCGAATCTGCTTGGGTGTAAGCCATCAGCACGGAAAAGCCTAGGACGCTCCCAAAACAGATTCCAATTATTTACAAAGAGCAGTTTCTGCTCATTGCACCATGACATTAACCATTCATTTAGCGCAAATAATCTGCTGAACTTTTCATGCCCTAGTCGGTACGTGGGAAGCGGTCCTGACACAATAATCGTTGTTTCAGGCGATGTGCTGCGTACCGTATCGAATAGATTCCTGAAGTCTTTCTTCAGAATCTCCGTCTGGCGCAGCCTGATGTCGTTCACTCCCGCGTGCAGGACCACAGTTCCGACGCGCTCGTCACCGTTCAGGATCTCGGCAACGCGAGCAGCGATTTCAGAAACACGAGCACCAGGAAAGCAGTGACTTTGCACCTTACTTTTACCTAACGTAGCGTGTACGTGCCGAACGATGGAATCGCCGATGATCACAGCATCGTGTTCTGTTTCGCGTAGAGGGGAGAAGCGGTTTTGTGTGGATAACTCGAAAACCGGGAGGGTCGGAGAAAGTCTTGGTCTAAACCTGACTCGCGTCTTCCGCTGCGGAACCACCCAGGCTTCGTGGTGGCGTGTTGGAGCCGGAGTGAACGAGACCATGGCTGATTGCGACCGATGCTGAGGAACGCACGGAGTAGACGCGGTCGGAGTCAGCGGGTTAGTAACGTTAAACACTGATTTGTGTGCATCGGCACGTGATGTTTCAAGAGCCAAACACCGGTCTCTCAGCTCGGCCTGTCTCAATAAAAGGTTGTGGATCTGTTTCTCAACAGCTTCCAGCTCAGACTGCAGTGCGTGCAGCTCAAATGTGTCCTCACCTGCACCAAACGGTAGACTACTTACATCTGATATATTCGCCATTTTAACAGATGGACAGTGAGTTAGCAACGAAGCTACCAGTGATGCTATCAATATTAATACTAATTTATATTATAAGTTTGTTTGTAAATGAGTGTGGAGAAGACGCGTTCAGCCGTGATCCACGGACGTAACCTTTAAGAGTATGCAGCGTTGGATCACTAATAGGCTTGAGACGCGTCTGCTCAACAGTCCGCGTTGTAACTATGAGGTTTTTTAGTGGTAGGGGTGTAGAGTAGACGCACGATAGGCGAAAAAAAAGTGTTTGTTTATAAGTGAGTGTGGAGAAGACGCGTTCAGCCGTGATCCACGGACGTAACCTTTAAGAGTATGCAGCGTTGGATCACTAATAGGCTTGAGACGCGTCTGCTCAACAGTCCGCGTTGTAACAATGAGGTTTGAGCAGTAGTGCTTCTCAGTGAGGAAAAGTAGAAAATCTTCGTTGTAAGCGAGTTTAAAGAGAAAAATCAAGAATTATAAATCAAATCGATAGAGCTCCAAAAACAACAACGCATTCAGACGCGACGCATGATAATAACAGGACAAGACATTACTCACCGTGTTTGTTGAGTGATTCTTACTCACCTGAGCTTTTATGAACTCAAAGGCGCGAGAGAAAATAAAAAAATAAAAATAGCTGAGCGCACGGGTGGCGCTAACAGGCTAGCGAATTACCAGCGTGTTGTGTTAGTAGTAACGGAAGCCAGCGATGTTGGGTAAGCTGTATTTAGTAGTAGTATAAACAACTAGAAATTGTAGTAAATGATGGTTCAAAACAAGGAAATACGAGGCTATACGAGGCTAATACGGAGCTTACAGCACCGAAGCAGACAAACTCACAGCAGACAGCGAGGCAGACAGGAGCAATCGAGCGAAATCGAGCGAAATCACAGGAAGAGCTGCCCCCAGGAATGCCCTCCACAATGGGTCGGTTCTCATTTAGCCCAAGGGCCAGCTCTTCTGCCGGGGTATAACGTGGGGGTGCAGGACCACCACCTGTTTTTTTCTGCTCCGCCTTTTCCTTGGTTGCAGATAACCATAAACAGACAAACACATCATTTAAAATGTCTTTGCTAAAAGAGACTAATCAGTAGAAGTAGAAAAGATTACCAGTTTGAAGAATATTCTTGTACTTCACTTTTACTTGTTCCCATGTTCTAGTGGGTCCTGAGGTGGCTCTGACATTAAGCAATTATGAAATTATTAAAATACAAGAATATATACTGTAATAAGTGATATAACCATAACATGGAACACTTACGCATTTAATTTGTCTGTTACTTTTTGCCAGCCCTCTCTCCTGGCTTTTGCACACTTTGATTCCCAGTGTTCCCTGGCGTTTTAATTATATTTTTCAAACTCTGCATACCCTTCCAGTAAAAATTCCTGCTCTGCTGCGTTGAAAAACTGAGCGCGCTCTTTGGCCATGGTGAGCAGCCAATAGCAGCGTTGCTGATCAATGTTTCTACTATCGATACATATCCCCTTTTAAACCAGCGCGTGAACGCGCAATTATCTCACTAACTCAATCCAGCTATACTAATCATATCCGGCAGGTGTGTTCGAAGAACCAAATTAGTCAGATCATGATTAGCACGATGATATCATCTTGGATGTCTCGTTTGATCTCAGATGTTTTAAGCAACGTACGAAGAACGGGCCCCAGTTGCTATGACAGCAAGTCCAGGATGAGCGTCGAAGACCCAAACAATCCAAGATCATGCCAAATCGCCAACAATCAAATCCAGCTAACTGAGTTCTTCGACGCTCATCCTGGACTTGCTGTCATAGCAACTGGGGCCCGTTCTTCGTACGTTGCTTGAAACATCCAAGATCAAATTATGAGACATCCAAGGTGATATCATCGGCCTAATCATGATCTGACTAATTCGTTTCTTCGAACACACCTGCCAGTTATGATTAGTATAGCTGGATTGAGTTATCTGAGATAACTGCGCGTTCATGCGCTGGTTTAAAAGGGGATATGTATCGATAGTAGAAACATTGATCAGCAACGCTGCTATTGGCTGCTCACCATGGCCAAAGAGCGCGCACAGTTTTTCTCCGCAGCAGAGCAAGAGTTATTGAAGGTTATGCAGAATATGAAACCTTAATTAAAACGCCAGGGAACACCTCAAAGTGTGCAAAAGCCAGGAGAGAGGGCTGGCAAAAAGTAGCAGACAAATGAAATGCGTAAGTGTTCCATGTTATGGTTATATCACTTATTACAGTGTATATTCTTGTATTTTAATCATTTCATAATTGCTTAATGTCAGAGCCACCTCAGGACCCACTAGAACAGTGTTCTTCAACCCTGCTCCTGGAGGACCCCCAACACTGCACGTTTTCTTTGTCTCCCTAATCAAACACACCTGATTCAACTCATCAGCTCATTAACCCATGTGATAATGAGTTGATGAATTGAATCCGGTGTGTTTGATTAGGGAGACAAAGAAAACCAGCAGTGTTGGGGGTCCTCCGGGAGCAGGGTTGAAGAACACTGCACTAGAACATGGGAACAAGTAAAAGGGAAGTACAAGAATATTCTTCAAAATGGTAATCTTTTCTACTTCTACTGTTCTTTGTCTCTTTTACAAAAGAAAAGCACCGTTAAATGTGTTTGTCTGTTTATAACAGCAACCAAGAAAAAGGCTGAGCTGAAAAAAAAAAAAAACAGGTGGTGGTCCTGCTCCCTCACATTACACCACATTATACCCCAGCAGTAGAGCTGGCCCTGGGGTTAAATGTGAACCGACCCATTGTGGAGGGCATCCCTGGGGGCAGCTCTTCCTCAGACCAACAGCCAGGAACCAGTAGCAGCAACACCTTCATTACTGGTAAATGAGCTTTAAATGATCTTGCTACACTGTAAAATATATCTTTTTTTTTGCCGCATTAAATTAAGTAGGTCTATATAATCCAAATGGCTGGTACAGTAATTTCAGCTGTTAAATATTGAGTAGTGATCAATTGCTTTGACTTGTGAAGGTGAAAACTGCTGAACTTAATGTAAGAATATTTTGCCATGAGTTACTAATCACATTTGTTCATATAGTGTAGTTCATTGTAATGCCATTGTGTTTCCTCTTTTGTGCAGTTTTACATAATACACCAACACTTGTACCTGTTCCCAAGAAAGTAGTGGCTGAAATATGTGCAGTAAGTGGACTTTTTCTAACTTTACATCAAAAGGGAAGAAAGTGCAACACTTTGTAATGCCCATTTGTTTCCATTGCACAGGACAGTGAAGAAACCCTCTCAGATGACTGTCCTTTGGAGGAAGTACTTGTAAGTGCATAAATAACTTTACTTCATTTATAGTAACTTGTGTACATATTATTTCTGACTGCAATATGAGTTGCAGGAGGAAAGGCCTACTGCACAAAGTGATACAGAGGTGGGCAGTGTAGTAACCTACTTGTACTTTTTATTTTTGTTGCATGAGGCTTGTGTTGACAGTTCTTTTTAATTTTTTTATATTTTTTTATTCTTTTTATCCAAACATGGCACAGGGTGATATCCGTATATAAACGGAATCTACAACAGAAAATTTAGTATTTTGACCTGAAAAAACAGAAAAATGAAGGGGAGAAATAGAACTTGACACCTTAAAGAAGAAAAAACTGGCACTAGAGATTGAGTTGCTTCAAAAGGAACTTCAGAGTAAGTGCTAAATACACTATTTCACACAGAGTACTATTGCTGACCTTGGATAACAATATATCTTATTGCAGGCAAAAGATGACCATCATTGGCTTTTCTTGACAAAGAATAATTGAAATAAAACTCAAGGAACTAAGCATGTTGTCTTGTCTTCTATTCATTTAATGAAGGTTTTTGTTTTGAAAAAAAAAAAAAAAATGGTGTTCCACAATTCTGTCCCGTGCAGCTCTGCCACTAGGTTGGTCCAAGTGCACTGGCTGGAGGTCATCATCAGGCTGCACCTCCACCACAGGGGTCCTCTCCTTTCTGATGGTGGCACTATTGTGGAGTATGGCACATGCAACAATAATGTCACAGGCCCTGTCAGGTGCAACCCTCAGACACTGAAATCTTTCCTTTAGTTGCCCAAAGGTCATTTCAATGCGTGCCCTTGTCCTGGCTAGAGCTGCATTGAAACGGGTTTGTGGTCCGGGGTTTGGGTCAGGGAATGGCGTCATGAAATACTGCCTGCAGGTATAGCCCCTGTCACCAAGCAGGATCCCGTCGTAAGCACCTGGAAAAATGCAGTTTTGTTAGGCTCAGAATAAATGTATGTAATACAGTGAGCTTGATATTAAATATTTCCTTACCACGTTCAAATAATGTGCATAAATGTGACTCTCTGAAAATCCTGGAGTCATGCACAGAACCAGGCCATTTTGCTTCCACATTTGTGATGTAGGACATGGAGTCACACACCATCTAAGATATTTTTAATCGGTCAACTGCATACTTTTTGATTACATTACTTTTTGTATTATTTGATATATTCTGGACTCGCTTCTCCAAGGTAAATGGTGAATTGTTTGATGTCAGGCTGCATGCTCAGAAAGCGGCAGTGGATTGTGCAGCGTGAGACCACCTTCAGCGACAGGTTCTTGTCGTAAAAACGGACAAGACATGGCTGCGAAAGACTTCCCGTATCACCTCCGCTTATAAAGCCGGGATCTAATCCTGTTAACATGAAATAAGCCTGCTCCCGAGCAGGTTTAAGCTTGGGCACCTGTTGCTATGACAGCAAGTCCAGGATGAGCGTCGAAGAACCAAACAATCCAAGATCATGCCAAATCTCCAACAATCAAATCCAGCTAACTGAGTTAGCGACGTACGAAGAACGGGCCCCTGGGGCCTGTTTCAGAAAGGAGGTTCAACTGAGTTGACTTACCCTGAGATGGGAAACTCTGAGTTTTCGGTTACAGAACAGCGGAAATTAGTTAGTTCAATCAACTCTGAGTTGACTGACTCTGAGTTAAGCGCGTACACCACCACTATAAAAAGCCATTATCAATGGAGTGCAGATATTATGAGTCACCATGGTAACAGCGCCAGACAAAAAGAGGTCTGCATATTTCTCACCAGCTTCTGCAAGCGTAAGAAGACATATTATTATTTTTTAAATATCGGCTGCAGCAGCGAAGGACAACTAGAGTTAGCTAGGGAGAAAATAGTTGCTCGAGTCAATGCGTATGTTTACATTTTAATTAGTTATACAGTGTTGGGTGTAATTAATTACCAAGTCATCTAAATACTGTCATTTAATTAAAGGGATTACTCTTAATTCTTCTGTAATTTGAAGTAAAATCTGATGTAATTGCATTAGACTATAGAACAATTCTGTATATTTAACATACATTTTTAAAAGGTATATTTTTTATGTAACCTTCTCCCTCTACACACTTTGGTCAATTCAAGAATAATCCATGCAATTGTATATTGTTTATTTGAAAGCATTAAAAGTGCAGTTTCTTGTCTCTCCTTGTATTGTTCAAGTGGTTGAGGTTGATATGGGATTTATTAATAAGTAGACCAATACTTTCTAAAGATAGTCATTATTACATGAATCTAATTACACGGTTGAAGATGTCATTTGTAGTTAGTAATTAATAACTATTTTAGAGTAACTTACCCAACTGTTATAATATCAGAGGTGAAACTGGAAGAACAGTATGTTATTCAACCTAATTTTAATTTTCATGGGTGCAATCCTGCAGGTATTAAAAGAACATGGCAGCAGCTGAAAATTAAATATAAGAACATAATTCAATCAGGTAAGGTTTGAGCATATCATGGGTGTAGGCTACCTGAATTTACAAATATTTGACATATTAAATAACTAAATAGCATCCCAGTGTCTTTTGGAGCCTCCTGTCCCAACAAAACCTGCAGGCAGTTGTAAGTAGCCTACTCAATACACCAGAAATTATGACAAATAGTGTTATAAAGTGTACTCATCTTCACAGGACGATGGGGATAATGTTATGTGTCACATCAAACAATCTACACATTCAGATTTTTTCACATTTTTATGTGGAGTAGAATCTAAGTTTAAAGCTAAGTATAAATGGGTAGTCTTATCTCTCCCCCCGCCCCCAAAGTGGAAGAACAGCAGGAGGACGGTCCATCAACTTCTGTTGCACAGATGAACAGAGTTCAGTGATTTTCAGTAAATGCCACAGTTTAATTCTGTAGAATTTGTTTAGAACTACATTATGTAACTCTAATCTACTACTGTATATTCAGTTGCCAGTTAAGGAGTTAATAGACTTCATCTTATTTAAAAAATAAAAAAAAATAAAAAACAGTAAAAATAGCAATATTGTATTTATTAATTAAAGATTAATTTTATTAATAAAAATGTACTGAAAGAATGAATGAGGTGTTTAAACACCACTTCCTCTTTAAAAAAGGGGAGGAGACCGAAAGAAACTCTGGGTTTACCGAAGAAAACCTGCTCCCGGCCAGGTTAGGTTCACAGAGTAAGTTACCATGGTAACTGACTCTGAGTATAAGTTACCTCTCTTTCAGAAACGGGCTTGACTTACTCTGCTTTCTCAGGTTTAACATACCTCCCATTCTGAAACAGAAAACCCAGAGTTTCCCTCATTTCAGGGTTAACATACTCTGAGTTTTCACTTAACCTCCTTTCTGAAACAGGCGCCCCTGGTCTTTTCACGATCGGATAGCTATCCGATCTGAGAAAACGCATGAAGTGGCCAGGTGTAAACAGCCCCGGAAATCATTCTAATATTCTGATTTATTATGAGTGTTGGAAACAGTTCTGCTGCCTAATATATTTGATGAATAAAAGGTTAAAAAGAACTGCATTTATTAAAAAATATATATAATTTCTAATAATATAAATCTTCTTTACTATCACTTTTTTTAAAATCAATTTAACACATCCTTGCTGAATAAAAGTATTGATTTATTAAAAAAATAAAAAAATAAATACTGACCTCAAATTACTGACCAGTAGTGTATATTGTTGTTACAAAAGATTTCTATTTTTAAAAAAATTGCTTTTTTTTTTCTTTCTTTTTTACTTTTTATTCATCAAAGTATCCTAAAAAAAGTATCACAGGTTATGAAAACATATTAAGCAGCAGAACTGTTTCCAACTTTGATAATGAATCATCATATTAGAATTATTTCTAAAGGATCATGTGATAGACTGGAGTAATGATCCTGAAAATTCAGCTTTGCATCACAGAAATAAATGATCATTTAAACCAATTATTTTAAATTGTAAAAATATATCACAATATTACTTTTTTTTTTCTGTATTTTTGATCAAATAAATGCAGGCTTGATGAGCAGAGGAAACTTCTTTCAAAAACATTAAAAATACTAATACTTATACTTGCCCTGTAATACATGTATTCTTTGTTTTAGATGTTATTAACTTAAATTCTTATGAATAATAAAAATGTTGTAATGTCTATTTGTTATTTATGGCCTGTACGCCTCATTATTGATCTGAGCTTCTACATCTTGAATTCGAATAACATTCGATAAAACATAATTGCTGGATTATTTTGACTATAATATATAAGCAGATGAAACATAGTAGGCCTATACACTGTTTATCACAGATTACTTTGGACCAAAGTTACCATATTATAATTAATTATTATTTAGTTCTATTCATTCATTTTATTTAAATTAGCACTGGTTAAAATGTATAAAGCATGAACAAGATATGAAACAATATTTATTAATAATACACAGTTTAAATATCACAAATATCAAATTGTATTTTCATTTGCGTCCTATGCTGGCTAATTACGACGTTTAACCTGTTATCATAATGAAATTCATGCATTTATTTGTCATTTAAACTGATGCAAACAGGGAAAGAGAGTAGAAAACACTTATTATCCTGTCGCCCCCTCTAGTGGACAGCATTAAGTATTACGGCCTTCATTGCTCAGATAACTCAAGTCGATGGATTTTTTGGGAAAGTCTGACCAGTTAGAAGCAAGTTAGACCAGTCTGAGGGTCTGAGCTGAGTTTGATGAAGCATCAAAGTTCTAGGCGGAGTCAATTTCTCATAATAATAATAACAATTAATCCCAAACCTGGTAATTTTGTCAGTATTTAATTTACGTTCACTGATTCTGGCTTCTCTCTTTTCTGTCTCTTTCTTTTCATGTGAACTGAGTAGGCTACACATGCTTAAATTCAAAAAATATAAACTTTATTTCTATTCAAAATTATTTATAGCCCATAGGCTATATGTCACACACGCCTACCTGCCTTTTGATGTAAATAAAAGACTAGAGTGGTAAATGTTACGGACATATTATCATGGTACAGTTCAGCCTATTATTGATTTTTATTTCCACTTCCCTTTTATCCAAAGAGACAGAACTATTTGCACTGTATTTATCAATGGGAAATATGCTAATATAATCTGTCATATACTGTGGCTCACATTAATGGGGTTGCTTGCAAGTCGCAGCAGCACGAATTACTTGACCAGCAACATATTTCTAAATCAAATAGTGTGTGTAGTTAACAGTGAGTGGTGGTTTCAGACATTATTTCATTAAAGGGCATTTGTCAGTGCCGCACTCGTAGCCTACTGACTCTTATTCTGCCTGACAGAAAGAAAAGCTCACAGCTTACTGAAGGCGGAGCGGTTTGACCAATCAGATGAAAGGGGCGTTTCAGCGCCGCCCACGTGTGCAAATGAAATATCGAACCCATAAACCGACTTGTAAACCATAAACGAAAAATGAAAAATCTAGCCAAAATCTAGCCCAAAAAAACGAATAAACGAGCTGGTTTTCATTTCTCCTTATTCCATTCTAAACAGGAAATGAAATGATCAAAAAGTGCACGGACCCTATGACTAGATGTCGCCTTGGCTACGGCAGTTTGGAATATTCTGGGCTCATCTGATTTTTTTGTACATAGCATAACCTACTTTGTTATGATTTTAGTATCATAATGATTATTAAATGCACGCACAATTATCATGAACTTGATTTGAACAAATGCCTATCAACTTGTGTGTGCAAAATTCAGAATTAAATGAATGTGCAGCAATTTGTACAAATAGAGAGTCTGTAGGCCTATACTGTTGTAGCCATTAAATAAGCGCATTTATTTTCATATTTGTTCAAATGTTATAATGTTATTTTTTTCCCCATGTATGTTGATTTATGAAAAGTGAACAGCACGAGTAAAAGTGAATTTCGTTTTGTATAAATTGTATCTTAATTTTAATAAATTTTTCATCAGCCTGTATTTAATAAATAAGATAAATAAGATTTAATAAATAATAATAAAAAAATGATAATCTTGAACTGGAGCGCATCTCATCCTAACTTAACGAAACTCATTGTATGCCTCACACACAGACATGAGAAATACATCAAATACACAAAGCTTGAAATGTCTTTAAACGAAATAATTCAAAACGAAAAGAAAAAGGCTACTCTCTGATTATGTAATCCATTATGTGCATTTCTCTCTATAGGCGCGTTCACTATACGGCGATCGTCAACTTCATCTTTGCAGCCGAGTCGACACTGTCAGAAAACAGGCGTCACCGGATTTACAAATGCACATCTTGCTTGTTGCACCCACACATATTATGTCGAAAATAACGAGATATTCTGTTGAAATAACATTATTAATAATAATACATATTTTATAATATTTGATTGAATGCTGAATGTTGCGCTTGTTCAGTTAATAAAATGAAAACTTTAATTGTGATCATTAAAATAATTGAATATGAAATATTTAGTGTCCAAGTATTGCTAATTAATTAATTTATATATGTAAGGCATTCGTTCCAATCAACTGCCTTAGCCAAGGCCACTGGTCTAGTGTATATATCTATGACTTGATCAGTCAAATGAAATACAATAAACGTATAAATAAATATTACAAATTAAAAACCGATGGGAAATGTGGTGGAATTTTCTAATACTATTATTTGATGACAACAATAGATTTGTAAAACAAAATCCAGCCATTTGTGTTTTTTTGTTTATTTTTTTTAAAGCAAAAAAGCAAGCTGCACCCTTTTTTAAATGTCATCTTTCATTCTGAAAGAGAATAATGAACAGATTGTAAATATAAAAAATGATTGAATGATTTGATTGTGTCATTGATGAATTGATGAAGAAACAAGGCAAAAAGTGTCAAAAAACCATTTGTGGAAGGCATCCGATGAGTGTCAACCCGGCCAGATCAGCAAGTGCAACCACGATTAGCCGGTGCACCAGCCAGCAAAGTGATTCAATGGTTCATAGGTGTAGCTCGCAGCCTCATCGCCCTACCCTCCACATCCTAAAGAGTGTACAGGCGGTTATTTATATAGGGCAGATAAGCCCTGTGTTTCTCTTCGACGGTAACTGTAAATTGAATTGAAGCTGCGATTTTTGAAGTTGGATATACTCGCGCGGGCAAATACAGATGTGTTAAACACGATAAGAACACAAATTGTACCTTTATTCGTTAATACAGTCGGTATTTCCCACAATGATTCTGCTTTGCTATTGGCCCACGTCACGATCAGTAAGCGCTGCTATTGGCGGTCACGATTATTAAGTATGAAAATGAAAATTCTGTCAGTAATTCCTCACCCTCATGTTGTTCCAACCCCTTCGTTCATCTTCGGAACACAAATGAAGATATTTTTGATTAAATGACTAAATTGGACTATATTAACGATGTGTTTAATGAACAAGTTTCAAACCCTTAGAAGCCTGAAGAAGTCTCGTTCCGAACACATCGCGATATTTGGCATCAGTTCACTTCACGTGTGTCAGATGTTGGTAAGTAGTAAATACGCTGTCCGAATAATGTGTGATATATAATGTATTTTCTGTTTGTCGATATTAATCAGATTAGCTCACGTTCAGTCACGGCATTATATCTGTCATCTCCACTGAGGCTTTGCGTTTTATTGCTTTCTAATTCAAAACAGGGTGATTAAGTTACACTGCCTGTCACATGACGTGAGCATAGGCCTAAAGACCTTAAATCAGTTAATCATATTCATATCAGATTAAAAGTAGTACAATTAGTTCCAAAGTTGTATTTGTAGTAGAAGCACAGTACAAACAACACTTACCATGCTTTTACCACATTAACATTAGTTTTACTGTGGTAAGTGTAGTAAAAAGACAGTAATCACAAAACTTACCATGCTTTTACCACACTATTGGTAGTTTTAATGTGATACTTATTGTAAATGCACATTAACCACAACGCTTACCATGCTTTTACCACAGGAATGATGTAAAACAACATAATGATATTTTATTTTCTCTTTTTTCAGCTGAAAAGACCAAAAGGACCTTTCGGACTATTATTGTTTGAGGACAAGTAAACGGAGGAGACAGACAGCTGCAAAGGCAAATATTCGCAATGGTATATACATGTGTTGGTTCGAACCCTAAATCAAACATTTTATCAAGCATTTGTTGTTTCTTAAACCTTTTCTCGCAAAACCCATAGCCCAATCAGTACGAAGATAGTCTGAAAGTCTTAATAATTCACAAGATTTAACAAGTTGTCAAATTCGTACGATACTCGTACATATTTGTATACTCGTACACACACTGTCAGAAAGTTGATATTAATTGCATTGTATTGATTACAATTAGTGATGCACCGATGTGAAAATTGAGGCCGATACCGATAACCGATATTAATATTGCTGTTATGGCCGATACCGATATTTGCCGATGTCGATATCTCTGTATAGAAAACAAATTTTAATGATTATCAAATAAAGAGCTATTTTCCAAAACACTTTTTTTTTTACTTTAGAAATGACTGATATTGGGCACCTTTACCTGTGTGCAAAATATGTCACATACGACACACATGCATTATACTGCATTGCATATACAGTAATGTGTGCTGGTCAACTTGTCTAAAATTAAGAAACCCTTAGAAAACAGTAAAAAAAAAAACACACAAAAAACAGGAACATTGTGTAAAATTAAGATAGGCTACTTTATTTATTATTCCAATATCCAAATATCGAGGGCTTGGAACCAGAGGGGCGTAAGTGGCATTTGACAAACTTTACAGGAGAGCCAAAACAAAATTTTGACCACACTTCAATCAACTGTATTTATTAACCTTCAACCACAACATTGCAACCACATACATACTTATATGAGTAAGTTCTTAAGTGAACATATTATGGAATATTAACACGATGAACATATTCTAAAACCTTGCAAAATCTTGAAAATATGGCAAAAACATCAAATACGCCTTTTTGGCACCAAACATTTCCAATTCTTCTAAAGAAAAATAGGGCGTATCTGCTGATCAATGCAGAAATGATTGGTCAAAACATTGGTTAAAAACACTCTAACTTCATAACTTTTCATTTTATTTAAAATACTGTATACATAGTCATTTCATCATTTCAAACTGTTTAACATTTCATTTCTAACCGTTTAATTTCAATTCTCATTTATGAGTTCACATTCATGTCAAACAGTTTAACATTTAATTTCAAACAGTTTAATTTCTCTTGTTTATTACACATTTCACTTTTTAGTTCACTTTAGTTGAACTAAAAAGTTCACTCACTGCCCACTGTCAGAGTGTTATAGAACTCTGCATAACAGTGAGGAATACTCCCATTGGTGCACAGGGTGAGTAGGTCTTTTTTCTTTAAGGCACTGATCACTGGAGGATTTTCATACAATGAGCTGGGGTGTGTGGTTCTGGTGCCTCTTGTTGCCTGTTGTGCCACCGTCAGTTTTCGGAAGGTTGGGGCGGTGAAATCATACTTGAAGAAGATTGTTTTTGGTTCATCTTTCGTGTAGCGGAACCATTTAATCTTCTGCCAATGAACTGATTGTCCCTCCTCATCTTTTGTTCTGTTTTTGAGTATGTGGTTGGAGAGGGACTTGAAGTCCAAAAGTCCTTGTGTTCAAGTTCATGTACACTGTATGGGTCGTTCCTTCTTGCCATTCTCACAAGTGTGTAGTAGCCATCAGTAAATAGAAGTATGGGAGTAAATAGAAATGGGAGTAAATAGAAACTTTTCTTCTTGCAGTTTCCACTGCAGCATGCACACTATCACACTCCATGTCTAGTAGCCATCCATGATGGCTACTACACACTTGTGAGAATGGAAAGAAAGAACGACCCATAGTGTACATGAACTTGGACACAAGGACTTTCTGTACTTCAAGTCCCTCTCCAACCACATACTCAAAAACAGAACAAAAGATGAGGAGGGACAATCAGATCATTGGCAGAAGATTAAATGGTTCCGCTACACGAAAGATGAACCAAAAACAATCTTCTTCAAGTATGATTTCACCGCCCCAACCTTCCGAAAACTGACGGTGGCACAACAGGCAACAAGAGGCACCAGAACCACACACCCCAGCTCATTGTATGAAAATCCTCCAGTGATCAGTGCCTTAAAGAAAAAAGACCTACTCACCCTGTGCACCAATGGGAGTATTCCTCACTGTTATGCAGAGTTCTATAACACTCTGACAGTGGGCAGTGAGTGAACTTTTTAGTTCAACTAAAGTGAACTAAAAAGTGAAATGTGTTATAAACAAGAGAAATTAAACTGTGTGAACTTAAATGTTAAACTGTTTGAAATTAAATGTTAAACTGTTTGACATGAATGTGAACTCATAAATGAGAATTGAAATTAAACGGTTAGAAATGAAATGTTAAACAGTTTGAAATGATGAAATTAAATGACTATGTATACAGTATTTTAAATAAAATGAAAAGTTATGAAGTTAGAGTGTTTTTAACCAATGTTTTGACCAATCATTTCTGCATTGATCAGCAGATACGCCCTATTTTTCTTTAGAGGAATTGGAAATGTTTGGTGCCAAAAAGGCGTATTTGATGTTTTTGCCATATTTTCAAGATTTTGCAAGGTTTTAGAATATGTTCATCGTGTTAATATTCCATAATATGTTCACTTAAGAACTTACTCATATAAGTATGTATGTGGTTGCAATGTTGTGGTTGAAGGTTAATAAATACAGTTGATTGAAGCGTGGTCAAAATTTTGTTTTGGCTCTCCTGTAAAGTTTGTCAAATGCCACTTGCGCCCTTCTGGCTCCAAACAATGTGTAGGCCATACATGTATTTTTTAGAGCCAGAAGGGCGTAAGTGGACATACGCCCCTCTGGCTCCAAACAATGCTCAAACTTTTGTGTTAGGTCTTTGTTGTTTTGTTGCTTTATTCAATACAGGTTGATTTCTGATGCGTCTTTTTGGCACAACTAGATAGAGCTCATCAAGACCTTTAATTTGATATATAGAACTCATTTTCGCCCAAAATGCCACTTACGCCCCTCTGGTTCCAAGCCCTCGATATGATACAAAAAAAAATACCACAGGGAAAAGGGCTTCTATTTGTGACGTGCTGTCTTTGCGTTTGAACATTGCACATTTTAAACAGGACACTCATTAACTGAATAAATGTTAGCCAATACAAACATATTTATAGAAAACAGTTGACAATGAATAGACAGGAGTCCAATAATAGCATAACGAATCATTCTTAAAATAATAACAAGTAGCCTAGGCTATAAGACCAATCCGACATGGGCTGTGTTAACAGTAAAACGTCCGTCATTTAACGAATTTTAAAAACACGGATGGATAATACAAAATACTTTCTGATATTTTGACAGAAAAAAAACAAGCAAGAACAAAATTTAAACTTAGCCCGTCAATTTTTCATTTTACAATTATCTTCTCTCTCTGTGTGTGCACGCGTCCATGTTTGTGAGAGAGAGAGCTCGCGCAGCACTGATACAACGGTAGCCTACTTTTTAATCCATAAGTAACGAACGCGCTAGTTTTCATACAAAATAAATATGTAACATAATTAGGTAGGCTACTTTAGTTATTATTAATACAATAACGTAACACATGAAGGCTATACGTTTCTCAACACTGAGAATGAATCAATAAACGCCTGTTTCTCCACTCGCGCTTATCAGTAATCCACAAATCACACGTGCTGTCACTTTTGAGAAAAATCTAATTCGAACGGGTTTCAAATATCAAGCAATATATTCAAATATCTACGAGTCAAAAAACGATCAGTCAAAAATGTGTCATGAAGAGGAAAAAAACATAAGTCGCACTGGACTGCGTTAACAATGTTACGGACGGGACAGTTGACGTGAGCACTCTGAAAGCGCCACTAAGACTGCTTTAAAACTTTCACAGAGACCTCAAACAGAAAGCACAAAAAGCCTGTCTTTAAATTTAATTTCGTTTTGTATTAATTGTATCTTAATTTTGATAAATGTTTCATCAACCAATTGCCTGGATTGAATTAAATAAGAAGTAAATATAGTCGAAAATATTTAATCAGGACACGGAGGCGAGGGCGCGTGAACCTGGAGCGCGTCTCATCAATGAACCGAAATCTACCTGCCTCACAGACCGGAGACATATATAGAAAGCTTGAAATGTCTATTTTTAAACAGAACAATTCAAAACGAAAGAAAACAGACTGTTCTCTGCTTATGTCATCTGTATGAAATGTGTATTTATCTCAGGCACATTCACTACTGCTAAGATCGAGTCAGCATCGTCAACTTCATCTTCAACTTCACACGTCAAATGTCGGCCTGTTCACATCGGCCATATTTTGACATCGGAACGATACCGATGTGTAAAAAAATGACCATACCATATATAATATCGGCGGCCGATATATCGTGCACCACTAATTACAATTATTACAAATTGGTCCCCGTCTGTTTATGTTCCAGTGATACATGACGTCTCTCCACACCTCATAACCTACCTCTGTTTGCAGGGGTGGAAAAGCTTATCTTACTTGTCACATGACATCAGATACTCGATTATTTTGTCATAATGAGATCAGTTACACTGCTGATAACTCTCCCGTTTGCATGTAAATAATTTTCACATGATTATTGCTTGCTATTAAAGACGTACTTTTATTCATAGAAATGCCCCCACATATCAGTGAACTTATAATATAAAAATGCTTTTAAAATTTAATTATTCAACACTCTTTACAGAAAAAAATATCCTACAGTTATACATAAACTGACTATTTGCAAGTAATGTATTAAAATTACCTTCCTTTCCGTCTTGCAGGATTACTTGGTCCTTTTTTTTTTTTTAAAGCTCTACAATATCAAACTCAACAGCTCTTTTAAGAGCCAACCTTCACAAGAGCTACTAGTGAGTCGCAGCGAATCTTGCCGGGATCAGCCCTTCCCAGGTAAAGTTTCTAGAATATTGAAATCGGTATTTACTCATCAAATGCTCTCTCCTGAATCGCCGCCGCTAGAGTTCTTACGAGATCAAGAAAATATGATCATATAACAGCGATTTTATCATCACTGCATTGGTTACCTATAAAGTTCCGTATTAATGATAAGGTATTGCTACTGACTTATAAAGCTCTAAACGGCTTAGCTCCAGTCTATTTAACGGATCTTCTATCGCCCCTATAATCCATCGCGCTCTTTAAGATCACTAAATTCAAGGCTTTTGGTCATACCTAGGATATCCAGAACCACCAAAGGAGGGAGAGCATTTTCACATTTGGCTCCAAAACTCTGGAATAGTCTTCCTGATACTGTTCGTTGCTCAGACTCGCTCTCCCAGTTTAAAACTAGATTAAAGTCGCATCTCTTCAGCCAGGCATTCATATAATCCTACAGTTCAAACTACAATCCGGCCTGTAGCTCATAAATGCCAGAGGAGAACTGGCCCCCGACTGAGCCTGGGTTCTCCCAAGGTTTTTTTTCTCCATTAGGTCACCTGATGGAGTTTTAGGACACCATTAGGTCACTTGATGGAGTTTTTCGGTTCCT
Source organism: Leuciscus leuciscus (assembly GCF_965113295.1). NCBI lineage: Eukaryota > Metazoa > Chordata > Actinopteri > Cypriniformes > Leuciscidae > Leuciscus > Leuciscus leuciscus. The sequence continues at coordinate 32,322,183 of NC_138737.1, read as the reverse complement.
TGCCACTGTTGCCTTTGGCTTGCTCAGTTGGGGATATTTTGGGGATATTTAATTTAATTTTATCAATCAATAAATTCCTCTTGAAACAAACATTGTTGTATTATTTTAATTTAATACTGTGAAGCTGCTTAGATACAATCTGTATTGTGAAAAGCGCTATACAAATAAACTTGACTTGACTTGACTTGACTTGACTTGACTTGACTTGAATCGTATGGTAAATTAACTTATTTATAACTGTCTTAATTTATGTTTCAAGAACAATAGTAATTGCACATAGAGTAAGTCGAGACTTTCTTGTTTTACAGCAGAGAAGGAAGACCAGTCCTTATATCAACGCAAGCTAATCGAATAAGTCCTTTGTTTCGGGTGAGGAAGGAACATCTGGTGCCCAAAGAAGACAGAAAGCTGCGCGAGTCCATTGGTATGTCTTGTATTGAAACAATGCTGTAATATGTAGTACATAATTTGATGTTGACAATTTTACATTGTACAGGTTATCACTTGGTTTTTGACCAAGTGAAGCTCTTGAAACAAGTGACAGGAGAGTATGTAACTTGTCTGGAAAGTATCAGAGTCGCATTTGGCACGCGTGCCTTAGGTTGCCGACCCCTGGTCTAGCCTATAGTCTATGGTACCAATCACGTTAGTGAAGCCTGAGTAACATATACTGTAATCGGCATGGTCATGAATGCATGATCTTCATAAAAAATTATGATAGCCTAAAAAAAAACTGCTTAAAAAAAAACTGCTTTACAACATTGGGTCTTAAAGGTGCTGTATGTAGCTTTTCTACTAAAACGAATCCTTTTTTTATTGCCTGTGTGTGAAGGGGTTGTAATATCACATTAAAATGATCCACTTTTCGGGTTTTGCTATTACCTCTGAAAGCAAGTATTCTTATGTTTATGTGAAGGTGCCGGGTCGGATTTACCGCGAAATCCAGTGACGTCACCTGCATGCGCGGAGCGCTCCCGAGCCTCTCGCCTCGTCTAGCCTACTGATTTTGCACTCAACAGCGACGACACTGCAACTTATGACATGGACTTGTGACTTATGCAACTTATGACATGTCTGATAACACTAAGAAACGACCTGCTCCCAGCACAACACAGACTCCAACACAAACTCCACATATTGATAAAAAAAACAATAAAACGTTTTTTTCTTTCTGCTGAAGCTCGTATTAAAGGCCAGACGTGAATCGGATGAACTTCGGGTGAAAAAACACGGATCAACATCGGCAGGGCGTTTGAATCATGGAGAGACCTTATCTACAAACCTAGAATGTATACATTTCCTGAAGAAAATGTGAAGTAGTGCTTGCAGTGGCAAAATTCGGCACGGTTGATAGGGTTCCATTCTTATCATGGTACGAGCATGGAGCATTAGTTCAACGTCAAGCTGATAAAAGTAGCCTATTATTGTAACGTTGCAGTGGGAGTTTACCTGAGTTTCTAGCATGTTGTGGGATGCTCTCTCTGGTGTGTTGCATGACGCGTCTCAGTCTGGCCGGTATCCACAGTGCTCGCTCATAAATTCGAGCACGCGCAAGAGCACGCGCTTCGCAACTTATTGGTTGCAATCTGAAACATCACCGCTAGAGGCCGCTGAAAACTACATACAGCTCCTTTAAGTGGCTTGGAAATGCCACAAAAAAACCTAAAACTGTTTTTTTAAACCTAAAAGCGCCAGGTAAACTCCGAATGACACGACAGACAGCACTTTCCATCAAGTTCTCCGCATCTCCAATAGTGTAAAGGAAAGAGCCACTCGCAAATAATCTTAAGGCAATGCAAACAGTTTGTGCTGTAGTTAAAGCCCGACTCCGACAAGTCGAAAATAAGTGTGCGTTTCCAACAAATTAATCATGTAAACGACAATCTCACCAGTCACGAGAAAAAATATATATCTCAGAAAGTGCACTATTGTAACGCAAAATCTCCGTTCTTCGTACCTCAGGGCCCGTTCTTCGTACGTCGCTAACTCAGTTAGCTGGATTTGATTATTGGCGATTTGGCATGATCTGGGATTGTTTGGTTCTTCGACGCTCATCCTGGACTTGCTGTCATAGCAACAGGTGCGCAAGCTTATTTCATGTTAACAGGATTAGATCCCGGCTTCATAAGCGCTGGACTTCCCGTATCAGCTCCGCTTATGAAGCCGCAGTCTAATCCTGTTAACATGAAATAAGCCTGCTCCCGAGCAGGTTTAAGCTTGCGCACCTGGGGCCCGTTCTTCGTACGTCGCTAACTCAGTTAGCTGGATTTGATTATTGGCGATTTGGCATGATCTGGGATTGTTTGGTTCTTCGACGCTCCTCCTGGACTTGCTGTCATAGCAACAGGTGCGCAAGCTTATTTCATGTTAACAGGATTAGATCCCGACTTCATAAGCGGAGCTGATACTGTACCAGCCATTTGGATTATAGACATACTTAATTTAATGCAGCAACAAATTATTTACAGTGTAGCAAGATGATTTAAAACTCATTTACCTGTAATTAAGGTGTTGCTGTTACTGGTCCCTGGCTTTAGGTCTAAAGGCCTATTTATACTTCTGCGTCGAACTTACGCCGTAGCTACGTCGTAGGCTGTGCTTAGCGCGCGTACCCTTTGGCGTACCCTGATGCGCACCTCTCCAAAAATGTAACAACGCGTCAATTCTACGCGGACGCAAGCGCTGTGATTGGTCTGCTAGAACCCCTCCCTCGGGTTTCACATGGTCCCTCTGCATGAGTAATTGCGCGTCAACGCGGACAACGACGCAGAAGTATAAATTAAAACCAACGCGTTGCCTACAGCGTAGAGGCTCCGGCGTAGGTCCGACGCAGAAGTATAAATAGGCCTTAAGTCAAGTCAAGTCAAGTTTATTTGTATAGCGCTTTTCACAATACAGATTGTATCAAAGCAGCTTCACAGTATTCAATTTAAATAATACAACAAAGTTTGTTTCAAGAGGAATTTATTGATGATAAAATTAAATTAAATATCCCCAAAATATCCCCAACTGAGCAAGCCAAAGGCAACAGTGGCAAGGAACCGAAAAACTCCATCAAGTGACCTAATGGTGTCCTAAAACTCCATCAGGTGACCTAATGGAGAAAAAAAACCTTGGGAGAACCCAGGCTCAGTCGGGGGCCAGTTCTCCTCTGGCATTTATGAGCTAGAGGCCGGATTGTAGTTTGAACTGTGGGATTATATGAATGCCTGGCTGAAGAGATGCGACTTTAATCTAGTTTTAAACTGGGAGAGCGAGTCTGAGCAACGAACAGTATCAGGAAGACTATTCCAGAGTTTTGGAGCCAAATGTGAAAATGCTCTCCCTCCTTTGGTGGTTCTGAATATCCTAGGTATGACCAAAAGCCTTGAATTTAGTGATCTTAAAGAGCGCGATGGATTATAGGGCGATAGAAGATCCGTTAAATAGACTGGAGCTAAGCCGTTTAGGGCTTTATAAGTCAGTAGCAATACCTTGTAATTAATACGGAACTTTATAGGTAACCAATGCAGTGATGATAAAATCGGTGTTATATGATCATATTTTCTTGATCTCGTAAGAACTCTAGCGGCGGCATTTTGGACTAACTGTAGCTTGTTTATTGAGGATGCAGGACAACCAGCTAATAAGGCATTACAGTAATCCAGTCTCGAGGTCATGAATGCATGAACTAACTTTTCTGCATCAGAAACTGATAGCATATTACGTAGCTTAGCAATGTTTCTAAGGTGGAAAAAGGCTGTTTTTGTAACATATGAAATATGATTTTCAAAAGACAGGTTGCAATCGAGTATAACACCCAGGTCTTTTACTGTAGCGGATAAAGTAACAGGACATCCTATGATGTTAAAGTTGTATTGTGCGAGGTTTTGTGGGCGGTTTTTTGAACCGATAAGTATTACCTCTGTCTTGTCTGGATTTAATAAAAGAAAATTACGCGTCATCCAATCTTTTATATCTTTAACACACTCTGTCAATTTGGAAAATTTTGCGTTTTCATCCGGCCTTGATGAAATATATATTTGAGTGTCATCAGCATAACAATGGAAACTAATTCCATGTTTCCTTATAATATTTCCAAGTGGCATCATATATATTGAAAATAACAGAGGGCCTAACACAGATCCCTGCGGCACTCCATAGTTTACTGGAGTTATGATCGATTTTTCTCCATTTAAATAGACAAAATGGTAGCGGTCAGATAGGTATGATTTGAACCAGCTTAGTGCTTGTCCTTGAACACCAGTATAATTTTGTAGTCGATCTAAGAGTATTGTGTGATCTATAGTATCGAACGCAGCACTAAGATCAAGTAAAACTAGTATTGAGATACAGCCTTGGTCAGAAGCTAAAAGTAAATCATTTGTGATTTTAACGAGCGCAGTTTCAGTGCTATGATGCGGTCTGAATCCAGACTGAAACTTTTCATAGATATCATTTTGTTGCAAGAAAGAGCCCAGTTGAGCGGACACCACTTTTTCTAATATTTTAGACATAAATGGAAGATTTGAAATGGGTCTATAATTTGCTAGATTATTATGATCTAATTGTGGTTTCTTAATGAGAGGTTTTATAACTGCCAGTTTAAATGTTCTTGGAACATGACCTAGAGATAAAGACGAGTTAATAATATTGAGGAGAGGCTCTTCCACTACAGGTAACACTTCTTTCAGTAGTTTAGTTGGTATAGGATCTAATAAACATGTTGTTGTTTTAGATGAAGTGATAAGTTTATTTAACTCTTTTTGTTCTATAGTTGTAAAGCACTGTAATTGTTCTTGCGGGGTGATAATTGAAGCTGAATTATAAGGCGCGATTGAAGATTGAACGTTTACAATTGTGGTTCTGATGCTTTCTATTTTCTCAGTGAAGAAGTTCATGAAATCATTACTACTGAACTGTAACGGGATATTTTGTTCAGGTGACGTCTGTTTATTTGTTAGTTTAGCCACGGTGTTAAATAAAAACCTTGGATTATTTTGGTTGTTTTCTATTAGTTTGCGGAGGTGCTCAGCCCTGGCCGCTTTTAGGGCCTTTTTATAACGTGACATACTGTCTTTCCACGCGATTCTAAAGACCTCTAAATTAGTTTGTTTCCATTTACGCTCTAAAATACGGGTTTCTCTCTTTAAAACATGCGTAGTATTGTTATACCATGGTGCTTTATTTTTTTACCATGTAGTGATCAGTGACTTCATCACTTTGTGGAATGATATCTATATCGGTTGGATCGGTTCCATGTGATATAATTAAATCGAGTGTATGATTAAGACGATGTGTTGGTCCGATGACGTTTTGCTTGACCCCAAATGAATTTAATAAATCTGTAAACGCAGCTCCTAACGCATCATTTGGATTATCTACGTGTATGTTAAAATCTCCAACAATTAATGCTTTATCGACATTGACTAATAGGTCTGAGAGAAAATCTGCAAACTCTTTTAGGAAATCAGCGTAAGGCCCTGGCGGTCTATATACGGTAGCCAAGGCTAGAGATAATAGTGATGTTTTTCTAACATCTAAGAGCGTAACATTTAGTACAAGTACTTCAAATGAAATAAACTTATAACCCGTTTTCTGAGTAACATTTAGAATATCTCTATAAATGGTTGCAACACCTCCGCCACGACCAATCAGACGGGGCTCATGCTTATAACAGTATCCAGGAGGAGTAGACACATTAATACCGAAATAATCATTTGGTTTAAGCCAGGTTTCAGTAAGGCAAAGTACATCGAAGCTATTATCTGTGACTATTTCATTTACAATAACTGCCTTAGGTGTGAGTGATCTAATGTTTAGAAGACCTAGCTTTAGAAATAGTTTTTGTTTACTAATAGCAACATTTTCTGTTTTAATAACAATTAGATTTTTCCTAGATCCTGCATTAGATTTATTATTTGATCTCACTAAACGAGGAATAGACACGGTTTCTATGCAATGTTCTACACTAGTATTTATATCAGTTGAATTGGAGCAGCAGAGACTATGATTTGGACTTTTGGTTACTAGTCAAAGGGTATTTAACTTTTTAGAGATGTTATCTGACAGAAGAGCCGCTCCGAATCTGCTTGGGTGTAAGCCATCAGCACGGAAAAGCCTAGGACGCTCCCAAAACAGATTCCAATTATTTACAAAGAGCAGTTTCTGCTCATTGCACCATGACATTAACCATTCATTTAGCGCAAATAATCTGCTGAACTTTTCATGCCCTAGTCGGTACGTGGGAAGCGGTCCTGACACAATGATCGTTGTTTCAGGCGATGTGCTGCGTACCGTATCGAATAGATTCCTGAAGTCTTTCTTCAGAATCTCCGTCTGGCGCAGCCTGATGTCGTTCACTCCCGCGTGCAGGACCACAGTTCCGACGCGCTCGTCACCGTTCAGGATCTCGGGAACGCGAGCAGCGATTTCAGAAACACGAGCACCAGGAAAGCAGTGACTTTGCACCTTACTTTTACCTAACGTAGCGTGTACGTGCCGAACGATGGAATCGCCGATGATCACAGCATCGTGTTCTGTTTCGCGTAGAGGGGAGAAGCGGTTTTGTGTGGATAACTCGAAAACCGGGAGGGTCGGAGAAAGTCTTGGTCTAAACCTGACTCGCGTCTTCCGCTGCGGAACCACCCAGGCTTCGTGGTGGCGTGTTGGAGCCGGAGTGAACGAGACCATGGCTGATTGCGACCGATGCTGAGGAACGCACGGAGTAGACGCGGTCGGAGTCAGCGGGTTAGTAACGTTAAACACTGATTTGTGTGCATCGGCACGTGATGTTTCAAGAGCCAAACACCGGTCTCTCAGCTCGGCCTGTCTCAATAAAAGGTTGTGGATCTGTTTCTCAACAGCTTCCAGCTCAGACTGCAGTGCGTGCAGCTCAAATGTGTCCTCACCTGCACCAAACGGTAGACTACTTACATCTGATATATTCGCCATTTTAACAGATGGACAGTGAGTTAGCAACGAAGCTACCAGTGATGCTATCAATATTAATACTAATTTATATTATAAGTTTGTTTGTTTGTAAGTGAGTGTGGAGAAGACGCGTTCAGCCGTGATCCACGGACGTAACCTTTAAGAGTATGCAGCGTTGGATCACTAATAGGCTTGAGACGCGTCTGCTCAACAGTCCGCGTTGTAACTATGAGGTTTTTTTTTTTTTTTTTTTTAGTGGTAGGGGTGTAGAGTAGACGCACGATAGGCGAAAAAAAAATAAAAATGTTTGTTTATAAGTGAGTGTGGAGAAGACGCGTTCAGCCGTGATCCACGGACGTAACCTTTAAGAGTATGCAGCGTTGGATCACTAATAGGCTTGAGACGCGTCTGCTCAACAGTCCGCGTTGTAACAATGAGGTTTGAGCAGTAGTGCTTCTCAGTGAGGAAAAGTAGAAAATCTTCGTTGTAAGCGAGTTTAAAGAGAAAAATCAAGAATTATAAATCAAATCGATAGAGCTCCAAAAACAACAACGCATTCAGACGCGACGCATGATAATAACAGGACAAGACATTACTCACCGTGTTTGTTGAGTGATTCTTACTCACCTGAGCTTTTATGAACTCAAAGGCGCGAGAGAAAATAAAAAAATAAAAATAGCTGAGCGCACGGGTGGCGCTAACAGGCTAGCGAATTACCAGCGTGTTGTGTTAGTAGTAACGGAAGCCAGCGATGTTGGGTAAGCTGTATTTAGTAGTAGTATAAACAACTAGAAATTGTAGTAAATGATGGTTCAAAACAAGGAAATACGAGGCTATACGAGGCTAATACGGAGCTTACAGCACCGAAGCAGACAAACTCACAGCAGACAGCGAGGCAGACAGGAGCAATCGAGCGAAATCGAGCGAAATCACAGGAAGAGCTGCCCCCAGGAATGCCCTCCACAATGGGTCGGTTCTCATTTAGCCCAAGGGCCAGCTCTTCTGCCGGGGTATAACGTGGGGGTGCAGGACCACCACCTGTTTTTTTCTGCTCCGCCTTTTCCTTGGTTGCAGATAACCATAAACAGACAAACACATCATTTAAAATGTCTTTGCTAAAAGAGACTAATCAGTAGAAGTAGAAAAGATTACCAGTTTGAAGAATATTCTTGTACTTCACTTTTACTTGTTCCCATGTTCTAGTGGGTCCTGAGGTGGCTCTGACATTAAGCAATTATGAAATTATTAAAATACAAGAATATATACTGTAATAAGTGATATAACCATAACATGGAACACTTACGCATTTAATTTGTCTGTTACTTTTTGCCAGCCCTCTCTCCTGGCTTTTGCACACTTTGATTCCCAGTGTTCCCTGGCGTTTTAATTATATTTTTCAAACTCTGCATACCCTTCCAGTAAAAATTCCTGCTCTGCTGCGTTGAAAAACTGAGCGCGCTCTTTGGCCATGGTGAGCAGCCAATAGCAGCGTTGCTGATCAATGTTTCTACTATCGATACATATCCCCTTTTAAACCAGAGCGTGAACGCGCAATTATCTCACTAACTCAATCCAGCTATACTAATCATATCCGGCAGGTGTGTTCGAAGAACCAAATTAGTCAGATCATGATTAGCACGATGATATCATCTTGGATGTCTCGTTTGATCTCAGATGTTTTAAGCAACGTACGAAGAACGGGCCCCAGTTGCTATGACAGCAAGTCCAGGATGAGCGTCGAAGACCCAAACAATCCAAGATCATGCCAAATCGCCAACAATCAAATCCAGCTAACTGAGTTCTTCGACGCTCATCCTGGACTTGCTGTCATAGCAACTGGGGCCCGTTCTTCGTACGTTGCTTGAAACATCCAAGATCAAATTATGAGACATCCAAGGTGATATCATCGGCCTAATCATGATCTGACTAATTTGTTTCTTCGAACACACCTGCCAGTTATGATTAGTATAGCTGGATTGAGTTATCTGAGATAACTGCGCGTTCATGCGCTGGTTTAAAAGGGGATATGTATCGATAGTAGAAACATTGATCAGCAACGCTGCTATTGGCTGCTCACCATGGCCAAAGAGCGCGCACAGTTTTTCTCCGCAGCAGAGCAAGAGTTATTGAAGGTTATGCAGAATATGAAACCTTAATTAAAACGCCAGGGAACACCTCAAAGTGTGCAAAAGCCAGGAGAGAGGGCTGGCAAAAAGTAGCAGACAAATGAAATGCGTAAGTGTTCCATGTTATGGTTATATCACTTATTACAGTGTATATTCTTGTATTTTAATCATTTCATAATTGCTTAATGTCAGAGCCACCTCAGGACCCACTAGAACAGTGTTCTTCAACCCTGCTCCTGGAGGACCCCCAACACTGCAAGTTTTCTTTGTCTCCCTAATCAAACACACCTGATTCAACTCATCAGCTCATTAACCCATGTGATAATGAGTTGATGAATTGAATCCGGTGTGTTTGATTAGGGAGACAAAGAAAACCAGCAGTGTTGGGGGTCCTCCGGGAGCAGGGTTGAAGAACACTGCACTAGAACATGGGAACAAGTAAAAGGGAAGTACAAGAATATTCTTCAAAATGGTAATCTTTTCTACTTCTACTGTTCTTTGTCTCTTTTACAAAAGAAAAGCACCGTTAAATGTGTTTGTCTGTTTATAACAGCAACCAAGAAAAAGGCTGAGCTGAAAAAAAAAAAAACAGGTGGTGGTCCTGCTCCCTCACATTATACCACATTATACCCCAGCAGTAGAGCTGGCCCTGGGGTTAAATGTGAACCGACCCATTGTGGAGGGCATCCCTGGGGGCAGCTCTTCCTCAGACCAACAGCCAGGAACCAGTAGCAGCAACACCTTCATTACTGGTAAATGAGCTTTAAATGATCTTGCTACACTGTAAAATATATCTTTTTTTTTGCCGCATTAAATTAAGTAGGCCTATATAATCCAAATGGCTGGTACAGTAATTTCAGCTGTTAAATATTGAGTAGTGATCAATTGCTTTGACTTGTGAAGGTGAAAACTGCTGAACTTAATGTAAGAATATTTTGCCATGAGTTACTGATCACATTTGTTCATATAGTGTAGTTCATTGTAATGCCATTGTGTTTCCTCTTTTGTGCAGTTTTACATAATACACCAACACTTGTACCTGTTCCCAAGAAAGTAGTGGCTGAAATATGTGCAGTAAGTGGACTTTTTCTAACTTTACATCAAAAGGGAAGAAAGTGCAACACTTTGTAATGCCCATTTGTTTCCATTGCACAGGACAGTGAAGAAACCCTCTCAGATGACTGTCCTTTGGAGGAAGTACTTGTAAGTGCATAAATAACTTTACTTCATTTATAGTAACTTGTGTACATATTATTTCTGACTGCAATATGAGTTGCAGGAGGAAAGGCCTACTGCACAAAGTGATACAGAGGTGGGCAGTGTAGTAACCTACTTGTACTTTTTATTTTTGTTGCATGAGGCTTGTGTTGACAGTTCTTTTTTATTTTTTTATTTTTTTTTATTCTTTTTATCCAAACATGGCACAGGGTGATATCCGTATATAAACGGAATCTACAACAGAAAATTTAGTATTTTGACCTGAAAAAACAGAAAAATGAAGGGGAGAAATAGAACTTGACACCTTAAAGAAGAAAAAACTGGCACTAGAGATTGAGTTGCTTCAAAAGGAACTTCAGAGTAAGTGCTAAATACACTATTTCACACAGAGTACTATTGCTGACCTTGGATAACAATATATCTTATTGCAGGCAAAAGATGACCATCATTGGCTTTTCTTGACAAAGAATAATTGAAATAAAACTCAAGGAACTAAGCATGTTGTCTTGTCTTCTATTCATTTAATGAAGGTTTTTGTTTAAAAAAAAAAAAAGGTTGGTCCAAGTGCACTGGCTGGAGGTCATCATCAGGCTGCACCTCCACCACAGGGGTCCTCTCCTTTCTGATGGTGGCACTATTGTGGAGTATGGCACATGCAACAATAATGTCACAGGCCCTGTCAGGTGCAACCCTCAGACACTGAAATCTTTCCTTTAGTTGCCCAAAGGTCATTTCAATGCGTGCCCTTGTCCTGGCTAGAGCTGCATTGAAACGGGTTTGGGTCAGGGAATGGCGTCATGAAATACTGCCTGCAGGTATAGCCCCTGTCACCAAGCAGGTTCCCGTCGTAAGCACCTGGAAAAATGCAGTTTTGTTAGGCTCAGAATAAATGTATGTAATACAGTGAGCTTGATATTAAATATTTCCTTACCACGTTCAAATAATGTGCATAAATGTGACTCTCTGAAAATCCTGGAGTCATGCACAGAACCAGGCCATTTTGCTTCCACATTTGTGATGTAGGACATGGAGTCACACACCATCTAAGATATTTTTAATCAGTCAACTGCATACTTTTTGATTACATTACTTTTTGTATTATTTGATATATTCTGGACTCGCTTCTCCAAGGTAAATGGTGAATTGTTTGATGTCAGGCTGCATGCTCAGAAAGCGGCAGTGGATTGTGCAGCGTGAGACCACCTTCAGCGACAGGTTCTTGTCGTAAAAACGGACAAGACATGGCTGCGAAAGACTTCCCGTATCACCTCCGCTTATAAAGCCGGGATCTAATCCTGTTAACATGAAATAAGCCTGCTCCCGAGCAGGTTTAAGCTTGGGCACCTGTTGCTATGACAGCAAGTCCAGGATGAGCGTCGAAGAACCAAACAATCCAAGATCATGCCAAATCTCCAACAATCAAATCCAGCTAACTGAGTTAGCGACGTACGAAGAACGGGCCCCTGGGGCCTGTTTCAGAAAGGAGGTTCAACTGAGTTGACTTACCCTGAGATGGGAAACTCTGAGTTTTCGGTTACAGAACAGTGGAAATTAGTTAGTTCAATCAACTCTGAGTTGACTGACTCTGAGTTAAGCGCGTGCACCACCACTATAAAAAGCCATTATCAATGGAGTGCAGATATTATGAGTCACCATGGTAACAGCGCCAGACAAAAAGAGGTCTGCATATTTCTCACCAGCTTCTGCAAGCGTAAGAAGACATATTATTATTTTTTAAATATCGGCTGCAGCAGCGAAGGACAACTAGAGTTAGCTAGGGAGAAAATAGTTGCTCGAGTCAATGCGTATGTTTACATTTTAATTAGTTATACAGTGTTGGGTGTAATTAATTACCAAGTCATCTAAATACTGTCATTTAATTAAAGGGATTACTCTTAATTCTTCTGTAATTTGAAGTCAAATCTGATGTAATTGCATTAGACTATAGAACAATTCTGTATATTTAACATACATTTTTAAAAGGTATATTTTTTATGTAACCTTCTCCCTCTACACACTTTGGTCAATTCAAGAATAATCCATGCAATTGTATATTGTTTATTTGAAAGCATTAAAAGTGCAGTTTCTTGTCTCTCCTTGTATTGTTCAAGTGGTTGAGGTTGATATGGGATTTATTAATAAGTAGACCAATACTTTCTAAAGATAGTCATTATTACATGAATCTAATTACACGGTTGAAGATGTCATTTGTAGTTAGTAATTAATAACTATTTTAGAGTAACTTACCCAACTGTTATAATATCAGAGGTGAAACTGGAAGAACAGTATGTTATTCAACCTAATTTTAATTTTCATGGGTGCAATCCTGCAGGTATTAAAAGAACATGGCAGCAGCTGAAAATTAAATATAAGAACATAATTCAATCAGGTAAGGTTTGAGCATATCATGGGTGTAGGCTACCTGAATTTACAAATATTTGACATATTAAATAACTAAATAGCATCCCAGTGTCTAGCAGTGCAGCAGCATTTTTGGCTGGGGGAATTCCTGGAGGGACTTCAGAGCCAGTCACTCCCGAAGATCCAAGGGCCTTCATAAAATGTAAGAGGTTTACATATGTGTTATTTCTTATATAGGCTATTTTTGATATTTCCATTTATTTTACTTTGGGTTGGGTTTTTTGTTGGTCCCAACAGATTCCGATGGTAATATCTGTCTTTTGGAGCCTCCTGTCCCAACAAAACCTGCAGGCAGTTGTAAGTAGCCTACTCAATACACCAGAAATTATGACAAATAGTGTTATAAAGTGTACTCATCTTCACAGGACGATGGGGATAATGTTATGTGTCACATCAAACAATCTACACATTCAGATTTTTTCACATTTTTATGTGGAGTAGAATCTAAGTTTAAAGCTAAGTATAAATGGGTAGTCTTATCTCTCCCCCCGCCCCCAAAGTGGAAGAACAGCAGGAGGACGGTCCATCAACTTCTGTTGCACAGATGAACAGAGTTCAGTGATTTTCAGTAAATGCCAAAGTTTAATTCTGTAGAATTTGTTTAGAACTACATTATGTAACTCTAATCTACTACTGTATATTCAGTTGCCAGTTAAGGAGTTAATAGACTTCATCTTATTTAAAAAATTGAAAAAAAAAAAAAACAGTAAAAATAGCAATATTGTATTTATTAATTAAAGATTAATTGTATTAATAAAAATGTACTGAAAGAATGAATGAGGTGTTTAAACACCACTTCCTCTTTAAAAAAGGGGAGGAGACCGAAAGAAACTCTGGGTTTACCGAAGAAAACCTGCTCCCGGCCAGGTTAGGTTCACAGAGTAAGTTACCATGGTAACTGACTCTGAGTATAAGTTACCTCTCTTTCAGAAACGGGCTTGACTTACTCTGCTTTCTCAGGTTTAACATACCTCCCATTCTGAAACAGAAAACCCAGAGTTTCCCTCATTTCAGGGTTAACATACTCTGAGTTTTCACTTAACCTCCTTTCTGAAACAGGCGCCCCTGGTCTTTTCACGATCGGATAGCTATCCGATCTGAGAAAACGCATGAAGTGGCCAGGTGTAAACAGCCCCGGAAATCATTCTAATATTCTGATTTATTATGAGTGTTGGAAACAGTTCTGCTGCCTAATATATTTGATGAATAAAAGGTTAAAAAGAACTGCATTTATTAAAAAATATATATAATTTCTAATAATATAAATCTTCTTTACTATCACTTTTTTTTAAATCAATTTAACACATCCTTGCTGAATAAAAGTATTGATTTATTAAAAAAATAAAAAAATAAATACTGACCTCAAATTACTGACCAGTAGTGTATATTGTTGTTACAAAAGATTTCTATTTTTAAAAAAATTGCTTTTTTTTTTTTTTACTTTTTATTCATCAAAGTATCCTAAAAAAAGTATCACAGGTTATGAAAACATATTAAGCAGCAGAACTGTTTCCAACTTTGATAATGAATCATCATATTAGAATTATTTCTAAAGGATCATGTGATAGACTGGAGTAATGATCCTGAAAATTCAGCTTTGCATCACAGAAATAAATGATCATTTAAACCAATTATTTTAAATTGTAAAAATATATCACAATATTACTTTTTTTTTCTGTATTTTTGATCAAATAAATGCAGGCTTGATGAGCAGAGGAAACTTCTTTCAAAAACATTAAAAATACTAATACTTATACTTGCCCTGTAATACATGTATTCTTTGTTTTAGATGTTATTAACTTAAATTCTTATGAATAATAAAAATGTTGTAATGTCTATTTGTTATTTATGGCCTGTACGCCTCATTATTGATCTGAGCTTCTACATCTTGAATTCGAATAACATTCGATAAAACATAATTGCTGGATTATTTTGACTATAATATATAAGCAGATGAAACATAGTAGGCCTATACACTGTTTATCACAGATTACTTTGGACCAAAGTTACCATATTATAATTAATTATTATATAGTTCTATTCATTCATTTTATTTAAATTAGCACTGGTTAAAATGTATAAAGCATGAACAAGATATGAAACAATATTTATTAATAATACACAGTTTAAATATCACAAATATCAAATTGTATTTTCATTTGCGTCCTATGCTGGCTAATTACGACGTTTAACCTGTTATCATAATGAAATTCATGCATTTATTTGTCATTTAAACTGATGCAAACAGGGAAAGAGAGTAGAAAACACTTATTATCCTGTCGCCCCCTCTAGTGGACAGCATTAAGTATTACGGCCTTCATTGCTCAGATAACTCAAGTCGATGGATTTTTTGGGAAAGTCTGACCAGTTAGAAGCAAGTTAGACCAGTCTGAGGGTCTGAGCTGAGTTTGGTGAAGCATCAAAGTTCTAGGCGGAGTCAATTTCTCATAATAATAATAACAATTAATCCCAAACCTGGTCATTTTGTCAGTATTTAATTTACGTTCACTGATTCTGGCTTCTCTCTTTTCTGTCTCTTTCTTTTCAAGTGAACTGAGTAGGCTACACATGCTTAAATTCAAAAAATATAAACTTTATTTCTATTCAAAATTATTTATAGCCCATAGGCTATATGTCACACACGCCTACCTGCCTTTTGATGTAAATAAAAGACTAGAGTGGTAAATGTTACGGACATATTATCATGGTACAGTTCAGCCTATTATTGATTTTTATTTCCACTTCCCTTTTATCCAAAGAGACGGAACTATTTGCACTGTATTTATCAATGGGAAATATGCTAATATAATCTGTCATATACTGTGGCTCACATTAATGGGGTTGCTTGCAAGTCGCAGCAGCACGAATTACTTGACCAGCAACATATTTCTAAATCAAATAGTGTGTGTAGTTAACAGTGAGTGGTGGTTTCAGACATTATTTCATTAAAGGGCATTTGTCAGTGCCGCACTCGTAGCCTACTGACTCTTATTCTGCCTGACAGAAAGAAAAGCTCACAGCTTACTGAAGGCGGAGCGGTTTGACCAATCAGATGAAAGGGGCGTTTCAGCGCCGCCCACGTGTGCAAATGAAATATCGAACCCATAAACCGACTTGTAAACCATAAACGAAAAATGAAAAATCTAGCCAAAATCTAGCCCAAAAAAACGAATAAACGAGCTGGTTTTCATTTCTCCTTATTCCATTCTAAACAGGAAATGAAATGATCAAAAAGTGCACGGACCCTATGACTAGATGTCGCCTTGGCTACGGCAGTTTGGAATATTCTGGGCTCATCTGATTTTTTTGTACATAGCATAACCTACTTTGTTATGATTTTAGTATCATAATGATTAATAAATGCACGCACAATTATCATGAACTTGATTTGAACAAATGCCTATCAACTTGTGTGTGCAAAATTCAGAATTAAATGAATGTGCAGCAATTTGTACAAATAGAGAGTCTGTAGGCCTATACTGTTGTAGCCATTAAATAAGCGCATTTATTTTCATATTTGTTAAAATGTTATAATGTTATTTTTTTCCCCATGTATGTTGATTTATGAAAAGTGAACAGCACGAGTAAAAGTGAATTTCGTTTTGTATAAATTGTATCTTAATTTTAATACATTTTTCATCAGCCTGTATTTAATAAATAAGATAAATAAGATTAAATAAATAATAAAAAAAAAAAAGATAATCTTGCATTGCACGTTAACTGGAGCGCATCTCATCCTAACTTAACGAAACTCATTGTATGCCTCACACACAGACATGAGAAATACATCAAATACACAAAGCTTGAAATGTCTTTAAACGACATAATTCAAAACGAAAAGAAAAAGGCTACTCTCTGATTATGTAATCCATTATGTGCATTTCTCTCTATAGGCGCGTTCACTATACGGCGATCGTCAACTTCATCTTTGCAGCCGAGTCGACACTGTCAGAAAACACTAGATTATTAATAAAAATCAATGCACGCGTCACCGGATTTACAAATGCACATCTTGCTTGTTGCACCCACACATATTATGTCGAAAATAACGAGATATTATGTTGAAATAACATTATTAATAATAATACATATTTTATAATATTTGATTGAATGCTGAATGTTGCGCTTGTTCAGTTAATAAAATGAAAACTTTAATTGTGATCATTAAAATAATTGAATATGAAATATTTAGTGTCCAAGTTTTGCTAATTAATTAATTAATATATGTAAGGCATTCGTTCCAATCAACTGCCTTAGCCAAGGCCACGTCTAGTGTATATATCTATGACTTGATCAGTCAAATGAAATACAATAAACGTATAAATAAATATTACAAATTAAAAACCGATCGGAAATGTGGTCGAATTTTCTAATACTATTATTTGATGACAACAATAGATTTGTAAAACAAAATCCAGCCATTTGTGTTTTTTTGTTTATTTTTTTTAAAGCAAAAAACCAAGCTGCACCCTTTTTTAAATGTCCTCTTTCATTCCGAAAGAGAATAATTTTCAGATTGTAAATATTTAAAATGATTGAATGATTTGATTGTGTCATTATGATGAAGAAACAAGGCAAAAAGTGTCAAAAAACCATTTGTGGAAGGCATCCGATGAGTGTCAACCCGGCCAGATCAGCAAGTGCATCAAGGCAACCACGATTAGCCGGTGCACCAGCCAGCAAAGTGATTCAATGGTTCATAGGTGTAGCTCGCAGCCTCATCGCCCTACCCTCCACATTCTAAAGAGTGTACAGGCGGTTATTTATATAGGGCAGATAAGCCCTGTGTTTCTCTTCGACGGTAACTGTAAATTGAATTCAAGCTGCGATTTTTGAAGTTGGATATACTCGCGCGGGCAAATACAGATGTGTTAAACACGATAAAAACACAAATTGTACCTTTATTCGTTAATACAGTCGGTATTTCCCACAATGATTCTGCTTTGCTATTGGCCCACGTCACGATCAGTAAGCGCTGCTATTGGCGGTCACGATTATTAAGTATGAAAATGAAAATTCTGTCAGTAATTCCTCACCCTCATGTTGTTCCAACCCCTTCGTTCATCTTCGGAACACAAATTAAGATATTTTTGATTAAATGACTAAATTGGACTATATTAACGATGTGTTTAATGAACTTTTCTGGGCCAGCAAGTTTCAAACCCTTAGAAGCCTGAAGAAGTCTCGTTCCGAACACATCGCGATATTTGGCATCAGTTCACTTCACGTGTGTCAGATGTTGGTAAGTAGTAAATACGCTGTCCGAATAATGTGTGATATATAATGTATTTTCTGTTTGTCGATATTAATCAGATTAGCTCACGTTCAGTCACGGCATTATATCTGTCATCTCCGTCCACTGAGGCTTTGCGTTTTATTGCTTTCTAATTCAAAACAGGGTGATTAAGTTACACTGCCTGTCACATGACGTGAGCATAGGCCTAAAGACCTTAAATCAGTTAATCATATTCATATCAGATTAAAAGTAGTACAATTAGTTCCAAAGTTGTATTTGTAGTAGAAGCACAGTACAAACAACACTTACCATGCTTTTACCACATTAACATTAGTTTTACTGTGGTAAGTGTAGTAAAAAGACAGTAATCACAAAACTTACCATGCTTTTACCACACTATTGGTAGTTTTAATGTGATACTTATTGTAAATGCACATTAACCACAACGCTTACCATGCTTTTACCACAGGAATGATGTAAAACAACATAATGATATTTTATTTTCTCTTTTTTCAGCTGAAAAGACCAAAAGGACCTTTCGGACTATTATTGTTTGAGGACAAGTAAACGGAGGAGACAGACAGCTGCAAAGGCAAATATTCGCAATGGTATATACATGTGTTGGTTCGAACCCTAAATCAAACATTTTATCAAGCATTTGTTGTTTCTTAAACCTTTTCTCGCAAAACCCATAGCCCAATCAGTACGAAGATAGTCTGAAAGTCTTAATAATTCACAAGATTTAACAAGTTGTCAAATTCGTACGATACTCGTACATATTTGTATACTCGTACACACACTGTCAGAAAGTTGATATTAATTGCATTGTATTGATTACAATTAGTGATGCACCGATGTGAAAATTGAGGCCGATACCGATAACCGATATTAATATTGCGGTTATGGCCGATACCGATATTTGCCGATGTCGATATCTCTGTATAGAAAACAAATTTTAATGATTATCAAATAAAGAGCTATTTTCCAAAACACTTTTTTTTTACTTTAGAAATGACTGATATTGGGCACCTTTACCTGTGTGCAAAATATGTCACATACGACACACATGCATTATACTGCATTGCATATACAGTAATGTGTGCTGGTCAACTTGTCTAAAATTAAGAAACCCTTAGAAAACAGTAAAAAGAAAAAAACACACAAAAAACAGGAACATTGTGTAAAATTAAGATAGGCTACTTTATTTATTATTCCAATATCCAAATATCGAGGGCTTGGAACCAGAGGGGCGTAAGTGGCATTTGACAAACTTTACAGGAGAGCCAAAACAAAATTTTGACCACACTTCAATCAACTGTATTTATTAACCTTCAACCACAACATTGCAACCACATACATACTTATATGAGTAAGTTCTTAAGTGAACATATTATGGAATATTAACACGATGAACATATTCTAAAACCTTGCAAAATCTTGAAAATATGGCAAAAACATCAAATACGCCTTTTTGGCACCAAACATTTCCAATTCTTGTAAAGAAAAATAGGGCGTATCTGCTGATCAATGCAGAAATGATTGGTCAAAACATTGGTTAAAAACACTCTAACTTCATAACTTTTCATTTTATTTAAAATACTGTATACATAGTCATTTCATCATTTCAAACTGTTTGTTTAACATTTCATTTCTAACCGTTTAATTTCAATTCTCATTTATGAGTTCACATTCATGTCAAACAGTTTAACATTTAATTTCAAACAGTTTAATTTCTCTTGTTTATTACACATTTCACTTTTTAGTTCACTTTAGTTGAACTAAAAAGTTCACTCACTGCCCACTGTCAGAGTGTTATAGAACTCTGCATAACAGTGAGGAATACTCCCATTGGTGCACAGGGTGAGTAGGTCTTTTTTCTTTAAGGCACTGATCACTGGAGGATTTTCATACAACGAGCTGGGGTGTGTGGTTCTGGTGCCTCTTGTTGCCTGTTGTGCCACCGTCAGTTTTCGGAAGGTTGGGGCGGTGAAATCATACTTGAAGAAGATTGTTTTTGGTTCATCTTTCGTGTAGCGGAACCATTTAATCTTCTGCCAATGAACTGATTGTCCCTCCTCATCTTTTGTTCTGTTTTTGAGTATGTGGTTGGAGAGGGACTTGAAGTCCAGAAAGTCCTTGTGTTCAAGTTCATGTACACTGTATGGGTCGTTCCTTCTTGCCATTCTCACAAGTGTGTAGTAGCCATCAGTAAATAGAAGTATGGGAGTAAATAGAAATGGGAGTAAATAGAAACTTTTCTTCTTGCAGTTTCCACTGCAGCATGCACACTATCACACTCCATGTCTAGTAGCCATCCATGATGGCTACTACACACTTGTGAGAATGGAAAGAAAGAACGACCCATAGTGTACATGAACTTGGACACAAGGACTTTCTGTACTTCAAGTCCCTCTCCAACCACATACTCAAAAACAGAACAAAAGATGAGGAGGGACAATCAGTTCATTGGCAGAAGATTAAATGGTTCCGCTACACGAAAGATGAACCAAAAACAATCTTCTTCAAGTATGATTTCACCGCCCCAACCTTCCGAAAACTGACGGTGGCACAACAGGCAACAAGAGGCACCAGAGGCACCAGAACCACACACCCCAGCTCATTGTATGAAAATCCTCCAGTGATCAGTGCCTTAAAGAAAAAAGACCTACTCACCCTGTGCACCAATGGGAGTATTCCTCACTGTTATGCAGAGTTCTATACTGTTCGTTGCTCAGACTCGCTCTCCCAGTTTAAAACTAGATTAAAGTCGCATCTCTTCAGCCAGGCATTCATATAATCCTACAGTTCAAACTACAATCCGGCCTGTAGCTCATAAATGCCAGAGGAGAACTGGCCCCCGACTGAGCCTGGGTTCTCCCAAGGTTTTTTTTCTCCATTAGGTCACCTGATGGAGTTTTAGGACACCATTAGGTCACTTGATGGAGTTTTTCGGTTCCTTGCCACTGTTGCCTTTGGCTTGCTCAGTTGGGGATATTTTGGGGATATTTAATTTAATTTTATCAATCAATAAATTCCTCTTGAAACAAACATTGTTGTATTATTTTAATTTAATACTGTGAAGCTGCTTAGATACAATCTGTATTGTGAAAAGCGCTATACAAATAAACTTGACTTGACTTGACTTGACTTGAATCGTATGGTAAATTAACTTATTTATAACTGTCTTAATTTATGTTTCAAGAACAATAGTAATTGCACATAGAGTAAGTCGAGACTTTCTTGTTTTACAGCAGAGAAGGAAGACCAGTCCTTATATCAACGCAAGCTAATCGAATAAGTCCTTTGTTTCGGGTGAGGAAGGAACATCTGGTGCCCAAAGAAGACAGAAAGCTGCGAGAGTCCATTGGTATGTCTTGTATTGAAACAATGCTGTAATATGTAGTACATAATTTGATGTTGACAATTTTACATTGTACAGGTTATCACTTGGTTTTTGACCAAGTGAAGCTCTTGAAACAAGTGACAGGAGAGTATGTAACTTGTCTGGAAAGTATCAGAGTCGCATTTGGCACGCGTGCCTTAGGTTGCCGACCCCTGGTCTAGCCTATAGTCTATGGTACCAATCACGTTAGTGAAGCCTGAGTAACATATACTGTAATCGGCATGGTCATGAATGCATGATCTTCATAAAAAATGATGATAGCCTAAAAAAAAACTGCTTAAAAAAAAAACTGCTTTACAACATTGGGTCTTAAAGGTGCTGTATGTAGCTTTTCTACTAAAACGAATCCTTTTTTTATTGCCTGTGTGTGAAGGGGTTGTAATATCACATTAAAATGATCCACTTTTCGGGTTTTGCTATTACCTCTGAAAGCAAGTATTCTTATGTTTATGTGAAGGTGCCGGGTCGGATTTACCGCGAAATCCAGTGACGTCACCTGCATGCGCGGAGCGCTCCCGAGCCTCTCGCCTCGTCTAGCCTACTGATTTTGCACTCAACAGCGACGACACTGCAACTTATGACATGGACTTGTGACTTATGCAACTTATGACATGTCTGATAACACTAAGAAACGACCTGCTCCCAGCACAACACAGACTCCAACACAAACTCCACATATTGATAAAAAAAACAATAAAACGTTTTTTTCTTTCTGCTGAAGCTCGTATTAAAGGCCAGACGTGAATCGGATGAACTTCGGGTGAAAAAACACGGATCAACATCGGCAGGGCGTTTGAATCGTGGAGAGACCTTATCTACAAACCTAGAATGTATACATTTCCTGAAGAAAATGTGAAGTAGTGCTTGCAGTGGCAAAATTCGGCACGGTTGATAGGGTTCCATTCTTATCATGGTACGAGCATGGAGCATTAGTTCAACGTCAAGCTGATAAAAGTAGCCTATTATTGTAACGTTGCAGTGGGAGTTTACCTGAGTTTCTAGCATGTTGTGGGATGCTCTCTCTGGTGTGTTGCGTGACGCGTCTCAGTCTGGCCGGTATCCACAGTGCTCGCTCCTAAATTCGAGCACGCGCAAGAGCACGCGCTTGTCAACGTATTGGTTGCAATCTGAAACATCACCGCTAGAGGCCGCTGAAAACTACATACAGCTCCTTTAAGTGGCTTGGAAATGCCACAAAAAAACCTAAAACTGTTTTTCTAAACCTAAAAGCGCCAGGTAAACTCCGAATGACACGACAGACAGCACTTTCCATCAAGTTCTCCGCATCTCCAATAGTGTAAAGGAAAGAGCCACTCGCAAATAATCTTAAGGTCAAGTCAAGTCAAGTCAAGTTTATTTGTATAGCGCTTTTCACAATACAGATTGCATCAAAGCAGCTTCACAGTATTAAATTAAAATAATACAACAAAGTTTGTTTCAAGAGGAATTTATTGATTGATTAAATTAAATTAAATATCCCCAAAATATCCCCAACTGAGCAAGCCAAAGGCAACAGTGGCAAGGAACCGAAAACTCCATCAAGTGACCTAATGGTGTCCTAAAACTCCATCAGGTGCCTTAATGGAGAAAAAAAACCTTGGGAGAACCCAGGCTCAGTCGGGGGCCAGTTCTCCTCTGGCATTGGATAGAGGCCGGATTGTAGTTTGAACTGTAGGATTATATGAATGCCTGGCTGAAGAGATGCGACTTTAATCTAGTTTTAAACTGGGAGAGTGAGTCTGAGCAACGAACAGTATCAGGAAGACTATTCCAGAGTTTTGGAGCCAAATGTGAAAATGCTCTCCCTCCTTTGGTGGTTCTGGATATCCTAGGTATGACCAAAAGCCTTGAATTTAGTGATCTTAAAGAGCGCGATGGATTATAGGGCGATAGAAGATCCGTTAAATAGACTGGAGCTAAGCCGTTTAGGGCTTTATAAGTCAGTAGCAATACCTTGTAATTAATACGGAACTTTATAGGTAACCAATGCAGTGATGATAAAATCGGTGTTATATGATCATATTTTCTTGATCTCGTAAGAACTCTAGCGGCGGCATTTTGGACTTACTGTAGCTTGTTTATTGAGGATGCAGGACAACCAGCTAATAAAGCATTACAGTAATCCAGTCTCGAGGTCATGAATGCATGAACTAACTTTTCTGCATCAGAAACTGATAGCATATTACGTAGCTTAGCAATGTTTCTAAGGTGGAAAAAGGCTGTTTTTGTAACATGTCAAGTCAAGTCAAGTTTATTTGTATAGCGCTTTTCACAATACAGATTGTATCAAAGCAGCTTCACAGTATTAAATTAAAATAATACAACAAAGTTTGTTTCAAGAGGAATTTATTGATTGATAAAATTAAATTAAATATCCCCAAAATATCCCCAACTGAGCAAGCCAAAGGCAACAGTGGCAAGGAACCGAAAAACTTCATCAAGTGACCTAATGGTGTCCTAAAACTCCATCAGGTGACCTAATGGAGAAAAAAAAACCTTGGGAGAACCCAGGCTCAGTCGGGGGCCAGTTCTCCTCTGGCAATTATGAGCTAGAGGCCGGATTGTAGTTTGAACTGTAGGATTATATGAATGCCTGGCTGAAGAGATGCGACTTTAATCTAGTTTTAAACTGGGAGAGCGAGTCTGAGCAACGAACAGTATCAGGAAGACTATTCCAGAGTTTTGGAGCCAAATGTGAGAATGCTCTCCCTCCTTTGGTGGTTCTGGATATCCTAGGTATGACCAAAAGCCTTGAATTTAGTGATCTTAAAGAGCGCGATGGATTATAGGGTGATAAAAGATCCGTTAAATAGACTGGAGCTAAGCCGTTTAGGGCTTTATAGGTCAGTAGCAATACCTTGTAATTAATACGGAGCTTTATAGGTAACCAATGCAGTGATGATAAAATCGGTGTTATATGATCATATTTTCTTGATCTAGTAAGAACTCTAGCGGCGGCATTTTGGACTAACTGTAGCTTGTTTATTGAGGATGCAGGACAACCAGCTAGTAAAGCATTACAGTAATCCAGTCTCGAGGTCATGAATGCATGAACTAACTTTTCTGCATCAGAAACTGATAGCATATTACGTAGCTTAGCAATGTTTCTAAGGTGGAAAAATGCTGTTTTTGTAACATATGAAATATGATTTTCAAAAGACAGGTTGCAATCGAGTATGACACCCAGGTCTTTTACTGTAGAGGATAAAGTAACAGGACATCCTATGATGTTAAAGTTGTATTGTGCGAGGTTTTGTGGGCGGTTTTTTGAACCGATAAGTATTACCTCTGTCTTGTCTGGATTTAATAAAAGAAAATTACGGGTCATCCAATCTTTCATATCTTTAACACACTCTGTCAATTTGGAAAATTTTGCGTTTTCATCCGGCCGTGATGAAATATATATTTGAGTGTCATCAGCATAACAATGGAAACTAATTCCATGTTTCCTTATAATATTTCCAAGTGGCATCATATATATTGAAAATAACAGAGGGCCTAATACAGATCCCTGCGGCACTCCATAGTTTACTGGAGTTATGATCGATTTTTCTCCATTTAAATAGACAAAATGGTAGCGGTCAGATAGGTATGATTTGAACCAGCTTAGTGCTTGTCCTTGAACACCAGTATAATTTTGTAATCGATCTAAGAGTAATGTATGATCTATAGTATCGAACGCAGCACTAAGATCAAGTAAAACTAGTATTGAGATACAGCCTTGGTCAAGAAGCTAAAAGTAAATCATTTGTGATTTTAACGAGCGCAGTTTCAGTGCTATGATGCGGTCTGAATCCAGACTGAAACTTTTCATAGATCTCATTTTGTTGCAAGAAAGAGCCCAGTTGAGCGGACACCACTTTTTCTAATATTTTAGACATAAATGGAAGATTTGAAATGGGTCTATAATTTGCTAGATTATTATGATCTAATTGTGGTTTCTTAATGAGAGGTTTTATAACTGCCAGTTTAAATGTTCTTGGAACATGACCTAAAGATAAAGATGAGTTAATAATATTGAGGAGAGGCTCTTCCACTACAGGTAACACTTCTTTCAGTAGTTTAGTTGGTATAGGATCTAATAAACATGTTGTTGTTTTAGATGAAGTGATAAGTTTATTTAACTCTTTTTGTTCTATAGTTGTAAAGCACTGTAATTGTTCTTTCGGGGTGATAATTGAAGCTGAATTATAAGGCGCGATTGAAGATTGAACGTTTATAATTGTGGTTCTGATGCTTTCTATTTTCTCAGTGAAGAAGTTCATGAAATCATTACTACTGAACTGTAACGGGATATTTTGTTCGGGTGACGTCTGTTTATGTGTTAGTCTAGCCACGGTGTTAAATAGAAACCTTGGATTGTTTTGGTTGTTTTCTATTAGTTTGCGGAGGTGCTCAGCCCTGGCAGCTTTTAGGGCCTTTTTATAACGTGACATACTGTCTTTCCACGCGATTCTAAAGACCTCTAAATTAGTTTGTTTCCATTTACGCTCTAAAATACGCGTTTCTCTCTTTAAAACATGCGTAGTATTGTTATACCATGGTGCTTTATTTTTCTCTCTGACCTTTTTTAATTTAATAGGTGCAACCACATCCAATGTTCTAGAGAGAATGGTGCTCATAGTGCTAGTTAGTTCTTCTAGTTCATCTGTTTGTTTGGGTTCAGGCAGCAGCTGAGACAGATTAGATAAGCAATTTGAGAAATTATCTATGGTGGATGGGAGGATTGTTCTGCCTGGTTGATAACGCGACGCCGCATGACATATTACAGCAGTACGTAATATGCAAGTTACCATGTAGTGATCAGTGACTTCATCACTTTGTGGAATGATATCTATATCGGTCGGATCGGTTCCATGTGATATAATTAAATCGAGTGTATGATTAAGACGATGAGTTGGTCCGGTGACGTTTTGCTTGACCCCAAATGAATTTAATAAATCTGTAAACGCAGCTCCTAACGCATCATTTGGATTATCTACGTGTATGTTAAAATCTCCAACAATTAATGCTTTATCGACATTGACTAATAGGTCTGAGAGAAAATCTGCAAACTCTTTTAGGAAATCAGCGTAAGGCCCTGGCGGTCTATATACGGTAGCCAAGGCTAGAGATAATAGGGATGTTTTTCTAACATCTAAGAGCGTAACATTTAGTACAAGTACTTCAAATGAAATAAACTTATAACCCGTTTTCTGAGTAACATTTAGAATATCTTTATAAATGGTTGCAACACCTCCGCCACGGCCAATCAGACGGGGCTTATGCTTATAACAGTATCCAGGAGGAGTAGACTCATTAATACCGAAATAATCATTTGGTTTAAGCCAGGTTTCAGTAAGGCAAAGTACATCGAAGCTATTATCTGTGACTATTTCATTTACAATAACTGCCTTAGGTGTGAGTGATCTAATGTTTAGAAGACCTAGCTTTAGAAATAGTTTTTGTTTACTAATAGCAACATTTTCTGTTTTAATAACAATTAGATTTTTCCTAGATCCTGCATTAGATTTATTATTTGATCTCACTAAACGAGGAATAGACACGGTTTCTATGCAATGTTCTACACTAGTATTTATATCAGTTGAATTGGTGCAGCAGAGACTATGATTTGGACTTTTGGTTACTAGTCAAAGGGTATTTAACATTTTGGAGATGTTATCTGACAGAAGATCCGCTCCGAATCTGCTTGGGTGTAAGCCATCAGCACGGAAAAGCCTAGGATGCTCCCAAAACAGATTCCAATTATTTACAAAGAGCAGTTTCTGCTCATTGCATCATGACATTAACCATTCATTTAGCGCAAATAATCTGCTGAACTTTTCATGCCCTAGTCGGTACGTGGGAAGCGGTCCTGACACAATGATCGTTGTTTCAGGCGATGTGCTGCGTACCGTATCGATTAGATTCCTGAAGTCTTTCTTCAGAATCTCCGTCTGGCGCAGCCTGATGTCGTTCACTCCCGCGTGCAGGACCACAGTTCCGACGCGCTCGTCACCGTTCAGGATCTCGGGAACGCGAGCAGCGATTTCAGAAACACGAGCACCAGGGAAGCAGTGACTTTGCACCTTACTTTTACCTAACGTAGCGTGTACGTGCCGAACGATGGAATCGCCGATGATCACAGCATCGCGTTCTGTTTCGCGTAGAGGGGAGAAGCGGTTTTGTGTGGATAACTCGAAAACCGGGAGGGTCGGAGAAAGTCTTGGTCTAAACCTGACTCGCGTCTTCCGCTGCGGAACCACCCAGGCTTCGTGGTGGCGTGTTGGAGCCGGAGTGAACGAGACCATGGCTGATTGCGACCGATGCTGAGGAACGCACGGAGTAGACGCGGTCGGAGTCAGCGGGTTAGTAACGTTAAACACTGATTTGTGTGCATCGGCGCGTGATGTTTCAAGAGCCAAACACCGGTCTCTCAGCTCGGCCTGTCTCAATAAAAGGTTGTGGATCTGTTTCTCAACAGCTTCCAGCTCAGACTGCAGTGCGTGAAGCTCAAATGTGTCCTCACCTGCACCAAGCGGTAGACTACTTACATCTGATATATTCGCCATTTTAACAGATGGACAGTGAGTTAGCAACGAAGCTACCAGTGATGCTATCAATATTAATACTAATTTATATTATAAGTTTGTTTGTAAATGAGTGTGGAGAAGACGCGTTCAGCCGTGATCCACGGACGTAACCTTTAAGAGTATGCAGCGTTGGATCACTAATAGGCTTGAGACGCGTCTGCTCAACAGTCCGCGTTGTAACTATGAGGTTTTTTAGTGGTAGGGGTGTAGAGTAGACGCACGATAGGCGAAAAAAAAGTGTTTGTTTATAAGTGAGTGTGGAGAAGACGCGTTCAGCCGTGATCCACGGACGTAACCTTTAAGAGTATGCAGCGTTGGATCACTAATAGGCTTGAGACGCGTCTGCTCAACAGTCCGCGTTGTAACAATGAGGTTTGAGCAGTAGTGCTTCTCAGTGAGGAAAAGTAGAAAATGTTCGTTGTAAGCGAGTTTAAAGAGAAAAATCAAGAATTATAAATCAAATCGATAGAGCTCCAAAAACAACAACGCATTCAGACGCAACGCATGATAATGACAGGACAAGACATTACTCACCGTGTTTGTTGAGTGTTTCTTATTCACCTGAGCTTTTATGAACTCAAAGGCGCGAGAGAAAATAAATAAATAAAAATAGCTGAGCGCAAGGGTGGCGCGTTAACAGGCTAGCGAATTACTAGCGTGTTGTGCGTCATGGTTGGGTAAGCTGTATTTAGTAGTAATATAAACAACTAGAAATTGTAGTAAATGATGGTTCAAAACAAGGAAATACGAGGCTAAGACGGAGCTTACAGCTCCGAAGCAAACACACTCACAGCAGGCAGCGAGAAAAATCAAGAATTATAAATCAAATCGATAGAGCTCCAAAAACAACAACGCATTCAGACGCGACGCATGCATAGACTGTAAAAAATATGGACAAAGCGTCTGTGACGTCACCCATAGACTTTCTGAAGAACGGGTTTGAAGCCGTTTATGGGGGGTATGGGCGGCGCCATCTTGGAAAATCTTGGGAAACCCTAACCCCGCCCACCTTCTGACGCAGCGCGCGTCACTCAGCTCGCTCTGCTACTCCGGTTATCTCTGTGTATATTTTAGGCAACGAAATATGTTATAAAACACCATACTAACTCTTTTCGTTTTCATTTAAAGAAATCTTAAACATTATAGCCACACAAATGTGGTTCAGGCAACGCGTATTGATTATATTCACTGCACATAACGTTTGCCTATTTATAACAAAACGAAATATAAAACACAAACCTGCCTCTTTTCGTTTTAAATATAATATAAAAATATTAAACATTTTAATATGGTCCAGGCAATATGTGCATTTGTACTAAACAACAGATGTTGCAGTAAACAACATTACAGATCATCTTCGTTGTATTAAAATTTAAAATGACAAAACTCAACCCAGTCTCTTTTTGTTAAATTTCAGTTTTATCAATATTAGCTATTATAAAAGTATAAGTAAAAGGTAAAGTTACAATAAGCTATACAAATAAAGCAAACAATTCAGTCAAACATAAAAAGTCATGCGCTCGATCTAGTCTAACCATACAACGGTACAAGTTAAATATAGCTTATAAAGTTATGAAACTTCCCCTCAGCCAAAACGATTGCCCACGAGACCAAAAATCGCCCGTTAGATATAGACAAGACGAATTATATCTCATGTTTAACCACTACAGAGACGCCAGAGTCAGCGGCAAACCTCAAAACGTCTAGCCGATGAAAGGCTGCTCCAGGCGGGGTACATCGCGCCGAGCGCCCGGTCATCGCTGGATCTCACAACTGGATACAATTTTCATAAATCTTTATAAATAAACCACAGATTTGAGCTTTAAACAACTACATTCTCGCCTGAAAAACTCTTAAAACTACATTTCATGATACAGAAACAGTAGTATTATATGTCAACTGTATTAAAAAATGGCGCTTCTTATGTTGTCATTCTGCCTTTCAGCTGTCAATCAAGCTGTCAATCAAAGTTAACCACGCCCTTATTGTCATACATTTTATATCTAAATACTATCTAAACTAACGAGTTAGAAAAAAATTCACTACCCTCGCCGTTGTCAGGCACTCGGAACCTATCGAAAAATCCAATAAAAGTCCATGGGACCAACCTGTAAAAACATGATTTTATGCTGTGAAAACGGACATTTTAACATGGGGGCTATGGACATTTGCTCCCTTTTGGGACCTTCCCCTAGCGGATTTTCGATGTATTGCAGTTTTTCGCACTTCCGGGTAGGCTTCATTTTTCAGATCAGAATGTTGCCCCTTGGACGCATGATAATAACAGGACAAGACATTACTCACCGTGTTTGTTGAGTGATTCTTACTCACCTGAGCTTTTATGAACTCAAAGGCGCGAGCGCGCGAGAGAAAAATAAATAAATAAAAATAGCTGAGCGCACGGGTGGCGCGTTAACAGGCTAGCGAATTACTACCGTGTTGTGCTAGTAGCAACGGAAGCCAGCGATGTTGGGCAAGCCGTATTTAGTAGTAGTATAAACAACTAGAAATTGTAGTAAATTATGGTTCAAAATAAGGAAATACGAGGCTAAGACGGAGCTTACAGCAACGAAGCAAAAACACTCACAGCAGGCAGCGAGGCAGACAGGAGCAATCGAGTGCCATCTCCAATAGTGTAAAGGAAAGAGCCACTCGCAAATAATCTTAAGGCAATGCAAACAGTTTGTGCTGTAGTTAAAGCCCGACTCCGACAAGTCGAAAATAAGTGTGTGTTTCCAACAAATTAATCATGTAAACGACAATCTCACCAGTCACGAGAAAAAATATATATCTCAGAAAGTGCACTATTGTAACGCAAAATCTCAGTTCTTCGTACCTCAGGGCCCGTTCTTCGTACGTCGCTAACTCAGTTAGCTGGATTTGATTATTGGCGATTTGGCATGATCTGGGATTGTTTGGTTCTTCGACGCTCATCCTGGACTTGCTGTCATAGCAACAGGTGCGCAAGCTTATTTCATGTTAACAGGATTAGATCCCTGCTTCATAAGCGCTGGACTTCCCGTATCAGCTCCGCTTATGAAGCCGCAGTCTAATCCTGTTAACATGAAATAAGCCTGCTCCCGAGCAGGTTTAAGCTTGCGCACCTGGGGCCCGTTCTTCGTACGTCGCTAACTCAGTTAGCTGGATTTGATTATTGGCGATTTGGCATGATCTGGGATTGTTTGGTTCTTCGACGCTCCTCCTGGACTTGCTGTCATAGCAACAGGTGCGCAAGCTTATTTCATGTTAACAGGATTAGATCCCGGCTTCATAAGCGGAGCTGATACTGTACCAGCCATTTGGATTATAGACATACTTAATTTAATGCAGCAACAAATTATTTACAGTGTAGCAAGATGATTTAAAACTCATTTACCTGTAATTAAGGTGTTGCTGTTACTGGTCTGGCTTTAGGTCTAAAGGCCTATTTATACTTCTGCGTCGAACTTACGCCGTAGCTACGTCGTAGGCTGTGCTTAGCGCGCGTACCCTTTGGCGTACCCTGATGCGCACCTCTCCAAAAATGTAACAACGCGTCAATTCTACGCGGACGCAAGCGCTGTGATTGGTCTGCTAGAACCCCTCCCTCGGGTTTCACATGGTCCCTCTGCATGAGTAATTGCGCGTCAACGCGGACAACGACGCAGAAGTATAAATTAAAACCAACGCGTTGCCTACAGCGTAGAGGCTCCGGCGTAGGTCCGACGCAGAAGTATAAATAGGCCTTAAGGAAGAGCTGCCCCCAGGAATGCCCTCCACAATGGGTCGGTTCTCATTTAGCCCAAGGGCCAGCTCTTCTGCCGGGGTATAACGTGGGGGTGCAGGACCACCACCTGTTTTTTTCTGCTCCGCCTTTTCCTTGGTTGCAGATAACCATAAACAGACAAACACATCATTTAAAATGTCTTTGCTAAAAGAGACTAATCAGTAGAAGTAGAAAAGATTACCAGTTTGAAGAATATTCTTGTACTTCACTTTTACTTGTTCCCATGTTCTAGTGGGTCCTGAGGTGGCTCTGACATTAAGCAATTATGAAATTATTAAAATACAAGAATATATACTGTAATAAGTGATATAACCATAACATGGAACACTTACGCATTTAATTTGTCTGTTACTTTTTGCCAGCCCTCTCTCCTGGCTTTTGCACACTTTGATTCCCAGTGTTCCCTGGCGTTTTAATTATATTTTTCAAACTCTGCATACCCTTCCAGTAAAAATTCCTGCTCTGCTGCGTTGAAAAACTGAGCGCGCTCTTTGGCCATGGTGAGCAGCCAATAGCAGCGTTGCTGATCAATGTTTCTACTATCGATACATATCCCCTTTTAAACCAGCGCGTGAACGCGCAATTATCTCACTAACTCAATCCAGCTATACTAATCATATCCGGCAGGTGTGTTCGAAGAACCAAATTAGTCAGATCATGATTAGCACGATGATATCATCTTGGATGTCTCGTTTGATCTCAGATGTTTTAAGCAACGTACGAAGAACGGGCCCCAGTTGCTATGACAGCAAGTCCAGGATGAGCGTCGAAGACCCAAACAATCCAAGATCATGCCAAATCGCCAACAATCAAATCCAGCTAACTGAGTTCTTCGACGCTCATCCTGGACTTGCTGTCATAGCAACTGGGGCCCGTTCTTCGTACGTTGCTTGAAACATCCAAGATCAAATTATGAGACATCCAAGGTGATATCATCGGCCTAATCATGATCTGACTAATTCGTTTCTTCGAACACACCTGCCAGTTATGATTAGTATAGCTGGATTGAGTTATCTGAGATAACTGCGCGTTCATGCGCTGGTTTAAAAGGGGATATGTATCGATAGTAGAAACATTGATCAGCAACGCTGCTATTGGCTGCTCACCATGGCCAAAGAGCGCGCACAGTTTTTCTCCGCAGCAGAGCAAGAGTTATTGAAGGTTATGCAGAATATGAAACCTTAATTAAAACGCCAGGGAACACCTCAAAGTGTGCAAAAGCCAGGAGAGAGGGCTGGCAAAAAGTAGCAGACAAATGAAATGCGTAAGTGTTCCATGTTATGGTTATATCACTTATTACAGTGTATATTCTTGTATTTTAATCATTTCATAATTGCTTAATGTCAGAGCCACCTCAGGACCCACTAGAACAGTGTTCTTCAACCCTGCTCCTGGAGGACCCCCAACACTGCACGTTTTCTTTGTCTCCCTAATCAAACACACCTGATTCAACTCATCAGCTCATTAACCCATGTGATAATGAGTTGATGAATTGAATCCGGTGTGTTTGATTAGGGAGACAAAGAAAACCAGCAGTGTTGGGGGTCCTCCGGGAGCAGGGTTGAAGAACACTGCACTAGAACATGGGAACAAGTAAAAGGGAAGTACAAGAATATTCTTCAAAATGGTAATCTTTTCTACTTCTACTGTTCTTTGTCTCTTTTACAAAAGAAAAGCACCGTTAAATGTGTTTGTCTGTTTATAACAGCAACCAAGAAAAAGGCTGAGCTGAAAAAAAAAAAAACAGGTGGTGGTCCTGCTCCCTCACATTACACCACATTATACCCCAGCAGTAGAGCTGGCCCTGGGGTTAAATGTGAACCGACCCATTGTGGAGGGCATCCCTGGGGGCAGCTCTTCCTCAGACCAACAGCCAGGAACCAGTAGCAGCAACACCTTCATTACTGGTAAATGAGCTTTAAATGATCTTGCTACACTGTAAAATATATCTTTTTTTTTGCCGCATTAAATTAAGTAGGCCTATATAATCCAAATGGCTGGTACAGTAATTTCAGCTGTTAAATATTGAGTAGTGATCAATTGCTTTGACTTGTGAAGGTGAAAACTGCTGAAGTTAATGTAAGAATATTTTGCCATGAGTTACTGATCACATTTGTTCATATAGTGTAGTTCATTGTAATGCCATTGTGTTTCCTCTTTTGTGCAGTTTTACATAATACACCAACACTTGTACCTGTTCCCAAGAAAGTAGTGGCTGAAATATGTGCAGTAAGTGGACTTTTTCTAACTTTACATCAAAAGGGAAGAAAGTGCAACACTTTGTAATGCCCATTTGTTTCCATTGCACAGGACAGTGAAGAAACCCTCTCAGATGACTGTCCTTTGGAGGAAGTACTTGTAAGTGCATAAATAACTTTACTTCATTTATAGTAACTTGTGTACATATTATTTCTGACTGCAATATGAGTTGCAGGAGGAAAGGCCTACTGCACAAAGTGATACAGAGGTGGGCAGTGTAGTAACCTACTTGTACTTTTTATTTTTGTTGCATGAGGCTTGTGTTGACAGTTCTTTTTAATTTTTTTATATTTTTTTATTCTTTTTATCCAAACATGGCACAGGGTGATATCCGTATATAAACGGAATCTACAACAGAAAATTTAGTATTTTGACCTGAAAAAACAGAAAAACGAAGGGGAGAAATAGAACTTGACACCTTAAAGAAGAAAAAACTGCCACTAGAGATTGAGTTGCTTCAAAAGGAACTTCAGAGTAAGTGCTAAATACACTATTTCACACAGAGTACTATTGCTGACCTTGGATAACAATATATCTTATTGCAGGCAAAAGATGACCATCATTGGCTTTTCTTGACAAAGAATAATTGAAATAAAACTCAAGGAACTAAGCATGTTGTCTTGTCTTCTATTCATTTAATGAAGGTTTTTGTTTAAAAAAAAAAAAAAAAAAAATGGTGTTCCACAATTCTGTCCCGTGCAGCTCTGCCACTAGGTTGGTCCAAGTGCACTGGCTGGAGGTCATCATCAGGCTGCACCTCCACCACAGGGGTCCTCTCCTTTCTGATGGTGGCACTATTGTGGAGTATGGCACATGCAACAATAATGTCACAGGCCCTGTCAGGTGCAACCCTCAGACACTGAAATCTTTCCTTTAGTTGCCCAAAGGTCATTTCAATGCGTGCCCTTGTCCTGGCTAGAGCTGCATTGAAACGGGTTTGTGGTCCGGGGTTTGGGTCAGGGAATGGCGTCATGAAATACTGCCTGCAGGTATAGCCCCTGTCACCAAGCAGGATCCCGTCGTAAGCACCTGGAAAAATGCAGTTTTGTTAGGCTCAGAATAAATGTATGTAATACAGTGAGCTTGATATTAAATATTTCCTTACCACGTTCAAATAATGTGCATAAATGTGACTCTCTGAAAATCCTGGAGTCATGCACAGAACCAGGCCATTTTGCTTCCACATTTGTGATGTAGGACATGGAGTCACACACCATCTAAGATATTTTTAATCGGTCAACTGCATACTTTTTGATTACATTACTTTTTGTATTATTTGATATATTCTGGACTCGCTTCTCCAAGGTAAATGGTGAATTGTTTGATGTCAGGCTGCATGCTCAGAAAGCGGCAGTGGATTGTGCAGCGTGAGACCACCTTCAGCGACAGGTTCTTGTCGTAAAAACGGACAAGACATGGCTGCGAAAGACTTCCCGTATCACCTCCGCTTATAAAGCCGGGATCTAATCCTGTTAACATGAAATAAGCCTGCTCCCGAGCTCACCTGTTGCTATGACAGCAAGTCCAGGATGAGCGTCGAAGAACCAAACAATCCAAGATCATGCCAAATCTCCAACAATCAAATCCAGCTAACTGAGTTAGCGACGTACGAAGAACGGGCCCCTGGGGCCTGTTTCAGAAAGGAGGTTCAACTGAGTTGACTTACCCTGAGATGGGAAACTCTGAGTTTTCGGTTACAGAACAGCGGAAATTAGTTCAATCAACTCTGAGTTGACTGACTCTGAGTTAAGCGCGTACACCACCACTATAAAAAGCCATTATCAATGGAGTGCAGATATTATGAGTCACCATGGTAACAGCGCCAGACAAAAAGAGGTCTGCATATTTCTCACCAGCTTCTGCAAGCGTAAGAAGACATATTATTATTTTTTAAATATCGGCTGCAGCAGCGAAGGACAACTAGAGTTAGCTAGGGAGAAAATAGTTGCTCGAGTCAATGCGTATGTTTACATTTTAATTAGTTATACAGTGTTGGGTGTAATTAATTACCAAGTCATCTAAATACTGTCATTTAATTAAAGGGATTACTCTTAATTCTTCTGTAATTTGAAGTAAAATCTGATGTAATTGCATTAGACTATAGAACAATTCTGTATATTTAACATACATTTTTAAAAGGTATATTTTTTATGTAACCTTCTCCCTCTACACACTTTGGTCAATTCAAGAATAATCCATGCAATTGTATATTGTTTATTTGAAAGCATTAAAAGTGCAGTTTCTTGTCTCTCCTTGTATTGTTCAAGTGGTTGAGGTTGATATGGGATTTATTAATAAGTAGACCAATACTTTCTAAAGATAGTCATTATTACATGAATCTAATTACACGGTTGAAGATGTCATTTGTAGTTAGTAATTAATAACTATTTTAGAGTAACTTACCCAACTGTTATAATATCAGAGGTGAAACTGGAAGAACAGTATGTTATTCAACCTAATTTTA
Organism: Leuciscus leuciscus; assembly: GCF_965113295.1. Classification (NCBI taxonomy): domain Eukaryota; kingdom Metazoa; phylum Chordata; class Actinopteri; order Cypriniformes; family Leuciscidae; genus Leuciscus; species Leuciscus leuciscus. Next base: position 32,285,806 of record NC_138737.1, on the reverse strand, counting down.
ATTTTCATGGGTGCAATCCTGCAGGTATTAAAAGAACATGGCAGCAGCTGAAAATTAAATATAAGAACATAATTCAATCAGGTAAGGTTTGAGCATATCATGGGTGTAGGCTACCTGAATTTACAAATATTTGACATATTAAATAACTAAATAGCATCCCAGTGTCTTTTGGAGCCTCCTGTCCCAACAAAACCTGCAGGCAGTTGTAAGTAGCCTACTCAATACACCAGAAATTATGACAAATAGTGTTATAAAGTGTACTCATCTTCACAGGACGATGGGGATAATGTTATGTGTCACATCAAACAATCTACACATTCAGATTTTTTCACATTTTTATGTGGAGTAGAATCTAAGTTTAAAGCTAAGTATAAATGGGTAGTCTTATCTCTCCCCCCGCCCCCAAAGTGGAAGAACAGCAGGAGGACGGTCCATCAACTTCTGTTGCACAGATGAACAGAGTTCAGTGATTTTCAGTAAATGCCACAGTTTAATTCTGTAGAATTTGTTTAGAACTACATTATGTAACTCTAATCTACTACTGTATATTCAGTTGCCAGTTAAGGAGTTAATAGACTTCATCTTATTTAAAGAATTGAAAAAAAAAAAAAAAACAGTAAAAATAGCAATATTGTATTTATTAATTAAAGATTAATTTTATTAATAAAAATGTACTGAAAGAATGAATGAGGTGTTTAAACACCACTTCCTCTTTAAAAAAGGGGAGGAGACCGAAAGAAACTCTGGGTTTACCGAAGAAAACCTGCTCCCGGCCAGGTTAGGTTCACAGAGTAAGTTACCATGGTAACTGACTCTGAGTATAAGTTACCTCTCTTTCAGAAACGGGCTTGACTTACTCTGCTTTCTCAGGTTTAACATACCTCCCATTCTGAAACAGAAAACCCAGAGTTTCCCTCATTTCAGGGTTAACATACTCTGAGTTTTCACTTAACCTCCTTTCTGAAACAGGCGCCCCTGGTCTTTTCACGATCGGATAGCTATCCGATCTGAGAAAACGCATGAAGTGGCCAGGTGTAAACAGCCCCAGAAATCATTCTAATATTCTGATTTATTATGAGTGTTGGAAACAGTTCTGCTGCCTAATATATTTGATGAATAAAAGGTTACAAAGAACTGCATTTATTAAAAAATATATATCATTTCTAATAATATAAATCTTCTTTACTATCACTTTTATTTATCAATTTAACACATCCTTGCTGAATAAAAGTATTGATTTATTTAAAAATAAATAAAAAATAAATACTGACCTCAAATTACTGACCAGTAGTGTATATTGTTGTTACAAAAGATTTCTATTTTTTAAAAAATTGCTTTTTTTATTTTTTTATTTTTTTTTACTTTTTATTCATCAAAGTATCCTAAAAAAAGTATCACAGGTTATGAAAACATATTAAGCAGCAGAACTGTTTCCAACTTTGATAATGAATCATCATATTAGAATTATTTCTAAAGGATCATGTGATAGACTGGAGTAATGATCCTGAAAATTCAGCTTTGCATCACAGAAATAAATGATCATTTAAACCAATTATTTTAAATTGTAAAAATATATCACAATATTACTTTTTTTTCTGTATTTTTGATCAAATAAATGCAGGCTTGATGAGCAGAGGAAACTTCTTTCAAAAACATTAAAAATACTAATACTTATACTTGCCCTGTAATACATGTATTCTTTGTTTTAGATGTTATTAACTTAAATTCTTATGAATAATAAAAATGTTGTAATGTCTATTTGTTATTTATGGCCTGTACGCCTCATTATTGATCTGAGCTTCTACATCTTGAATTCGAATAACATTCGATAAAACATAATTGCTGGATTATTTTGACTATAATAAATAAGCAGATGAAACATAGTAGGCCTATACACTGTTTATCACAGATTACTTTGGACCAAAGTTACCATATTATAATTAATTATTATATAGTTCTATTCATTCATTTTATTTAAATTAGCACTGGTTAAAATGTATAAAGCATGAACAAGATATGAAACAATATTTATTAATAATACACAGTTTAAATATCACAAATATCAAATTGTATTTTCATTTGCGTCCTATGCTGGCTAATTACGACGTTTAACCTGTTATCATAATGAAATTCATGCATTTATTTGTCATTTAAACTGATGCAAACAGGGAAAGAGAGTAGAAAACACTTATTATCCTGTCGCCCCCTCTAGTGGACAGCATTAAGTATTACGGCCTTCATTGCTCAGATAACTCAAGTCGATGGATTTTTTGGGAAAGTCTGACCAGTTAGAAGCAAGTTAGACCAGTCTGAGGGTCTGAGCTGAGTTTGGTGAAGCATCAAAGTTCTAGGCGGAGTCAATTTCTCATAATAATAATAACAATTAATCCCAAACCTGGTAATTTTGTCAGTATTTAATTTACGTTCACTGATTCTGGCTTCTCTCTTTTCTGTCTCTTTCTTTTCATGTGAACTGAGTAGGCTACACGTGCTTAAATTCAAAAAAATATAAACTTTATTTCTATTCAAAATTATTTATAGCCCATAGGCTATATGTCACACACGCCTACCTGCCTTTTGATGTAAATAAAAGACTAGAGGGGTAAATGTTACGGACATATTATCATGGTACAGTTCAGCCTATTATTGATTTTTATTTCCACTTCCCTTTTATCCAAAGAGACGGAACTATTTGCACTGTATTTATCAATGGGAAATATGCTAATATAATCTGTCATATACTGTGGCTCACATTAATGGGGTTGCTTGCAAGTCGCAGCAGCACGAATTACGTGACCAGCAACATATTTCTAAATCAAATACTGTGTGTAGTTAACAGTGAGTGGTGGTTTCAGACATTATTTCATTAAAGGGCATTTGTCAGTGCCGCACTCGTAGCCTACTGACTCTTATTCTGCCTGACAGAAAGAAAAGCTCACAGCTTACTGAAGGCGGAGCGGTTTGACCAATCAGATGAAAGGGGCGTTTCAGCGCCGCCCACGTGTGCAAATGAAATATCGAACCCATAAACCGACTTGTAAACCATAAACGAAAAATGAAAAATCTAGCCAAAATCTAGCCAAAAAAAACGAATAAACGAGCTGGTTTTCATTTCTCCTTATTCCATTCTAAACAGGAAATGAAATGATCAAAAAGTGCACGGACCCTATGACTAGATGTCGCCTTGGCTACGGCAGTTTGGAATATTCTGGGCTCATCTGATTTTTTTGTACATAGCATAACCTACTTTGTTATGATTTTAGTATCATAATGATTAATAAATGCACGCACAATTATCATGAACTTGATTTGAACAAATGCCTATCAACTTGTGTGTGCAAAATTCAGAATTAAATGAATGTGCAGCAATTTGTTCAAATAGAGAGTCTGTAGGCCTATACTGTTGTATCCATTAAATAAGCGCATTTATTTTCATATTTGTTCAAATGTTATAATGTTATTTTTTTCCCCATGTATGTTGATTTATGAAAAGTGAACAGCACGAGTAAAAGTGAATTTCGTTTTGTATAAATTGTATCTTAATTTTAATACATTTTTCATCAGCCTGTATCTATAAATAAGATAAATAAGATTTAATAAATAATAATAAAAAAAAAGATAATCTTGCATTGCACGTTAACTGGAGCGCATAACTTAACGAAACTCATTGTATGCCTCACACACAGACATGAGAAATACATCAAATACACAAAGCTTGAAATGTCTTTAAACGAAATAATTCAAAACGAAAAGAAAAAGGCTACTCTCTGATTATGTAATCCATTATGTGCATTTCTCTCTATAGGCGCGTTCACTATACGGCGATCGTCAACTTCATCTTTGCAGCCGAGTCGACACTGTCAGAAAACACTAGATTATTAATAAAAATCAATGCACGCGTCACCGGATTTACAAATGCACATCTTGCTTGTTGCACCCACACATATTATGTCGAAAATAACGAGATATTATGTTGAAATAACATTATTAATAATAATACATATTTTATAATATTTGATTGAATGCTGAATGTTGCGCTTGTTCAGTTAATAAAATGAAAACTTTAATTGTGATCATTAAAATAATTGAATATGAAATATTTAGTGTCCAAGTTTTGCTAATTAACCCTTTCACGCATAGTGGTCACTACAGTGGACAGCTATTAAAAATGCATTTTCTTGAATTTGCACGGGTTTTTATGGCAAAGTTGCACATCAATCTCTTCATTGGACCCTTGTGCATCATCCTATAAATTGCAATCAAGTGGCAAGCCTTTGTATTTCGATTTTTTCCCCCTCCAAATCAAGATGGCCAAGGGTCAGTCAGACATGCCAAGTTGCTTCAGAATATCCACCCATTCCTTCTAATCTAGGAGACTCTTGTAGGTAAAAAAAATATTGCAGCATCAAGCAGTATCTAATGAGTCATATCACAGTAAAATTTTCCAAGTTTTTATTTTAGATTGAGAGAAAACTCTGATTAATCACATGTCCACTGTAGTGGACGTCATGCATCAACTGCTATATTTCAGCTACAATTCATAATTATAATGTGAATATTGTTTTTGAAATTTAAAACTTAAAAACTTAATCTGCAGTGACTTTTTTACTGTAAATAAATGTACTTGTATTATTAGAATGTAATTTTCATTGACATTGAAAAAAGTCATGTGATTACATATGTATGACACTTGTAATGCATTACTTTATTTGTTAGATCAAAAAGTAATCTGATTTCATAATGCACGTTATTGTAATGTGTTTTTTACTCATAACATCAAAATTAATCTGATTACGTAATGCATGTTACTTGTAATGTGTTTCTTTACTCATAACATCAAAAAGTAATCTGATTACGTAATGCATGTTACTTGTAATGCGTTTCCTTACTCATAACATCAAAAAGTAATCTGATTATGTAATATGCGTTATTGTAATGCGTTTCTTTACTCATAACATCACAAAGTAATCTGATTACGTAATGCATGTTACTTGTAATGCGTTTCTTTACTTGTTACATCAAAAAGTAATCTGATTAGGTAATGCACATTACTTGTAGTTAATTACCTGTTAGATCAAAAAGTAATCTGATTAGGTAATGCATGTTACTTGTAACACATTACTTTACTTGTAACATCAAAAAAGTAATCTGAATGCGTTATGCATGTTAGTTGTAGTGCGTTACCCTCAACACTGATCATTTCAGATGAGATTAAAAAAACGTATCGCTAGGTTTTCTCAGAGGAGGGCTATGATAGAAATGTGCATGTCCATCTTGAACATAATCAGAATTATCAGCTAATAAGGGTAAATCTCCATACTCTGGTGCACTGGAGGGAGCATCTGAGTGGTTTCCACAGTTGTACCTTGACAGGCTGAAAATTCTGATGGAATCACGTCCTCATGTTCTGATATCAAAGATACGCGAAGTGCAACTTGTATGAAGCTGTATGAAGCCTTTGCAATATTTTGCATTTAGATTTTTTGTATATATTTTATAGTTTTCACATGATTTGATATAATTGTATTGATTAGTTCGTTAAATTCACATACTTTATGTGTTTGATTATTGTCTTATATTAAATCTAGTATATCTTAATTTTAAACCAAACGCATGCCGTCCACTCAAGTGGACATCTGAAGATCTCTTTGAAAAATTTGTAAAAAAATTAAATAAAAATCAATTCTTGTTTTTCATGCCCTAAGAGCAATAAAAACACATAGGAAAAAAATCCTGACTGAGGATATCATAATTCATGCATGAAAGGGTTAATTAATTAATATATGTAAGGCATTCGTTCCAATCAACTGCCTTAGCCAAGGCCACGTCTAGTGTATATATCTATGACTTGATCAGTCAAATGAAATACAATAAACGTCTAAATAAATATTACAAATGAAAAACCGATCGGAAATGTGGTCCAATTTTCTAATACTATTATTTGATGACAACAATAGATTTGTAAAACAAAATCCAGCCATTTGTGTTTTTTTGTTTATTTTTTTTAAAGCAAAAAACCAAGCTGCACCCTTTTTTAAATGTCCTCTTTCATTCCGAAAGAGAATAATTTTCAGATTGTAAATATTTAAAATGATTGAATGATTTGATTGTGTCATTATGATGAAGAAACAAGGCAAAAAGTGTCAAAAAACCATTTGTGGAAGGCATCCGATGAGTGTCAACCCGGCCAGATCAGCAAGTGCATCAAGGCAACCACGATTAGCCGGTGCACCAGCCAGCAAAGTGATTCAATGGTTCATAGGTGTAGCTCGCAGCCTCATCGCCCTACCCTCCACATTCTAAAGAGTGTACAGGCGGTTATTTATATAGGGCAGATAAGCCCTGTGTTTCTCTTCGACGGTAACTGTAAATTGAATTCAAGCTGCGATTTTTGAAGTTGGATATACTCGCGCGGGCAAATACAGATGTGTTAAACACGATAAGAACACAAATTGTACCTTTATTCGTTAATATAGTCGGTATTTCCCACAATGATTCTGCTTTGCTATTGGGCCACGTCACGATCAGTAAGCGCTGCTATTGGCGGTCACGATTATTAAGTATGAAAATGAAAATTCTGTCAGTAATTCCTCACCCTCATGTTGTTCCAACCACTTCGTTCATCTTCGGAACACAAATTAAGATATTTTTGATTAAATGACTAAATTGGACTATATTAACGATGTGTTTAATGAACTTTTCTGGGCCAGCAAGTTTCAAACCCTTAGAAACCTGAAGAAGTCTCGTTCCGAACACATCGCGATATTTGGCATCAGTTCACTTCACGTGTGTCAGATGTTGGTAAGTAGTAAATACGCTGTCCGAATAATGTGTGATATATAATGTATTTTCTGTTTGTCGATATTAATCAGATTGGCTCACGTTCAGTCACGGCATTATATCTGTCATCTCCACTGAGGCTTTGCGTTTTATTGCTTTCTAATTCAAAACAGGGTGATTAAGTTACACTGCCTGTCACATGACGTGAGCATAGGCCTAAAGACCTTAAATCAGTTAATCATATTCATATCAGATTATAAGTAGTACAATTAGTTCCAAAGTTGTATTTGTAGTAGAAGCACAGTACAAACAACACTTACCATGCTTTTACCACATTAACATTAGTTTTACTGTGGTAAGTGTAGTAAAAAGACAGTAATCACAAAACTTACCATGCTTTTACCACACTATTGGTAGTTTTAATGTGATACTTATTGTAAATGCACATTAACCACAACGCTTACCATGCTTTTACCACAGGAATGATGTAAAACAACATAATGATATTTTATTTTCTCTTTTTTCAGCTGAAAAGACCAAAAGGACCTTTCGGACTATTATTGTTTGAGGACAAGTAAACGGAGGAGACAGACAGCTGCAAAGGCAAATATTCGCAATGGTATATACATGTGTTGGTTCGAACCCTAAATCAAACATTTTATCAAGCATTTGTTGTTTCTTAAACCTTTTCTCGCAAAACCCATAGCCCAATCAGTACGAAGATAGTCTGAAAGTCTTAATAATTCACAAGATTTAACAAGTTGTCAAATTCGTACGATACTCGTACATATTTGTATACTCGTACACACACTGTCAGAAAGTTGATATTAATTGCATTGTATTGATTACAATTAGTGATGCACCGATGTGAAAATTGAGGCCGATACCGATATTAATATTGCTGTTATGGCCGATACCGATATTTGCCGATGTCGATATCTCTGTATAGAAAACAAATTTTAATGATTATCAAATAAAGAGCTATTTTCCAAAACACTTTTTTTTTACTTTAGAAATGACTGATATTGGGCACCTTTACCTGTGTGCAAAATATGTCACATACGACACACATGCATTATACTGCATTGCATATACAGTAATGTGTGCTGGTCAACTTGTCTAAAATTAAGAAACCCTTAGAAAACAGTAAAAAAAAAAAAACACACAAAAAACAGGAACATTGTGTAAAATTAAGATAGGCTACTTTATTTATTATTCCAATATCCAAATATCGAGGGCTTGGAACCAGAGGGGCGTAAGTGGCATTTGACAAACTTTACAGGAGAGCCAAAACAAAATTTTGACCACACTTCAATCAACTGTATTTATTAACCTTCAACCACAACATTGCAACCACATACATACTTATATGAGTAAGTTCTTAAGTGAACATATTATGGAATATTAACACGATGAACATATTCTAAAACCTTGCAAAATCTTGAAAATATGGCAAAAACATCAAATACGCCTTTTTGGCACCAAACATTTCCAATTCTTGTAAAGAAAAATAGGGCGTATCTGCTGATCAATGCAGAAATGATTGGTCAAAACATTGGTTAAAAACACTCTAACTTCATAACTTTTCATTTTATTTAAAATACTGTATACATAGTCATTTCATCATTTCAAACTGTTTAACATTTCATTTCTAACCGTTTAATTTCAATTCTCATTTATGAGTTCACATTCATGTCAAACAGTTTAACATTTAATTTCAAACAGTTTAATTTCTCTTGTTTATTACACATTTCACTTTTTAGTTCACTTTAGTTGAACTAAAAAGTTCACTCACTGCCCACTGTCAGAGTGTTATAGAACTCTGCATAACAGTGAGGAATACTCCCATTGGTGCACAGGGTGAGTAGGTCTTTTTTCTTTAAGGCACTGATCACTGGAGGATTTTCATACAACGAGCTGGGGTGTGTGGTTCTGGTGCCTCTTGTTGCCTGTTGTGCCACCGTCAGTTTTCGGAAGGTTGGGGCGGTGAAATCATACTTGAAGAAGATTGTTTTTGGTTCATCTTTCGTGTAGCGGAACCATTTAATCTTCTGCCAATGAACTGATTGTCCCTCCTCATCTTTTGTTCTGTTTTTGAGTATGTGGTTGGAGAGGGACTTGAAGTCCAGAAAGTCCTTGTGTTCAAGTTCATGTACACTGTATGGGTCGTTCCTTCTTGCCATTCTCACAAGTGTGTAGTAGCCATCAGTAAATAGAAGTATGGGAGTAAATAGAAATGGGAGTAAATAGAAACTTTTCTTCTTGCAGTTTCCACTGCAGCATGCACACTATCACACTCCATGTCTAGTAGCCATCCATGATGGCTACTACACACTTGTGAGAATGGAAAGAAAGAACGACCCATAGTGTACATGAACTTGGACACAAGGACTTTCTGTACTTCAAGTCCCTCTCCAACCACATACTCAAAAACAGAACAAAAGATGAGGAGGGACAATCAGTTCATTGGCAGAAGATTAAATGGTTCCGCTACACGAAAGATGAACCAAAAACAATCTTCTTCAAGTATGATTTCACCGCCCCAACCTTCCGAAAACTGACGGTGGCACAACAGGCAACAAGAGGCACCAGAGGCACCAGAACCACACACCCCAGCTCATTGTATGAAAATCCTCCAGTGATCAGTGCCTTAAAGAAAAAAGACCTACTCACCCTGTGCACCAATGGGAGTATTCCTCACTGTTATGCAGAGTTCTATACTGTTCGTTGCTCAGACTCGCTCTCCCAGTTTAAAACTAGATTAAAGTCGCATCTCTTCAGCCAGGCATTCATATAATCCTACAGTTCAAACTACAATCCGGCCTGTAGCTCATAAATGCCAGAGGAGAACTGGCCCCCGACTGAGCCTGGGTTCTCCCAAGGTTTTTTTTCTCCATTAGGTCACCTGATGGAGTTTTAGGACACCATTAGGTCACTTGATGGAGTTTTTCGGTTCCTTGCCACTGTTGCCTTTGGCTTGCTCAGTTGGGGATATTTTGGGGATATTTAATTTAATTTTATCAATCAATAAATTCCTCTTGAAACAAACATTGTTGTATTATTTTAATTTAATACTGTGAAGCTGCTTAGATACAATCTGTATTGTGAAAAGCGCTATACAAATAAACTTGACTTGACTTGACTTGACTTGAATCGTATGGTAAATTAACTTATTTATAACTGTCTTAATTTATGTTTCAAGAACAATAGTAATTGCACATAGAGTAAGTCGAGACTTTCTTGTTTTACAGCAGAGAAGGAAGACCAGTCCTTATATCAACGCAAGCTAATCGAATAAGTCCTTTGTTTCGGGTGAGGAAGGAACATCTGGTGCCCAAAGAAGACAGAAAGCTGCGCGAGTCCATTGGTATGTCTTGTATTGAAACAATGCTGTAATATGTAGTACATAATTTGATGTTGACAATTTTACATTGTACAGGTTATCACTTGGTTTTTGACCAAGTGAAGCTCTTGAAACAAGTGACAGGAGAGTATGTAACTTGTCTGGAAAGTATCAGAGTCGCATTTGGCACGCGTGCCTTAGGTTGCCGACCCCTGGTCTAGCCTATAGTCTATGGTACCAATCACGTTAGTGAAGCCTGAGTAACATATACTGTAATCGGCATGGTCATGAATGCATGATCTTCATAAAAAATGATGATGGCCTAAAAAAAAACTGCTTAAAAAAAAAACTGCTTTACAACATTGGGTCTTAAAGGTGCTGTATGTAGCTTTTCTACTAAAACGAATCCTTTTTTTATTGCCTGTGTGTGAAGGGGTTGTAATATCACATTAAAATGATCCACTTTTCGGGTTTTGCTATTACCTCTGAAAGCAAGTATTCTTATGTTTATGTGAAGGTGCCGGGTCGGATTTACCGCGAAATCCAGTGACGTCACCTGCATGCGCGGAGCGCTCCCGAGCCTCTCGCCTCGTCTAGCCTACTGATTTTGCACTCAACAGCGACGACACTGCAACTTATGACATGGACTTGTGACTTATGCAACTTATGACATGTCTGATAACACTAAGAAACGACCTGCTCCCAGCACAACACAGACTCCAACACAAACTCCACATATTGATAAAAAAAACAATAAAACGTTTTTTTCTTTCTGCTGAAGCTCGTATTAAAGGCCAGACGTGAATCGGATGAACTTCGGGTGAAAAAACACGGATCAACATCGGCAGGGCGTTTGAATCGTGGAGAGACCTTATCTACAAACCTAGAATGTATACATTTCCTGAAGAAAATGTGAAGTAGTGCTTGCAGTGGCAAAATTCGGCACGGTTGATAGGGTTCCATTCTTATCATGGTACGAGCATGGAGCATTAGTTCAACGTCAAGCTGATAAAAGTAGCCTATTATTGTAACGTTGCAGTGGGAGTTTACCTGAGTTTCTAGCATGTTGTGGGATGCTCTCTCTGGTGTGTTGCGTGACGCGTCTCAGTCTGGCCGGTATCCACAGTGCTCGCTCCTAAATTCGAGCACGCGCAAGAGCACGCGCTTGTCAACTTATTGGTTGCAATCTGAAACATCACCGCTAGAGGCCGCTGAAAACTACATACAGCTCCTTTAAGTGGCTTGGAAATGCCACAAAAAAACCTAAAACTGTTTTTCTAAACCTAAAAGCGCCAGGTAAACTCCGAATGACACGACAGACAGCACTTTCCATCAAGTTCTCCGCATCTCCAATAGTGTAAAGGAAAGAGCCACTCGCAAATAATCTTAAGGTCAAGTCAAGTCAAGTCAAGTTTATTTGTATAGCGCTTTTCACAATACAGATTGCATCAAAGCAGCTTCACAGTATTAAATTAAAATAATACAACAAAGTTTGTTTCAAGAGGAATTTATTGATTGATTAAATTAAATTAAATATCCCCAAAATATCCCCAACTGAGCAAGCCAAAGGCAACAGTGGCAAGGAACCGAAAAACTCCATCAAGTGACCTAATGGTGTCCTAAAACTCCATCAGGTGCCTTAATGGAGAAAAAAAACCTTGGGAGAACCCAGGCTCAGTCGGGGGCCAGTTCTCCTCTGGCATTGGATAGAGGCCGGATTGTAGTTTGAACTGTAGGATTATATGAATGCCTGGCTGAAGAGATGCGACTTTAATCTAGTTTTAAACTGGGAGAGTGAGTCTGAGCAACGAACAGTATCAGGAAGACTATTCCAGAGTTTTGGAGCCAAATGTGAAAATGCTCTCCCTCCTTTGGTGGTTCTGGATATCCTAGGTATGACCAAAAGCCTTGAATTTAGTGATCTTAAAGAGCGCGATGGATTATAGGGCGATAGAAGATCCGTTAAATAGACTGGAGCTAAGCCGTTTAGGGCTTTATAAGTCAGTAGCAATACCTTGTAATTAATACGGAACTTTATAGGTAACCAATGCAGTGATGATAAAATCGGTGTTATATGATCATATTTTCTTGATCTCGTAAGAACTCTAGCGGCGGCATTTTGGACTTACTGTAGCTTGTTTATTGAGGATGCAGGACAACCAGCTAATAAAGCATTACAGTAATCCAGTCTCGAGGTCATGAATGCATGAACTAACTTTTCTGCATCAGAAACTGATAGCATATTACGTAGCTTAGCAATGTTTCTAAGGTGGAAAAAGGCTGTTTTTGTAACATGTCAAGTCAAGTCAAGTTTATTTGTATAGCGCTTTTCACAATACAGATTGTATCAAAGCAGCTTCACAGTATTAAATTAAAATAATACAACAAAGTTTGTTTCAAGAGGAATTTATTGATTGATAAAATTAAATTAAATATCCCCAAAATATCCCCAACTGAGCAAGCCAAAGGCAACAGTGGCAAGGAACCGAAAAACTTCATCAAGTGACCTAATGGTGTCCTAAAACTCCATCAGGTGACCTAATGGAGAAAAAAAAACCTTGGGAGAACCCAGGCTCAGTCGGGGGCCAGTTCTCCTCTGGCATTTATGAGCTACAGGCCGGATTGTAGTTTGAACTGTAGGATTATATGAATGCCTGGCTGAAGAGATGCGACTTTAATCTAGTTTTAAACTGGGAGAGCGAGTCTGAGCAACGAACAGTATCAGGAAGACTATTCCAGAGTTTTGGAGCCAAATGTGAGAATGCTCTCCCTCCTTTGGTGGTTCTGGATATCCTAGGTATGACCAAAAGCCTTGAATTTAGTGATCTTAAAGAGCGCGATGGATTATAGGGTGATAAAAGATCCGTTAAATAGACTGGAGCTAAGCCGTTTAGGGCTTTATAGGTCAGTAGCAATACCTTGTAATTAATACGGAGCTTTATAGGTAACCAATGCAGTGATGATAAAATCGGTGTTATATGATCATATTTTCTTGATCTAGTAAGAACTCTAGCGGCGGCATTTTGGACTAACTGTAGCTTGTTTATTGAGGATGCAGGACAACCAGCTAGTAAAGCATTACAGTAATCCAGTCTCGAGGTCATGAATGCATGAACTAACTTTTCTGCATCAGAAACTGATAGCATATTACGTAGCTTAGCAATGTTTCTAAGGTGGAAAAATGCTGTTTTTGTAACATATGAAATATGATTTTCAAAAGACAGGTTGCAATCGAGTATGACACCCAGGTCTTTTACTGTAGAGGATAAAGTAACAGGACATCCTATGATGTTAAAGTTGTATTGTGCGAGGTTTTGTGGGCGGTTTTTTGAACCGATAAGTATTACCTCTGTCTTGTCTGGATTTAATAAAAGAAAATTACGGGTCATCCAATCTTTCATATCTTTAACACACTCTGTCAATTTGGAAAATTTTGCGTTTTCATCCGGCCGTGATGAAATATATATTTGAGTGTCATCAGCATAACAATGGAAACTAATTCCATGTTTCCTTATAATATTTCCAAGTGGCATCATATATATTGAAAATAACAGAGGGCCTAATACAGATCCCTGCGGCACTCCATAGTTTACTGGAGTTATGATCGATTTTTCTCCATTTAAATAGACAAAATGGTAGCGGTCAGATAGGTATGATTTGAACCAGCTTAGTGCTTGTCCTTGAACACCAGTATAATTTTGTAGTCGATCTAAGAGTAATGTATGATCTATAGTATCGAACGCAGCACTAAGATCAAGTAAAACTAGTATTGAGATACAGCCTTGGTCAAGAAGCTAAAAGTAAATCATTTGTGATTTTAACGAGCGCAGTTTCAGTGCTATGATGCGGTCTGAATCCAGACTGAAACTTTTCATAGATCTCATTTTGTTGCAAGAAAGAGCCCAGTTGAGCGGACACCACTTTTTCTAATATTTTAGACATAAATGGAAGATTTGAAATGGGTCTATAATTTGCTAGATTATTATGATCTAATTGTGGTTTCTTAATGAGAGGTTTTATAACTGCCAGTTTAAATGTTCTTGGAACATGACCTAAAGATAAAGATGAGTTAATAATATTGAGGAGAGGCTCTTCCACTACAGGTAACACTTCTTTCAGTAGTTTAGTTGGTATAGGATCTAATAAACATGTTGTTGTTTTAGATGAAGTGATAAGTTTATTTAACTCTTTTTGTTCTATAGTTGTAAAGCACTGTAATTGTTCTTTCGGGGTGATAATTGAAGCTGAATTATAAGGCGCGATTGAAGATTGAACGTTTATAATTGTGGTTCTGATGCTTTCTATTTTCTCAGTGAAGAAGTTCATGAAATCATTACTACTGAACTGTAACGGGATATTTTGTTCGGGTGACGTCTGTTTATGTGTTAGTCTAGCCACGGTGTTAAATAGAAACCTTGGATTGTTTTGGTTGTTTTCTATTAGTTTGCGGAGGTGCTCAGCCCTGGCAGCTTTTAGGGCCTTTTTATAACGTGACATACTGTCTTTCCACGCGATTCTAAAGACCTCTAAATTAGTTTGTTTCCATTTACGCTCTAAAATACGCGTTTCTCTCTTTAAAACATGCGTAGTATTGTTATACCATGGTGCTTTATTTTTCTCTCTGACCTTTTTTAATTTAATAGGTGCAACCACATCCAATGTTCTAGAGAGAATGGTGCTCATAGTGCTAGTTAGTTCTTCTAGTTCATCTGTTTGTTTGGGTTCAGGCAGCAGCTGAGACAGATTAGAAAAGCAATTTGAGAAATTATCTATGGTGGATGGGAGGATTGTTCTGCCTGGTTGATAACGCGACGCCGCATGACATATTACAGCAGTACGTAATATGCAAGTTACCATGTAGTGATCAGTGACTTCATCACTTTGTGGAATGATATCTATATTGGTCGGATCGGTTCCATGTGATATAATTAAATCGAGTGTATGATTAAGACGATGAGTTGGTCCGGTGACGTTTTGCTTGACCCCAAATGAATTTAATAAATCTGTAAACGCAGCTCCTAACGCATCATTTGGATTATCTACGTGTATGTTAAAATCTCCAACAATTAATGCTTTATCGACATTGACTAATAGGTCTGAGAGAAAATCTGCAAACTCTTTTAGGAAATCAGCGTAAGGCCCTGGCGGTCTATATACGGTAGCCAAGGCTAGAGATAATAGGGATGTTTTTCTAACATCTAAGAGCGTAACATTTAGTACAAGTACTTCAAATGAAATAAACTTATAACCCGTTTTCTGAGTAACATTTAGAATATCTTTATAAATGGTTGCAACACCTCCGCCACGGCCAATCAGACGGGGCTTATGCTTATAACAGTATCCAGGAGGAGTAGACTCATTAATACCGAAATAATCATTTGGTTTAAGCCAGGTTTCAGTAAGGCAAAGTACATCGAAGCTATTATCTGTGACTATTTCATTTACAATAACTGCCTTAGGTGTGAGTGATCTAATGTTTAGAAGACCTAGCTTTAGAAATAGTTTTTGTTTACTAATAGCAACATTTTCTGTTTTAATAACAATTAGATTTTTCCTAGATCCTGCATTAGATTTATTATTTGATCTCACTAAACGAGGAATAGACACGGTTTCTATGCAATGTTCTACACTAGTATTTATATCAGTTGAATTGGTGCAGCAGAGACTATGATTTGGACTTTTGGTTACTAGTCAAAGGGTATTTAACATTTTGGAGATGTTATCTGACAGAAGATCCGCTCCGAATCTGCTTGGGTGTAAGCCATCAGCACGGAAAAGCCTAGGATGCTCCCAAAACAGATTCCAATTATTTACAAAGAGCAGTTTCTGCTCATTGCACCATGACATTAACCATTCATTTAGCGCAAATAATCTGCTGAACTTTTCATGCCCTAGTCGGTACGTGGGAAGCGGTCCTGACACAATGATCGTTGTTTCAGGCGATGTGCTGCGTACCGTATCGATTAGATTCCTGAAGTCTTTCTTCAGAATCTCCGTCTGGCGCAGCCTGATGTCGTTCACTCCCGCGTGCAGGACCACAGTTCCGACGCGCTCGTCACCGTTCAGGATCTCGGGAACGCGAGCAGCGATTTCAGAAACACGAGCACCAGGGAAGCAGTGACTTTGCACCTTACTTTTACCTAACGTAGCGTGTACGTGCCGAACGATGGAATCGCCGATGATCACAGCATCGCGTTCTGTTTCGCGTAGAGGGGAGAAGCGGTTTTGTGTGGATAACTCGAAAACCGGGAGGGTCGGAGAAAGTCTTGGTCTAAACCTGACTCGCGTCTTCCGCTGCGGAACCACCCAGGCTTCGTGGTGGCGTGTTGGAGCCGGAGTGAACGAGACCATGGCTGATTGCGACCGATGCTGAGGAACGCACGGAGTAGACGCGGTCGGAGTCAGCGGGTTAGTAACGTTAAACACTGATTTGTGTGCATCGGCGCGTGATGTTTCAAGAGCCAAACACCGGTCTCTCAGCTCGGCCTGTCTCAATAAAAGGTTGTGGATCTGTTTCTCAACAGCTTCCAGCTCAGACTGCAGTGCGTGAAGCTCAAATGTGTCCTCACCTGCACCAAGCGGTAGACTACTTACATCTGATATATTCGCCATTTTAACAGATGGACAGTGAGTTAGCAACGAAGCTACCAGTGATGCTATCAATATTAATACTAATTTATATTATAAGTTTGTTTGTAAATGAGTGTGGAGAAGACGCGTTCAGCCGTGATCCACGGACGTAACCTTTAAGAGTATGCAGCGTTGGATCACTAATAGGCTTGAGACGCGTCTGCTCAACAGTCCGCGTTGTAACTATGAGGTTTTTTAGTGGTAGGGGTGTAGAGTAGACGCACGATAGGCGAAAAAAAAGTGTTTGTTTATAAGTGAGTGTGGAGAAGACGCGTTCAGCCGTGATCCACGGACGTAACCTTTAAGAGTATGCAGCGTTGGATCACTAATAGGCTTGAGACGCGTCTGCTCAACAGTCCGCGTTGTAACAATGAGGTTTGAGCAGTAGTGCTTCTCAGTGAGGAAAAGTAGAAAATGTTCGTTGTAAGCGAGTTTAAAGAGAAAAATCAAGAATTATAAATCAAATCGATAGAGCTCCAAAAACAACAACGCATTCAGACGCAACGCATGATAATGACAGGACAAGACATTACTCACCGTGTTTGTTGAGTGTTTCTTATTCACCTGAGCTTTTATGAACTCAAAGGCGCGAGAGAAAATAAATAAATAAAAATAGCTGAGCGCAAGGGTGGCGCGTTAACAGGCTAGCGAATTACTAGCGTGTTGTGCGTCATGGTTGGGTAAGCTGTCATGGTTGGGTAAGCTGTATTTAGTAGTAATATAAACAACTAGAAATTGTAGTAAATGATGGTTCAAAACAAGGAAATACGAGGCTAAGACGGAGCTTACAGCTCCGAAGCAAACACACTCACAGCAGGCAGCGAGAAAAATCAAGAATTATAAATCAAATCGATAGAGCTCCAAAAACAACAACGCATTCAGACGCGACGCATGCATAGACTGTAAAAAATATGGACAAAGCGTCTGTGACGTCACCCATAGACTTTCTGAAGAACGGGTTTGAAGCCGTTTGCCATCTTGGAAAATCTTGGGAAACCCTAACCCCGCCCACCTTCTGACGCAGCGCGCGTCACTCAGCTCGCTCTGCTACTCCGGTTATCTCTGTGTATATTTTAGGCAACGAAATATGTTATAAAACACCATACTAACTCTTTTCGTTTTCATTTAAAGAAATCTTAAACATTATAGCCACACAAATGTGGTTCAGGCAACGCGTATTGATTATATTCACTGCACATAACGTTTGCCTATTTATAACAAAACGAAATATAAAACACAAACCTGCCTCTTTTCGTTTTAAATATAATATAAAAATATTAAACATTTTAATATGGTCCAGGCAATATGTGCATTTGTACTAAACAACAGATGTTGCAGTAAACAACATTACAGATCATCTTCGTTGT
Organism: Leuciscus leuciscus; assembly: GCF_965113295.1. NCBI lineage: Eukaryota > Metazoa > Chordata > Actinopteri > Cypriniformes > Leuciscidae > Leuciscus > Leuciscus leuciscus. The sequence continues at coordinate 32,267,686 of NC_138737.1, read as the reverse complement.
ATTAAAATTTAAAATGACAAAACTCAACCCAGTCTCTTTTTGTTAAATTTCAGTTTTATCAATATTAGCTATTATAAAAGTATAAGTAAAAGGTAAAGTTACAATAAGCTATACAAATAAAGCAAACAATTCAGTCAAACATAAAAAGTCATGCGCTCGATCTAGTCTAACCATACAACGGTACAAGTTAAATATAGCTTATAAAGTTATGAAACTTCCCCTCAGCCAAAACGATTGCCCACGAGACCAAAAATCGCCCGTTAGATATAGACAAGACGAATTATATCTCATGTTTAACCACTACAGAGACGCCAGAGTCAGCGGCAAACCTCAAAACGTCTAGCCGATGAAAGGCTGCTCCAGGCGGGGTACATCGCGCCGAGCGCCCGGTCATCGCTGGATCTCACAACTGGATACAATTTTCATAAATCTTTATAAATAAACCACAGATTTGAGCTTTAAACAACTACATTCTCGCCTGAAAAACTCTTAAAACTACATTTCATGATACAGAAACAGTAGTATTATATGTCAACTGTATTAAAAAATGGCGCTTCTTATGTTGTCATTCTGCCTTTCAGCTGTCAATCAAGCTGTCAATCAAAGTTAACCACGCCCTTATTGTCATACATTTTATATCTAAATACTATCTAAACTAACGAGTTAGAAAAAAATTCACTACCCTCGCCGTTGTCAGGCACTCGGAACCTATCGAAAAATCCAATAAAAGTCCATGGGACCAACCTGTAAAAACATGATTTTATGCTGTGAAAACGGACATTTTAACATGGGGGCTATGGACATTTGCTCCCTTTTGGGACCTTCCCCTAGCGGATTTTCGATGTATTGCAGTTTTTCGCACTTCCGGGTAGGCTTCATTTTTCAGATCAGAATGTTGCCCCTTGGACGCATGATAATAACAGGACAAGACATTACTCACCGTGTTTGTTGAGTGATTCTTACTCACCTGAGCTTTTATGAACTCAAAGGCGCGAGCGCGCGAGAGAAAAATAAATAAATAAAAATAGCTGAGCGCACGGGTGGCGCGTTAACAGGCTAGCGAATTACTACCGTGTTGTGCTAGTAGCAACGGAAGCCAGCGATGTTGGGCAAGCCGTATTTAGTAGTAGTATAAACAACTAGAAATTGTAGTAAATTATGGTTCAAAATAAGGAAATACGAGGCTAAGACGGAGCTTACAGCAACGAAGCAAAAACACTCACAGCAGGCAGCGAGGCAGACAGGAGCAATCGAGTGCCATCTCCAATAGTGTAAAGGAAAGAGCCACTCGCAAATAATCTTAAGGCAATGCAAACAGTTTGTGCTGTAGTTAAAGCCCGACTCCGACAAGTCGAAAATAAGTGTGTGTTTCCAACAAATTAATCATGTAAACGACAATCTCACCAGTCACGAGAAAAAATATATATCTCAGAAAGTGCACTATTGTAACGCAAAATCTCAGTTCTTCGTACCTCAGGGCCCGTTCTTCGTACGTCGCTAACTCAGTTAGCTGGATTTGATTATTGGCGATTTGGCATGATCTGGGATTGTTTGGTTCTTCGACGCTCATCCTGGACTTGCTGTCATAGCAACAGGTGCGCAAGCTTATTTCATGTTAACAGGATTAGATCCCTGCTTCATAAGCGCTGGACTTCCCGTATCAGCTCCGCTTATGAAGCCGCAGTCTAATCCTGTTAACATGAAATAAGCCTGCTCCCGAGCAGGTTTAAGCTTGCGCACCTGGGGCCCGTTCTTCGTACGTCGCTAACTCAGTTAGCTGGATTTGATTATTGGCGATTTGGCATGATCTGGGATTGTTTGGTTCTTCGACGCTCCTCCTGGACTTGCTGTCATAGCAACAGGTGCGCAAGCTTATTTCATGTTAACAGGATTAGATCCCGGCTTCATAAGCGGAGCTGATACTGTACCAGCCATTTGGATTATAGACATACTTAATTTAATGCAGCAACAAATTATTTACAGTGTAGCAAGATGATTTAAAACTCATTTACCTGTAATTAAGGTGTTGCTGTTACTGGTCCCTGGCTTTAGGTCTAAAGGCCTATTTATACTTCTGCGTCGAACTTACGCCGTAGCTACGTCGTAGGCTGTGCTTAGCGCGCGTACCCTTTGGCGTACCCTGATGCGCACCTCTCCAAAAATGTAACAACGCGTCAATTCTACGCGGACGCAAGCGCTGTGATTGGTCTGCTAGAACCCCTCCCTCGGGTTTCACATGGTCCCTCTGCATGAGTAATTGCGCGTCAACGCGGACAACGACGCAGAAGTATAAATTAAAACCAACGCGTTGCCTACAGCGTAGAGGCTCCGGCGTAGGTCCGACGCAGAAGTATAAATAGGCCTTAAGGAAGAGCTGCCCCCAGGAATGCCCTCCACAATGGGTCGGTTCTCATTTAGCCCAAGGGCCAGCTCTTCTGCCGGGGTATAACGTGGGGGTGCAGGACCACCACCTGTTTTTTTCTGCTCCGCCTTTTCCTTGGTTGCAGATAACCATAAACAGACAAACACATCATTTAAAATGTCTTTGCTAAAAGAGACTAATCAGTAGAAGTAGAAAAGATTACCAGTTTGAAGAATATTCTTGTACTTCACTTTTACTTGTTCCCATGTTCTAGTGGGTCCTGAGGTGGCTCTGACATTAAGCAATTATGAAATTATTAAAATACAAGAATATATACTGTAATAAGTGATATAACCATAACATGGAACACTTACGCATTTAATTTGTCTGTTACTTTTTGCCAGCCCTCTCTCCTGGCTTTTGCACACTTTGATTCCCAGTGTTCCCTGGCGTTTTAATTATATTTTTCAAACTCTGCATACCCTTCCAGTAAAAATTCCTGCTCTGCTGCGTTGAAAAACTGAGCGCGCTCTTTGGCCATGGTGAGCAGCCAATAGCAGCGTTGCTGATCAATGTTTCTACTATCGATACATATCCCCTTTTAAACCAGCGCGTGAACGCGCAATTATCTCACTAACTCAATCCAGCTATACTAATCATATCCGGCAGGTGTGTTCGAAGAACCAAATTAGTCAGATCATGATTAGCACGATGATATCATCTTGGATGTCTCGTTTGATCTCAGATGTTTTAAGCAACGTACGAAGAACGGGCCCCAGTTGCTATGACAGCAAGTCCAGGATGAGCGTCGAAGACCCAAACAATCCAAGATCATGCCAAATCGCCAACAATCAAATCCAGCTAACTGAGTTCTTCGACGCTCATCCTGGACTTGCTGTCATAGCAACTGGGGCCCGTTCTTCGTACGTTGCTTGAAACATCCAAGATCAAATTATGAGACATCCAAGGTGATATCATCGGCCTAATCATGATCTGACTAATTCGTTTCTTCGAACACACCTGCCAGTTATGATTAGTATAGCTGGATTGAGTTATCTGAGATAACTGCGCGTTCATGCGCTGGTTTAAAAGGGGATATGTATCGATAGTAGAAACATTGATCAGCAACGCTGCTATTGGCTGCTCACCATGGCCAAAGAGCGCGCACAGTTTTTCTCCGCAGCAGAGCAAGAGTTATTGAAGGTTATGCAGAATATGAAACCTTAATTAAAACGCCAGGGAACACCTCAAAGTGTGCAAAAGCCAGGAGAGAGGGCTGGCAAAAAGTAGCAGACAAATGAAATGCGTAAGTGTTCCATGTTATGGTTATATCACTTATTACAGTGTATATTCTTGTATTTTAATCATTTCATAATTGCTTAATGTCAGAGCCACCTCAGGACCCACTAGAACAGTGTTCTTCAACCCTGCTCCTGGAGGACCCCCAACACTGCACGTTTTCTTTGTCTCCCTAATCAAACACACCTGATTCAACTCATCAGCTCATTAACCCATGTGATAATGAGTTGATGAATTGAATCCGGTGTGTTTGATTAGGGAGACAAAGAAAACCAGCAGTGTTGGGGGTCCTCCGGGAGCAGGGTTGAAGAACACTGCACTAGAACATGGGAACAAGTAAAAGGGAAGTACAAGAATATTCTTCAAAATGGTAATCTTTTCTACTTCTACTGTTCTTTGTCTCTTTTACAAAAGAAAAGCACCGTTAAATGTGTTTGTCTGTTTATAACAGCAACCAAGAAAAAGGCTGAGCTGAAAAAAAAAAAAACAGGTGGTGGTCCTGCTCCCTCACATTACACCACATTATACCCCAGCAGTAGAGCTGGCCCTGGGGTTAAATGTGAACCGACCCATTGTGGAGGGCATCCCTGGGGGCAGCTCTTCCTCAGACCAACAGCCAGGAACCAGTAGCAGCAACACCTTCATTACTGGTAAATGAGCTTTAAATGATCTTGCTACACTGTAAAATATATCTTTTTTTTTGCCGCATTAAATTAAGTAGGCCTATATAATCCAAATGGCTGGTACAGTAATTTCAGCTGTTAAATATTGAGTAGTGATCAATTGCTTTGACTTGTGAAGGTGAAAACTGCTGAAGTTAATGTAAGAATATTTTGCCATGAGTTACTGATCACATTTGTTCATATAGTGTAGTTCATTGTAATGCCATTGTGTTTCCTCTTTTGTGCAGTTTTACATAATACACCAACACTTGTACCTGTTCCCAAGAAAGTAGTGGCTGAAATATGTGCAGTAAGTGGACTTTTTCTAACTTTACATCAAAAGGGAAGAAAGTGCAACACTTTGTAATGCCCATTTGTTTCCATTGCACAGGACAGTGAAGAAACCCTCTCAGATGACTGTCCTTTGGAGGAAGTACTTGTAAGTGCATAAATAACTTTACTTCATTTATAGTAACTTGTGTACATATTATTTCTGACTGCAATATGAGTTGCAGGAGGAAAGGCCTACTGCACAAAGTGATACAGAGGTGGGCAGTGTAGTAACCTACTTGTACTTTTTATTTTTGTTGCATGAGGCTTGTGTTGACAGTTCTTTTTATTTTTTTTATATTTTTTTATTTTTTATCCAAACATGGCACAGGGTGATATCCGTATATAAACGGAATCTACAACAGAAAATTTAGTATTTTGACCTGAAAAAACAGAAAAATGAAGGGGAGAAATAGAACTTGACACCTTAAAGAAGAAAAAACTGCCACTAGAGATTGAGTTGCTTCAAAAGGAACTTCAGAGTAAGTGCTAAATACACTATTTCACACAGAGTACTATTGCTGACCTTGGATAACAATATATCTTATTGCAGGCAAAAGATGACCATCATTGGCTTTTCTTGACAAAGAATAATTGAAATAAAACTCAAGGAACTAAGCATGTTGTCTTGTCTTCTATTCATTTAATGAAGGTTTTTGTTTAAAAAAAAAAAAAAAAAAATGGTGTTCCACAATTCTGTCCCGTGCAGCTCTGCCACTAGGTTGGTCCAAGTGCACTGGCTGGAGGTCATCATCAGGCTGCACCTCCACCACAGGGGTCCTCTCCTTTCTGATGGTGGCACTATTGTGGAGTATGGCACATGCAACAATAATGTCACAGGCCCTGTCAGGTGCAACCCTCAGACACTGAAATCTTTCCTTTAGTTGCCCAAAGGTCATTTCAATGCGTGCCCTTGTCCTGGCTAGAGCTGCATTGAAACGGGTTTGTGGTCCGGGGTTTGGGTCAGGGAATGGCGTCATGAAATACTGCCTGCAGGTATAGCCCCTGTCACCAAGCAGGATCCCGTCGTAAGCACCTGGAAAAATGCAGTTTTGTTAGGCTCAGAATAAATGTATGTAATACAGTGAGCTTGATATTAAATATTTCCTTACCACGTTCAAATAATGTGCATAAATGTGACTCTCTGAAAATCCTGGAGTCATGCACAGAACCAGGCCATTTTGCTTCCACATTTGTGATGTAGGACATGGAGTCACACACCATCTAAGATATTTTTAATCAGTCAACTGCATACTTTTTGATTACATTACTTTTTGTATTATTTGATATATTCTGGACTCGCTTCTCCAAGGTAAATGGTGAATTGTTTGATGTCAGGCTGCATGCTCAGAAAGCGGCAGTGGATTGTGCAGCGTGAGACCACCTTCAGCGACAGGTTCTTGTCGTAAAAACGGACAAGACATGGCTGCGAAAGACTTCCCGTATCACCTCCGCTTATAAAGCCGGGATCTAATCCTGTTAACATGAAATAAGCCTGCTCCCGAGCAGGTTTAAGCTTGGGCACCTGTTGCTATGACAGCAAGTCCAGGATGAGCGTCGAAGAACCAAACAATCCAAGATCATGCCAAATCTCCAACAATCAAATCCAGCTAACTGAGTTAGCGACGTACGAAGAACGGGCCCCTGGGGCCTGTTTCAGAAAGGAGGTTCAACTGAGTTGACTTACCCTGAGATGGGAAACTCTGAGTTTTCGGTTACAGAACAGCGGAAATTAGTTCAATCAACTCTGAGTTGACTGACTCTGAGTTAAGCGCGTACACCACCACTATAAAAAGCCATTATCAATGGAGTGCAGATATTATGAGTCACCATGGTAACAGCGCCAGACAAAAAGAGGTCTGCATATTTCTCACCAGCTTCTGCAAGCGTAAGAAGACATATTATTATTTTTTAAATATCGGCTGCAGCAGCGAAGGACAACTAGAGTTAGCTAGGGAGAAAATAGTTGCTCGAGTCAATGCGTATGTTTACATTTTAATTAGTTATACAGTGTTGGGTGTAATTAATTACCAAGTCATCTAAATACTGTCATTTAATTAAAGGGATTACTCTTAATTCTTCTGTAATTTGAAGTAAAATCTGATGTAATTGCATTAGACTATAGAACAATTCTGTATATTTAACATACATTTTTAAAAGGTATATTTTTTATGTAACCTTCTCCCTCTACACACTTTGGTCAATTCAAGAATAATCCATGCAATTGTATATTGTTTATTTGAAAGCATTAAAAGTGCAGTTTCTTGTCTCTCCTTGTATTGTTCAAGTGGTTGAGGTTGATATGGGATTTATTAATAAGTAGACCAATACTTTCTAAAGATAGTCATTATTACATGAATCTAATTACACAGTTGAAGATGTCATTTGTAGTTAGTAATTAATAACTATTTTAGAGTAACTTACCCAACTGTTATAATATCAGAGGTGAAACTGGAAGAACAGTATGTTATTCAACCTAATTTTAATTTTCATGGGTGCAATCCTGCAGGTATTAAAAGAACATGGCAGCAGCTGAAAATTAAATATAAGAACATAATTCAATCAGGTAAGGTTTGAGCATATCATGGGTGTAGGCTACCTGAATTTACAAATATTTGACATATTAAATAACTAAATAGCATCCCAGTGTCTTTTGGAGCCTCCTGTCCCAACAAAACCTGCAGGCAGTTGTAAGTAGCCTACTCAATACACCAGAAATTATGACAAATAGTGTTATAAAGTGTACTCATCTTCACAGGACGATGGGGATAATGTTATGTGTCACATCAAACAATCTACACATTCAGATTTTTTCACATTTTTATGTGGAGTAGAATCTAAGTTTAAAGCTAAGTATAAATGGGTAGTCTTATCTCTCCCCCCGCCCCCAAAGTGGAAGAACAGCAGGAGGACGGTCCATCAACTTCTGTTGCACAGATGAACAGAGTTCAGTGATTTTCAGTAAATGCCACAGTTTAATTCTGTAGAATTTGTTTAGAACTACATTATGTAACTCTAATCTACTACTGTATATTCAGTTGCCAGTTAAGGAGTTAATAGACTTCATCTTATTTAAAGAATTGAAAAAAAAAAAAAACAGTAAAAATAGCAATATTGTATTTATTAATTAAAGATTAATTTTATTAATAAAAATGTACTGAAAGAATGAATGAGGTGTTTAAACACCACTTCCTCTTTAAAAAAGGGGAGGAGACCGAAAGAAACTCTGGGTTTACCGAAGAAAACCTGCTCCCGGCCAGGTTAGGTTCACAGAGTAAGTTACCATGGTAACTGACTCTGAGTATAAGTTACCTCTCTTTCAGAAACGGGCTTGACTTACTCTGCTTTCTCAGGTTTAACATACCTCCCATTCTGAAACAGAAAACCCAGAGTTTCCCTCATTTCAGGGTTAACATACTCTGAGTTTTCACTTAACCGCCTTTCTGAAACAGGCGCCCCTGGTCTTTTCACGATCGGATAGCTATCCGATCTGAGAAAACGCATGAAGTGGCCAGGTGTAAACAGCCCCAGAAATCATTCTAATATTCTGATTTATTATGAGTGTTGGAAACAGTTCTGCTGCCTAATATATTTGATGAATAAAAGGTTACAAAGAACTGCATTTATTAAAAAATATATATCATTTCTAATAATATAAATCTTCTTTACTATCACTTTTTTTAAAATCAATTTAACACATCCTTGCTGAATAAAAGTATTGATTCATTTTAAAAAAATAATAAAAAAATACTGACCTCAAATTACTGACCAGTAGTGTATATTGTTGTTACAAAAGATTTCTATTTTTAAAAAAATAGCTTTTTTTTTTCTTTTTTTTTCTTTTTTTTTTTTTTACTTTTTATTCATCAAAGTATCCTAAAAAAAGTATCACAGGTTATGAAAACATATTAAGCAGCAGAACTGTTTCCAACTTTGATAATGAATCATCATATTAGAATTATTTCTAAAGGATCATGTGATAGACTGGAGTAATGATCCTGAAAATTCAGTTTTGCATCACAGAAATAAATGATCATTTAAACCAATTATTTTAAATTGTAAAAATATATCACAATATTACTTTTTTTTCTGTATTTTTGATCAAATAAATGCAGGCTTGATGAGCAGAGGAAACTTCTTTCAAAAACATTAAAAATACTAATACTTATACTTGCCCTGTAATACATGTATTCTTTGTTTTAGATGTTATTAACTTAAATTCTTATGAATAATAAAAATGTTGTAATGTCTATTTGTTATTTATGGCCTGTACGCCTCATTATTGATCTGAGCTTCTTCATCTTGAATTCGAATAACATTCGATAAAACATAATTGCTGGATTATTTTGACTATAATAAATAAGCAGATGAAACATAGTAGGCCTATACACTGTTTATCACAGATTACTTTGGACCAAAGTTACCATATTATAATTAATTATTATATAGTTCTATTCATTCATTTTATTTAAATTAGCACTGGTTAAAATGTATAAAGCATGAACAAGATATGAAACAATATTTATTAATAATACACAGTTTAAATATCACAAATATCAAATTGTATTTTCATTTGCGTCCTATGCTGGCTAATTACGACGTTTAACCTGTTATCATAATGAAATTCATGCATTTATTTGTCATTTAAACTGATGCAAACAGGGAAAGAGAGTAGAAAACACTTATTATCCTGTCGCCCCCTCTAGTGGACAGCATTAAGTATTACGGCCTTCATTGCTCAGATAACTCAAGTCGATGGATTTTTTGGGAAAGTCTGACCAGTTAGAAGCAAGTTAGACCAGTCTGAGGGTCTGAGCTGAATTTGGTGAAGCATCAAAGTTCTAGGCGGAGTCAATTTCTCATAATAATAATAACAATTAATCCCAAACCTGGTAATTTTGTCAGTATTTAATTTACGTTCACTGATTCTGGCTTCTCTCTTTTCTGTCTCTTTCTTTTCATGTGAACTGAGTAGGCTACACATGCTTAAATTCAAAAAATATAAACTTTATTTCTATTCAAAATTATTTATAGCCCATAGGCTATATGTCACACACGCCTACCTGCCTTTTGATGTAAATAAAAGACTAGAGTGGTAAATGTTACGGACATATTATCATGGTACAGTTCAGCCTATTATTGATTTTTATTTCCACTTCCCTTTTATCCAAAGAGACGGAACTATTTGCACTGTATTTATCAATGGGAAATATGCTAATATAATCTGTCATATACTGTGGCTCACATTAATGGGGTTGCTTGCAAGTCGCAGCAGCACGAATTACGTGACCAGCAACATATTTCTAAATCAAATAGTGTGTGTAGTTAACAGTGAGTGGTGGTTTCAGAAATTATTTCATTAAAGGGCATTTGTCAGTGCCGCACTCGTAGCCTACTGACTCTTATTCTGCCTGACAGAAAGAAAAGCTCACAGCTTACTGAAGGCGGAGCGGTTTGACCAATCAGATGAAAGGGGCGTTTCAGCGCCGCCCACGTGTGCAAATGAAATATCGAACCCATAAACCGACTTGTAAACCATTAACGAAAAATGAAAAATCTAGCCAAAATCTAGCCCAAAAAAACGAATAAACGAGCTGGTTTTCATTTCTCCTTATTCCATTCTAAACAGGAAATGAAATGATCAAAAAGTGCACGGACCCTATGACTAGATGTCGCCTTGGCTACGGCAGTTTGGAATATTCTGGGCTCATCTGATTTTTTTGTACATAGCATAACCTACTTTGTTATGATTTTAGTATCATAATGATTAATAAATGCACGCACAATTATCATGAACTTGATTTGAACAAATGTCTATCAACTTGTGTGCTGCACATTCAGAATTAAATTAATGTGCAGCAATTTGTACAAATAGAGAGTCTGTAGGCCTATACTGTTGTAGCCATTAAATAAGCGCATTTATTTTCATATTTGTTAAAATGTTATAATGTTATTTTTTTCCCCATGTATGTTGATTTATGAAAAGTGAACAGCACGAGTAAAAGTGAATTTCGTTTTGTATAAATTGTATCTTAATTTTAATACATTTTTCATCAGCCTGTATTTAATAAATAAGATAAATAAGATTTAATAAATAATAATAAAAAAAATGATAATCTTGCATTGCACGTTAACTGGAGCGCATCTCCTCCTAACTTAACGAAACTCATTGTATGCCTCACACACAGACATGAGAAATACATCAAATACACAAAGCTTGAAATGTCTTTAAACGAAATAATTCAAAACGAAAAGAAAAAGGCTACTCTCTGATTATGTAATCCATTATGTGCATTTCTCTCTATAGGCGCGTTCACTATACGGCGATCGTCAACTTCATCTTTGCAGCCGAGTCGACACTGTCAGAAAACACTAGATTATTAATAAAAATCAATGCACTCGTCACCGGATTTACAAATGCACATCTTGCTTGTTGCACCCACACATATTATGTCGAAATAACGAGATATTATGTTGAAATAACATTATTAATAATAATACATATTTTATAATATTTGATTGAATGCTGAATGTTGCGCTTGTTCAGTTAATAAAATGAAAACTTTAATTGTGATCATTAAAATAATTGAATATGAAATATTTAGTGTCCAAGTTTTGCTAATTAATTAATTAATATATGTAAGGCATTCGTTCCAATCAACTGCCTTAGCCAAGGCCACGTCTAGTGTATATATCTATGACTTGATCAGTCAAATGAAATACAATAAACGTATAAATAAATATTACAAATTAAAAACCGATCGGAAATGTGGTCCAATTTTCTAATACTATTATTTGATGACAACAATAGATTTGTAAAACAAAATCCAGCCATTTGTGTTTTTTTGTTTATTTTTTTTAAAGCAAAAAACCAAGCTGCACCCTTTTTTAAATGTCCTCTTTCATTCCGAAAGAGAATAATTTTCAGATTGTAAATATTTAAAATGATTGAATGATTTGATTGTGTCATTATGATGAAGAAACAAGGCAAAAAGTGTCAAAAAACCATTTGTGGAAGGCATCCGATGAGTGTCAACCCGGCCAGATCAGCAAGTGCATCAAGGCAACCACGATTAGCCGGTGCACCAGCCAGCAAAGTGATTCAATGGTTCATAGGTGTAGCTCGCAGCCTCATCGCCCTACCCTCCACATTCTAAAGAGTGTACAGGCGGTTATTTATATAGGGCAGATAAGCCCTGTGTTTCTCTTCGACGGTAACTGTAAATTGAATTCAAGCTGCGATTTTTGAAGTTGGATATACTCGCGCGGGCAAATACAGATGTGTTAAACACGAAAAGAACACAAATTGTACCTTTATTCGTTAATACAGTCGGTATTTCCCACAATGATTCTGCTTTGCTATTGGCCCACGTCACGATCAGTAAGCGCTGCTATTGGCGGTCACGATTATTAAGTATGAAAATGAAAATTCTGTCAGTAATTCCTCACCCTCATGTTGTTCCAACCCCTTCGTTCATCTTCGGAACACAAATTAAGATATTTTTGATTAAATGACTAAATTGGACTATATTAACGATGTGTTTAATGAACAAGTTTCAAACCCTTAGAAGCCTGAAGAAGTCTCGTTCCGAACACATCGCGATATTTGGCATCAGTTCACGTGTGTCAGATGTTGGTAAGTAGTAAATACGCTGTCCGAATAATGTGTGATATATAATGTATTTTCTGTTTGTCGATATTAATCAGATTAGCTCACGTTCAGTCACGGCATTATATCTGTCATCTCCGTCCACTGAGGCTTTGCGTTTTATTGCTTTCTAATTCAAAACAGGGTGATTAAGTTACACTGCCTGTCACATGACGTGAGCATAGGCCTAAAGACCTTAAATCAGTTAATCATATTCATATCAGATTAAAAGTAGTACAATTAGTTCCAAAGTTGTATTTGTAGTAGAAGCACAGTACAAACAACACTTACCATGCTTTTACCACATTAACATTAGTTTTACTGTGGTAAGTGTAGTAAAAAGACAGTAATCACAAAACTTACCATGCTTTTACCACACTATTGGTAGTTTTAATGTGATACTTATTGTAAATGCACATTAACCACAACGCTTACCATGCTTTTACCACAGGAATGATGTAAAACAACATAATGATATTTTATTTTCTCTTTTTTCAGCTGAAAAGACCAAAAGGACCTTTCGGACTATTATTGTTTGAGGACAAGTAAACGGAGGAGACAGACAGCTGCAAAGGCAAATATTCGCAATGGTATATACATGTGTTGGTTCGAACCCTAAATCAAACATTTTATCAAGCATTTGTTGTTTCTTAAACCTTTTCTCGCAAAACCCATAGCCCAATCAGTACGAAGATAGTCTGAAAGTCTTAATAATTCACAAGATTTAACAAGTTGTCAAATTCGTACGATACTCGTACATATTTGTATACTCGTACACACACTGTCAGAAAGTTGATATTAATTGCATTGTATTGATTACAATTAGTGATGCACCGATGTGAAAATTGAGGCCGATACCGATAACCGATATTAATATTGCTGTTATGGCCGATACCGATATTTGCCGATGTCGATATCTCTGTATAGAAAACAAATTTTAATGATTATCAAATAAAGAGCTATTTTCCAAAACACTTTATTTTTACTTTAGAAATGACTGATATTGGGCACCTTTACCTGTGTGCAAAACATGTCACATACGACACACATGCATTATACTGCATTGCATATACAGTAATGTGTGCTGGTCAACTTGTCTAAAATTAAGAAACCCTTAGAAAACAGTAAAAAAAAAAAAAACACACAAAAAACAGGAACATTGTGTAAAATTAAGATAGGCTACTTTATTTATTATTCCAATATCCAAATATCGAGGGCTTGGAACCAGAGGGGCGTAAGTGGCATTTGACAAACTTTACAGGAGAGCCAAAACAAAATTTTGACCACACTTCAATCAACTGTATTTATTAACCCTCAACCACAACATTGCAACCACATACATACTTATATGAGTAAGTTCTTAAGTGAACATATTATGGAATATTAACACGATGAACATATTCTAAAACCTTGCAAAATCTTGAAAATATGGCAAAAACATCAAATACGCCTTTTTGGCACCAAACATTTCCAATTCTTCTAAAGAAAAATAGGGCGTATCTGCTGATCAATGCAGAAATGATTGGTCAAAACATTGGTTAAAAACACTCTAACTTCATAACTTTTCATTTTATTTAAAATACTGTATACATAGTCATTTCATCATTTCAAACTGTTTAACATTTCATTTCTAACCGTTTAATTTCAATTCTCATTTATGAGTTCACATTCATGTCAAACAGTTTAACATTTAATTTCAAACAGTTTAATTTCTCTTGTTTATTACACATTTCACTTTTTAGTTCACTTTAGTTGAACTAAAAAGTTCACTCACTGCCCACTGTCAGAGTGTTATAGAACTCTGCATAACAGTGAGGAATACTCCCATTGGTGCACAGGGTGAGTAGGTCTTTTTTCTTTAAGGCACTGATCACTGGAGGATTTTCATACAATGAGCTGGGGTGTGTGGTTCTGGTGCCTCTTGTTGCCTGTTGTGCCACCGTCAGTTTTCGGAAGGTTGGGGCGGTGAAATCATACTTGAAGAAGATTGTTTTTGGTTCATCTTTCGTGTAGCGGAACCATTTAATCTTCTGCCAATGAACTGATTGTCCCTCCTCATCTTTTGTTCTGTTTTTGAGTATGTGGTTGGAGAGGGACTTGAAGTCCAGAAAGTCCTTGTGTTCAAGTTCATGTACACTGTATGGGTCGTTCCTTCTTGCCATTCTCACAAGTGTGTAGTAGCCATCAGTAAATAGAAGTATGGGAGTAAATAGAAATGGGAGTAAATAGAAACTTTTCTTCTTGCAGTTTCCACTGCAGCATGCACACTATCACACTCCATGTCTAGTAGCCATCCATGATGGCTACTACACACTTGTGAGAATGGAAAGAAAGAACGACCCATAGTGTACATGAACTTGGACACAAGGACTTTCTGTACTTCAAGTCCCTCTCCAACCACATACTCAAAAACAGAACAAAAGATGAGGAGGGACAATCAGTTCATTGGCAGAAGATTAAATGGTTCCGCTACACGGAAGATGAACCAAAAACAATCTTCTTCAAGTATGATTTCACCGCCCCAACCTTCCGAAAACTGACGGTGGCACAACAGGCAACAAGAGGCACCAGAGGCACCAGAACCACACACCCCAGCTCATTGTATGAAAATCCTCCAGTGATCAGTGCCTTAAAGAAAAAAGACCTACTCACCCTGTGCACCAATGGGAGTATTCCTCACTGTTATGCAGAGTTCTATAACACTCTGACAGTGGGCAGTGAGTGAACTTTTTAGTTCAACTAAAGTGAACTAAAAAGTGAAATGTGTAATAAACAAGAGAAATTAAACTGTGTGAACTTAAATGTTAAACTGTTTGAAATTAAATGTTAAACTGTTTGACATGAATGTGAACTCATAAATGAGAATTGAAATTAAACGGTTAGAAATGAAATGTTAAACAGTTTGAAATGATGAAATGAAATGACTATGTATACAGTATTTTAAATAAAATGAAAAGTTATGAAGTTAGAGTGTTTTTAACCAATGTTTTGACCAATCATTTCTGCATTGATCAGCAGATACGCCCTATTTTTCTTTAGAGGAATTGGAAATGTTTGGTGCCAAAAAGGCGTATTTGATGTTTTTGCCATATTTTCAAGATTTTGCAAGGTTTTAGAATATGTTCATCGTGTTAATATTCCATAATATGTTCACTTAAGAACTTACTCATATAAGTATGTATGTGGTTGCAATGTTGTGGTTGAAGGTTAATAAATACAGTTGATTGAAGCGTGGTCAAAATTTTGTTTTGGCTCTCCTGTAAAGTTTGTCAAATGCCACTTGCGCCCTTCTGGCTCCAAACAATGTGTAGGCCATACATGTATTTTTTAGAGCCAGAAGGGCGTAAGTGGACATACGCCCCTCTGGCTCCAAACAATGCTCAAACTTTTGTGTTAGGTCTTTGTTGTTTTGTTGCTTTATTCAATACAGGTTGATTTCTGATGCGTCTTTTTGGCACAACTAGATAGAGCTCATCAAGACCTTTAATTTGATATATAGAACTCATTTTCGCCCAAAATGCCACTTACGCCCCTCTGGTTCCAAGCCCTCGATATGATACAAAAAAAAATACCACAGGGAAAAGGGCTTCTATTTGTGACGTGCTGTCTTTGCGTTTGAACATTGCACATTTTAAACAGGACACTCATTAACTGAATAAATGTTAGCCAATACAAACATATTTATAGAAAACAGTTGACAATGAATAGACAGGAGTCCAATAATAGCATAACGAATCATTCTTAAAATAATAACAAGTAGCCTAGGCTATAAGACCAATCCGACATGGGCTGTGTTAACAGTAAAACGTCCGTCATTTAACGAATTTTAAAAACACGGATGGATAATACAAAATACTTTCTGATATTTTGACAGAAAAAAAACAAGCAAGAACAAAATTTAAACTTAGCCCGTCAATTTTTCATTTTACAATTATCTTCTCTCTCTGTGTGTGCACGCGTCCGTGTTTGTGAGAGAGAGAGCTCGCGCAGCACTGATACAACGGTAGCCTACTTTTTAATCCATAAGTAACGAACGCGCTAGTTTTCATACAAAATAAATATGTAGGCACTTCCGGTTATGGCCGCAAACTAGAAGGTCACGTTCAAACCTGCTCTCTACAACAATCCTGATTAATCCTTTTAATTGAGCCATAAACTTTCCAAAGCTGCGAAACTGGTGCAGAAATGCCTAGCACTGGAAGAGGGAGTAGAGATAGACCCAAATCAACTACGCAATCCAAGTTAACAGGCTTTGGATCGCACGGTACAGAGCAGCCAGCTAACAAAGATGCTAACGTTACGAACGAGGCTGACGTTAGCGCTGCTAGCAAAGAAACTAACGAAGGGGATGTGAACAATAACGCGACAATTCCGGCCGTCAATGATCAACAGCTGCTAAGTATGGTTAAAGATGAGATATTGGGAGAGATACGCAATTTGAAAACAGAGTTCGCGGGAAGATTTGATGGAGTAATGAAAGCTATAGAAGAAACAAGAAAGGAGATGTCTGAATGCACAGAGCGGATGACCGAGGCAGAGGTGCGTCTGTCTAGCGTGGAAGACGAGCAGGGCGAATTGAAAGCGGTGGTCGAGAGTTTACAGAAAAGAAATAAGCATCTTGAGGACAAAATGGTCGATATGGAAACAAGATCACGTTTGAACAATCTTAGACTGGTGGGTCTCCCTGAAAATTGTGAGGGCTCCGACATGTGCGGGTTTTTGGAGAGTTGGTTGCCAGACGCGCTGGAGTTAACCCCAACGCGCCATCCTTTAGTCCTGGAAAGGGCTCACCGCGTCGGGCCAAAGAAAGACACCGATGCCTCGCCAAGAACGGTAATCATGAGATTTCTTAATTACAAGCAGAAAGAAACCGTACTGAGAGCTGCCCAAACAAAGAAGGATATCCTCTACAAGAACCAACGTGTGAAGCTGTTTGCTGATGTTGCTACGGAGGTGCACAGGCAACGGAAGCAATTCGATGTTGTTCGCGACCAGCTGCGTAAACTAGGGGTGCGGCATGGCATTCTTTCCCCTTCTACGTTGGTGCTGACATACAAGGAGAAAGTCCACAAGTTTACTTCATCAGCGGAGGCCAAGATCTTTGTCCAAAAGATCCAAATGGATACAGAAGGAACAGAATGACTTGTGTTTATAGGTACTGCCACTGCCGTAACAACCACATATTGTAGGTATTATTGATAAGGCATTTTTGAAGTTGTAAATGCAAGTACTGTTCACAAAGGATACATTATTTGAATACAGTAGCAGGTGAACGTTGAGATGTTTTTATACTGACAACAGTTCAGATCTCAGGAATCTGACGGTGTTAGCGGTTGGAAGTAGAGTACTTTAGGGGTTTACCCAGTTAGCTGGGAAGGGTGGTTGTTGTTTTTTTTTTTGTTTTTTTTTTTTTTTTTTGTGATGTTCGTAGCTTTTAATTTATGTTTCAGTGTTCTACTGTATGTTAGCTCTCAGACACATTTATATGGTGCTAAAATAATGTTATTGTATGTTTTGTTCGGATGACACAACAATTTGAAATTAAATATACTTCCTGGAATTGCAGGGGCTTAAATAAACCTAAAAAGATCAAGCAAGTTATGAATAAAATAAAAGATCTAGGCTCTAAAATAGTTTTCCTGCAGGAGACCCACACTCTTGAGGAGGAAAATATCAGAATAAGCAGGAGGTGGCAGGGATCGCTGTATGCATCCTCATTTACATCTAGAGCTCGAGGTGTAATTACACTAATTCATAAATCGGTTCCATTGCATGTCACAAACGTTATAAAAGACAAATTTGGAAGATACTTGATTATTCAAGGATCTATTTTACATGAAAATTTCAACTTAGTAAATGTATATGGACCTAATATAGATGATGATCGATTCTTTATAAATTTATTTCTAACCATTTCTTCTCTCTCAGGAAAAAATATTATTGGTGGAGATTGGAACTGCGTTTTGAATCCAATCCTTGACCGATGCACCGGAATTGACCAGACTCATCATAAAAGCAGAGAAATCATCCAGAACTTTATGAAGGAATTGCAGTTGGTAGATATTTGGCGACATTATAATCCAATTGATATTACATATTCTTGTCACTCTAAAACATTTAATACATATTCTCGCTTAGATTACTTTCTAATTTCGGCAGACTTGTTGCCCTATATGGGAGAATGTTCCTATGATAGTATTACAATATCTGACCATGCTTCATGTAACATAAAATATACTCATAAAGATTTATTGATAGACCCTCCTAGATGGTGCTTACATCAAAAATGGCTCAAAGATGAATCTTTTGTAGGATATGTGGGGAATAAAATTGATGAATATTTTAGTATAAACACAACACAAACCACTGCTCGTATCAAATGGGATGCTTTTAAGGCCTGTATAAGGGGTTATATCATTTCTTATACTTCTTCAAAATCTAAAGAGTTGCGCAAGAAAAGACAACAACTAGAGGAAAAAATAAAGAATTTGGAGAAGCAGTTATTTAGATATAAGAATTTACAAGTAGAAAAAGAGCTGTTGCTGTTAAAAGCACAGTATAATAACGTTACAGCGGATAGGGCAGCCTCCAACATATTAAGATTAAATCAGTCTTTCTATGAACAGGGAGAGAAGCCTGGTAAGATTTTAGCATGGCAAATAAAACAATTAGAAGCACAAAAAAATATAACAACAATAATAAACACAAAAGGAGAAACAACTGTGGATCCAATAGAGATAAATAAAGAATTTAGAAATTATTATGAAAAACTTTATGATTCCCAGGGTCAGACCGATCTAAATGCACAAAAAAAATTCTTAAACAAGTTAAACATACCAACTATTGCAGAAGACCTTAGCCATCGATTAGACTGTGACATTAGTGAAGATGAAATAGTCAAAGTAATTGATAGCATGAGCACAGGTAAAAAAGCTGGACCTGATGGGTTTCCAATTGACTTTTATAAAAAGTTTAAGGGAAAGTTGGTAAAGCCAATATTGGAAATGTTGCAGGAAGCTTTTATAGATGGGGACCTCCCCAACTCAATGGTCAGTGCATTAATTATCTTATTACCTAAGCCTGGAAAATCTAGGGATAGATGTGAGAATATGAGGCCAATAAGTCTGCTTAACTCAGATCTTAAGATAATCAGTAAATTACTAGCAATTCGTTTACAGGAAACCCTTCCATTGATCATCCACAGGGATCAAAATGGCTTTGTTTTGGGTCGGCAAGGTCTGCATAATGTTAGAAGGGTTCTCAACGTCATTCAAGCATTAGACGATACTAAGGATACGGCCCTCCTCTCCCTGGACGCCGAAAAAGCGTTTGACAGGGTAGAGTGGGCCTATCTTTTTGATGTGTTAAGACGCTTTGGATTTGGACCGAAAATTCGAAAATGGATACAGTTATTATATTTAAATCCTATTGCTGAGATTTTAACAAATAAAAACGTGTCTAAACCAATTTCAATTAAACGCGGATGTCGACAGGGGTGTCCGTTATCTCCGTTGCTCTTTACTTTAGCAATGGAGCCCTTGGCTATAGCAGTACGGTCACATTTACATATAACCGGAATCACAATTGGTCGGGTAGAACACAGACTGTCTTTATATGCAGATGATGTAATTGTATTCCTTTCAAAACTTAATTCTTCTATTCCTGCTTTGTTAAAACTAATTGAGGAGTTTGGTCATATTTCAGGATATGTAATTAACAGACTAAAATCATCTATCTTGTTGCTAGATAAAGGAGAGAGAGAGAATCCACCTATAGTAGTTTCACAATTCAAATCAGTTTCTAAATTTACTTACTTAGGAATATATATCCTTCCAAATTTAGATTTAATTGTTCAGCATAATTATGAATCGATAACTAACGAAATTAGAGATAGTGTCAATAGATGGATTCTTCTTCCCATGTCTCTTATTGGTCGAATTAATATTTACAAAATGAATATACTTCCTAAATTGTTGTATGTGTTTCAGAATATTCCTTTGCCACCCCCTGCAGACTGGTTTAAAACATTTAAGAAACTACTTCTTGATTTTTTATGGTCAAACAAACGGGCTAGAATAAGACTGTCGTTACTTCATTTGCCCTATCATGAAGGAGGCTTGATGTGCCCAAACTTAGTATGGTACTACTGGGCAGCTCAGCTTAGATCTATAGGGTACTATTTTAGCAAAAATGACACTCCCCAATGGACAGAAATGGAGAGTAACATTTTGAGTCCTCCGTTACCTTTGTACATTTTTTCTGATACAGAAGCTAATTTGTTGAAGAAAACTAAAAATCCAATAGTTAAAAACATGGTCAAGGTGTGGTATAATGTTAAAAGATACATTAAAGAACCAGTTATTTTATCACGGCTAACCCCAATTTGGGGAAATCAGAACTTCTCCCCAGGGAGAGCCGATGCAGTGTTTAAGCAATGGGCTTTAAATGGATTGGAGAAAATTCAAGATTTATACCCAACAGACTCAGACAACTTGATGTCATTTGACATGCTTAGACACAAATTTAACATTCAAAGGAAATATTTTTTCAAATATCTCCAACTCAGAAGTTATATAGGAACCAATCAAAACAATTTACGAAAACCACCCAAATCTGAGTTAGAAGAAATGATAAGTGAAAAAAGTTTTAAAAGGGGAGCAATCTCCCAACTTTATAAACTACTGTTATCACACTCCCCAGATAATTCAATCCTAAAATTAGAAGCCTGGAAGAAAGATCTGCAAATAAATGTATCACCAGATGAGTGGGAAA
Organism: Leuciscus leuciscus; assembly: GCF_965113295.1. NCBI lineage: Eukaryota > Metazoa > Chordata > Actinopteri > Cypriniformes > Leuciscidae > Leuciscus > Leuciscus leuciscus. The sequence continues at coordinate 32,246,613 of NC_138737.1, read as the reverse complement.
TGGCTTGTAGTAAAGCACATAAGCAAACTATAAATTCCAGGTTGAGATTATTACAATACAAGTGGCTTATGCGTGTTTATGTCACTCCTGTTAAATTAAACCAATTCAATCCAAATATCCCAGACATATGTGCAAAGTGTGGAGAGGAAAAGGGAACATTGTTCCATTGTATTTGGGATTGTAGAGAAATTAGAACATTTTGGGGAGTAATAAAGCAAACTGTGAATGATATTATTTCTAAAGATCTTCCTCTGGAACCTTCTTTAATCATTTTAGGCTTGTACCCCAAGCACATAGGATATACAAAAAGTGAGATGCTGTTCATTGATATATGTTTATTACAAGCTAAAATGTTGATTGCATTGCACTGGAAAAGCACAAGTAGACCAAGTATTGGACAGTGGGTTAAGCAGATGTTGGCTACTCTTCCATTGGAACGCATCACATACTTGCTAAAAGGAAAAAAGGACTTGTTTGAAAGTATTTGGAGACCTTTCATGCTCTTTGCAGAAAGCACAGACTTAACCGAAGATCAAGAGGAGGATGACACTCATGAATAGTTTCACAGTCAGGGTTCTGCCCGTTGGGAGATGGCTAGTCTCTGTTTACTTGTGTCAAAGGGCATATTGGATATGTTATATATAGTAACATTGTATTTTGTGTTTGAGAGCGGGTTCTGTTGTATGTGACTCTAAAAGTCAAATAAAAATATTGTGAAAAAAATAAAATAAAATAAAAAATAAATATGTAACATAATTAGGTAGGCTACTTTAGTTATTATTAATACAATAACGTAACACATGAAGGCTATACGTTTCTCAACACTGAGAATGAATCAATAAACGCCTGTTTCTCCACTCGCGCTTATCAGTAATCCACAAATCACACGTGCTGTCACTTTTGAGAAAAATCTAATTCGAACGGGTATCAAATATCAAGCAATATATTCAAATATCTACGAGTCAAAAAACGATCAGTCAAAAATGTGTCATGAAGAGGAAAAAAACATAAGTCGCACTGGACTGCGTTAACAATGTTACGGACGGGACAGTTGACGTGAGCGCTCTGAAAGCGCCACTAAGACTGCTTTAAAACTTTCACAGAGACCTCAAACAGAAAGCACAAAAAGCCTGTCTTTAAATTTAATTTCGTTTTGTATTAATTGTATCTTAATTTTGATAAATGTTTCATCAACCAATTGCCTGGATTGAATTAAATAAGAAGTAAATATAGTAGAAAATATTTAATCAGGACACGGAGGCGAGGGCGCGTGAACCTGGAGCGCGTCTCATCAATGAACCGAAATCTACCTGCCTCACAGACCGGAGACATATATAGAAAGCTTGAAATGTCTATTTTTAAACAGAACAATTCAAAACGAAAGAAAACAGACTGTTCTCTGCTTATGTCATCTGTATGAAATGTGTATTTATCTCAGGCACATTCACTACTGCTAAGATCGAGTCAGCATCGTCAACTTCATCTTCAACTTCACACGTCAAATGTCGGCCTGTTCACATCGGCCATATTTTGACATCGGAACGATACCGATGTGTAAAAAAATGACCATATCGGCCGATATTATATCGGCGGCCGATATATCGTGCACCACTAATTACAATTATTACAAATTGGTCCCCGTCTGTTTATGTAGACATGACGTCTCTCCACACCTCATAACCTACCTCTGTTTGCAGGGGTGGAAAAGCTTATCTTACTTGTCACATGACATCAGAGACTCGATTATTTTGTCATAATCAGATCAGTTACACTGCTGATAACTGTCCCGTTTGCATGTAAATCATTTTCACATGATTATTGCTTGCTATTAAAGACGTACTTTTATTCATAGAAATGCCCCCACATATCAGTGAACTTATAATATAAAAATGCTTTTAAAATTTAATTATTCAACACTCTTTACAGAAAAAAATATCCTACAGTTATACATAAACTGACTATTTGCAAGTAATGTATTAAAATTACCTTCCTTTCCGTCTTGCAGGATTACTTGGTCCTTTTTTTTTTTTAAAGCTCTACAATATCAAACTCAACAGCTCTTTTAAGAGCCAACCCTCACAAGAGCTACTAGTGAGTCGCAGCGAATCTTGCCGGGATCAGCCCTTCCCAGGTAAAGTTTCTAGAATATTGAAATCGGTATTTACTCATCAAATGCTCTCTCCTGAATCGCCGCCGCTAGAGTTCTTACGAGATCAAGAAAATATGATCATATAACAGCGATTTTATCATCACTGCATTGGTTACCTATAAAGTTCCGTATTAATTATAAGGTATTGCTACTGACTTATAAAGCTCTAAACGGCTTAGCTCCAGTCTATTTAACGGATCTTCTATCGCCCCTATAATCCATCGCGCTCTTTAAGATCACTAAATTCAAGGCTTTTGGTCATACCTAGGATATCCAGAACCACCAAAGGAGGGAGAGCATTTTCACATTTGGCTCCAAAACTCTGGAATAGTCTTCCTGATACTGTTCGTTGCTCAGACTCGCTCTCCCAGTTTAAAACTAGATTAAAGTCGCATCTCTTCAGCCAGGCATTCATATAATCCTACAGTTCAAACTACAATCCGGCCTGTAGCTCATAAATGCCAGAGGAGAACTGGCCCCCGACTGAGCCTGGGTTCTCCCAAGGTTTTTTTTCTCCATTAGGTCACCTGATGGAGTTTTAGGACACCATTAGGTCACTTGATGGAGTTTTTCGGTTCCTTGCCACTGTTGCCTTTGCCTTGCTCAGTTGGGGATATTTAATTTAATTTTATCAATCAATAAATTCCTCTTGAAACAAACATTGTTGTATTATTTTAATTTAATACTGTGAAGCTGCTTTGATACAATCTGTATTGTGAAAAGCGCTATACAAATAAACTTGACTTGACTTGACTTGACTTGAATCGTATGGTAAATTAACTTATTTATAACTGTCTTAATTTATGTTTCAAGAACAATAGTAATTGCACATAGAGTAAGTCGAGACTTTCTTGTTTTACAGCAGAGAAGGAAGACCAGTCCTTATATCAACGCAAGCTAATCGAATAAGTCCTTTGTTTCGGGTGAGGAAGGAACATCTGGTGCCCAAAGAAGACAGAAAGCTGCGCGAGTCCATTGGTATGTCTTGTATTGAAACAATGCTGTAATATGTAGTACATAATTTGATGTTGACAATTTTACATTGTACAGGTTATCACTTGGTTTTTGACCAAGTGAAGCTCTTGAAACAAGTGACAGGAGAGTATGTAACTTGTCTGGAAAGTATCAGAGTCGCATTTGGCACGCGTGCCTTAGGTTGCCGACCCCTGGTCTAGCCTATAGTCTATGGTACCAATCACGTTAGTGAAGCCTGAGTAACATATACTGTAATCGGCATGGTCATGAATGCATGATCTTCATAAAAAATTATGATAGCCTAAAAAAAAACTGCTTAAAAAAAAAACTGCTTTACAACATTGGGTCTTAAAGGTGCTGTATGTAGCTTTTCTACTAAAACGAATCCTTTTTTTATTGCCTGTGTGTGAAGGGGTTGTAATATCACATTAAAATGATCCACTTTTCGGGTTTTGCTATTACCTCTGAAAGCAAGTATTCTTATGTTTATGTGAAGGTGCCGGGTCGGATTTACCGCGAAATCCAGTGACGTCACCTGCATGCGCGGAGCGCTCCCGAGCCTCTCGCCTCGTCTAGCCTACTGATTTTGCACTCAACAGCGACGACACTGCAACTTATGACATGGACTTGTGACTTATGCAACTTATGACATGTCTGATAACACTAAGAAACGACCTGCTCCCAGCACAACACAGACTCCAACACAAACTCCACATATTGATAAAAAAAACAATAAAACGTTTTTTTCTTTCTGCTGAAGCTCGTATTAAAGGCCAGACGTGAATCGGATGAACTTCGGGTGAAAAAACACGGATCAACATCGGCAGGGCGTTTGAATCATGGAGAGACCTTATCTACAAACCTAGAATGTATACATTTCCTGAAGAAAATGTGAAGTAGTGCTTGCAGTGGCAAAATTCGGCACGGTTGATAGGGTTCCATTCTTATCATGGTACGAGCATGGAGCATTAGTTCAACGTCAAGCTGATAAAAGTAGCCTATTATTGTAACGTTGCAGTGGGAGTTTACCTGAGTTTCTAGCATGTTGTGGGATGCTCTCTCTGGTGTGTTGCATGACGCGTCTCAGTCTGGCCGGTATCCACAGTGCTCGCTCATAAATTCGAGCACGCGCAAGAGCACGCGCTTGTCAACTTATTGGTTGCAATCTGAAACATCACCGCTAGAGGCCGCTGAAAACTACATACAGCTCCTTTAAGTGGCTTGGAAATGCCACAAAAAAACCTAAAACTGTTTTTTTAAACCTAAAAGCGCCAGGTAAACTCCGAATGACACGACAGACAGCACTTTCCATCAAGTTCTCCGCATCTCCAATAGTGTAAAGGAAAGAGCCACTCGCAAATAATCTTAAGGCAATGCAAACAGTTTGTGCTGTAGTTAAAGCCCGACTCCGACAAGTCGAAAATAAGTGTGCGTTTCCAACAAATTAATCATGTAAACGACAATCTCACCAGTCACGAGAAAAAATATATATCTCAGAAAGTGCACTATTGTAACGCAAAATCTCAGTTCTTCGTACCTCAGGGCCCGTTCTTCGTACGTCGCTAACTCAGTTAGCTGGATTTGATTATTGGCGATTTGGCATGATCTGGGATTGTTTGGTTCTTCGACGCTCATCCTGGACTTGCTGTCATAGCAACAGGTGCGCAAGCTTATTTCATGTTAACAGGATTAGATCCCGGCTTCATAAGCGCTGGACTTCCCGTATCAGCTCCGCTTATGAAGCCGCAGTCTAATCCTGTTAACATGAAATAAGCCTGCTCCCGAGCAGGTTTAAGCTTGCGCACCTGGGGCCCGTTCTTCGTACGTCGCTAACTCAGTTAGCTGGATTTGATTATTGGCGATTTGGCATGATCTGGGATTGTTTGGTTCTTCGACGCTCCTCCTGGACTTGCTGTCATAGCAACAGGTGCGCAAGCTTATTTCATGTTAACAGGATTAGATCCCGACTTCATAAGCGGAGCTGATACTGTACCAGCCATTTGGATTATAGACATACTTAATTTAATGCAGCAACAAATTATTTACAGTGTAGCAAGATGATTTAAAACTCATTTACCTGTAATTAAGGTGTTGCTGTTACTGGTCCCTGGCTTTAGGTCTAAAGGCCTATTTATACTTCTGCGTCGAACTTACGCCGTAGCTACGTCGTAGGCTGTGCTTAGCGCGCGTACCCTTTGGCGTACCCTGATGCGCACCTCTCCAAAAATGTAACAACGCGTCAATTCTACGCGGACGCAAGCGCTGTGATTGGTCTGCTAGAACCCCTCCCTCGGGTTTCACATGGTCCCTCTGCATGAGTAATTGCGCGTCAACGCGGACAACGACGCAGAAGTATAAATTAAAACCAACGCGTTGCCTACAGCGTAGAGGCTCCGGCGTAGGTCCGACGCAGAAGTATAAATAGGCCTTAAGTCAAGTCAAGTCAAGTTTATTTGTATAGCGCTTTTCACAATACAGATTGTATCAAAGCAGCTTCACAGTATTCAATTTAAATAATACAACAAAGTTTGTTTCAAGAGGAATTTATTGATGATAAAATTAAATTAAATATCCCCAAAATATCCCCAACTGAGCAAGCCAAAGGCAACAGTGGCAAGGAACCGAAAAACTCCATCAAGTGACCTAATGGTGTCCTAAAACTCCATCAGGTGACCTAATGGAGAAAAAAAACCTTGGGAGAACCCAGGCTCAGTCGGGGGCCAGTTCTCCTCTGGCATTTATGAGCTAGAGGCCGGATTGTAGTTTGAACTGTGGGATTATATGAATGCCTGGCTGAAGAGATGCGACTTTAATCTAGTTTTAAACTGGGAGAGCGAGTCTGAGCAACGAACAGTATCAGGAAGACTATTCCAGAGTTTTGGAGCCAAATGTGAAAATGCTCTCCCTCCTTTGGTGGTTCTGAATATCCTAGGTATGACCAAAAGCCTTGAATTTAGTGATCTTAAAGAGCGCGATGGATTATAGGGCGATAGAAGATCCGTTAAATAGACTGGAGCTAAGCCGTTTAGGGCTTTATAAGTCAGTAGCAATACCTTGTAATTAATACGGAACTTTATAGGTAACCAATGCAGTGATGATAAAATCGGTGTTATATGATCATATTTTCTTGATCTCGTAAGAACTCTAGCGGCGGCATTTTGGACTAACTGTAGCTTGTTTATTGAGGATGCAGGACAACCAGCTAATAAGGCATTACAGTAATCCAGTCTCGAGGTCATGAATGCATGAACTAACTTTTCTGCATCAGAAACTGATAGCATATTACGTAGCTTAGCAATGTTTCTAAGGTGGAAAAAGGCTGTTTTTGTAACATATGAAATATGATTTTCAAAAGACAGGTTGCAATCGAGTATAACACCCAGGTCTTTTACTGTAGCGGATAAAGTAACAGGACATCCTATGATGTTAAAGTTGTATTGTGCGAGGTTTTGTGGGCGGTTTTTTGAACCGATAAGTATTACCTCTGTCTTGTCTGGATTTAATAAAAGAAAATTACGCGTCATCCAATCTTTTATATCTTTAACACACTCTGTCAATTTGGAAAATTTTGCGTTTTCATCCGGCCTTGATGAAATATATATTTGAGTGTCATCAGCATAACAATGGAAACTAATTCCATGTTTCCTTATAATATTTCCAAGTGGCATCATATATATTGAAAATAACAGAGGGCCTAACACAGATCCCTGCGGCACTCCATAGTTTACTGGAGTTATGATCGATTTTTCTCCATTTAAATAGACAAAATGGTAGCGGTCAGATAGGTATGATTTGAACCAGCTTAGTGCTTGTCCTTGAACACCAGTATAATTTTGTAGTCGATCTAAGAGTATTGTGTGATCTATAGTATCGAACGCAGCACTAAGATCAAGTAAAACTAGTATTGAGATACAGCCTTGGTCAGAAGCTAAAAGTAAATCATTTGTGATTTTAACGAGCGCAGTTTCAGTGCTATGATGCGGTCTGAATCCAGACTGAAACTTTTCATAGATATCATTTTGTTGCAAGAAAGAGCCCAGTTGAGCGGACACCACTTTTTCTAATATTTTAGACATAAATGGAAGATTTGAAATGGGTCTATAATTTGCTAGATTATTATGATCTAATTGTGGTTTCTTAATGAGAGGTTTTATAACTGCCAGTTTAAATGTTCTTGGAACATGACCTAGAGATAAAGACGAGTTAATAATATTGAGGAGAGGCTCTTCCACTACAGGTAACACTTCTTTCAGTAGTTTAGTTGGTATAGGATCTAATAAACATGTTGTTGTTTTAGATGAAGTGATAAGTTTATTTAACTCTTTTTGTTCTATAGTTGTAAAGCACTGTAATTGTTCTTGCGGGGTGATAATTGAAGCTGAATTATAAGGCGCGATTGAAGATTGAACGTTTACAATTGTGGTTCTGATGCTTTCTATTTTCTCAGTGAAGAAGTTCATGAAATCATTACTACTGAACTGTAACGGGATATTTTGTTCAGGTGACGTCTGTTTATTTGTTAGTTTAGCCACGGTGTTAAATAAAAACCTTGGATTATTTTGGTTGTTTTCTATTAGTTTGCGGAGGTGCTCAGCCCTGGCCGCTTTTAGGGCCTTTTTATAACGTGACATACTGTCTTTCCACGCGATTCTAAAGACCTCTAAATTAGTTTGTTTCCATTTACGCTCTAAAATACGGGTTTCTCTCTTTAAAACATGCGTAGTATTGTTATACCATGGTGCTTTATTTTTTTACCATGTAGTGATCAGTGACTTCATCACTTTGTGGAATGATATCTATATCGGTTGGATCGGTTCCATGTGATATAATTAAATCGAGTGTATGATTAAGACGATGTGTTGGTCCGATGACGTTTTGCTTGACCCCAAATGAATTTAATAAATCTGTAAACGCAGCTCCTAACGCATCATTTGGATTATCTACGTGTATGTTAAAATCTCCAACAATTAATGCTTTATCGACATTGACTAATAGGTCTGAGAGAAAATCTGCAAACTCTTTTAGGAAATCAGCGTAAGGCCCTGGCGGTCTATATACGGTAGCCAAGGCTAGAGATAATAGTGATGTTTTTCTAACATCTAAGAGCGTAACATTTAGTACAAGTACTTCAAATGAAATAAACTTATAACCCGTTTTCTGAGTAACATTTAGAATATCTCTATAAATGGTTGCAACACCTCCGCCACGACCAATCAGACGGGGCTCATGCTTATAACAGTATCCAGGAGGAGTAGACTCATTAATACCGAAATAATCATTTGGTTTAAGCCAGGTTTCAGTAAGGCAAAGTACATCGAAGCTATTATCTGACTATTTCATTTACAATAACTGCCTTAGGTGTGAGTGATCTAATGTTTAGAAGACCTAGCTTTAGAAATAGTTTTTGTTTACTAATAGCAACATTTTCTGTTTTAATAACAATTAGATTTTTCCTAGATCCTGCATTAGATTTATTATTTGATCTCACTAAACGAGGAATAGACACGGTTTCTATGCAATGTTCTACACTAGTATTTATATCAGTTGAATTGGAGCAGCAGAGACTATGATTTGGACTTTTGGTTACTAGTCAAAGGGTATTTAACTTTTTAGAGATGTTATCAGACAGAAGAGCCGCTCCGAATCTGCTTGGGTGTAAGCCATCAGCACGGAAAAGCCTAGGATGCTCCCAAAACAGATTCCAATTATTTACAAAGAGCAGTTTCTGCTCATTGCACCATGACATTAACCATTCATTTAGCGCAAATAATCTGCTGAACTTTTCATGCCCTAGTCGGTACGTGGGAAGCGGTCCTGACACAATAATCGTTGTTTCAGGCGATGTGCTGCGTACCGTATCGAATAGATTCCTGAAGTCTTTCTTCAGAATCTCCGTCTGGCGCAGCCTGATGTCGTTCACTCCCGCGTGCAGGACCACAGTTCCGACGCGCTCGTCACCGTTCAGGATCTCGGCAACGCGAGCAGCGATTTCAGAAACACGAGCACCAGGAAAGCAGTGACTTTGCACCTTACTTTTACCTAACGTAGCGTGTACGTGCCGAACGATGGAATCGCCGATGATCACAGCATCGTGTTCTGTTTCGCGTAGAGGGGAGAAGCGGTTTTGTGTGGATAACTCGAAAACCGGGAGGGTCGGAGAAAGTCTTGGTCTAAACCTGACTCGCGTCTTCCGCTGCGGAACCACCCAGGCTTCGTGGTGGCGTGTTGGAGCCGGAGTGAACGAGACCATGGCTGATTGCGACCGATGCTGAGGAACGCACGGAGTAGACGCGGTCGGAGTCAGCGGGTTAGTAACGTTAAACACTGATTTGTGTGCATCGGCACGTGATGTTTCAAGAGCCAAACACCGGTCTCTCAGCTCGGCCTGTCTCAATAAAAGGTTGTGGATCTGTTTCTCAACAGCTTCCAGCTCAGACTGCAGTGCGTGCAGCTCAAATGTGTCCTCACCTGCACCAAACGGTAGACTACTTACATCTGATATATTCGCCATTTTAACAGATGGACAGTGAGTTAGCAACGAAGCTACCAGTGATGCTATCAATATTAATACTAATTTATATTATAAGTTTGTTTGTTTGTAAGTGAGTGTGGAGAAGACGCGTTCAGCCGTGATCCACGGACGTAACCTTTAAGAGTATGCAGCGTTGGATCACTAATAGGCTTGAGACGCGTCTGCTCAACAGTCCGCGTTGTAACAATGAGGTTTGAGCAGTAGTGCTTCTCAGTGAGGAAAAGTAGAAAATCTTCGTTGTAAGCGAGTTTAAAGAGAAAAATCAAGAATTATAAATCAAATCGATAGAGCTCCAAAAACAACAACGCATTCAGACGCGACGCATGATAATAACAGGACAAGACATTACTCACCGTGTTTGTTGAGTGATTCTTACTCACCTGAGCTTTTATGAACTCAAAGGCGCGAGAGAAAATAAAAAAATAAAAATAGCTGAGCGCACGGGTGGCGCTAACAGGCTAGCGAATTACCAGCGTGTTGTGTTAGTAGTAACGGAAGCCAGCGATGTTGGGTAAGCTGTATTTAGTAGTAGTATAAACAACTAGAAATTGTAGTAAATGATGGTTCAAAACAAGGAAATACGAGGCTATACGAGGCTAATACGGAGCTTACAGCACCGAAGCAGACAAACTCACAGCAGACAGCGAGGCAGACAGGAGCAATCGAGCGAAATCGAGCGAAATCACAGGAAGAGCTGCCCCCAGGAATGCCCTCCACAATGGGTCGGTTCTCATTTAGCCCAAGGGCCAGCTCTTCTGCCGGGGTATAACGTGGGGGTGCAGGACCACCACCTGTTTTTTTCTGCTCCGCCTTTTCCTTGGTTGCAGATAACCATAAACAGACAAACACATCATTTAAAATGTCTTTGCTAAAAGAGACTAATCAGTAGAAGTAGAAAAGATTACCAGTTTGAAGAATATTCTTGTACTTCACTTTTACTTGTTCCCATGTTCTAGTGGGTCCTGAGGTGGCTCTGACATTAAGCAATTATGAAATTATTAAAATACAAGAATATATACTGTAATAAGTGATATAACCATAACATGGAACACTTACGCATTTAATTTGTCTGTTACTTTTTGCCAGCCCTCTCTCCTGGCTTTTGCACACTTTGATTCCCAGTGTTCCCTGGCGTTTTAATTATATTTTTCAAACTCTGCATACCCTTCCAGTAAAAATTCCTGCTCTGCTGCGTTGAAAAACTGAGCGCGCTCTTTGGCCATGGTGAGCAGCCAATAGCAGCGTTGCTGATCAATGTTTCTACTATCGATACATATCCCCTTTTAAACCAGCGCGTGAACGCGCAATTATCTCACTAACTCAATCCAGCTATACTAATCATATCCGGCAGGTGTGTTCGAAGAACCAAATTAGTCAGATCATGATTAGCACGATGATATCATCTTGGATGTCTCGTTTGATCTCAGATGTTTTAAGCAACGTACGAAGAACGGGCCCCAGTTGCTATGACAGCAAGTCCAGGATGAGCGTCGAAGACCCAAACAATCCAAGATCATGCCAAATCGCCAACAATCAAATCCAGCTAACTGAGTTCTTCGACGCTCATCCTGGACTTGCTGTCATAGCAACTGGGGCCCGTTCTTCGTACGTTGCTTGAAACATCCAAGATCAAATTATGAGACATCCAAGGTGATATCATCGGCCTAATCATGATCTGACTAATTCGTTTCTTCGAACACACCTGCCAGTTATGATTAGTATAGCTGGATTGAGTTATCTGAGATAACTGCGCGTTCATGCGCTGGTTTAAAAGGGGATATGTATCGATAGTAGAAACATTGATCAGCAACGCTGCTATTGGCTGCTCACCATGGCCAAAGAGCGCGCACAGTTTTTCTCCGCAGCAGAGCAAGAGTTATTGAAGGTTATGCAGAATATGAAACCTTAATTAAAACGCCAGGGAACACCTCAAAGTGTGCAAAAGCCAGGAGAGAGGGCTGGCAAAAAGTAGCAGACAAATGAAATGCGTAAGTGTTCCATGTTATGGTTATATCACTTATTACAGTGTATATTCTTGTATTTTAATCATTTCATAATTGCTTAATGTCAGAGCCACCTCAGGACCCACTAGAACAGTGTTCTTCAACCCTGCTCCTGGAGGACCCCCAACACTGCACGTTTTCTTTGTCTCCCTAATCAAACACACCTGATTCAACTCATCAGCTCATTAACCCATGTGATAATGAGTTGATGAATTGAATCCGGTGTGTTTGATTAGGGAGACAAAGAAAACCAGCAGTGTTGGGGGTCCTCCGGGAGCAGGGTTGAAGAACACTGCACTAGAACATGGGAACAAGTAAAAGGGAAGTACAAGAATATTCTTCAAAATGGTAATCTTTTCTACTTCTACTGTTCTTTGTCTCTTTTACAAAAGAAAAGCACCGTTAAATGTGTTTGTCTGTTTATAACAGCAACCAAGAAAAAGGCTGAGCTGAAAAAAAAAAAAACAGGTGGTGGTCCTGCTCCCTCACATTACACCACATTATACCCCAGCAGTAGAGCTGGCCCTGGGGTTAAATGTGAACCGACCCATTGTGGAGGGCATCCCTGGGGGCAGCTCTTCCTCAGACCAACAGCCAGGAACCAGTAGCAGCAACACCTTCATTACTGGTAAATGAGCTTTAAATGATCTTGCTACACTGTAAAATATATCTTTTTTTTTGCCGCATTAAATTAAGTAGGCCTATATAATCCAAATGGCTGGTACAGTAATTTCAGCTGTTAAATATTGAGTAGTGATCAATTGCTTTGACTTGTGAAGGTGAAAACTGCTGAAGTTAATGTAAGAATATTTTGCCATGAGTTACTGATCACATTTGTTCATATAGTGTAGTTCATTGTAATGCCATTGTGTTTCCTCTTTTGTGCAGTTTTACATAATACACCAACACTTGTACCTGTTCCCAAGAAAGTAGTGGCTGAAATATGTGCAGTAAGTGGACTTTTTCTAACTTTACATCAAAAGGGAAGAAAGTGCAACACTTTGTAATGCCCATTTGTTTCCATTGCACAGGACAGTGAAGAAACCCTCTCAGATGACTGTCCTTTGGAGGAAGTACTTGTAAGTGCATAAATAACTTTACTTCATTTATAGTAACTTGTGTACATATTATTTCTGACTGCAATATGAGTTGCAGGAGGAAAGGCCTACTGCACAAAGTGATACAGAGGTGGGCAGTGTAGTAACCTACTTGTACTTTTTATTTTTGTTGCATGAGGCTTGTGTTGACAGTTCTTTTTAATTTTTTTATATTTTTTTATTCTTTTTATCCAAACATGGCACAGGGTGATATCCGTATATAAACGGAATCTACAACAGAAAATTTAGTATTTTGACCTGAAAAAACAGAAAAATGAAGGGGAGAAATAGAACTTGACACCTTAAAGAAGAAAAAACTGCCACTAGAGATTGAGTTGCTTCAAAAGGAACTTCAGAGTAAGTGCTAAATACACTATTTCACACAGAGTACTATTGCTGACCTTGGATAACAATATATCTTATTGCAGGCAAAAGATGACCATCATTGGCTTTTCTTGACAAAGAATAATTGAAATAAAACTCAAGGAACTAAGCATGTTGTCTTGTCTTCTATTCATTTAATGAAGGTTTTTGTTTAAAAAAAAAATAAAAAAAAATGGTGTTCCACAATTCTGTCCCGTGCAGCTCTGCCACTAGGTTGGTCCAAGTGCACTGGCTGGAGGTCATCATCAGGCTGCACCTCCACCACAGGGGTCCTCTCCTTTCTGATGGTGGCACTATTGTGGAGTATGGCACATGCAACAATAATGTCACAGGCCCTGTCAGGTGCAACCCTCAGACACTGAAATCTTTCCTTTAGTTGCCCAAAGGTCATTTCAATGCGTGCCCTTGTCCTGGCTAGAGCTGCATTGAAACGGGTTTGTGGTCCGGGGTTTGGGTCAGGGAATGGCGTCATGAAATACTGCCTGCAGGTATAGCCCCTGTCACCAAGCAGGATCCCGTCGTAAGCACCTGGAAAAATGCAGTTTTGTTAGGCTCAGAATAAATGTATGTAATACAGTGAGCTTGATATTAAATATTTCCTTACCACGTTCAAATAATGTGCATAAATGTGACTCTCTGAAAATCCTGGAGTCATGCACAGAACCAGGCAATTTTGCTTCCACATTTGTGATGTAGGACATGGAGTCACACACCATCTAAGATATTTTTAATCAGTCAACTGCATACTTTTTGATTACATTACTTTTTGTATTATTTGATATATTCTGGACTCGCTTCTCCAAGGTAAATGGTGAATTGTTTGATGTCAGGCTGCATGCTCAGAAAGCGGCAGTGGATTGTGCAGCGTGAGACCACCTTCAGCGACAGGTTTTTGTCGTAAAAACGGACAAGACATGGCTGCGAAAGACTTCCCGTATCACCTCCGCTTATAAAGCCGGGATCTAATCCTGTTAACATGAAATAAGCCTGCTCCCGAGCAGGTTTAAGCTTGCGCACCTGCTGCTATGACAGCAAGTCCAGGATGAGCGTCGAAGAACCAAACAATCCAAGATCGTGCCAAATCTCCAACAATCAAATCCAGCTAACTGAGTTAGCGACGTACGAAGAACGGGCCCCTGGGGCCTGTTTCAGAAAGGAGGTTCAACTGAGTTGACTTACCCTGAGATGGGAAATTCTGAGTTTTCGGTTACAGAACAGCGGAAATTAGTTAGTTCAATCAACTCTGAGTTGACTGACTCTGAGTTAAGCGCGTGCACCACCACTATAAAAAGCCATTATCAATGGAGTGCAGATATTATGAGTCACCATGGTAACAGCGCCAGACAAAAAGAGGTCTGCATATTTCTCACCAGCTTCTGCAAGCGTAAGAAGACATATTATTATTTTTTGAATATCGGCTGCAGCAGCGAAGGACAACTAGAGTTAGCTAGGGAGAAAATAGTTGCTCGAGTCAATGCGTATGTTTACATTTTAATTAGTTATACAGTGTTGGGTGTAATTAATTACCAAGTCATCTAAATACTGTCATTTAATTAAAGGGATTACTCTTAATTCTTCTGTAATTTGAAGTAAAATCTGATGTAATTGCATTAGACTATAGAACAATTCTGTATATTTAACATACATTTTTAAAAGGTATATTTTTTATGTAACCTTCTCCCTCTACACACTTTGGTCAATTCAAGAATA